>NW_028258364.1:19677261-20277261 GCF_053883595.1 Heterocephalus glaber
TGCAGATATAAATCTATCTTCATCAGAAAGATGTTTTACTTATTTTTCCTCTGTTTTGAGACAGGGTCTCACTATGTAGTTTAGGCTGACCTTGAACTCACTATGTAGCCCAGGCTCGCCTCGAACTCATGGCAATCCTCCTGCCTCAGCCTCCTGAGTGCTGAGATTACAGGCACCACACCCAGCAGGAAGGTGTTTTAAACCACGAGACTAGATGAGAACATAAGGGCATGGTGGGTGTAAGTAAAGAAGAAAGAGTGTCAAGGATGAACCTGGAATCTCTGGCATTGAGCATTCAGGATGATGACAAGGGGCAGCATAGTGAGCTGAGCAAAAGAGATTTTAGAGGCAGGTGGTCTTTGACTGGTTATCTGTGCAATTAAAAAAAATACACTGGAGGGCCAGGGATTTAGCTCAGTTGTTCTGCCGCCTGCCTCGAAAGCACAAGGTCCCAAGTTCGATCCCCGGTACCAAAACAAACAAAAAAATGAAACAAAACACTGGAGAGTGAGTTGGAAGGCCCAGGTGCATGGCTGGGGTTACTGAGGGCCCGGCTCTCTAAGGGTGATTGGCTGGAGGCAGCTTTCTTTCTGGGGGTCCCAGGTCTCAGGGTTCGTAGGTCATCTTTCTGGCACCATTTTGTTTCTCTAGCTAAGACTTTTTTTTTGATACTGGGGATTGAACTCAGACCCTTGCACTTGCGAGGCAGGCGGTGGCACTACCAAGCTACATCCTCGGCTAGCAAAGACTTTTAAATTTTTGTCCAGTACTAGGGATTGAACCCTCACACTAAGCTACATCCCCAGCCCTTTTTAGTTTTTGAGACACGATCTTGTTAAATTGCCCAGGTTAGGCTGGAACTTGTGATCCTCTGGGCTCAGCCTCCCAAAGTGCTGGGATGGCAGCTGTGTACCACCATGCTCGGTGTGTAGAGAAAGCTCTCAGCCTTCCTTAGCACTGAGGGCTGAGGGTGGAGATGGCAAGGCCGGGCTTGACTTCTGGGAGTTGGGAGATAAAGGCAGAAGGTCTTTCACTGAGCGAGGATTCTCGCTGTTCTCAGTAGAGAATGGTGCCTTCACCCCCACCCCCGCCATTTTGAGAGTCCCCCAGAGAGTCTCTGACTCAGTTTCCCCAGCTCCTGTGATGGGGGAGTGGTCCTTGTATAGTCTTTTAGCCAGTTCCTCTATGTCAGCCTCTGGCCTCCAGGGCACCAGGGCCCCCATTCCTGGGCCTCTGGGGTTCTGGGGCATATTTGGCCTGAATCTCCCCTGGCTCTTTCCTCTGCCAGCATTTAGCTGGCAGCTTCCTGCCTTCTCCTGCTCAGCTCCTGCCCTTCCGGGCCTATCTTTCCTCAGAACCCTGCCAACATCTCTCTTCCCTTCTCTTTGCTGTAGATGGCGTGTGCCTATTTTAAAATTCTTTTACCAGCATTATAGTGAGGCTTCGAGAGCGAAAAGAAATAAACACAGGTCAGTCTGCCATATTCAGGAAGAATTTCCAGTAATAGGTTCTCGACGTCCCTTGGACACCTACTACCCGCTTCAACAGAGAGCTCATTCACTCTCAGTGCCTTCGGCATTGGTAACATCCAACTAGAATTTGGGAACCTCTGTTTCCACGGGGTTTATTACTAACCCTTTATTTAGGACATGATGTTCTTTCTTCACTTGGGGTAGCGATGTAAAAATTCTTTTACAATTTTAGTTTAAAAAGACTAGTTGATTTATACAAAACAAGTAAGTGGTTTGAGGAGAGGCTGAAGTTTTGAAAGTGATGGGTTTAGGTGTGAAGTTTGGGAGACACCACACTATTTCTAAAAATCATCACAGGAGGAAATTTCAGATCTTCCCGCTTTGTCTTTCATGAGCTGAGAACTTCTGGTTGGGGAAGTTAGGCTCCCAGCAGGCTAAATCCCCAGGCCACTTCTTGATTCTATTTTTGTTCTCACAGTTTCCACAAATTTGATTTTCTTTCAAGTTATTGCTCTCTCCTGCCTCTGCTATATCTGGACTCCTCTTGCCCTAGAAATAAAGCTGGGTACCGTTTCCAAATATTTCTCTTAAGTTGCTATTTATAAAATAAGTATACAAACCCAGTTCCTTGGCTACAAGCTAAAACAAAAACAATTCCCTTTAATTTGTTTGATTAATCACAGCAGAACAGAGACAAGTTGAAAAAGAATAGCATCTCTCAAATATCTGGGAGGGGGTTGGAGCCATAAAATGCAATTTCTTGGATATTCTACAGTGTTAGTCAGGTTCTTGACTTAGATTTGAAGGTTTAGGAGAAATCTGGCCAAATCAGGTTATAGTCATTGCTAGGGCAGCCATTTTGACCTTCTCTGAGGTGGTTGAGGCTGAAGCCTCTGGACCAGCCAGTTCTTTCGAGTCCCTTTGGTGTTCTCTTCCTTTCTTGAGTTGGTCTCTTAAGCTCTGCAAACACATGGAGAAGTCATGTACTTTCTTTGTGGCTGTCTTGGGCCAAAGCATTGAGTTCCTTCAGCCTCTATTGAAGGTCTCATGATGTGACTTTCACAGAAATGATGCTTTCCTCTGCCCTTTCTCTGGCTGATTCTGCCCTCAGCATGACCAATGAGTCAAAGTTATGACCTGTTCTCTCTCTAAGGAGAACTTGACAACTCATCGTCAGTCACTTTGGAGGGCTCTGAGCACCACTAAATGGTTGCTGCGTGTGTGAGGGTCACCTTGCGTTGGGTGTTCATTTGCCAAGCAGAGAAGTTGTTATGGAGTCCTGGTGTCCTGAGTTACCACCCCAGGCCTCCTCCTCCCGAGTCCATACTGTGATTCCTGCTCCCCTCCTTCACGGAGAGGCCTCCGAGACCACCATCACTGGAGCTTTGCACCCCTTTGCCAGAATGCATTTTAAAACATTGTGAGAATAGCAACTTTCATTTCACCAAGAACCATTCCTTTATGGTATTGCTAAACTTAGAAAATTCCTTCTTGTCTCATTCAAGCACCTTGATTCCTTTAGATTAAAGGCTTTCATAAAACCTAAAAGTAGATCCAAGTAATAAATTGATCTTGTTGCAATTTAAATACATTTCCTCTGATTCTCTCTTCCCTGGAAGGGATGATTAGCTGCCAGCCTCCCTCCTCTCACATGCTTCAGGCCACTATTAAACATCTTTCATCTTCTCCATTTTGAGGCCGGGTAGCACTAATTCTTCAGCTTTTTCCCCAACCATTTTTAGATATTTTGGTTGTTCCATTTAGACTAAAAATGTTAATATTATTTATAAACCCGGAACCTAGAGACATACATAGTATACCAATAGTGATTTCATCAGTGCTGGGTAAGACAGAAAATTACCTCTCCTGTTGGTCTTGTGAGTCCACTCATCTGCTTAATTCTGAGCAATTCAGGGCCTGTCTAAAATCAACCTGCCACAAAGCCCAAGAAACCCCATCATCAGGTATCTGGGTACTCTAGAGATAGTAGCCTCTTTGCCGTCTCCTGCAGTTTTGTGAGGTCCCCCGCCATTTTATTAACTTTCGTTAGTCAGTTCAAATTCTGATCCTGACATTTTAGAAATTAAAAACAGTGGCCTTAATGCCTATCTAAAAACTGTGAAGAAAAGGAAAATCCGCAAAGATAGTGATTTTTTTTTTTTTTTAGTTTTCTGCAACTTTAGAATCACAACAGCATGGGTCATTAACTTTAGTATGTGTAAAAAAGTTAGACTGAGACGGAGAGACAGAGACATCCCTATTCTTATGAGCGTAACCGTCTTAGACCTTAGCTGAAAGCACTCAATGCCCTTGTGCACTGAGTTATAGAAAGGGGATCCCCGTGATGACAAAGTGCCTTTGAATGGTGAGTTCTCCCAGCTTCACTGCCCTCCAAGACAAATGCCCATCTGGCCTCTCACAGGCTGCTGATTCTCCAGGTGGTTGGGGGTGAAGGCAGCTGGCGTCTGAGGCCTGCAAGTCTCACCCCTCATGTGTCTGCCTTCATCTCCAGGCACACCAATGCAGGGTGGCAGTGAGACGCCTGGCCTCCTGTCACCAGTGGCCACCTCCCTGCTGCGTCCCGGCACAGGAGGTACCTCCCAAGGAACAGTTAGACAGGGTGGGTCCTTATAAAAAGTCAGCCTCTAGTGGCCTCTGTCTCATCCTCTGCCCTCTTTTAGCACTTCAACCTGTTGCTGTGGTCTCCTTGGTGTTGTAATCCGAAGGACATCTGGGGACCACAGTCCAAAGACCGAGCTGAATCACCTGGGAACAGTGCTGGCAGCTGGTGGTGTGTGCAGTGGCGGCTTCAGGATGAGCCAGCAAAACAAGAGGAGAAAGGAAAAGGGGCAGAAAAGAAAAGGAAGAAACTTGAAAGAGGAACCCTTCCCTAGAAACCTCATTTTAAAATCACCTTATCTATTTTTATTTTTAAGATGACTCTGTACTATGAGTTACTCAGTAACTAGAATGTGTGATTCTCCTGCCTCGGCCTCCCAGAGCTCTGGCATTACAGGCATGTGCCTCTATGTTCAGCTATTTTCCTTCCCTTTCTGTTGGGCAGAAGTAGGTCCACCCATGTCTGAGGAGGTGGGGAAATGCAGGCCCTGTCACTGTGGCCACAGTAGGACATGTATGTATTTTTATGAGGCTGTGTAACTGTGAGGACTATGCAGTCAGAGGCGTTCGGAGACGAGTGTTTCAGGACCTGCCAAGCCACAGTTTGACCCTGTTTTTCCTTCCCATGGAGATATAAACTTTGTAGTCTACTTAATGACCGAGGCCCTCAGTTGGGGACACCCTCACTGCTCTCAGCCCTAGGCCCCGGGGGCGTCAGCAGGACCACGTATCCTGAGCCCCAGGCCGGTCCTGGGCTGGGCAGGGACGGGAAGCAGCAACTGTTCTACTGCTCGGTGCCAGGTTTTCTCCCAGACTCTCCCAAAGGGTCACCAACTCTGTGCTTTTTCTGAGACCTTCCCAGTATTAGTACTTAAATCTCCATGTCCCTAAAGGCTGCCAAGTCCCAGACAAACTAGAACAACTGACCTGGGATGGTCCTCATTTAAAACTTGAAGACTTTCTCTCAGGAAACCTGCTCAGTCCCTTGAAAACCGGGATGCTGCCCACCTCGTTGTCCTTCCAGCACAGCCTTGGAGGCCCATGGCGACATCAGCTGATGACGAAGAAGCCCCCTCCAGGCTTTCTATGGGGACTAAAATGTCAAGGGAGCTCAGGGTGGTTGTGAGCAGGGGAGGAGTAGACCTGGCCCATTTTCCCCCAGTGGGCACATGCAGGGGAGAGGACAGTCCGTCAGCGGTCACAGTCAGTTGTACCCTCTGTTCCCACACGAGGGCAGTTGACACATGGCTCCTGCCAGTTGCTGCTGTCTGTTTAGGAGATTTTCTGCAGGAGCCCTGCACCGAGAGGGTGAAGTCTATCTGCCTTCATGACTAGAAGGAGGCCATAAATTATTTTTCTGTTGGTTTCACGTCGGTGACATTGTAATTAGTTGCGGGTAAGGTTGTCCAGGGATTGTTTGGATTTGGTCCCCTTGAGTTAGTTATGTTTGCTGACAGCTCACCGAGATCAGTTATTGTGGGTCACACTGAACTTTGTCATGGAGGCACCTGGAAGGGCTTCTCCTTTGTCATAAACAAATATCACCGTGGGTAGAAGGGTGTGACTCCACGGTGGAGAAGGTGGTGCTGAGCAGGTAGCGAGACACAGGGTTCTCACCACTGGGCAGCAGAGAGGACTGTCAGCAAACAGCAGGACTCGGCTGGCAGGCAGAGGAATCTTTACCACCTCTGAAGGTCAATAGTAAGAAACGGACAAGGTCACATTTCAGAGGGACCGAGACCTAGGGCAGGTCCACAAAGAGGGCCACAAGGAAAGTACTATAAGCACAGCTGGGTAGCAGGTTAGGGTGTGTCCGGTGCTGTCGCAAAGGAACCGTGGGACCCATTACTTGGGAGAGAAAGGTGCAGAGATATGGGAACAACCCGCCCCATTTTTCCAGGCTTTGCCCACTTGTGAGAGCAAATGGAGTCACGGGCACTTCCGGGCCTAAAAGGCACTGGCTTCTAACGGGCCTCTGCTTGCCCTTCGTCCCAGCACCTCCTTCCCCAGCTCTCTGGGCTCAGGGGATGTTCTGGGGACACAGCCAGGCGGCAAGCAGTTTGGGGGTGCTGTGCCCCAGGCCAGCTCAGGGGCCTTTGTGTGCCCCCCTTGCCCCGGGTTACGGAGTGTCTTCCGAGGCTGGGTGACAGCCTGAGGTGCCCTGGGCCCTGGGGCAGGGAGCTGCAGCTGAGGGGCCTCAGTTCCGCCTCTCTTGTCCTCTGAGGCCTGGCGCCACTCCGCTCTGGAGTCTTCCCAAAGGGCTTCTTCTTTCAGGTAAGGGACAGGAATGCGATCTGCATGTCAGCCAATGTGGACAGAAGCCCAAAGAGGTCACAGGCCCACCGGCTCTCACATGCCATGCAAGGACCTAGTTCTCTGTAAGGAACGTCTCTGAGGAATATAAAATGGGGTGCTTTGTTTTAGGGTTTGGAACCCTTCCTTTTTATTTATTTATTTTTTTTGTGGATTTTTTTTTTTTTTGGTACCTGAGATTGAACTCAGGATCTTGTGCTTGTGAGGCAGGCACCGGAACCACTGAGCTAAATCCCCAGCCCCTTCTTTTTTATTAATACATGCTTGTCACACATACGATCACATTCATCATAGGGAATTTGGGGCCGGGGATTTAGCTCAGTGGTTTCGCCGTCTGCTACGCAAGTGCAAAGACCCGAGTTCGATCCCCGGTACCAAAAAAAACAAAAACAAAAAACACATCATAGGGAATTTGTTCCTGTACATAATATATCTTGGTTCTTCTTTTTCCCCATTCCTCTCCCCTCCCTTCAACTCTTCTTCCCCTCCTCATTTACAACAGTTTTCTTTCCATTTTTTCCCTTCCATTCTCTTTTTTTGCCTTTTCCCCTCCTCTCTTGCTCCCTTGTTCCCCTTCCCATTTGAACATCCAGAATGCAGTGCTTTTGAAGATGCTCAAAAATATCATCACAGCTAATTTTGAATTAAAATATGTTGGGGAAAAACTGAATCCTTACATTTGGAATAATTTAGGTACATTATAAAGCCTAATAAATGACGGGGCACTTGTTAAGGCCCCAAAAGGATCAAATGAAATTCCAGTGAATGTAGAAAGATTAGCACATTCTAGATTAGCACATTTACTAGTCTCCCTCTCCCCCACCCTGCTCTGTGCATGTGTGAGTCTCTCTTTTTGTAATACTCAGGGTTGAACCCTTTGTACTGAGTTACGTTCCTAGCCCCTTTAAAAATTTTTTTAATTTAAAAAATTTTGAGACAGTGTCTCACTAAGTCGCTACACTGGCCAGGCTGAGCGTCTTAGTTACTTTCTTGTCACCAAGACACAATATCCAGCACCCATACCTTAAAGGAGGAAAGGTTTATTTAGCTCACAGTTTGTAGAGGTTTCAGTCCATGGTTGGCTGGCTCTATGATAGGGCAGCATGGCAGAAGGCCATGGCAGAGAGGAATTGCTCAGGGTATGGTAGGCAGAAGCAGAGAGAGATCAAGAGAGGAGGGAAGAAGATAGACCCTCCCAGGCCTCGCCCCCAGTGACCACCTCCTCCTCTGACCAGGCTTCACCTTCCAACATCACCTTTGGCTGTAAACTCATCAGTAGACAAATCCACGGACGAGTATCATGCTCCTGTAGTCTAATCACCTACCCAAAGCCCCACCTATGAGTGCATGAGTACTTTCTATCTAGATAGAAACCATACTGCAGGGCTTATTCCTCTCTTTTGTTTCATGGAAAATAGCTCTATGGATGTAGCCAAGGAAAAGAAAGTATTGGGAAGTTGTTTATTTTGTGGGGAGCTACAGTTGCTCTGAGTACACAAATCTATAAGGTATCTTTCCACTTAACTTATCGTAGCCACTTATAAAGCTAGAGAAGACATTGAGAAAAAAGACAGTTATCAGAAGCAAAATCATGCCAAGGATGGGTGCTACAGAAAGAGCAGTCTCAGCTACCTCGCTGTGCTAGAATGGTGGCTCTGGTTTGTGAGAATATCAGTGTTAGCTTCTAGATCGGTCCTTCCTTGGGTCATTCAGGACTTTGTGGGACTTAAAGACAATGGTAAGAAAAGGCAGAAGAAAGCGTTTTTGCATTCACATTATCCATTTCTGAGTTTCCAGGGAATTGATGATCACCCCCTTGGCCCTCCCAGAGCCCTTTGGGGAGCCTGTGTTGCTTTACTGGTGAGGTTACAATTTTCTACTGTGCGTCAGGACTCGACATTGGCCATGGGCTTTGAATGAGCACCGAGTTTGCTAATTGTGCCCTTTTTTTACTGATTACTAAGGGACAGTGGAATGACTTGGGGAGCTGTGTTGTATATAGTTGAGGCATCTGCGGAAGAGGTTGAGCTGACCTGGCCACAATTTCCGGTGCAACAGTGGAAAATAAGGAAAGAGATATGCTTTGTATTTGTGTTTTCTTTTTTTTATTAAGGAAAATAAATCATTCACAGTGACCTGAACTGAAAGACCTAGGTCTTCACCATTGACTCCTTCTGGGTCAATTGCCTCCCAGCCTTGAGTAGCCAAGCTTTCCGGCTTATTTAAGAAGGATGTGAAGTCCTTGCAACCCCGTGGATATGACTCTTCTGCCAGCCTCTATACGGACCTCATTATCAATGCAGTAAAGTTCTTTCTAGTTGTCAAAGAACTTAGCCAACCTAACCAAGCTGGCTTGGGGGTGTAGTTCAGGAAGAAGGATGAATATAATTTCATCTTTTTTTCCTCTTTGGTGGGTGCAGAGGAATTAATTAGAGTTCCTAGAAAGTTATTCCCTTGTGCTCGAAGTCATATCAAGGCTTCCATCCAAGTCCTCTGTGAATAGAGGCAATTTGACTGGATGTTAGGGCAGGGTTGTTGAACCTGGAGATGGACACCATGTACTTTTGATTCTCTGAAAGGCATCAGTCAGCCTGGGCCCTGGGCCTTAGTATCTTGGTCTATAAAATGGGAATTAAATGTGTTCATTCATTTCCTTCAGAAAGTTTTGGGGGAATTATTTAAAGACCATCTTCTAATGTTCTGAGTCACTCAAGTGGAAGGCAATGGATGTAAGGGAGTTTTTGAGGAGAAATCTGTTTAATATGAATTAAGTAAGCTCCTGGGTTATTTAGATAAGACATAGAATGATCTTTAGACATAAGAGACCTGCCTTTTAGAAAAGAGCTATGACTCATTTCCACTAGTTGCAAAGCCTGTGTAGGATGATGATTCTTCTTGGACTTGCTCCGAGGTTTCACCAATGTTTGAGGCCTGCTTCGAAAGACTCATTGTAGTAGAAGGATCATTTTTATGTTACACACTGGATGTATGCCTCCAGATAAAAGCCATTGCATTCATGCATAGTTTCTCATAAATTAAGCCATTTTTTTTTCCTGCAGACAAAACTGTGTGGAGTTTTACCCCGTATTCCTGATTACACTGTGGATGGCTGGATGGTATTTCAATCAAGGTAATCATAGAACACACAGTTCTAATGATGACCGTTGTGCTTAAAATCAAGAGGAGCAGGTAGGCAACTGACAGCTACTGACCCTCGCAACTATTTTAAACAAAATAAGGAAATGTCTACATACATTTCTGTTGCAGATATCCAAACTTGGGCTTCATTATGATTTAACTAAATAATAAAAAAAAGCTTGGAATAAACTATCTGCTGGACACTTGATAAAAATCACATGAACTTAGTCTTCAAATGAAATTATATAATTCTAATTTAATTGAAGGAACAGAACACAGAATTAACAAAACACCTTAATAATTATAGTTAATATTTATTGAGCACTTACTATGTACCAGACACTGTTCTTAAGGTTTAACTCTCATGTGTAAGATTCATAAGATTTAAGCCTTTTATATGAAATAAAGTTTAATTAATTCCTACTTTACAGACATAAAAACTGAAGGATAGAGAGGTTAAGTAATTTGTCCAACATGTCATTCACCGATGCAAGTAAAATTGCCCTTTCAAATACGCAGCAGGGTCTATGGATATTTGTCCCAAAGCCCAGTGTACCAGTCCCAAAGGGTCTGCAAGTATATAGTTCCACTATCCGTAGCAGTTCCATGAACATCCCTCTTCACTTGAGTAAGGTATCCCTGGTGAGCTGAGGGCTTTATCCTAACTTTGCCTATTCATTCCCAGGGAGTCAGACCTGTATCAGGTACCTTACTTGGAGAAATTTAATTCTCTTTGATTTCTGGTAACTTTCATGGCCTCATTTGGATTTGCACTTGATTGCTGAGATTTAAATAAACCAAAATTCAGCTGCTTCTAGAGGAAATGCCATCCATCTCTTTCTTGTAATTTTTACTGTCACTTAGGGAATTTCAGGTAAATGACCTTTAAAGAAAGACCTTTTAACTTTATTTCAACTCACACTTTTGTTCCTTAATTCCATGAATGAAAGTGGCTGGTCCTTGTCACATAAGAGCATATTAACAACTAATAAGAAAAGTGCTTTTTGATAATGGGATCCCATTTCTGCCATTTGACCCTTTCGGCTTCCCCATGATGATCTAAGTAAGGCTGACTCCCGGCAGGAAAGGACTTCTTGGGTATCTTGTCATAATTTTCTTTTCATTTTTTTCTTGCAAAGTAAGTTGCCTATTAGCTGTCTTTAGCATTATCATTGGCTTTATTGGAGTAATTCAGTAGATAGGGACAGTAATTCTCAAATCTGACAGCACGCATTTTAAAACTTCCTTAGATGCTAGGTCACTCTGCTACTTCATTGCCCTTCAAGACCCTGGCTATAATGGTCAGCTTTTTGTTGCTGTGACAAATATCTGAGGAAAGCCAATTTAAAGGAGGAAAGGTTTATTTTGGCTCATGGTTTCAGAGGTCTCAGTCCATGGTGATCTGGATCTGTTGCCTTTATGGCTGTGATGAGGCAGAAACATCATGGTGGAAAGGGTGTGGCCAAGTAAAGCTGCTCACCTCAGGGCAGCTAGTAAGCAGAGAGATCAGTAAGAGCCCCCTAAAAGATATACCTTTAAAAGCACACTCTTAGTGACCTACTTCCTCCAACCCTTTAATAGCTCATTTGGCTGTCCCAACAGTGAGTCTCCCCATGCTGGTGTGAGTATCTGTTTTTTTTTTTTTTTCATTGCTGAGTAGCATTCCACTGAATTCCCTTGTCACAGCTTAGTTATTCATTTTCCTCATGACTGACTTCTAGGCCATTTCTAATTTTTGGCTGTGAATAAAGCTACAATGAACATTCTTGTACTCAGTGAACTTTTCTTACAGACATGGTTTCATTTCTCTTGGTCAAATACAGTAAGTCCCTGACTTTTGGACAAATTCTGTTCCAGGAGAATTATTTATAAGTCAAATTCATTCATAAGCCAACGAAGTGAGTCTTATACAGTACACTGGTGAAAGTTTGCAACTCAAATATTCATAAGTCAGGGACTTATTGACATAGAAATGGAATTGTTGGGTAAAATGTGCCACAACCTGCTTGGCTCAAGGGTTCACGGAGTGAGAAACAACTGTGAGAGCTTAAGAAACTTAAAGAATAAGACAAAGAAGACAAAGAGGACAGTAAAGTTTACATAGCTGAGGCCAGGTGGAAACTCTTTGTCCGTATGAGACAAAAATCTTGGCTTGTGTCCTCAGCACCTTTATTTATAATGTAGATAAGGAAACCGAAAGGGGATGCCTGATTGGAGCAGGGAGAATGGCAAGGGTCTGCTGGAGATAATGCTTGATGTTTCTCTGGCGAATGGGTAGGAAGGAAGGTAGCCCTCTTCTCGGCCAGGCTTTGCTCCACCACACCTTCCGCGGGAGTAGGCAAGTTAGGCCTGGCCATAATGATCTATAGTGCATTGCTCCCAGCAAAAATGATGCTTGGTTTATAAGAAATTACCAGAACTTTTCCCAAAGTAGCTGTTCTATTGTGGGGGGTAAGCTTAACTGTGTCAGCTCAATTGGCCTAGGAGAGTAATAAGCGCACTTTGGGGAATGCCGTGGAAACCTGACCTTGGGTCCATCTCTATTTCCCGGCCTCTTCCTCTCTGGCTGTGTTCCCTGCTCTGGTTCCCAGCCACCCCATGAGCAAGGCATCTTTGCTTCACCATGCTCTTAGGCCATGATGTTCCTGCCTTGGAGCTAACTAACTAGCCATGGACTGAAACCCTTCAAACTGTGAGTTGAATTAAACCTCTTTTCCACTTGTGAGTGTTGGGTATTGTATCTCAGTCACATCAAAGCTTATTAATACAACTATTTTACATTCCTGCCAGTGATCTATGAGGATTCCAGTTGCTTCATAGCCTCACCATTTTATAGTGTTGGTCTTTTAAAATTTTAGACATTCTGGTGGGTGTGAAGAGTAGTAGTTTTAAGTGGCACTTTGCTAATGTTGAAACTCATGGAAATATTTTTGTGTGTGATTATTGGCACATTTGTGTATCTTCTTCAGTGAACTGTCTACTCCAACATTTTGTCCATATGAAAAACTAAGTTTTTAAAAACTGTATTGTAATTGTTCTCTATACATTCTGTGTTATAAGTATCTTGTCATATACATATTTTATAAATAGTCTCAGTCTCCACACTTCATTTTGAAAGACTGCTATCATATTCTATAGCTTTTCTTCTTCCCCTTCTGCAGTTTTTGCTACTTGTCTGGGGCTGGTGTACATATATAGCCGTCACAAGTACTTCTGGGGATATTCAGAAGCTGCTGAAAAAAGGTAAGAGAAACCTAGTAATGGCGATTTGTGCAGGATGTAGCAGGGTGACGTCTGGTATTAAGAAAAGCACCGAGAGGCATGGTGGCAATAGTGACCCAAGCAGGAGATGGGGAACCACAGGCATAAAACTGTGCATTGAGGTGGGTGTGGTGGTGGATGCCTATAATCCCAGCATTGTGGGAGGCTGAGGCAGGAAGACTGCAGGTTTGAGTCCATCCTGGGCAACTTAGTAATTTATTTATTTATTTATTGGTACTAGGGATCGAACTCAGGACCTTGTGCTTGTGAGGCAGGTGCAGTGCCACTGAGCTAAATTCCCGGTCCACAACTTAGTAAATTAGCAAGGCTCTGTCTCAAAAAATTAAAAACGGTCTGGAGATGTAGTTCAGTGAGAAGGCCCTGGGTTCAATCCAAACAAAACAGCAACACAAAAATTGTGCACTGCCCATGTTCATTCAGCCCTAGGAATAATTTTCCAGTGTCTCTAGAAAGATATCAGGAAAAGAATCCTGGTTTCAGCCGCGATAGTCCTTTGACTGGTCAAAGAAGCCAACTTTAGTCTTGGGCCAGGCACACACTTCCATTTACGCGATGAACCACAGTTTCACATGGCAGAAGCATAGGAGTTCTGGGCAGTGTCAGCAAGGAGAAACCCGTGCCGGGTCTCCCAGCTTCCTCATTACAGCCGGCTTGTCACTCCTGTCCCTTTTGTCCATCCGCAGGATCAGTGGTTTCCGATTGAGCCTGGGAACTTTGGGCTTGTTGGGGGTCCTCGGCGCCCTGGGGATTGCGAACAGCTTTCTGGATGAATACCTGGACATCCATGTTGCCAAGCAACTGAGGCGATACTTCTAACTTTTTCTCTTTCCTTCACTTTCATGTTTGCGGAAGCTCTTTCCACTCTGAAGGTAACACCGTGTTGCTTGTTAAATAAAAATTTAAAGTCTTCCGTTTTGTTTTTCTTGAGATGGCTTTGTGCAAACACACCCTTTAGGGAGCACATTTCCTGTTTGTGTAAGAGCTGGATCGCGGGGGTGGTCCGGGCAAGCGATCAGCGGACGTGGGCGGAGCTCCGGTTTTAGATCTCTTTTGTGGGGACAGAGCAGCCTGACCTGCGTGCTGAGCTTTCCGAGGATCACCTCCGGTAGCCTGCCTCTGCGACAGCTTCTGTCCTGGTGGAAGGTATCAGATAGATGCTGGGAAGGCAGCCCCTCCTCCCCCGCGCTGGTGCTGCGAGTGGGGGAAGCCAGGCAGACACACAAAGTAGCCAGAGTCACCAGCTAATGGCAAGAAGCAGATCTGGCTGTGAAAATGTGCTTTATAAAGAACAAAGGAAAGAAAGCATATCATTTTGAGGAGACCCTGGGAGCAGGGCTGAGTATTTTCGCACCAGGGCAGAGGAGGAGGGGCCTGCTGATGGGAGATCTTGACCGGACTCCAGTGCACATCTGCATCCCATGGGCTGGAGGCCGGACTCAGGATGGACCGTGTGGCTGTCCCAACTCTGAGGTGCAACCCTGCCCAGCACAATGCATTCGACATTCCTTCATTGTCTTCATCTGTAAAATGGGAATGAATCTATCTAAAGCTTTCAAAGACCTTAGGGAAAGCATTAGGAAAGGAGCCCTCCAACAATATTCCCAGAGAAAATCAGACAGCTTTGACTCTGGTGAGGGCATCTCACCAGATGCGGACAATGGGGACAGAAGCAGTTACAAAAGCCATGAATAATAGGAAAAGGAAGGAATGCATCTAAATGGTAGCGTTTCCAGAGTGGTGGAGGAGGGAGATGCGTCCAGCCCTGATTCCAAATAGCAGTGTTAAATATCACACAGTGCGTGAGAATGTAGTGGTCTGGATGCTGGTCTAGGATCCCCCCATGCTGGCTGTTTGGCTCTGGTTGAGGCCAGCATCAATAAGAGGTCGTGTGGCAAACTGGTAGAGACTCCGGGGCCAGACCACCCTCCCTGTCCTGCCACCTGCTGGTGGTGGCACCCTAGTGCTTCATAGCTCTTAGACTTCATTTTCTGTTAAGATAAAATGGGGCTAATATGGTAAAATGCTGTGATCCTATACTCTTTCATTTGATATCCTTTCTTTTTTTGTGTGGTAACGGGAATTGGACTCAGGATCTTGTGCTTTCGAGGCAGGCATGCATGATTCCACTGAGCTAAATCCTTGGCCCATCCACTTGATATTCTTGTCCATTATGATAGTGGCCTGAATCCTGAGATTTTCTATTAGTCACCAAAGACAGTGAAGGAAGATGGTACAAGTTTTGGACTCTACAGCACTATCACTACAGAACCCTGTCCTTTGGAAGTAGGAAAAACAAAAACAAAAACCTTTCCAAATCTTATACTTTAGGATTGTTTCTTTACTTTAGGATTTTTAGAGAAGTTCTATTCTTATACCGGAGGATTTTTAAAGCACCTAAATTGGTTTGAATAGACAACATTTAGAAACAGGCAATGGTTGTACACTATCAAAGCTTTGTGTCTTTAGACATTACAAGGGAATTTGTTTCCTTTGTTTTAATTCCTGTGTCACCAGGCAACCTCTTGATTATTTTATCCTTATTAGATTTGCCCAAAGGGAGCAAACATGTGGCCAAAGAGCTTTGAGTTTCCGATTGATCTGATGGTTGTACATACATTTTTTTTTGCATATTAGTAAAATGAAAAATTTTATTTTTAGAAATCAGATTCACTTCCTAAAAAAGTCAATGTCATGAAGGAAGGGACAGAGAATTTTTCTCTGTTAATGGAGCCTGAAGAGGCAGAAAAATCAAAGGGCAGCATGAGATCTTTGATCAAATGTGAGTTAGAAAAACCAAGCTACAGTGTGCACATGTAAGACAACTGAGGTGGTTTGCATTTGGAGTGAGAAGTAGGTATTAGGGAATTCATGTTGATAATGGTGTTGTGGCCAGGGAAGAGAATGTCCAGATTCTTTGAAGCTGCAAGGCTGAGGCACTGAGGGTGAAGTGGTCAGGTGTAAATGGTTCCACAGATATGCATGTGAAGCATCTGTGGAAAGTATTCATGATGATTAAATCCAGTTGCTAAGTGTATAGGTATTCTTCGTACTGTCATGATTGTTTGAGAATATGCATAGTAAAAAGTTAGAAATCGTAAGAGAAGTTATAACCTTAAATTAAGTTTTGGGTAGCTCCAAAGTTTCTTGTGTTGCACATGGGAGCTCTGACTGGGGATGGCATCCATACAGCTATGGCCATTGCTAAGGGGCCTCTCTCTGACATTTTGGATGTGGGCAGGGACACTGGGCCTCAGGTTTTCAGAAGCTGTGATTTCTTCCTTGAGCTATGGGAAATGAGACATGTACCTGTGGTAGCTTCGTCCACAGGACACCAGAATGGGAATCTCATGTCCTTAGAGTGTAATAAAGAACAGAACAGAGAAGACTGAAAACAATCCAAAGAAAATGAAGCTGGGTGTGGTGGTACATGTCTATAATCCCAGCACTCTGGAAGGCTGATGCAGGAGGATAGCAAGTGCCAGGCCAGCCTGGCAATTTATCGAGACCCTATCTCAGACTAAAAAATAGAAAAAGGGCTGGGGATGTAGCTCAATGGAAAGGCCCTGGGATTAATCCCCAGCAAGAAACAAACAAATAACAATAAAAAAAACCCACTGCTCACACAAATAGCAAAGAGGTATTTCTGTTCTCAGGCAGTTTTCCTCCCTGCTTTTCAGGATTAGAAGTCAGTAGGGGGCCGGGGATCTAGCTCAGTGGTTTCTTGGCCTGCCCTGCAAGCACAAGGTCCGAGTTCCAGCCCCAGTACCAAAAAAGAGAAGTCAATGGGATTTGACTAAACAGTCATTAATAAGCAAAAATATCAGGTCATCTGCATCTGCCCCTTTTGTTTGACACGTACTTTATAATGTCTGAGATTACAGATATGAAATCATCTTAAAGGAGAAAGCTGGCCATTCATCCCGTGCATTTTAGTCAGAATTAGGAGGAGTAATCCACTGTTCTCAAGAGCTTCTTGCTTTTACCCCTATGCTTGGCTTCCCAGAGCCTTCCCTGTACCCCGAATCAGTTCACTTTTCTCCCCATGTTACCTAGTAGTCCTGAGCCCGTGTCACAGGGACCAAACCCATTGTCACATTGCTTTCTCCACGGTATTCTCTGCCAGGGAGACTGGACGGAATGCTCGCCGTGGGCAGGGCCAGCCTCTTTTGTAAACTCATTTCAACTCTTGATCGGTGTTAAAGCTCAGCTTCATTTTGGATCCTTTTTTATGATGGCTTTATTCTACGGTCTGTTCCTCAGCTTAATCCAGATGGTTTTGAGATATGTTGTCTTACTATGCTTTGTAAAGTCTGACGGGGATCTTAGGACAGGTCTCCCGGAAGTGGAGAAATGGGTTCGCCTGTACGGAATGGGTTAAGAAAGGGCTCAGCGGGAGACAAGGCAAAGGAGTGGGGAAGCAGGACGGAGAAGGGGAAGGAGCTACGCCAGGTCCCAGGCTCTGTCTGATCTGCAGGAGTCTGGAGCATACATTCTGTCTTGGTTTTTCCAGACAGGTAAACCGGCTCTCACCAGCCTGCACCAGTGGTGGGGTGTGGAATTGCAAGCACTTTCCACTCTGGTGGTGGCAGTGCAGGCAAAGCTGGCTGCACCATGGCTTTGACCCGTGCAGTGCGGGCTGGGAGAGGTAAGACACACGAGCGAGTGGGATGTTACTAACTGCCTCCACTGTAGGGGCAAGACTTCTGCATTACAGCCCTCCAGTGTATACCTTGACTTTTTCCCCATAAAATCATTTCCTTATCCATTTTCTGAATCTCTGAATGAGCCAGTTGGCAACTGAATTGCTGTGGTGCTGAATCCACGAATGGACCTCGGTATGCCCCTTGCAGAATAGACTTGGCCACACCTTCCGAGTGCTCAGCAAATTTACAAAGTTTCAATTTGGTTGAATTGAAAGGGCTGAGAATGACTGATCTCCATTGCTACATGTTTAAATAATGACATGAAAGTTTTGAGAAAAGAACCACGATGATTCAGTTAAATTCCAGGTACAATATATCTGCTTGATGAATTTTGGAGACTAAAATATGAGGATCCTAAAATGAAGTATACTTTGGATTGATTCAGATAATGATCTTTTATTTTTTTTCTTTAAAAGTGGTATGTCAACATCACTTCATTTCTACATTTCAGAATTCTGTACATTTCTTAAAAGGAAATAAGCAGTGCTCAATGTACAAAGTCAAAACAGAAAACTAGAAAAATCTGAATAAAATGGAGCAAGTTGCTGTAGGTCATACAGTACAAATTAGTAATTAGATGTTGTCTGAAGTGCAATACCACTGCTGTGATGATGAGTTAAGGAATGAAATAAAAATACTCTATTTTAAACAAACAGTATATATATATTTATATGTATATTTTTTACAGATAGTAGACCCAGTGATATCTGCAGTATTGTAAAAACTTATGTACAAATAACTTCTTTTAGACATTACATATACATCAGCACCGTAGTAAAAACAAAACAACCTTATGAAAATCTACCTCTCTATGAGTTGGTCCCAGTACTAAGCACTTGGAGGCAGCTTTGAAAAGATAATGGAAACCCCTCTCTCCTTCACCCACCTCCAGCTTCTCATCATTGCTTATACATTTATTTCCTGGACCTTGCAGGAAAAGGTAATAATTCTGTATTTTGTGTTTTCAGCTTTACTTTTTGGTTTTCATCTGTTTTCCTGGTGGCATCTCTCCCCACTGATAAGAGTTCAAAAAGTCACCTTGCCACCACTCTTCGGAGGGGGCACTTGGCCCATCAGCCCAGTGTTTCTGGCCTCACTTTGCCCTCGGTAGGCAGGTCTAGAACCCAGGGCTCACGGAGAGCAGGTCAAAGGCAGCACTTGCCTGTCTCCTCTTCACAGCCTTCCGCTTCCCACGGGGCCTGACTTGCCCGGAGTGCAGCCAGTCCAGCCCTCCAAGCTCTGGTCTTCGGTGAGCTGTGTGTTGCTGCACAGACAGAGCCAGCATGTGAAACCCGGAGGGACAGGGAAGGAGGAAAACATTTGCCACTCACACTCAGGACAGTAGTTGTGTCACACAGCCTCCAAAATAGGACCGTGGGAGGGAAGGCAGACACCAGGAGACAAGCCTGTGACAGTGGCAGCTGCTGGCTCCTCGAGACAGATTTCACTTAGGGCAGATGTGAGTGATTTACAAAGAGAACAACTGTACAGAACTTTTGAAGTGGATTACTTTGCCCTTAGGAAAGAAAGCAAGTCTTCCCCCCCTGTTGTCACCCAAATTGGTATGGCAGAGCTGTTGATTTTTCTGTTCATCCATCTTTGGGGTTTTATATTTGTCTTTCTGACGACAGAGACGATGAACAAGGCCAATTTTAGAGCAATCGCCCCTGGGGTTTTCCCAAAGGGAGCCCAACCTACCGCCCTCCAGGCCCTTCCTCAAAGGGGAGACGTAACACCAGCACAGCCTGCTCAGTTCCAAGCAGAGACACTCGTTCAACTCTATACGTGTCGGAGGAAGCACGCGCCAGCATCGCCTCTGCATGTCAGGCACTGTCTCAGTTCTTGCACTGGTGTTCACTCTGCCCAAAGCCTCACTTCTTGGCGAGTCTGGAAGGAGAGGCAAGGGCAGGTGGGATGGGGGAGGGAGGTGCCCGGTGGCGGACTCAGAATGCAGCAGAGGTCTCTCCACCTCGTCACTGTCAGAAGCAGAAAACCACCTGGATGTAGCACGTTGTCCTGGGAACCCTGCGGCTCCAGTCCAAACAGCAAGGACAGCTACCACAGCCTCCAGTGGAGGGCTGTTCCAGCGCTGGGCCTTCTCAAGCTCAGCTGGCTCTCCTTGTGGGTGGCCTCACAACGCCTGAGGGGCATCACGGGCGGGGAGACCAGCCTGCTGGATCCTTGGTTGTCTCTCTGGGAGCGGCTTGCTGTTCCTCCAGTACCAAGCAAGTCTGGAAGCAGACAGCTCTTTTTACCCAGATTCAGCACCTTTCTGACCTGTGCCCATGGCCTGTGCCACGGTCCGGCAGCCTCTAGGAGGGTCTCCTTGACTGAGGCTCTATGTCTCCTGTCTCCAAGTCTACAGTCCCTGGGCCTGGGCCAGGAGGGCCGGCAGTCCCTGTGGGCTGGAGCAGCTCTTGCTGGGCCAGGCGATCACAAGGGCTGCTGAGCAGAGGGGCTTCAGCTGCTGGCATCTTCCCTACCTGACCCCCGGGGGGCCCTCTCTAGGAGCAGGGACCTGCAGGATGTCTCATCTTGATTGCTGTGTGAAAATCAGGTGCACAGAGGCTCCGAAAGGCTGATTGACACCTGGATCTTCCACTGCCAGCCAGCTGCAGTTTTGCTCAGTTTACGTGGGTCAAAAAACAAAAAACAAGGATGGGTCAACATCCTGTTTCTTTTTCACGAGTTAAACTTTCACCACTCTAGTTGTGGCTCTCGGGACCCCTTAGGACTAGGGGTTACCAAACAATTCATCAAGCTCCTGCATCCACTCGTCCCCCGGCCCGCCTTTGATGATGGAGTCCACGAGGTCCCCACTGTCTGTGAGCCCTGGGAAGGAAGCCCCGGCACTCTCACCACTGTAACTGTACGACAGGTCCTGAGGGGGGTTCCGCTCATAGGGTTGGCCCTGGCTGCTTGGGGCAAAGCTGCCGCTGGGCATCTGCTGCTGTGCCGGGGACTGGCTGAAGGCTGGCATGCCAGGGACGCCCTGGCTCAGGCCTGACATGACCATTGGCCTCGCCTGGCTGGTGCCTTGCTGCCCTGGGAGGGGTGGCATCATCTGCCGACCCATGGCAGCAGGGTTGAGGGTTCTCACTGTGCCAGTGTTAGCATCCACCACTGACTGGCTTAGTCCCTGTGGGAAGTGCTGCTTGGTCAGTCTGGGCTGGCCAGCTTGGAGTGGGTAGCTGGTGCCATTGTTGAAAGGTCCCAAGTCTCCACTAGTCCTCCCAGGCATCCCCTGCAAGCTCCTCTGTTGCCAGCCTTGTGCTCCTTGCTGGATGGTCCCTATGATGCTCTGAAGCCTGGGTGGGGCCTGGGGCCTAGGCAGGGCCTGGCCCACTGGTCCTTTCATCTGCTGGTGCTGCTGGGTAAGCGTGGGGTTCACCAGCATACTCTGACCAAAGCCACTCACCATCCCAACGCCTTGGCCTGAGGCAGGCTGCCTCGGGCCCTGGGCTTGGCCATGTGTGATGCTCATACCACTTTGGTTTGGGTGCTGCAACATTTGGGTCATCCCTGTGCTCATGTTGTACATTCCTGGCTGGCTGGTGGGCGTGCTGCTGTAAGGGGCCAGGCCCATCTCAGACTGGGCCGCAGCTGTGGTCATGGTCCCTGGGTTCTGGGAGGGTCCCATTCCCATCATGCCTGCGTTCTGTGCCATCAGCCGTGATGTCCGCATGCTCTGGAGGGCTGCCTGGCTTCTCACGGCTGCGATGTCCTGGGGGGAGCCTACAGGGAAAGAAAGGACACAAATCACTTATTCTTCTCCAAAAGCACCACACTGTAACCTGTGCTGGACTCTTCCCCGGGAACGACAACGTTTTTCTGTATGGAAAGATCTATTCTGATGTCAGTGTTAAGAAAAAACAATTATTATTTTTCTGAATATAACATGTTGATAATAAAAAATTTGTAAAGTATTGAAAGGGACACAGACAAAATTAAAGTAACCAAATCACCACTGTTCAGAGATGACCACTGCTAACTCTTCTTTTGTGAGGTGTGATTGAAAAATACAGTGAATGTTAAATTTAAAAAAGTTATTACAGTTAAGACACGTTGCCATTAATTCCCCTCAAAATACTCAAACCATTCTTCAAACATACTTACCTCATAATACTTTTTTTTGGGTACTAGGTATCAAACTTGGGTCCTTGCGCTTGCAAGGCAGGTGGTGGAACCACTGAGCTAAATCCCCTGGCCCCTACACATTTTTGATCAGCTCTTGGATAAATAAACACACAAAAATTGGGATCATACTGTACATGTCTTTTGTAGTTGACTTTTCCACTTCACATACCCCAGTATTATTATTTTTTTTGGTACTGGAGATCGAACTCGGGACCTTGTGCTTTTGAGGCAGGCAGCGGAACCATTGAGCTAAATCCCCGGGCCCCCAGTATTATTATTATTATTATTATTTTTTTTTTTGGTACCGGGGACTGAACTCAGGTCCTTGCCCTTGTGAGACAGGTGGTGGAAACACTGAGCTAAGGCCCCAGCCTCAACCCCCAGTATTGTTTTTATTCATGCTTCAGAGGCAATTTATTCCTCACTCTTGGATATGATGCCATCAACCCAATGAGATATTATTTTCTTTGGTGGTGAGGGGTGAAGGACCATCTGATCATCCGCATATTCTATTATTGAAGCGGAACATGGTTCAGCAGAGAGTATTATGAATGGAAACCGTTAGGCTGATTTCCCTCAAGACTTGAGTAGGATTTGAGAGGTTAAAGGTCATCACTTCTGCCTAGAAGCTGTTTTGACAGATGAGACTTTTTTTTTTTTTTTTGGGCACCAGGGATCGAACTCGGGTTCTTGTGCTTACGCAGCAGGCGGCGAAACCACTGAGCTAAATCCCCGGCCCAGATGAGACATTTTTTAGAGCCACTTCTTAGATTTCCACATGCTCCAGATTCTCTGAGTCATAACATGTCAGTGGGAACCAGTCAGCTTCCGGGGCTAGAAAAAGAAATCTTGCTACTTGCTAATCGCCAATGAACCCTGGATTTCTGTGGTAGAGTCCACCCTGTCAAAAGTGGCAACGACCTTGTACCTCTCTCTGCAGATCAGTGTTAGTGATAATGTTTAAAAGTTGGGCAGAGTAACAATACCAAGTCAGTCAACTTCAGTGAGGTATTCGAGTGAGTCTTGCTTTATAGGGTCCCAGGACATGTCCAAACCAGACAGGGAATGGAAATGTCATCCATAGAACAACTGTCAATGTTGGAAAGGGCTAGGAGGCGCCCCCAAATGGATTTTTCCATGTTCCTGCTAAGGATTAAGTCTATGAGGAAAAGAAAAAAAATTTTTTTGGTCCTGGACATTTAAAGAAGATGCAGCATGGCTGCCAATCGATATTATAAGCAAATTTCATCCCACCTAGAGCCGTGATGAGTAACCGGATGAGAACAGTCTAACCTTGTTAAACCCAGCACCTTGACAGATAGCTCAGGCATGTTTTTGTTTTCCTGATGGGATTATTGATTTCTGAGCGGCAAATATGTCTCCATATTTTCTTCCTTTCTTTAAGAAAGAAAATTATGGGAATTCTGATTATGACTTAAATTTTTGTGACTTGGGATCAATATCATGCTGCACTGAAAATGAAACCTGTGAGGAAACCTGAAAGATCTATAGCAAATCCTCAAAAATATTCTAGTTTTTGATTTTAAGCTTAACTATATTCCAGTGATTTTCTGAAAAATCAAAAGTTCTTGGTTAAATACTGGATGGTAGCATAACCTGCAACTTGTAATCTGGTTATACAGTTTTGTGACCTTAACCACTAAGTTTGTATCAAATGCGTGGCCAATTGGAATCAGCTATAGTGAAATGAGTTATTGAGTTGTTTATAAAAAATTTAAAGGAAAAATATTGGTGACTCAGAGATTGATTGGAGAGATGCAAATTATATGACTAGGTGAATGGCTGCTGGAAAAAGATGAAAGGACTTTCATAACTTGGACATTTTTGTTGTAGGTTTATAATGGATATGTTGAAGGACCAAATACTGTCTGGACTAATATTATGAGTGAGAAATAGGTGCTTTTCTTTAGAGGACAGAGATGTTACAATGCCCTTTAACAGGTAGTGAAACATTTATCAAAGCCAACCATTATTTTTACTTAGTATCAATGACTGTATATCTAGATGCAATTCCTAGTTTGTTTTTTTTTTGGTACTGGGGATCGAACTCGGGTCCTTGCGCTTGTGCAGCAGGCAGCAAAACCGCTGAGCTAAATCCCTGGCCCCTGTAATTCCTATTTTTAAAGAAAGCATTTAAAAATCATCAATCAGTACAACATTTTCTACCTAAGTGAAATAAAAAAACCTTTTTTTAACCTAGTTTTATGCTTTCAGTTAATTTTAAATATACAAGGGAAAAAAATTCAAATGCATCCAAAGAATAAAATGTCTTTTCCTGATCATTCCATATGTTAAATAGACTTTTTTCTTTTTCTTTTGTCTAAAACAGATATTATTATGAGAGACTGTGGTCACATTACTTTTCTTGTCTGTCGGTCAACATCACAATGTCAAAGAAAATTTTCCATATTCAAACAGATGAGAATATGCAGAGTTTTTCTCCTAAAAGAGTCTATGTCCTATATTCACATACAAGAAGCCTATATTTGAATAATAAGCATTTCTCCATAGGCCTGTAGCACTGTGCAGAGGCATAGACCCCAATGAGCAAAAGGTGGCCAGTAAGATCTTTGAAATGTATGGTGGAGAGTGTGTGGTGTAGGATCCACGCAGGCTATTCCTAACAGAGCTTCTCTACCAGGACAATAGCTGTTATCTACCAGTTTGCTATTTTCCCATATGTATAATATGTACCTAGGGTGTCAGTGAAATACATAAAAATAATGGACATAGTAAAAATAAGTTACATCTTACAGGGTCAGCTCTGGGACTCTAAACCATCGCCCTGGATGTTTTACTCATGGCAGAGCTAAATTTCTATCTAGGCTGATTACCTATGGTTTGCGGTTTCAGAAAAGTTTAAGCAATAGAACTTTTAAACTGAGCTCAACATGTTCAGAAGAGCTCCTCAAACATATGTCTATGTGCTGTTATACAGAGGCACTGTTAAATTTTAGTGAGTTCCTTTATGGCAAAAAGAATGAGTTATGAACCTAGAAAATTTAAGGGATACTGTGTTGGGTTTGTCAGATCTTATATTTTAATTAGTTCAAAATATAAAGCAGCAATTCTCTGGTCCTCTGGCCAGTAGGACAGCAACTCCTGGGAATATGTTAGGGATGCAAATCCTCAGGCCCCAGGCCAGACCTACTGAATCAGAAACTCTGGGAATGGGGTCTGGCTGTCTGTGTTTCCACAAGCTCTGCTGGTGATTTTGATGCAAGCTGAAGTTTAAGAACTAAAGTCAAAGGAGGACTCTGGATCTGTGACAAAACCCAAAAAGTATGTGTGTCACAGCCAGGTGTGGTGGGGCATGCCTGTTAATTCCACTCTGGGAGGCTGAGGCTGGAGGACTGCAAGTTTGAGGCCAGTTTGGGCAACCTAGCAACTTAGGGAAACTCTGTCTCAAAATTGAAAATAAAAAAAGGCTGGGGATATAGTTCAGTACATAGGGCCTGGGTTTAATCCCCAAGACTGCAAAACAACCCCCAAAAACAAAACAAAGAAGAACCTAAATGGAAAAAAAATCCAAATTCAAACCCAAACCCCAAACCAAAAACCAACCACCTCCCAAAAACAAAACAAAAACGAAAAGATATGTGTCTCAATGACTCTGTCCTATTCTCCTCCACCCATGGCAAAACAAGAATATTTCAAAGAATACTGGCACCGATTCTGTGCACCTGACACCTGTGAACAGTTCCGTTCCTTTTGTTCTTCCCCGTGTCAAGTCCGAAGGGAATGTAAGGTGATGCTAATGGCCCAGGGACAGAAGAGACTGGAAAGTACACAAGCCTCGTATTTCCACAGGCCTTCTGGAGTAAGGGCTGTCAGTAAACGTCAGTGGTGAAAGCCTCAACTCACAGTACGTGATACAGGATATATACATGCAGGTTTATAATAGAAACAAAAGTTTCTGACACACTCCGGTAATTTCTGTTGTATTTAATTTTCAAAATGTTGGTTGTGATCCACTATGAGTTTTCATAGCCTTGTGTGTTACAACTCAAAGACTGAAAAATGTTACCCTACATCAGGGTAAATTGTTTCGCCCAGGTTATTAATAAAGACCAGGAGGGTAACACTTGTGAAATGCTGCCAGAGTTTGTATCCATTTACGTATGTGCATATTTTCGCGCAAGAAGCTTCATAGCTTCCAGAAGATTCTCGAAGGGCTAAGGACACCTTGATCTAGATCCCCTACACAGTCAGAAGATGGGAAATAGGATTTCTGCTGCTAGGTGAGCTCTATGGGGCCCTGAAAACTCCTGGTGTTAGGACTGGGAAGGGCTCCCTCTCTAGGAGAGAAAAGGGTTTGACACTGGAATGGGCCTTCTACAATTAAAAATGTGGTGGCCCCCATATATCGTGTGCCACTGTTACTGGGGCCCTGATTTGGACTTTCTGCAAATGGAGCAGGATCAGCCAGGTGTAATTGCCCTAAAGGCCCTATCTGTCTTCTAGCAGTCGGAAGCCAGATTCTTCCACTTTGGTGGTAGAAGGAAGGGTTTTGGTCAGCTCACCTGCTGGGATGAGTGAGAAAGACAGCACATAATTTTTACCCTTCTGGACATAAACAAGG
Source organism: Heterocephalus glaber (assembly GCF_053883595.1). NCBI lineage: Eukaryota > Metazoa > Chordata > Mammalia > Rodentia > Bathyergidae > Heterocephalus > Heterocephalus glaber. The sequence goes on from NW_028258364.1 coordinate 19,703,529, forward strand.
CTGATACTGGACCAACAGGCACTGGTATGTCCCAGTGGCTGTGAAATTACTTGAATACCCTGCACCTTTGGTAAAGGACAGCTGCATGAGCCATCTCTCCCACAACCAACTCACCGCCCTGGACCCCGTAGGAACTCCCTGACACAGTAATCCAAAGGCTAATGTCTGGCATAAGGGCTCCTCCACCAATTCATTCTGACTGGTTGGTCCTCTTATTTTACTAATTGTTAAGAAACTTACTTTACTAGTTGTTAAGAAGCTAGTTGTGTTTTTGAGACAGGGTCTCACTTTGCAGTCCAGATTGGCCTTGAAGTTACGAGGTCACCCTGACTGGCCTCATGCTGCGATCCTGCCTCAGCTTCCTGAGTGCTGGGATTGCAAGCGTGTGCCACCATGCCTGGCTTTCTTATCCTACCAGTTGTTAAATATTTTGAGTACTACCTTGACACAAATGTGGAATGTAAGGCAATGTCAGTGGCAGCAGATTCACTCCCACTTTGCAACTGGGAAGTGTGAAATGGAAGAGGTGCCCGATAACCTCACCTTGAAACTGATTGACCTGCTGCACAGGGTACGGATTCCGCTGCTGCTGGAGGTGCTGCCGGGGAAGATGAGACTGCTGCAGCTGCTGGAACAACAGAGGACAGGGAAGGGGTGAGGTAGGGAGAGAGCATGCCAGTAAACACCCCAGCGGTTCTGAAGTAGGGAGGGTGTTTTTCAAAATCAAAACTTTTTATTGAAGAGTACCATTCGTCCAGACAAGCACACAGAGTGTAAGAATCCAAGTGGATGGATTTTCACAAAATGAACACACTCTAGGTAGCCAGCACCCCAGATCCAGAAACAGATCATTGCCAGGAGCCCCTGGGGCCCTTTCTAGCCCTCACCTCCCATGACCCAGGCACACCATAATCCTAACTTTGAACACCAGAGAACAGGTATGCTTGCTTCTGTGCTTTATAGAAAGGGATCCATACGATGGCACTTTAGTGTGTGGCTTCTCGCGTTCACCACTGTATCCGTGAGATTCATCCCCACTGAGGTGGCATTTGAGGCCTGTGCTTCCTCACTGTCCAGCAGTGTTCTAACCTATGAACACACCACAACCTGCCCACTCTACCAGGGCTGGTCGTTTAGGAGGTTTCTAGTTTGGGGCTATTACGAACACCACTGCTATGAACATCCCTGCAGTTCCTCCGGCGAACATCTGCCTGCGCTTCTAATGTGTGACTTGCAGGCTCCCAGGGATGTGGGCAGTTCTGGCTTGGGCTCCCCAATGTCAGCCTGCACTTCTTCCCTAATACCATGGGGCCACAGCTCAAAGAACTTTTTAAGGACCTAAATAGATGCTTTGGGCATAGGAAGATGGGATTCTCAGGGGCTATGAAAGAAAGAAGGCTAATCATATTCCCATGAAGCCATACTGCTTGTAAAATACATCTCTCCAGGTAAAATATTCACCATTTACTGCTTTGAGGAGATCACGTGGGATTCCGGATATACTTGTGTTTCAGTCTTTCTTCCACTCATGGGGATTATACACTATGAGCACTGTTACTAATACATGGGGCAGGGTACTATGATCATTGCCATGCTGGATGTACGAAGGGAAAGAAAGGAAGGAAGAATCGGGTGAAAAGAGCAGAGAAAGACGTTTTAGCTCTAGGTCTGCTGTCAAGTAGTTGGATGAGCTTCCGATACCAGTTACCTCCTTCCCGCAGCTGCTGAATATTCACGAAGCACCTTTTATCCACAAGGGCTGCAAAGAACATATGACAAGGTCCCTGCTCTTTAGAGTGTTCATTACAAAAATAATACACCTTGACCACTTCCTACCACGTGTGTTTACTTCTATTTTTTTCTTGCATGTTTATTCCTGGGCAGCTCTGTAATTTCCTTTCTTTTTCTCTCTATGAGGCCAGCCAGCATTCTGGCCTCCAAGGGGGAAAAAACAACAATAATAACAACAGCAAAACAACCTCTGCCCTGTGGACCGCAGCCAGTGTGCCCACTACAGGATCATGCAGAAAGCTAGTGAAACTTACCAGTGTGTGGATCATTAGGGTGTAGGCCAGACACCATGAGAATCATTTACTCAGCAATATAAGGTCATTATTGAGAGGAAGCAGAGTGTGTCAAAGCTTCTCCTTAGCCAAACCTCGAATATTACTCAAACTGCCCCACTTACAAAGAGCGGCCTGGTGGGCTGGGCGGGCATGGAGTCAGGAGTCCACTTTCCTCCTGGCTCTGCCTCTCTTTAGCTCTGTGGTCTCAAATAAACCCCATAGGCTTCCTGGCCTCAGATTCCTCATTTGTAATATGATAGGACTTCATGATCTCAAATGTTTCTTCGGGATCTAAAGTTTTAAGTTCTACTGAGGCTTTGTGAATGGGTGAGAGGTGACATGCTCTCTCGGAGAGCAAGGCATTAAATGTTAATTCACAGCCACTTTCAGCCTGCTCTGCTCCAATTCTCAGGTCTGGTGAGAATCGGCTTAAAGTGCTCAGGGATATACAGGATGCTGAAGCTTCTGTTTCCCCTTACGTGTCCTTTTAGGAAAGATGAGTGTTCCCAGTATACTGTTTCTAAAATTGAAAATGCCAGACATGTCCAGTGCTGCAGAGCCTGAGGAAACCAGTATGGTGTTGATGTGGCAACCAATACTCAGCCTCCAAACAAAAAGAGGAGAGCTTTCCACCCAGAGACCCCGGGGACAGCCCGAGTTAATACGCACTGTTTCCAGGCCCAGGGCACACTGCGCTGTCTCGACTGGCCCCCGAGCCCTCAGCCGTTCTACAATGCTCTCTGAAGCCAGGGTCATGACGGGCCCCATATACGCGTGTACAGAGCAGACAGCTGCCAAGGAGCCGTGCGCACATCACCTCGTGTGGTCTTTACAGAGATTATACAAGGGAAAGTACAGTGGACCCCTGACTTACGAACTCAACTTGTTCCCGACGGCTGGTGTAACTCAAGTTGGTCAGTTGAAGGCTCAGGCTCCTCTACACAGCCTTCAAAGTCTCTCTCCTGTACACAGGCAGATCTCAGTGTCTTTAGAGAGACACTGGCCCAGGATTTCTCAGTTAACCCCACACAGGAGAGGATGTTGTCATGTTCTTTCCAGAACTCTTGAAGGGTTAAATCTGTATCCAAGACCATCTGGAAGCACAAGTGGCCAGCATTTGGGTCGTAACTTAAGACTTCGGTTGTAAGTTAAAACTAAAATTCCAGTCGCAACCCAAGTTACTCATGTCAGGCCAGTTGTAATTCATGGGTCCACTGTATTCAAATCTAGCCTGGCAGATGAAGAGAGAGGTTAAGTAGTTTGTTCAAAATCACACTGCAAGTGAAAGAATGGACAAATTTTCACCTTGAGTAAAGTGACTGCAACATGGGTCTCTAATCTTTAGAACACTCAGGTTAGCGCTTCCCCCCCTTCTTCTCCTTGGAGGCTTCTATCTCCAGGTCCTCGACTCTCAGGGGTCTCCCATTCTCTTGTCTGTGAGGCTATAGACGTGATTTCTATGCAGCTCTTCCCACATTCCGCTCCTCTCTCCTTCCCAGGGCCTGGCTGGGCTGGCAAAAGTCAATTCTGCCCCACTCCCCTGATCCCCCTCATCCAGGTGGTTGCAGCTCACCTATCAAAAGGCATCACTCACAACAGGCACACCTGAAAGTCCCTGGCACTGGTTCAGGAGAAGATTTACAAAGCATCGCTTCCCTCTGCAACTCCATTTATCACTGCCGGAGAGATATTAGCATGGTTCCTTGTCATACACCTTCTGCAGGGTGAGCGGGCTAGAGGTTTGTTTGTACAATAGCTGCCAGGCAGCTGACTGACCTTGGTAAAAAGGGAGATAATTACACAGCTGTTGAGGAACAAAAGCAAAAACAGGGAACATAAGTGAACTGTGCTCAACAGCACAGTTTTTCTCTTTGGGAGATGACTGGTGTTACTTTGAACTGTTGTCCATGTTTAGTAGGGGTTTCAGTGTGCCTGTTCCTATGTCACAGTGTCATAAATGTGTGTGTGCGTGTGCTTGTGTGTGATGCACGCTTGGTAAATTTCCAAGATTCTGATCCTATTAGGAACATTCTAGAAAGATAACGAGTCAGACTTCTATGACAACCTCCTCTAACGGCGTCTGCTGTCTGAGATGCCCGTGCAGGCCCCCACAGCGCTGTTGGAGATCTCCTGTGGACAGCCTCACGCCTCTCCCAGGGAGGATACTAAATCAGGCTCCGGCAACTCTCAAAACAAAACAAATCAAAACCTACAGGAGTGGTCTTCAGGGAAGGCTTTCTTTCAGAACTGGAGAAATTATGCGGCAGGGTTGGAACAAGGATGCCTAAGGTAGAGGCATATTTGTGTTGGGCCTTCCTTTAACTCACAGAATCCCTGAGCTGTTTTAAAAGCTGTCATGAGAGCTTTTCTTACCTTTGTACCTTGTAAGCAACTCCCAGTTCAGATTTCCAGGTGGTTCTGCAGGCCCTATTGTTCTGCTATTGTTCATGTCCGAGTCTGTCAAATTCTCCCCAGTCCTCTCCCTGCCACTTTCTTCCAAGAAACAAAATTCTCTGAATTTTTTTTTTTTGCTTCATGCGAGTAATATTAGGGCTTATGTAGAATGTAAGCAGCCTTCACTCATGCTGATTACATAGACCCTCGTCTCAGAAATCAAGAGAAAAGGAGCAAGGCTTGAATTGAAGAACTGTCTATTGCAAATGGGCCTCAAATTGATGTTGGAAGCCTGTCTTTAAGAACAAACTCATTCATTATTGGAAAAAGCCTAGCTAATTGAAAAGGTCTAAATTCCATAGGTTCTTGTAGGATCATGGGAAATGCTGGTCTGGGAGCTTCTCCACAGGACAGGGAACTGGGGTTCCCTCACAGATGGAAGGTGCCACGCCTGTGCTTGCAGGATCAGGCCACAGGGGCGTCTTACCTGCTCGGCCAGGATCTGCTGCTGCTGCCGCTGCTGCTGCTCCCGAAGGAACTGCTGCTTCTGCTGCTCCATCAGCTGGGCCCGCTGATCAATCAGCATCTGCTTCATGATGGCCGCCTGCGGCTGGCTGCTCAGGAAGCCGGGGCCCGAGGGGCTGGCTCCGGAGACCAGGCTGCTTGAGCCTGGGGGCACAGAGGGCTGCATGGGGCCTGCGGTCCGGGGAAGCCCAACGGGGTGCTGCTCCTGACGGGGCAAGAAGAGGCAGAGATGGGCTGGGGATTTAGCTCAGTGGTTCTGCCGCCTGCCTCCCAAGCACAAGGTTCCGAGTTCGATCCCCGGTATCCAAAGATGCAGTGATTCCGCGCGGACACTCACTGCTGTGTGAGGAAAGAGAAGGGAGCAAAGGTCCTGGTGTGTGGACCTCAGGGTTTCCATGAAAACAACCTAGTTGTCCTTAGACCTGCGTTACCTCAGTGAACTGCACAGGTGACACGGGACACTAACAGTATAGCTCTGGGACATCTGAGAGCAAGCTTTCTGTTTCAGAAGGGACTAGTGGCTGTGGGCTGGGTTTTCAACTTAAATCCTGAGTTCCTGGAAGGAAAGGAAAAAGCCCTCAGGCTGGGCTCATGTGAAGTCTGGAAGGTGATGCCCCAACCTTACCTGATAATCCTTACTCTTTACTGTCTACTTGGCTGAAATAGATGTCTTCTTAGCAAGCAGGAGAGAACCAGGCAGAAGACTGCTGGAATTTATTAACTAGCAGATCTGCTATATGAACTGCAACCTTTCAGAGCTTTGATATATTTTTACTGAACTCAAGGCTTGCGTACTGAGCTATGGCCAGCCCTTTTTATTTTTTTGAGACGCAGCCTTATTATGTTTCTCAGGCTGGGCTTGAACTTGTGATGATGCTCCTGCCTTAGCCTCCCCAGAGTGCTGGGATTACATGTGGTCACCACCAAGCTGATGGTCATCACCATGGTGATGCTAACTTTTAAGGACTGTTCTTGGGAATAGGTGGTAAAGTGGTAAGAGACCTAAGCCCACACAGCCCAAGGGACACCTTGGAGAATGCCCTCAGAGGAGAAAAGTCTACCCAGCCAGACAGGGGAGGACACTAGGGATGAACAGTTCTAGGAAAAGCAGGTGTGTTACCACAAGATTCAGTGCCTAGAGATGTCTACCAAGTACATCCGGCAATGGCAAGTATTGCCTGAATGTTCCACAGAAATATTCCTTCTTATTAATTAAAATTTCAAGCCACTAATATGCACATAGAAGACCTGACTTTGGAGGCATATACAAAGCAAAAGGCACCCATACAGCGATACCGTGAAGCACATTACAAGAGCTAATAAGACACAAATGTGAGTCGCTCTGTAGTTATTTTTAAAATCATAACCTGAACTGGATCTTAGTACTTTCCCCTTTTTTGCTTTGTTACATTTTCAATTACAGATGTTGGTGAACACGTCGGCCATTTCCTCTCAAAACACAGCCTTGAAGTCCACTGCTGACCCCCTAGAGCGCAGTCCTGGGTCTGACTTCCCGAAGCCTGGTCCAAGGCTCTTGACTGTCTTGAACCATGTATGCCTTTCTTCCCACTTATGAAATTCAACCCGCTCTGCGTCTTCCATTGGAATTCTTCCTTCCCTCTCCCCCTTCCTCCCTCGCTCCCTCCACTCAAGCAAAACAGAATCAGCAAAACAACCAAAACCAAAACACAGCACACCTCTCCTCTGGCCCCAGAAACAATAGCTCAAGAAGTTCTGCTCTGTTCTGTAGTAGCCCAGGTCATACAGCTGGTAAACACATGACCCATAACTAGCAGATAAGAATGCTGATTTTGGGGCCAGGGATTTAGCTCAGTGGTGCTGCACCTGCCTCACAAGTGCAAGGTCCTGAGTTCAATTCCTGGTACCAAAAAAAAAAAAAAAAAGAATGCTAACTTTGATTCTAATTCTTCCTTTTACTCACTCTGGCCTTTCCTAAATGAAGGGTCTGTGGCCCCAAATGTGCACCTAAAAATTATCTGTAGATGAAACATACAGTGTTTCTGTTGTGTATATAATGTGTTCTATTTTGCATATAAAAGTGCTGGTGCTGAAGTTAATAAAAGTTTTTCTCTGTAGTTAATAAAAGTTTTTCTCTGTAGTTAGAGCAGGACACATTTTTTAATGTTAACAAAAAGGACTTATAGTTAAAAAAAAAAAGAGCCAGGAACTCTGATGCTACCAAAAAGTTTACTTTATGGCCAATCCCTGTAGGGATCTGGTCGTTTTTTTTTTTTTCTCCCAGATACATGCTACCTGTTTTTTGAGTCCTTCTTTCCCATGGGATAAAGTTGTTTCTTGCCACCTTTAGAGACAAATGGCTGATGGACTTAACACTTTAACAAATGCATTCACACTGAAGTGTAGAGAACCAATCAGTGTGAATACAGACACATAGTTTTTGGGGGTGTATTTCAGCATATTTAATATTTTGCAGCCTGGGAGGAGAGAGGTGGAGAGAAAACGAGACCCAAAGGGAAGAGGTTTTCCACAGCCCCCTGGAGCTGGTGAGGGTACCCAGGGATGGAGAAAGTGGGGGTGTTTGCTTTCCTAGCCTTCTCTCCACCCTGGAAATGGAGCAGCAAATGGTATGATGACCCCGTTGAGCCACTTTTTGCCCCTGTGGGGAAAAAACATTCTGAAAAGGATGAAGAGGCTATTCCTCCCCAGGGATTGAATTTCTCCCCAATGATTCCTTCCCAGAAGGCTCCTCACTGAAGGCTACAAAACCCCCAGGAAGGAGGGTCCTCGCAGTTCCTGTGGGACCTCCCCACCAGCCCTGCTGTATCCCACAGCAGGTGAGGACCCCTCCAGCTCACCCTAGTGCATCCCCAGTGGCCAACACCCCCCAAGTGACCTGCCTTACAAATTAAACTGCCAAGGCCACCGTTTTATACTACACCACTTCTAAGCTACAGTCTCAGAGACTTTATGAGAAAGAGTCTGTCAAATTTCAGGATTTCAAGCCACTGCTCCTGTTGCCGAAGAGGACACTCACTGTGTGGTGCAATTAGGGAAAACCACGCCGAACTTTCGTCATGCGACATGTAATGCCTTGCAGCCAAAGAATGCAGTATTTTTAGTTTTAATTACTGGCTTGCTCTCCGCTCCTGCCCAACCTCCGTTGCTTTCTAACCAGAATCTCAATGCATTCTCTTCCCCTCAACTCCAATTGGCTACATAGATCTTTATTACTCTCCAACTCCTCTCACTCTTCAGTAAAATAAAAGGAGGAACAAGCCATCAAAACCGATGAACCTGTTTTACACATCTCCTCCGGGGACAAGAACCTCACAATTTTCTAAAGGGGGAGGTGGGAGGTGTAAAAAACACCCTTAGCTCCCCGAAAAGGGCAGCTTTCGACTTCAGAAAAACCAGTGGTGGTAGAAGTCTCTCTCAAACACAGCCAGCTATTTATTTATAAATCTGCGCGCGGGGAAGATGTTTTCTTTAAAGTGTTTTCAAGAACATGCTCCGTGTTTGAGTGAGCAGGGCCGAGGTTGCTGGCGGTAAACCAAAGACTGCGGCTGGTTCGGCAAAGGGACGGCCTCAAAAGGCTGCCTGCGGAGATGAGACTGGGGTGACAGCGGCCTTGTGAGTGCCTGGCTGGAGGGGGCCCGGGGCTTCAGCCTTTTCCAGGCACGCCTCGCCGGGGCCCAAGGAGCAGCTGCTGTTCTAGCCGGGGCCCAGCAGATGGTGGTGTCGGCCCAAGGCTCCGCGCCGCCCGCGCCCCCGCCCGGTGCAGATGGCTTAATCAGGCCCGGCCCCCGCCCCGTGAGTCGGGGCCGCGGCGGCTGCAGTGGAGCCGGGCAGTCAAGTGTTCCGCGTACCGCAGGTAGCCTGGCAACTGAGCGCCTAATGCCGAGCAGATGGCGTTCGCACGGCGTGATGGACATCACACGCGACAGCCTGAGACAATCCAGGAATTCCCTGGTGACTCGAGGCCCTCTTTGCACAAAACGAGTCCTTCTCCAGCGCCGTGCATCTCTGGGGCTATCTCCCCCACCCCCTCCCGGCGCGGCCTGGTTTCTTATTACCGACTCCCCTCGCCGGCGGGGGGGGGGGGGGGAGACTCGGGCCGGGAAGCGGACGTGGAAGGAAGCGGAAGGGCTGGGAGCGGGCCGGGGGCGGTAGCGGCCGCAGAGGGGCGCACCCCCGGGAGGGACCGGCTCCCCCGGGGTCCGCCCGGCACCGCCGCCGGGGCTCGGTCTGTGCAACCACGTGTTCCCCCGCAGCCTAAATGAAATTTAGGATTTTCGTTAAAAAGTCCCCTGGGGCGTAATTTAGCCTCTGGACTCGAGCCTATCTGCTTACAAGTCCTTGGGGGACTCGGCTAGGCAGGCCGGAGTGGGGCCCGGGCGCCCCCGGCAGGCCCGAGAGAGAAGCCCGGCGGCGCTAACAAAGGAGCGGGCGCGGCCGGAGGCCTCGGCCTGCGCGCGGCTCCACGCGCCTCTCACTCGGCGCCTGGCACGGCCGGTAGGACACGCGCGGGGGTGCTGACAGACACAGGGCTGGTTCGTGGTGGGAAAGAGTAGGAACAAATCCGTACAGAAAACAAAAAAGATGCCCCAGAAATCGAATCTGTGCTACACACACACACACACACACACACACACACTCTGAGTTAGGTCATTCAAAAAAATGATTAGATCAATCTTTGGGCCATATGGAATTTCCATTAAATTCTATAAGGCTTCTCTGTCCAAATCTCTCACCAGTATCCAGAGGTTTTCTCCTATGAAGGTAGAGTACCAGCTTTACGTTTCAGAAGGCAGAAATTTAGCTGATGTGGAAGCTAAATCACACTTGTGGGGAGGGTTTGGCATTTTCCGGTCAGTGGGCAGTGCAGGGCTGGTCCCACACCCGTGGGGGGCTGGAGGAGAGCCCTGGCTGTGAGGCCCACGGGCTGTGCCACCACCAACTGACCTGCCTGAAATGCAAGTCAGATTCCTAAGCCTCCTTGTCAGTGGCAACTTTGGAGATGGAAATGACCAAGAAGATGTTAAAACCTTCCTCACTTGCAGTAGGGGCCACTTGGGTACAACGATGGGCTAAATCGGGTTTCTCAAAGTATGGTTCCAGAGTCTTCAGCATTAGCCTTGCCTAGGAACTTGTGAGAAGCGCCAGTTCCCCCTGAATCCGACCCTCTCGGGGTGTAAATTTTAACAAGCTCCCCAAGTGTCTAAGACACCCTTCAGTGTGAAAATCACCAGGGCAAATAATCCTGGCTGATGGGCACTGGCTACAACCTGCTCCCGCGTTAGACTGCAAGTCTGCACCTTCAAAAGCAAGGAAGGGTGCTGAGTTGCTTAGGTTTTATTGCAGATTCTTCTGCTTTTGGAACAGAATTCTTATTTTTCCTCCCCAAGGGTTGCTCAGACCAGTAATGTTTGTCATTCAAACCCAAGAATTCTGAAGGGAGTCGGGGAAGCACAGTACTTCAGCAGCAGCTCCACTGTGGGGGCAGAAGAGCAGCTCCCTTGCTAAGAGTCATCCAGCATCCCTGGACTTCCGAGGGTAGTGCCACAGAGAGCTGCAATTTGAGGAGGATCTCCCAGGCTGGAATGGGTCCTTCAAATGTGGAGGAGAGGAGATGGTAACAAGGGAAGAAGACAATACACACGGAGTGCCTGCGCTGGGTGAAGGACTGTGTGAGGTGCTGACCTGTGTAGTTAAACTCAGAGTCTCTGAGAGGGTAAGTGACTTGTCTGAGGTTGCACAGCTGGTGGTGGCATCTTTGGGATTCTGGTTTTCCCCCACCATAGCCTGCACCTGGTCTTAATCAGCAGGCACCCAAGAGGGCTTTGGGGAGGGTGGACCTTGAATAAAAAGGTAGAAACTATTAGGCTGGGATCAAAGAGTGGAACTGAGAGTGCATAAGAATATTTTTTATTTGTTGCCTGAGACCCAAAGTTGGATGCCTGCATGATATCAACTTCAACATTTAAAGAAAGGGCATGAGATTAGGCCATTCAACCATACGTGGAAGAAAGAAAGAAACAAAATAAAACCTTAGGATTCCCTGTGAAGTCGATCAAGTGTCAGGGCAGAAATGTGGCTTCAGGATGGTGGTATCTTTTATAGATTTCCTTTGTCCAGAATGATGTTCCACTGTGGGTTTGGAAAGCTGCTAAATTCATAGCAGAGCCCCAACAGGCCTCACCCACCTAAACCTCTCTGTCCCTTATGATTATTAAAGAAGGCTGGATTAAAAGTTTTATTATGTGATGTGTGTCCGTCGTGTCCCCAGGATAACTGAATTTTGAGGCTGTGATTATCAATTTAGGATGATTATCTCGGAAACAGCAGTAACTGGGAGCCCAATGCTAGGGCTGTTAAATGTGTTCAGCAAAGTTCTTTGTTCCGCCTTTAAGAGGCAGTAGTTTGGATTAGGGGAAGCCAACAGGACTGGATAGGAACTCTGCTCCTCCACAGGCCCAGTGCCTGGTACACCCTGACCACATGACAACCAGTGTGTGGCTGTTACTTGTTACTGCCCTGGCCTCTCCATCATGCAGTCCAGGGTGACGGAAGTGCAGTGTTTCCGGTTCTAGCTTAGCACTTAAAATAACAGCACCGGGACTTTGACTTTGGTTTTCTTTCTACGTTTTCAATGAACAAGGTGGAGTCTCTACCTAGACCCTTAGATAAGACAACTGCAACTGGCCTTCTGCATCCACAGATTCTGTATCTATGCCTGGAAAATATATGAAAAGATTGTGCTGAACATGCACACTTTTCCTCATCATTGTTCCCTGAATAAGATAGTTTTAGCCACTATTTGTGTAGCATTTAAGTTGGAGTAGGTAGTATAAGTAATCTAGAGATGATCTAAAGTATGGGCACATGTGTGTAGGTCATTTGCAAACACTACACTATTTTATATAAGGGCCTCGAGGATCCACAGATTTGGGTATCTGAAGGGACTCCTAAACGAATCACCCACAGATATAAAGCATGACTGTATTTAAAAAATGTGTGGTTTGCTGACCTCCCCAACACTCGATTACTGGGGAAAATTTAAAAAGCAGAAAAGCATGAAGAAGAAAGTCAATGCTCATTTTTAACACCCAAAAGTAACCACTGTTAATGTTTTGATGCGCTTTTGTGTTTCCTCCTAGCTTTTCCACAGTATGCGATAGCATACTTTTTTTTTTTTTGCTACTGGGGATCAAATTCGGGACCTTGCGCTTTCCAGGCAGGAGGCAGAACCACTGAGCTAAATCCCTGCCCCACAATAGCATACTTTTCATGCTCCTTATCATGATATACATATGACTATACTCCTTCTTGATTTTTACTGTATAACATGGGGATGTAGAAAGTTCCAACTTCCCAAATTCTTATAGTTATAATTTTCTCGCAGATGATACCCTCCTGGCTCCATTCACGGCAAGGTTTTAGCTCCATGGGGATTGGGACTATGAGTCTCCCAGTATCCAGCACAGGGTAAGTCCACGGTAGCATCAACATAAATACATGCTGCATTGAAGTAACTGGCTATGATGGAGCCAGCCTAAATCTGTTGTGGGGTACAGCTAGAGAAGGGGAAACAGCTGGCCTTCCAGCGACTTGCTTCTCAGAGCTATAGATCAGCTGAGTGTTACAAAAGGGGTTAAAGTTGGCTGTCCAGTGCAAGATGTGTGAATGCTAAGAGCCAGAGGAAAGGTCAGGTTTGCAAGGACTTTTTTTAGGGTTAAAAACAACAAAAATACCATTTGTCTTTATCAGCACTTTGACATAGTTACCATACATCCCTCCAGTGGAAGACAACTTGAAGAGTTATGCTTTCCCTCTGCCTTTGATGTAAATTATAGAGTCCTTTTGATCCTTTTGTTGTGTTTAATTCCACCACCAAAGCGACTCTAAATTGGTTAAAAGTTCATTAGTGTGCAACAATAGGAGCTTGATTAAATAAATTATGGTACATCCATACCATGAATACGCAGGAGCCAATAGAAATTATGCCTTCTCAGACTGCCTAATCACGTAGGAAAATGCTTAGAGTATGTGGTGGAAAGGGCAGAAATAAAAGCAGTTTCTAGAATACTAGCCACAAGATAATAGTTAGACCAGGATTATGAGTGATTTTTTTTCTTTTTATAATCTTCCAAATGTGTTGTGAACATACATTACTTTTAATAAATAGTACTACGTTTGAAAGCTCATTAAGAGTAAGTCCACACTTACATGCAATGGAATGTAGTGAGTTCTCCAGGGAGGCAGGTCATGTCTGGGACCTGGGCCACTTTTCCCCAAACCTCCTTATGACATAGATGAGCCCAAGCAGCACTTCTTCCTTCAGGACCCAGACATGGCATGACAGTCTGAATTTGGCTCTGCAACCAGGATGGCTTGTCATGGTTCCACAAATAGCTCCCCTGTCCCGAAGAGGGCTCCGAAGGGCCCAACCATTGGGATCCACCTGGACAAGGATGCCCAAGACTGTTCTCCAAGGCTTTCTTCCATCCTGGGCTGGAAGCCATGGAGTACAGCCAGGAACAGCCAGACCTTGAGAGCTCAGAAGCAGAAAGATGGGGGAGAACTGGAGAGATGGGGGAGACCGCCACTTGCCTCCCTCGGTTATCTTTTCTATGTGGCTGTAAGAAAACCAGAGCCACCGGTACTGTACAATCTGACCCATGGAGGTCAGAATAGGCTCTGGTGGCATCCAAGGGGCCACTGTGAGGACACATGGCCCGGATGTGATCTGTCGGCTGCTGGCGGGGCTGGCTATCCAGGTTTGCTGCCTTTCTTTCATTGGCTCACTTTATGGGAGGGGGCGAGCCTCCACTGTCCCCACTAAGTAGCTAGGAGGAGCTACTGTTTTCCCCGACCCAAACCTTCTTCTCTCACGGCCCGCACCCCTCTGAGGAAGTCATCACAGGCAAGATGTGCAGGCCTATCTGGTGTACACTGGGAGATGGGGCAACGTTTCCATTTATAGACAGGAGGACTGCCCCTCAGCCACATGCAGCTCCCTGCGGAAGCCCTAGGAGACAGGGAAGGGGTGCAGGGTGCGCTGTGGAGGGAAGGCCTGGGTGCCACCGCCACCGTCTCCAGACTCTCCCGGCTTTGGGAGAGTGGCAGAGGGAGACCAGCCCCAAGTGCTTGAGAAGGCTCAGCTCTGCAAAGCTGCCCTATCCGTGTCCCCCTCCCCTGCTGGTTCCTGACCACGGAACCAACTACGGGATCCATGTCTGGCCGTGTGATGCTGAGGGCTGGGTGGACAGCAGTTGCCTCTTCATCCCTCGGCCACTTTCCTAAGAGCAGCAGTCTGCTCTGCAGCTGGGCTGGGGAGTGAGGAGGGTGGAACTCCGGGTAGGACATGAGAAAGCAGAAAAAAGCAGCAGAATCCAGAAACCTGGGTTGGTACTTTACATACGCAGAGATTTTTACTGAGAAGCAGCTTCTCAGGGGTTGGAGGTCTAGGAAAGGCTCAGAGATGGTCAGGGAGGGCCTAGGGGCAGGAGGGGTGGGGGCTGAGCCTGGGCCTCACATCCACAGAGACCCTTGAGTTTAGTCTTTTTATTTATTTGTTTATTTATTGTTTTGAGACAGTCTTGCTATATAGTTCAGGCTGGCCTTGAACTCCAAGGATCCTCCTGCCTCAGCCTCTTGAGTGCTGGGATTACAGGTGTGCACCAGTAACACCCAGTTAGAGTTTAGACTTTTTAGATACATTCTTCAAACAAGGTTTTACCCAGAGACAGGAAGACACCCGGATGAGACTGAAAGTGTCTATTTTACAGTTTTCAGCTGTGCTCTGCCCCTGGCTCAGACTTCTCTAGTCTTCGAATAACCACAGATTTCAGAGTTTCCTCAACTCCTCTGGCAGGGCAGCAGGCACAGCCCTGGACGCCACACTGCACACACTCAAAGCAATCTGGAAACAGTGAGAAATCGTCCTCTCCTCAGAGCTTAACCTCTCTGCCCCTTTCCCCCCGAAATCCTCGGGTAGTGTGATTCAGCACTGCTTGGCACACAGTAGGTATTCCTAAACGTCCGCTCTCATCAAAGCACTGTTAACGATAGTGAGGAACTTGGCAACTTGAGGTGGAGCCGATACCTTAGGCTTATATTTTCTCCCGTCTTAATGGCCAGATGAGCTCCTCTGTCTTTTAAGGAAAATATACCTTTCACTTAGGATAAAAAAATTAAGCTGGTAGTTAAACACGGAACTAGACCCCAGAATGAAGGTGAAATTTATGTCAAACTTTCATTTCAGTGAAGAATAAATCCAGCCTCTTTGGGCATAGCAATAGAGGCTTTCTATGATGTGGGTTAGAAGCCAAATATAGTTTGTTACTTATCTTCTCTAGAAAACATAAATAATCTTGCTGATGCATCTGTGATGTATCCTCAGCTTTCTGTTTCTTTCTACTGGAAGCTAAAGCCAAGGCTGACCTCCTTACCATGACAACACCCCAGGTGTCCCCTATGTGCACCCCGCTTTCCCCGGAAGTGACTTGGGCTAATTCTTCCTCCAGCTCACTGACCTAACAGTCCCTCTTGAGCTGCATCTCTGGGATGTGAGCAGGCTCTTCATAGCATCTGCAACAGTCACACACAGTCACCCAAGGCCGCACATAGCCTTTGTGAGCAGATACAAGCACTGCCATCTTGCTCACAGGTAACTGCTTGTGGGAGGTCAAAATCAGATAGGGCATTGCGCTGATTACTGCTAGAGGAGGACAGAGAAGTAACCTGCTGTGAGATGATTATCAACCTGGGAATGCTTCCCCAGCACCAAGGATCCTGTATCTGGCCTCCCTTTTCTCTGTTATACACATACCTAGTGTCTTTTACCACAGCCTAACTGCTGACCTTCTCCCTGTGCTTTTTTTACTCTTTACTTGTCCTCCCTTTTTGAGACAGGGTCTCCCTGTGCAGTTCAGGCTGGCCTTGAACTCACTGTCTGGCCCAGGCTGGCCTTGAACTCGTACTGATCCTCCTGCCTCAGGCTTGCAAGCGCTGAGATTAGAGGTGTGCACCACCATGCCCAGCTCCCCCTTCTTAGAAACATAATTTCTCCATCAGCAATTACTAGATCCTTCTCCAGTCAACTGAAGCTTAGCCGAGACTCAGTATAAATGGCTGGGGATTTGCTGGGGGGTGGGGTGGGGTGGGAGGTGACAGTGAAGGATGACAAAACTCTCAGCTGAACTTGACATCCATCTCAGACTCCCATTATGCAGCAGGCAGTAGAAGCCAGCCAGAGCGGGACGCCTGTCTTTACCCTCCTCTGTTCAGTTTTACCAAAGATGACTCTCTGCAGATGGCCTATCGAACATGACCTCTTAACTCCTATTTGGAAGCTTGTTAAAAAAAAAAAAGGGGTGAGCAGGTCAGTCTTTATCGCTTTCTTTGATGTAGTCACAGAAGATTTTCAAGGAAAGAGTCACCGAGTCCCTATTGGAAAAGTAAGCCCCCCAGGGAGTGACAACCCAGGTGTGTCCAGAGCACCTGGGGTGCTGAGAGCTGTCTTGCAATGTGAAGGGGCCATCACTGTGGCCATGGAGTCCAGCCCCGTCATCATGGAAATATGTGTGGTGACAGCAGGGTCGCAGTCACCCTGGGCACCTCCGACAGTTCATGGGGACAGGGCCCTATGTATCCTGCAGTCAGGTGCACACACACCTTGCTGCGAAGGGACTCAGCGAAGGAAGGTGACCAGGGAGTCACATATACCAGCAGGCTGCTGACCTCACCAGTTCAGGGGTCTGGTTCCCGAACACGGTGCCTATGCCCTTCACTCTGCGGTGCACAAGAGTGCTTGCTGTCAGGGGAAGTCTCCAGATACTGGAGAATACTCCACCTAAACCAAGCCAACCAACAAACACACCCACACACGCACATGCTAACTTGGTTAGTATGGTACAAAAGCCCACAGCCATGGGTCATGTTTACAGCTTTGCTTTGCATTTTACACGGGGTAAGGTATGCTCACTTCATGGCTCAAATGCCCCTCTGTCACTCAGAAAACAGTGGATGCTACAAAACCTGCACCTGAGCTCTTAAGTGTGGAATGTAGAATTTGGCATTAAGGTTTTCTTTCAGTTCAGACTGGCATCCCACTTATTTTTGTGGTACTGAGGATTGAACCTTGGGCCTTCACACTGTGCTACATGTCCATCTCAACCCCCACTTTATAGTTTTTATCTTGAGACAGAGTCTCACTAAGTTGGTAAGTTGCTCAGGCTAGGCTCGACCTTAGGATCCTCCTGCTTCAGCCTTTCAGAGCAGTGGAATTACAGATGTGTGTCACCAGACCTGGCTGGCATCCAACTTTTAAAAATGCTTTTATTGTACACAAAGGCAGGGGTTGCAGGGCAGGGGGCACTAAGAGAAGTGCAGCCTTAGCCCCGGCCTGCAAGGATGCTAAGGCCCAAGTGGAGAGACTGAGCTGAGCTTTTTTTTAAAATTTTGAGATGGGATCTTGGTGCATTATGAAGGCTGGACTCAAACATGTGATCCTCCTGTCTCAGCCTCCTGAGTAGTTGGGACAACAGGTGTGCACCACCATCCCCAGCAAGGTTACCTTCATTGAAAAGCTCAAGACTGATGCCAGCTGGTTGAGGGTGAACTGTGCAGTGTGTGCTCTGGTTCCACTAGATTTCCATGAAGCCAGGCTGGTCAGACCTGGATGACCAGGGTTGTGACATGGCATGACAAAAAGGGGCCCAAATGGGGGGTCCCAGGTCACAGGGTTCTTCCATGGTTAAGCTGAGCAGTCACTAAAAATTCTCTGGTTCCACTTGGTAAGAGAGTCACGGATAAGGCGGGGTTTGACTGGAGTCTTGGGAGGAAGTGCAGATTTTGGGCGGAGGGAGACATGGAGGAGGCCAGGAGTGGGGTCACCAGCAGTTGAGGTATCTGCCGGGGTGTGAGGTCACCCCCATCACAGGTGTGTGACTGGGCCGGCAGATAGCAGGAGCCAGTGTAGGCTCTTTCGAGGATTACCACAACCACTGAATTGCTCCAGGCAGATTAGGCTGGGGTCAGGTAAAGCAGGGATTAGAATGGGGCTGGACTGGACCTATTTCTCCATTTTCTCATATTAATCCCATTCCCTTCTATCCTTTCCCCTAGCCCAGGAAGGTCAGGGAGGCTGCCCTGGGGGTGACCCAGCCAGGGGGGGAGGACCTGCAAGGTGTGGCGAGAATAAGCATCTGCCCTCGGCCATATGCAAATGTCAGGGTCCTCAGGGCGCCACCCATTGCCTCCAGCCCCTTTCTAGTCCAGGTTACACATTCTTGCTCTAGCACCAGTCTGGCAGCTAGGATGAGCCCTGCTCAAGGATCCCGCCTAAGCAACTCCAGGGTTCCTCCTACTCCCAAAATGTGCTATATCTGAACATCCATTTAGTAGCTAGTATTTTTCCTTTTTTTTTGTACTGGGGATCGAACTCGGGACCTTGCGCTTGCGAAGCAGGCAGTGGAACCACTGAGCCAAATCCCCAGCACTAGTAGCTAGTATTTTAAACATATGTAAACCTGGCTTTTAATAGGAAATAGAATAGTAGGTATATAACCTTGAGTACTTTCAAAGCCCTAACAATGCATCTTGAGGATGCAGGGAAGATGCCAAATAATAAGAGGAAGTAGGATCAAAGGACTTTGAGAAGAGGTAACCTTTTGTTTTTTCTGTTTCTCCAACTTTCTCCTTTTTGCTAAATGTTTCCCTTAACTTTTATCAAGAAAGCCTAATGAAAGTTATGGGGTGGCCCAATTAAGGACTGGTTGTTTTCATAACAAATATTCGTCTTCATGACTAATTCTTTCCCAGGCTTAAGCTCTTCTTGGATAAAAGTCATCAGAAAACCATTCTGGGTCTTATTGCTAAATCTCGTTTGCAACAGAAATGGTGTGTTACATTTTTATGGGATAGTTAATGTTGCATTTATTCTGCCCATCTTTTAAATCTAAACTAGACTAGGATGGTGGTAAAAAATAATTTTGAACAAAATAGTTAATCAGTATGAAGCCAGCAAGGTCCATGAAAATTGAGCACTGAGGTTCAGAAGATGGTGGTGGTTCCAGGTAGAAACATGGTTTAGCTGTCAGCTTGGGGTTGTAGTGTCTTCTCTGAGCACATGGAAAATCTTGGGAAACTTACCTGCCTCTTATTGAGAAGCATTGTGTGGAAGCAGAGATTCCAGTTCCCAGTGCTCTGTAATCCCTGCCTGAGGCTCAGCTGTCTGGTCTTTCCATCCAGGGGCTGCAAGGGTCCATCTGTCCCCCTCACCCCGTGGGCCCCTCGTTGCCATGGGCTTTCTCATGGTGTCTAAAGGAACAAGATTCCTTAGGCCTTTGACCCCAGACCTCTGCAGGCAGCCAATCTGCTTTCCTTTCCCTCTGGGGGCTCCTCCCTTCCTATCTAGTATGGGATATTCTTTCTGTGCATCCACCAAAAGTAATGTGTCAACCTATGATTATGTTTTCTTTTATTATACAAGTAGAAGAGAGACCCATTGCTTTCCTTCCTTTGATCAAATGAAGGTAACAGAGAGCCTGGGTAAGGCCGGGGCGAGAGGGGGTGGTCAGCATCTGGTATCCCAGGGGGGCCTGACCTTCTCAGAAGCTCACTTGAAGGGAGACTGGGCCACCCGGTTCCGACTCTGCCTTAGTGGCCAGGGGCCAGCAGCTGAGGTGTCTCATTTTCTCTGTGAGGTCTTCCTTTCTGTGTTCTGAGCCAACTGGGTCTGTGGATTCCCTACTCCGTCTTCAGGGCTGAGCCCGGCGCCTCCCACACGGAAGCAAGCGCTGTACTACGGAGCTTCATCCCCAGTCCTCAGGCAGGGTTTTCAGAAGTTCTTCCTTCCCAGTTCATTCTCTAACTAAAGGGATGCAGATGTTGTGAGGGAAAATTTCTGTCTTGCTGTGGGCTGGAACACACACACACACACAGTCTCAGGTGATATTTGTTCCTTGTCTATACAGTCTTATGACTGATACCTGTTGAGAGCAACAGGACTGCTCATGTAGAGCAGAGGCCTTGCAGAGGGGACAGGAGAAGAACTCATGGCCTGCCTGCCTGAGGTACATCAAGCATCCATCTATGCCCAGCTCCCGTAGTGAGTTTTCCATCCCTTTACACCATCCAGCAGCTAATCAAGGAGATGGCAGTAGAAACAGACAGGAGACTAGGACCCTAGATAGAGATACCTCCTAGGCTGGGGTTTCCAGGGCTGGTCCCCGCATGTCCCAATGCCTATCCTGTTCCTTGCAGGGCCTTCAGAGAACCAGGCCCACAACCGGAAATAGAGACACCAAGGACCTGAGACCCAGAAGGAGGCGCAGAAGCTGAGAATAACAGCTCAGGTGAAGAAGCAACTGCAGAAAAGGAAATCTGGTGCTGAACAAGAAGACAACAGAAGAACAAAGACAATGGTCACAGAGGGGACAGGATGTGCCAGGGGACAGTCAGCCTGAGAAGAGGACAAGAACAGACCTTGGCCTCCCTCTCAGTCCCCAAATCAGAAGGCCTGGTTTGAGACCTTCTTACCCAAAGTGGTGCTTTCTGCAGCCTATTTGCTTCAGGGCTAAGGGACAAAGGCACTAACTTCTTTCTTTCCAGTTCGAATGCAACTAGCTTAGAAGGTTGGGCAGTTCAAGGAGCTCTTCCTGTGGGTCTGGTGTGTGGACAGACAGGCAGGCAGGCAGGGGGTGATGAAGGAGGGTCTCAGCTGCACCAGGGATCTGCACGGCAGCTGTTTCTAAGGCGGGCAAATGCAGACTGCCTTATTTGTGCTGGCTTTGAAAGGCAGCCCATGTTAGAGGCCTCCACATGCACATCAGCCTGGCCCTGCATCTTTGGTGAGCACAGGGTTGACGTGATTTGTGGCTGATTGGGTCCCTGAAGTTGCAGAGGACTCTTTTCCCTTCCTCTGGGTCCTCCAAAATATTCAGAGAAAAATGTAAGGGTTCTGCATAGGCCTGAGGGTGTAGCACCTACCTGCCCTGCAAGGCGAGACAATGGGTCCAATCCCTAGTGCCCCAAAAGACAAGCTCCCCCGCAACAAAAAACTTCTGAGTCAGGCATGGTGGCACGTGCTTGTAATCCCAGCACTTGGGAGGCTGAGTGGGAGCTGCAAGTTCTAGGGCAGCCTGAACTACATGGCAAGATCCTGTCTCAACAACAACAACCACCACCACAACAACAAAGTTCTAAACAGAACTCAAGTTAATAAATATTTTTTTCCTCTGGAAAAATTAGAAATTTCTTCAGATTGGGCAAAGAGAAAGAATGGTTTAGAAATGTAGTTTCTATATTTGCAAACATATTTTCATTATATCAAATGATGGTAAAATTCCTATTTGACCTAATGTTTTTGCTTTTCAGGCTCCTTTTGGATGAATACAAAATTTAAAAACATAGAACATACATGAATGTTAAAATGCTAAAAAGCTTTCACTAAGAGAAACCACGACTCAAGCACCATGGGGCCAAGTCAGGGGTTTTGTGGTATTAACACAGACATTTGCATATATTCTCTTCCTAGTCTGGCTTCTTACAGATCCAAGTGAAAATCTAATCGTTGTCGCCCTAGGAACAGCTCGACAGCCTCACCATGGGCCTAGTCCTCATGGCAACAGGAACTGTCTCCTTTGGCTTACGAGCTCTGGTAACTGTTGGAGGTGGGGTGGGGCAGGTGCTGATCAGAGAAATCTGGAGAGACAGGAGTCTGTCGGATCACGTGAAAGGACCTGACACACTGCATCATTTGCATGAGCAGTTCTGGACCAACGCTGTATCCACACGCAATTCGCAGACCTGCGGTGCCAGTGCCCATGCGGAGGGGGCTGCTCAGTGTGGTACCCGGTAGGAGCACTTGCCAGTGGATGAGTGGTTGGGAGTTCTGAGCTGCACGACTATCTCACCATTGCGTTATCTGCACCCCCAGGGTGGAGCTGAGTAAGAATCTCCATCCTCCTACCCTATCCCTCCAAAAGTGTAATTCATGCTCTCTGACACTGGCTTAAGAAAAGAGATGGTAAGGGACAGCTATCGTTTCACTGATAATGATGGATTATTCATGTCACCAGAGTGACAGTGAATTCGATTGTACTCTGAAGTGCCACACACAAGGAACTCTGAAGGGCAGAATGCTTTGGGATTCACATGCTAGAATCTCACTCCCCAAGAGAAGGTGGCCCAGTGCTCACAGGGTCTTCAATGCCAAGGGAGGGGAAGGGAGGGTTAGGATGCCGGATGCCTCCCAAAGCTATGAAGGAAAAAGAGGGGCACAATCCCCCAGCCCCTTCTAGGTGGCATTACAAGCTTTGCAAACTTCCCTTGTGGGTCACCCTTCAGCTCCAATGAAATCAACTGATCAGAGGGAAGGAGAGGCTTGGGGTGGGGAGCACAGCTAGTGGTTTGGCATTTGCTCCCTGTGCCCTAAATGCAAACCAGAAGGACTCTGGAATGGCCTTTGGTGCAGTTTGGGGCTTTCTCTCTTTGTTCCTTGGAGATAGTAATCCTTAAATCCTGTGAATCTGAGCGTCACCAACTGAGCTGTATGTAAGCTGTTCCGTGCCGCATGGTGAGACCCGACACACAGCAATCCATCCCTGCGCACTCTCCTTGGTCTGACCTGCCGTGTGCAGCCAGGAAGAGAATACATTTGAAGTAGGAGATGGGACCTCTTTAGGCTCAATTAATTTATATATTTTACCTAAAATGGGTTTCCCTAAGACTTTGAGAAGTTAGCAATGATACACTCTCACCCCCCTTTCCTGTTCTGAGGTCTCAGGTCTGCCCCTCACCCTTTGTAAATGGGGATGAGGGGGGTTTCCGAGGAGGGGCTTTGATATTACACATCTGATCTTGGCTGCAGGGGAAATTAGTCTTCACGAGGAGGAGGAGGAGGAGGTGTGTCCTCCGTTTGGAACAGCTGACAAGTTGTTTTCTATGATTTAATCATTCTTTCCCCAAGTTAGAGACCTGCAGAACTGGAAATCAGTCCTCTGGCTTCGGGTCCTGACCATGGGTCCAGCATGCACTGTAGGCGAAGGATGAGTCTTAAACATAGTTGGGGTGGTCACTACCCGGATGTATGATTTGCCAAATAACAATGCCTCTTATCCAGGCGCAGTAGTGCACACCTTAATTCCAGCTACTTGTGAAGCTGAGGCAAGAGGATGTCACATTTGAGGCCAGCCTTGGCAACTTAGCAAGACCCTGTCTCAAAATACAATAAAAACCACTTGGGTGCAGTTCAGTTCTCTCTGGGTTCAATCCCCAGCACTGCAAAACAAAACAAAATACCAAAACTCTTAAAAATGCCTCTTTCACGTCTCTGTTTTAAAGTAACATTTTTTGCATATGAGTTTAAATACAGGAGATCAGTATGGTACCTACAGTACTGGCTTAAGTGTTTTTACATATATAGAAAATGCCCAGTTGCCCCTCACCTAGATCGCTTACGTCCTACAGGGTGCTACATGAGATGGGCAGGTCTGAAGGATGCCAGGGAACCAAGGGATTGGACCTTGTGCCCAGGGGAGAAGATGACACTGAAATAAATCCAGTCCAGGTCACAGTTTTGCCCACAACAAGCCTCAGAGTTATAATGACATCTTTGACCTTGAATCCACAAAGGACCCATTCTTATTTCTCGTGGTGCCTGCACGCAGGTTACAATATAGCTCTTTTTGATAAAGAGAGGGACACATTCAAAGCAGAGAGCTCCAAGGAGCCCCCGTGTAAAAGGAGGCCTGGACTGCATTTATTGCTACAGAGGTCTGGGCCCAGCAGCAGAAATCTGAAGCTTATAATTACCCGCCTGGCTCTGAAATAGCTGTGTCTTCTCCCTTGACTGTGACTCAGGAATTCACACTCAAACTTTCCTTGCAGGGAGATATTTCAGCACTTTCCCCCAAATGTTACAGCTGGCTGTGTTTAGGTCCTCCTCAATGCACTGTATTTCATCAACTCTCAAACTCATCAATTTTAAGGGGTCATTACATACTACTAGAAAGAGAGAGAGAAAAAGCTGCCTACCGAACTCTGATGTGCCATCCATCATAAGATGCATCCTGAGTTCACAAAGGTAAGAAAGTGCATCTTCGGATCCATGAGATATGGTATTCAGGCCATAGGCCTGGAGCTGGGCCCTAGCCAAACGCTGGGTCCAGGGTGGCAGTAGCTACTCCTCCTCCAGGTGGGGACGCCCGCCCTGCACCTAGCCTGGCTCTCCTTGGGGTACAGCCCACCTCTCGAAGGGGTGAGTGATAACAAAACTCTTCCCTCTTCTTCGGGGACGAAGGAGGCACAGCTATAGGAAGAGTCTTGGGTCCTAGGAAGCCATGACAGTGGGGATTTTCCTCTCACGGCTTCATTCAGAGCAAGGGTTGGCACTAACACTGTCTGTGTTTTTCTAAATGATAGTTAAAAAAAAAAAAACCTTTACCACAAGCATCACACACATTTCTTCCCAGAGAGCATGTATACAAATAAGAAGTAGCACGCGGACTCAAATGAACACAAGACTAACACCTGTATGATTTTAGCCTGATTCTACAAGACAAAAAAGCCAGAGGCAGGCCATCATTTTAAGGGGAACAAATGTCCCTCTACTTTTCTAACCATAGCTCTTCAGGCTGCTAATGCTTATGTCACCAGCCACTTCCTTGTGGTGACACAGGCAAGAGCTCAAAGGGGGAAGGAAAATGGGATGGCCAAGTTTTTGCCAACCGGGGTGATTTTTTTTTGATGTGTCTGCTAGGTCAAGATAATGAGATCCACTACAAAAGTGAGGAATTTATTTTTCCTGTCTTCAGGAAGATTTAATGCAGCCTTGAGTCTAGTTCCAGAGAGGTTCAACTAGGAAAAAACAAGATTTATAGAAAGGGTGGGCTCCATGTAACTCAGCTTCTATTTTCCTTCTTTCCTCTCTTCTTTTTACTGGTGCAAAAAAATAGGTATCCAAAATATTATTCTAACCACTTTAAAGTGGAAAATTCAGTAGCATTAAGTACATTCAGTATGGTGAGTAACTATTAGCCCTGTTTCCAGGATTTCCCCATCACCCTAAACAAACTGTGTATTCAGTACGTAACTTCCTTTCTTTGTCCTTTTCTTTTCATTTATTTATGCCTCTGCTAAGAGCATTTTGACTGCTATTATGGGTATTGATACAAATTTGGAAAGGATTGTGTCAGACGCACAATGGGAAAAATCCAGGCCTGATAGTCAAAGATGAGTTTTAGAAGCTACTAAGAGAACTGTTATAAACAGGCCTTTCGAACAGAGTCCACAACTTAACCTGAACATAACATGTAACTTTAAAAGAAGACTGAAGGAAAAAAGTCTGTATTGGGGAAATTGAAGAACTTTTATGTTCCTGCCCTGCACATTTCCCTGAGGCTGAGGCTGGAATTAACCAGTTTGGAAGCCTCCTCAAGATAAGCAGATATTAGCCAGGGATTTAGCTCAGTTGTTCCACTGCCTGCCTAGCAAACGCAAGGTCTCGAGTTTGATCCCCAGTACCAAAAAACAAAAAATCCCCAAAACAAAAAACCAAAAAACTGATAAGCAGAGATATTTAACCATCCAAGCCTGGCCCTGTTCACATCTTCTGTCCCTCTGTCTGTCAGTTTCTGTCAGACATCTACACTTCCTGAGCAGATGTTAGCACGTGTCGAGCACAGTGCTGGACACTGTGGCTACTACACAACACAGGCACTGGCCGGCCCTCAAGTAACCCTGACACCAGGAGGGAGATCTGAGGAAAGGAAGAACTGGGCAATGAGCAAACACAGATAAGGGAATGACTAATTCTGTCTGCGCTGGGAGGGAGACCAGGGCAGGAGTTCATAAAAAACCCCTTTCACCCAATGCAGACTTAAGAATCAGTATCACCTGTGCTGCAAGTGTACGTTAGTATGTGATAATGTTGTAAGTTATGAATCTGATAATTATAGACTACGTATGACAGTAAAGTATAAAATGGTATATAGCTTATGACTACCACCTGTGAAAAAATTTTAAAAGAACATAATGCAAAAAAAAATTGACAACTATGCCAAAGTTGTATTAGGCAAATTAATTTGGGTGATTCTTTAATTTAAAAATTTAAGCATCACTTATATTTTCTTAAATTTTTTCTCTCTGATTATAAATTAATTCACTATAGAAAACTTGAGCAACATAGAACAGTCTAGACTGGGTGTGATGATTAATACTGATTGTCAACTTGATTAGACTGAGAAATCCCTAGGAATTAGTAAAGCATTCTTCTGAGTCTGTGAGAGTGTTCCAGGGATCAATGACATGAGGGGAAGCAAACTGAGGGGAAAGACCCACCCTGATTGTGGGTGGCTCCATCTGATAGTCAGAGACTCAGATGAAAAACAGCTTCTCCTTTGAGGAGGCCTTCCGGTGCAGACTCTCCTGCTCTTTCTGTTTCCTGGCTGCCAGGAGGTAGACAGCTTGCCTCTACCATGCCCTTCCACCATGATGTTTCTCCCTCACCACAGGCCAAAAAAGCAACGGAGCCAGCTGACCATGGACTGAAACCTCTGAACCATGAGCCATAAACCTTTCTTCCTTGTTATTCTCGCATTTTGTCACAGCAGCAGGAAGCTGACTAACACAGGGAGAAAGCAAATCATTGGTAATTATTACCACAAAATATTAATTACTTGATAATTTTCCTACCAAAATATTCAAATAAAATAAGGATCATGCCTGCTTCCTTCCATTGTATGGAGTATTATTATTTTTTGAACCAATTATTATAGATGTTTACATCATTTTTGATTTTTCACCATTTAAATTAATCCTGAAAAAACACCCTCATACCTTAAAATAAGTCTTTGTTCATCCCTTGATTGTTTCCTTCAAATAAATTCCTAAAAGTAGAAGTCCTGGGTCAAAGAGCACAAATATTCGTAAGGCTCCCATTTTGGTATTTATCCTCAAATCACCCTCTCCAAAGTTTTACCTGTTGATACTCCCATTAGGAATATGCGAGGGTCTCTGGATTATACTTTAGAGTCAATATTTTTTAAATGACCAGTTATGATTCTGTATCTTCTTTCCTATTTTAGTATATGTGCTGCCGAAGTGAGCATGGCATCTTTCTTTCCTAGTGAACAGAAGACAAATAAAACACTTGGCTAATATGTGATCATCCCAGAACGCTCTTCAGTTCTTTTTCTGCTGCCCTAAATCCTGGGTGCAGGCTTAGCAGCCTCTACTTTTCTTACTCAGCACGCTGACATCCATGCCTCCTGGCCTCCCTCTGCCACGAACACTCCTCCACGGAGGTGTCACCTGAGATCCTTCAGCTTCTGCTGAGAGGCAAGGCCTCTGGGGACCAGAGTGAAAATCCACATTTTCATTCCTCTAGTTGGCTGGGCTGCCTTGCCAGCACCAATCCTTATGACTGTCAGCTGGTTTGCTGTTCTATGTTTCAACAGCCACAAGCCAGGATAACACGTGTGGGCTCTGGGAATGAGAAGCACTGAGAGTAACACTGGAGAGAGTCTGCTCCTGTTATTCAGCATGGACCCTCACTGCCTTAACATCTTGGCCAAAAGATAAGTATGCCAGCGATGATGGCTACCAAGTTAGAATCTACTCCTTTGTTATGAGGGCAACGAGTGGGTTCAGGATTCCAAATTACTGTACTCTCCTTGGTCCACATATATAGCTTACTACAATAGCAAAAAAAATAAAAAAATAAAAAGGAGGAAGAGTGAAGTTTTGGATGTCAGTATTAGACGAATATTGACATACATAGCAAAGTAATATTATCTATTGATGAAATTACTACAAGCTAGGAAGTTCTACCAAGTTTGAGTTGTATGAATTTTTTTTTTTGGTACCGGGGATCGAACTCAGGTCCTTGAGCTTACAAGGCAGGCAGCAGAACCACTGAGCTAAATCCCCAGCCCTGAGTTGTATGAATTTTAGGCAATGAATGAAGATATAGCAATACTTAAAAAAATTTTTAAAAAATACAATGAACCCGACTTTCTGTAATTTCTAATGCAATTTGTTTACTGAATACCACAGGGGCCAAAGTTGGTTGAAAGCAGTTTTTGCAAATTTGAAGTCAAATTAGCCCTAGCTCTAATTAGTTCTAGCTCTGCAGAACTTGTGTCCAAACCCCCACAGTGGTCTGAGAAAGAATAAATCCAGGTGTGAGAATGGCAACTGGAGAGTTAACTCAAAAGTTGGTTGTTCATCTACATAATTCATTAGATAAGCTACCCATAGTGGGAGAAAAATTGTCTCTTGAATATAAGAATAGCACAGCATATAGGTACTACATCTTACCTTCTAATCCTGATTTGTATTGTTTAATATACTTTAAAAATAACACTTCCCTCCCAGTGAAAAAAGTTGGATGCTCTTGAAAAATATGATATGCATTGATAAATGGTTATTCACTTTTAAAGTCTCCTATGATATTGAATAGATCTTTAAAATTTTGAGAAGATTTTTATTATGTGCCCCAAGACATTCAAAGTAAAGCATGTATACTGGTCTGTGCAACACATCATATACGGCTGAAGAGAGAAATTGGCCTTACAAAATCATCCCTTAATATTTTCATAGGATATCCCAAGAAATATACCTGTGCTCCAAGCCTAAACCACAAACAGTTCCTGATAAACCAGTTAACTCCTACCTCCCAGGGAAGCTGGTAATAAGTAATGATTTGGGAAATGATCTGGATGTGGCATGCTAAGCTGGCTTAGGCTTCCACCAGCATAGACAGCCTTTTGCTCATTGCATACCTCCTTTCTCCACCTGCAAAGATTTGCTCTGGACTGGATTAATGTCTGATAGCTCAGGCTCCATGAAACACTGAATATCAGCACACAGTATTCTTGAGAAGTAAAGTAAGATGAACTCTCTAAGGAAGCAGGGAGGTTTCCAAAGCCAGTTCCCCTCCCTTTCTCCCTGAGGTTTCTAGGGAGGCTCTTAACTTTGTAGGCTTGATTTGAATACATGACTGAGTCTCTGTCAAAACATCTCCCACCATTAGCAGCTTGGAAGCAAATTCTCAGAGCAATCAGACAACTCACTGTGGCACCAGAATGAAACCAGCAGCCCTGCCTGCTTTGCTCCAGCCCCAAACTCATGCCTATGTGTTTCCAGCCTCTGAAAATAGTGCTACCATTCTGCTAGCCAGAAGTCCAAGCCAGAGGCTCACCTTGGACCCTTCCCCGCTGATCCTTCATGACCAAACCTCTAGGGACTGGCAGATTGTACCCCTTATGTCATCCCTTCTGGCATTTCATTGGTTCGGGTTGCTAACTTCCTTTAGATCCTTCTGTGAGTCCATTTTCTGCTCTTGGTTTCCACCAATACAACGCTCCCCCCAGCCACCCTCCCCAGACTGATCTTCCTAATCATGCTTGGATTCATCAGTCCTTCTACCCACACCTTCACTTTAGCAGGGAAAATCACATTCCTTAGCAAGGCACACTTCATGACCCAGCTCTCTGCCCAGCCTGTTGGCTGCCCCGTGCTCACACTGCTCCTACCATATTACTTTTATTCATCGGAAGGGCTCTTGCTCTCTGCTGAGCACTTTCTCTGTCTCCAGTCCTCCTACTTTCACTCTTCACCTGGGTAACTCCTTTGAGTCATCCTTTAATACTGACATCCAATAGCACACCCAGGAAGCCTTCTCTCCCATCAGTGTGGCTGACCCTTTCCTGTCTGAATAGCTTAAACACTCTGCATTTTCTCCACTGGAGTTTTTGTTGCCCGTAGCATGATCATGCACCTGAGGGGTTATGCGCTATCTCTCCATTAGGCTAGGTATCCCTCACCAGCCTTTGTCTTTGTACTTGCCTTTTATAGGGCTTGCAGGGAGTAGGGACTCAATAAATGAGCAAATGAATGAATGACAGAAAACATGTCTATAATCAGCTGCTTCCTAAACCTTCCCAAATTCATGTGGGGCCTTTTGCAGATCAACTCAGGATCCTTATGTGCTTTTCCTGAGGCCCTTCTTAGAGCTCAGTTCTGAGCATCTGTGGAATAGGTGTGTGCCTTCCGACTTGGCAGATGAAGCCCGTGTATGCATTGCTGAGCAGAAGAAAAGACCTGAGGAGTCATTATAGCACCTGAATCTGTCTTTTAAAGTTTTCTTTTTTGTTAAAATTTTAAGATATGGTGACTATAACTGACTGATATTTCTGTGTGTATAGAAGTGGCCAGAAGATATTTCTGACGTGTACCCAGATGTGCATCTAATATCAAGCACATACTATAATCTATGTATCTATATGACTCACTATGGGTTAAATCCTGGACATGATGGTCATAGTAGTTTTCCTTCCTCCTTTCCTGCCAATCCTCACTGCAGGATGATGTTCTGTATGTTACTAGACACTTCTGGTTCCCTCCTGTGGCCTCCCTTTATTTTCCATCAACAGCTTGCCCAGAATAGGCAATTTCACACTCTTTATCTATACCATCTGATAGCTAGCTTGCCTGTTCCCCAGTTCCTCTAAATGATTCACATTTTTCTCAAGGCTTTTCCCAGACCAAACTAAAGTTTCATGGAGACTACTCTCCACTGACAAATAAACCAAGTGATATTGCTGCTTCCAGAACATCAATCACACAAAGGATGACTGAGCTGGAGGGACCTCCGGGCAGCATGGCACCTGGACTTCTCTTGATGAGACTTGACAGGAGATTTTGTTGGATGTTTGTCCATCCATCCATCTGTGAAAAATCACAGGGATTGGCTGAGAGACTGGTTCTAAACTGAACAGAATGTGTCTGGAGACAGATGTCCAAGACTTCACAGTCACCCAGAGAAGTACTTCTCGCCCATGGGATTTCTCCCCAAGCCCCGATGTTGAAACTGAAGTGCAAGGGAAGAGAGAAACGTGTCCAGGTGAAACTCTCAGGCAGGGCGGCACGGGGGACAACAGTTATGACAGAGAGAGGGGAACCCACAGCAGAGGAACAGTCCAGTTATTCCCCCGAGGAAATGGCATCAGGAGGATTGGGGGACAGCTATGTCCTGCTTTGAATATCAACACAGGAAACTACACAGAATAAACAGAAGAAACCCGCTGGGGCAAGGAGATGGCCATGGCGCCTACATGGCAGGGAGACCCTGCTGCCCGCTGTGACACATCCATCCTCCTTTTCCCTTGGACCAGCATTCCCCTCTCACAGCTTAGCTGCTGTTAGGCGCAGGCCCTGCTGTAGGTTGGAAGCCCAGGCTACGTCTTGGCCATAAATCATTTTAGCACTTAGGCCAATTGCCTTCTAGATTCTAAAAAGAATAGCAAATGTCAGAGGTTATCTCTAGGACTTACGAACAATACTGTTGTTTTTTGTTTTCTTTACCTAGTTTGTACTTCCTGTATGCTCTATTAGAAGCATATGATTATATTTTTCTGAGAGACATTGTTTTGATATTTAGGGGAAAGGAAAGTGACCCAAGATTTACAATCTTCTCTCTTCATGGCAGTGAAAATACTTGATGCTAAGACTGAATGAATGTTGGGAGAGCAGAAGGAATCCTGAGGACCAGAACCAAGGGAATGGCTGACTCATCCACGGGGAGTCAAGTTAAACAGGATATGGATTTCCGGCAAAGTTTTAGGACACAAGATTAAACACAGGATTTGTGAAAATATATAACACAAACAGGCTGCTGTTCCTTGGTGCTGTAATCTGCTACCTATGTGATGAATCTGGAAATGGACATTGACCCGGAAAGGGGTGCCTAATGCGAGGCTGTGAGGTGCTGATGTTGATCTGAACGCAGGCAGGAGATATAATGACACAAACCTGAAAAACTGGGCTAAAACCTGCTTGCAGAGTCAAAAGGCAACACAGACAAAACTTAGAAGGGATAAATCTAGAACACAGGTGAAAAAAACATCAGAGCTGAGCACAGTGGCACACACCTAGAATCCAGATACTCAGGAGGCTGAGGCAGGAGGATCAAACAGCAGTTTGAAATCAGCCTGGGCAACTTATTGAGACTCTGTCTCAAATAAAATTAAAAAGGGTTTAATCTTCAGTAACACCCACACCTACACACACAATTAGCCAATACATTCACGAAGGGAGGCAGGGAAGTGAGTTAGACTGAATGTGGGCTTTTGGAGTCAGGCAGGCCACTGGGGTTCTTTAAATCCTCCCACTTTGTGCAAGTTACACAACCTCACTCAGAGTAGGTGGGAGAATTAAGCAAGGTACTGCTGGTACAGTGTGTAGCACAGCGCCAGTTCCTGGGCACAGGACGTGCCCGATAACTGGCAGCTGCTATTACTGTAACTATTAAATGCGGGCTGCCAAGAATTGGTCGTGTGCAGAACACTAAGGAGTTCCGTCGCCACAGGAGCAGTAAGTACAGACCAAGCAATGAGGCTGTGAAACAACTGAACTGGAACCCGAGCGCAGACGGGGAGGAAAATGTTCCGTTCTGTCCACACAGATTCACAGAAGCTGTCGCAGTACTGTCTGGCTCACCGAGTCCTGAGAGCCATCAGGAGGCCGAGGGCAGCCAGTTGTGTGACACATTAGCGAGAAACAAGAGGAGGAACCGGGTGCATCTGGTAAGGAGAGAGAAGCCTGACAGTCACGACTCTCGAGACTCAAGGGCTCTTACATGGAAAAGAGTTAGATTACTCTGCTCCTCGAGAGGACCAAAATCTAAAAATCTTTAGCTGAGTTTCTTAACAAAAGGGAAGGCTTTCAACAGGCTGAGCACTGGACAAGACTGCTTGAGTCTCCATTCTGTGGATGCTCAGAGCCCAGGCGAGAGTCACTTAGGGACCCAGAGAGACCCTCACAATGGCTCCCTTCTTCCCCTTCCCTGAGACAGCAGCAACAGCTCCTACGGCCAGCCGACCGCTGCAGCTCCCTCCATTCCCTTAGTAGCTATAGGAAGGACACTGTGATCCCTGACAGGGACTAAAGGATGAGCCAGGTGTGTACATCCCGGTGAAGTGGGGAGTCTGGGGCAGCGATGGAGATTAGCACAGGCCCTGGAAGCACAAAGGAAATTCAAGTGAGCCAGGCTGCCTGGGTCCAGAGGGCCAGAGGGGGTTCTGGGAGAGTGGGGTCTGGATGCTGTACAGGGACTGGTTACATAAAGCATCAGCAGCAGCAGGGGAAACGTGAGCAAAGCCAAGGGAGTAGGAAACTGTGGACAGCAGTCACACGCTGCTGGATTGGGATGTGCAGGAATGACTTAGAGGATGTGCGCTGGAGAGGCTGGAAGGACCGAGCACCCGGGGAGGCCAGGGTGGGCTTCTAAGGGCCTGCGTGCCACATGCACAGAATGCAGTCGAGGGACTCTCATTCTAACTGCAGCTCCAGGATCCCGACTCATCCCTGGCCTCTAGAAACTATTTGTGCAATTGTCTGTTTCAACGCTATCAACCAGCTTTCTGTCACTCTAACAAATACCTGAGCCAATCAACTCATAAGGGGGATAGGTTTACTCTGGCTCCCAGTCTGGGTGGTTTGAGCTCATGGTCTGTTGGCCTCACCTTACTGCTTTTGGGCCTGTGGCCAGGCAGCGCATCATAGTAGAAAAGCAAAAGAGAGGAAGAGGAAGGAGCCGGAGTCCACCATCCTCTTCAAGGCACAACCTCAGTGATCCAAAGACCACTCACCAGGCCCCACCTCTTAAATCATCTCCCACCTCCCAATAGGCTGGAAGCCTTTGGGGTACGCTTATCCAGACCACAGCCATTACCGAGTATGTGCTGTGCTCCATGAGCCTTTGAGCCTTATAATCTAACTTACTGCGCTAGCCCAGTGCCTGACACTCAGTAGGTGCTTAATAAACACTGTATGTTTTCATTGAAAGAATGCTTTGGAACAGAAAGATCTAAGTTCACAGAGTTTGGGTGAGGTTTCCTAAGTAACTGTATGTCGAGGGGTTAGAATGCTACCTGTCCCTGGAAAGCATCAGTAAGGAAGAACTGTTGTTATTATTACTCATTTGCTTTTCTTGTTCTCTTGTTGGTTTTGCAAGCAAGCTCACTGTGTGGTACCTTTGGTTTTGTGGCTGCCCCTGCTTCATATACTTTGATGGCTAATGGTGTTTGTCAAATACTAACAGCCCTCAAAGAAGCCTCAGCATACAGACAGTTACAGAAATATTCCGTCATAATTACCACAGAGGGACATGTGAAGGACAGCAAAGAGGAATAAATTTTTCTTTCTTTTTTTTTTTTGTACTGGGGATCGAACTTAAGACCTTGCACTTGCGAGGTAGGCGGCAGAACCACTGAGCTAAATCCCTGGCCCTGAGAGGAATAAATTTCGCAGTGGGAATCCCAACACTCATCTTGGCAGGGGTCCTTCTCAAGGGAGTGTACAAGTGTTACACAGGCTCTGTTGCCAGACTAATAGCCAGAACTGGTGCCTCCAAAGGGAACTCTGGGGAAGAGCCAGATGGTAGGTGGTATGAATACAGTTATCTGCAGACCTCTCAGGCATCCAAGGGACTTTAATCTGGTGGGGTGAGGCCAGGTACAGTCACAGGGTCTCCCTAGGGAGGACAGAAGTGTGGCTGTTGTGCTATTTGGTCATCCAAAGGCACAAGTCAGGTTTTAACACATTGTTTTTTCCTGCTTCTCTTGGCATAGTGTCCTTCTGGCCTATGGATGGACTGGAACTGCCTGTTTTCATTTACAGGGAAAATGACCAGTAGTGTTTGGTGTAAATACATGTTCTAAGATTCACAGGGAACTGGGCCAGGGATTTAGCTCAGTGGTTCTGCTGCCTGCCTCACAGGCACAAAGTCCCGAGTTCGATCCCCGGTACCAAAAGAAAAAAAAAAAAACACAGGGAACAGAACTTTTTCTGAAAATCTACAGACTTATTCATGGGTAGCAATCTAGCTTTTTAGGATCTGGTAAAAAGTTGGTATTAGTTAGCTTTCTGTTGTTGTGATAAAATGTCAGACATGCACAACACAAAGGAGAAAAGGTTTATTTTGCCTCATGGTCTCAGACGTTTTAGTCCATGGTTGGCTAGCTCCAAAACAGAAACATTATGGTGGAAGGGCCTGGTGGAGGAAAGCTGCTCACCTCATGGCAGCCAGGAAGCAGTGAATTAGAAAGAGCCAGAGACAGAGGAAATGGGCTGGGCACAAGAACAAGCTCTTCTGGGTCACAACCCCAGTGACCCACTTCCTCCAATGAGGCCCCACCTCCTGACAGCATATTCAGCTATGACCTCATTAATGGATCAATCCACAGATAAGGTTGGTACCATACAGTCTAATCACCTTCCAGAAGCCCCACTTCTGACCACATGAGCATTTGAGGGGTCATTTTTTGATCTAAACCATAATGGGTCATAGGCATCCCTTGTGGATAAGAACCTAACTCCTAAGAGGAGGTATCTCCAACCATAGGATTATGCCCAGAAAGAACTTAACATTCTTCTAGGCCATAAAGAAAATCTTGGAGTATTCCCGGTCCCCTGAATGACTAAGGCCCCATATGAAGCAAAGAGTTTGGATTCTATGAGAAGTAAGGCAGCTGCTCCAAGGCTATCTGTTCAATGCAGTGCGGACACATGGCATTACAACATGCTGGGTCCCTACACCAGGGCTTCTGGTCAGTTCTTGAATCAGGAGAGAAAAATGAAGTTTAGGTATTAAAAGCTTGTGGGAAGCTGAACCGACTGCAATTGCCAAAATAAACAAAATTGCTTAATGAATCTAACTGAAAAAAACCTGTTCAGCATTGGATTAAAAAAAAAAGTCATGTTGATGCTGCCCCTGTTTATTTGGCTGAGTCCTGGACGGAGAGGGTATATTTAGCCTCCATGCTTGCAGGATTGTATCCTGCAGCTCAACAGGAAATATCTGGAGTCACAGCTAAAGATATCTCTGCATGTTCAGAAATTTACAAGTAGCTGTAAAAGTAGAGCTATGGTGGGCAGAGGGCTGGAACAGTCTCTCTTTCAAATGAGAGAGGCCACTGAATTAAACCCTCGAATATACCGAGTTCATGGCAGGCAGAGTGCACCTGACATGCTAAAAATAGCCAAAGTGGAAATGCTTCTGTTGCTAAAATAATACTGAACCGATGTGCTCCTTTTCTAAACCTGCAAGAAATGGGTGAAGGGGTACAGGGTGGCTTCCAAGATTCCAAAAAATGTGCAAAATCCATATGGAAGTGAAGCAAGGAACTTCGTAGCTTTGCTACTTTTCAAAAAAAGAAATAGCTTCCTTAAACTAAGAGAAATGAAACAGCGTTTATTTATATATTTTGTGGTTCTGGGGACTGAACCCTGGGCCTCACATATGCCACGTGAGCACTCTACTATTGAGCTACGTCTCCAAAGCAGTCAGATATAGTAGGACCAAAACCACTTTGCCTGCCTGGATCTACAGTTCTGCAGGCCGGCAATTATGTTGACAACCATCTCGGTCAGAAACCATTTATTTATTTATTTATTTATTTATTTTGGTACCGGCGATCGAACTTGGGCCCTTGCACTTGCGAGGCACGCAGCGGAACCACTGGGCTAAATCCCCGGCAGAAACCATTTATTTTTAAACATCCTTTTGCTGGACTCCCTTAGCAGACCCACCCTCCACTCACTAACGCCTGGCTGCAGAGGTCCCGCTTGCTTCGTACGCAAGCTGACCGCTTAACTGGATGGAAAAGGGTGAGCGTATATGACAGAGGGGCCACTACCCTTTTCTGAGTGACCAGCAGGTCCAACAACAGCTTAACTTCATTCTGTGACTGAGGGCAGTGGCTTATTTTTGGCAAGTGCCACTTTTCTCTTTGTGCAATGTGGAGCTAATACAGATCACCTGCGTGACCTTCCAAGGAGCTAATGCGGGCAAACGCACTTCGTGGCGCTGTTGCTACTGGGCATCTTTCTGGAGTGGCAAGGAACTATGGCAACCTCTCCATGAAATTAGAGGGCCGGGCACACTCACAGCTCGCCTGTGGTCTCTTTTGTGGGATGGTGCCTCTTAGGCAGGTAAAAGCATTGTCTCATTCCTCCTGGAGCAGAGGGAATACAAGACAGTGTTCGCTTTCTGTCACAGCCTGGTTCATTGCCAGCATTGCCGGCCACACTCCTGGTTCCGTAGCTGTGATTCCTGCAGGCAGCTTACAGAACAGGGCTGGGCCTGTGCTACTGGGAAGCAGGGACTGAGGCAGAGGTGAGCACCACCTTCCTGGGAATGGCTGTTATCCGTGCCCGGCCTGGTCCATTCTCGAAGCCAGGAGAGAAATGCCTACCTTTTCTTAGGCAGTCCCACAAAAGCTGCTGTTTGGGCTGCCACTTTCCATAGGGGACTATTATTTATTTTCTTTGGCTCTTTGCTTTTCCCTCTCCTCTACCTTACATGTTTCATTTAAATCTGTTAAAAAAATAAGTTTACCATCACGGGCCCTGTGAGGCAGATGGACATAACTGTGAATGCATATATATATATTTTTTGGTACCAGGGATCGGACTCGGGACCTTGCATTTGCAAGGCAGGTGCCAGAACCACTGAGCTAAATCCCAGGCCCGTGTGAATGCATATTGTTTAAAACTGGAAGGGAATATTAAAAAAGAAAACTACTCATTGTGTTAGGGTAATGGGATTATGAAGGCTTCCCTGGCCCCTTTTCTACACCAATATTAAATAGTGTTGTTTTTTTTTTAAAGAAGCTGGGTGTGGTGGTGCATGTCTATAATCCCCACACTCTGTGAGGCTGAGGAAGCAGGAGGACTGTAAATTTGAGCCCAGCCTGGCCTGCTTAGTGACTCAGTGAGACCCTGTCTCAAAAATAAAGAAAATAAAATAAAAAACTCTGGGTTGTAGTTTAGAGGGAAGGTCCTGAGTTTAATCCCCCATACCACTCACCAGGCAGGAAGAAAAGAGAGAAGAAAAGAAGGAAGAAAGGAGGGAAGGAAGGAAGGAAGGAAGGAAGGAAAGGGTAACTGGAGTTTTAATATGTTATAAAACAGCAATTGTTACTCTGATTTTACCTTTACTGGGCTTAAAAGTGCAAAGTTAAAGAAATGCCACATAGGCTAATGTATTTCAACATCGTAATCATATTTTCAGCCTCTCAAGTATTTTAAGGGCGGCCTCCTTCAATTCAAGGTCATTATCTTGGAGAATGCAGTAAATGGCAAAGGATGTGTAGCATTCAACAATGGAAGAGCAAATCACAGCTTTCCATCTGGAAACCCCTTAGGAACTGCTAGAGTTTGGGTCCTGAATGTCCCTCAAAGGCCCATGAATGGAAAGCCTGTGGCACTAATGGGGGGTGGTGGAATCTTTAGGAGGTGGGGCCCAGGGGAGGAAGATAGGTCATTGGGGATGTGGCCTTGAACGGGCTATTGGGACCCTAGACCCTCTTCTTTCTCTTTCTTTGCTTCCTGGCCACTACAAAGTGAGCAGCTTCTTCTACCAAGTGCAGCCACCATGATGTGTTCCTTTGCCATAGACCCAAAAGCAACATGTTGATCACCCATGAGGGGAAACCTCCAACACTGTGAACCAAAATAAATGTTTCCTTCCCTTATTTTTGAGATGTATCTCATTGTGTTGCCCAGGATGATCCTGAATTCTCGGGGTCCAGCAAGTCTCCTACCTCATCCTCCTAAGGAGCTGGAACTATAGGCATATGCCACTGTGCCTGTGTAAATTTTCCTCTTTAAACTGATTCATTTGAGGTATCTGTTATAGTAACAGAATGCTAACACAGAAGTCTACAATCTATTCAACTGATGAAAAATGAAGTATTTATTGAACACCTGTTAAGTGCCGATCATCAGACAGGGTGTTGTGTATGTCCCTTTAGTTTACCCATTTTCCTATTTCTTGTCTCACAACTCATTCAACACTGGTTGTTTGGCAGTCAACATTCCTCATTCTTTATTAAAGCACTTGGTGCCAAGATAGTGCCAGTGAGGGGAACTTCTAACAACTATGGTTCCTCAAATAAACAACCATAAGCTGTTACAAAATAGGACTTGAGATGTATGGCAGCTGGCTACATCCCAATGTT
The DNA here is from genome assembly GCF_053883595.1 of Heterocephalus glaber. NCBI lineage: Eukaryota > Metazoa > Chordata > Mammalia > Rodentia > Bathyergidae > Heterocephalus > Heterocephalus glaber. Next base: position 19,742,527 of record NW_028258364.1, read on the forward strand.
TCTTCAGGGGCACACAGAATGGGCACCTGATTAACTCTAATGTAGAAACTCCATACTGGGCCAGGCCCACCAACCACTTTGGGTGGCACCAAGGGACACATTAAGAAAGCACAGTTATCTATGTCGATGTTGACTTCCGCTCGTGAGGCTCACACTCCAAACCATATTAGATTGAACTCGGGTCCTTGCGCTTGCACAGCAGGCGGCAAACCACTGAGCTAAATCCCTGGCCCGTGTTAGATGCTTTCTCTAAACCATGTTAAATTTTCTGTAACATTGCCTCATAGACCTGTGACATTACCATAAGTCATTTCAAAAGCTATTTATAGTTCTGCTCTTACCACATCTTAAGTTAATAAAGTTCCATAAGCTTAAGTCAAGCAGCTATGTAAATGAGTGATGCCTTTCTTCCCTCCTTGAATTTTCCTTTTTTGGTCTCCAGGGATGGTCCTCCTGGTGTGGTTTTACCATACCAGAATTTGTTGGTGTTTGCACTAAATACATATTTGGTGATATTAAAGAATTCAGTTATAGTTCTTTTTTGTCTCATATATTCAGATAGAAGAATCCAAACTTGTTTTTTTTTTGGTACAGGGGATTGAACTCGGGACCTTGTGCTTGCAAAGCAGGCAGCAGAACCACTGAGCTAAATCCCTGGCCCGTATTTTGATTCTTAAAAACCAGCTACTTTATGATTTCCATGTGTTAGTATTTACTATGGCTTATGTTAATCTAGCTTTAGCAATTAAAAGTATGGCTTAGCCGGCCAAGTATAAACACCTATTTTGATATAAATTTGTAAATACCTCTTTATGAATCAACAGCAATGTAGATAGGCAACACTAGATCCTTAAAGTAGGATCCTTAGGAAGCAAAGCAATAGTAATGTGAATTCCTGGTGCTACTGTTGATACCATAGCCATGGAGGGAAGATGGCCTTGTGGGGCCAGGGCAGAAAGCAGTTCTGTTGCTATGTGATACTGTCCTGGCTGATGCATGGGGTCTGGAAGACAGAAATCAAGGCTTGAGAGCCTTCACAGCTCTCTAGACCAACAACAGCGTGGGCCAGCCCCTCCTCAACAACTGCTTCCCCTCAGGTCATCAATATTTGTTCCCCCTTTCTCCCAGGGGGTGATACAGGACAAGACTGCGTTTACTTCGTATCTGTCAACAATGACACAAAGTTGGGGACGGGACATCTATAAGAATGGGAATGTGGTAAAGCTCTGAGCCTACCTCGGGAGCGTGATGGGGGTTGCAGATTCCCTTTCAAAGGATCTCTGAGCCCGAGGATTAGATGATGAGCAAGGCTCACCCTCCTGAGCTGAAAAAACTGAAATTAAATGGTGGCAGACATGTCCAAGGAATACTGCGAGGGTTTGATCCCTTTACGAATCTTGTGATAGATGAATGTGTGGAGATGGCAACTAATGGGGAATACAATATTGGAATGGTGGTAATATGAGGAAATAGTATCATCATGTTGGAAGCCTTGGAACGAGTTTAAATAACTGTTCAGCAGAGAAATCCATGCCCCTCTTCAAACGCTAGTTTCACTATGACCAAAAATTGAGTCATACACATTTTCATATTAAATTTTTGTTAAATAAACTTTTGTAATACTAAAAAAAAAAAGAATGGGAACGTGGTGGCTTAGGTATGGCTGAAGGTGTCTGGCTGTAGTTGCTTTGGTAAGAACACAGTGCTTAGGAAGAATGGTCCCCATCTCTTTCCAGAGTCCACCCTGGTGAATCCTCTAGAGGAAGTCCATGTCTCTGCAGAAGGAGAAGCCTTATTGTCACCGAAGGCTTGTAGATAGCTCCAGCTTGGCAGTGAACTTTTGGGCTCCAGGAGCTCAGTAAGAAGCTGTAAGCAGGGGACAGGACTAGCTAGCTTAGTGGCATGTTCTCGTCTCCCATAGGAGGCCATCTCTCAGACACATGCCAGGGTCATGGAAAACAAAATACGAGGCTCTGGTGAAGAGTGCTCTCTTGTCCCTTTTGTTCTGTAACCCATGGAAGCAGGCCATCTGTATCGAGGTGATTTTCTACTTTAGTCCATGTGGTTTTTCTAGGGAGACTGTCTAGTCTTACAGGAGATCGAAAGGCTTAACAGTTTAATTTCCAGGAAAATCTATATGCACACACCATGCTTATCAACAAGCAATAAAATATGGTGATTTGAAGACTTTTGGTGTCAAGGCTCCTTTTCTCTTAGGTTTCAGAGTCATCTGAAAAATATTTTCATCACTTTTGCATGTGAATAAAAAATAATGCTGGAAAAAAAATCTTTGGAAAATTATGCCTTAAATGGGTTTAGGGAGGAAGCTCTCAAGAGTCCAGTTGCTCCCATGGACAAGGTGATGGCAAGGGGAGGAAAGAGAAGTCCCCACTTGAGTTCTTATACTTTTCCTTTAAAAGGACTCTTGGGTTTGTGTTCCCAGTAATAAGCTCCCCTCAGGAGTAACAGAGATGGGTGGTAGCTGGGTTGGAGCAGGACAGAATAGGACACTGACGTCAGGGGACTAGGCTACCACTTGTTGGAAAGATGGTCTTTGTTTCTAAAAATAAGTCTGACCTTGTTTTCTGGAATGTTCCCTGGAATGAAGGCAGCCAGCTGCTGGCCTCTTTTTAGAAGCAGCTCAGAAGCCCTCAGTCCAGAGGTGAGTTGGAAAGACCCTCCAGATCTTCCACACAACAAAGCAAATGGTGTAAGAGACACTTTGTCCTGAAAGCTCATGGGTGGCATTGTGTATCTGTAAAGCAAGTTAAGCCCGGCCCAATGGGTGCTGTGTGTGTGGACTGCACCGGAACCAGGAGGGGAGCATTGGGATGGGGAGAACACCAGGTAGGAAAGTTCGCCTGGGGGTTGTGAGCAGAGGAACAGCCAGAGGTGACTATGTTTTAGGACCTTTTCCTCATATAAAGGCCCTCTATGATGGATTCACACCATCCCTTCCATCAGGCTCTCTACAGCATGCCCTACCATTCCTAACTTTTCTTTCATTCACAAAGTCTTCACCCAAAGTTTCAGCCACAATTTATAAAATAGCAGTGATGGATTAAGCTGCATACCTAACAACTTCAGGGGTCAAAGCCCTTCTCCTTTGAGGAGACTTTTGGGGAGGGTTTAGGGCAGCCTATGACCAGGGGCTCTTCCAGAGCTGTACAGAGAATGGTCCTCTGAACCCCAACCAAAGTAACTCCATCTTAGCAGGACCCTGTTGTGTCCAGTACCGTCTTCCCCAGGGGCTGAGGCTGTGTGCCCAACTGCAGCACAACGGGGTCACCTACCAGCCAGTGATTGCTGAGATAGGCAGAGTTTCCTGGTTAGGATGGGATGGGGTGGATTACACTCAACTTTCCCCAAGGACCCTTCTTGCTTTGTGTCCTGCTTTTGCTGTTTGAATTAGAGCCCTACCCAACAGCTGGGCAAGGGGGCTGGTGACTTCGCTGATACTGCAGCCACCAGCAGTGCACTGCTCTGAGTAACCCCCAAGAAACTCCTCTACTTGCCAACAGAGCTGGACCTGTCCGACCACTCTGGACTGTCAGAGCCCTCTCAGTTTAGAGGTGTTTCTTTTACCTCTTTCCTGGAAACTCCCAGGACAGGGGGGGCTGAGGATCTCAGAATACTTCAAAGATAAGCCTTGTGCTACAGGCTGGTGTCCTGTATAGGAAGGACTTTCACAACACAAAGGGGCACATTTTGCTGTGTCCCTCTGCTTGAAGAGACCACATGCATAGGTTAAATGTCACAGTGACTTCTTTCCCTCCCCTAATGGTGGAGAGAGTTGGGCATTAGGACTCATGGCTCCAATGTCCTTCCCCCAGATGCTACACTGGAAGAAGATTCCCTAAGACCCAATCTTTTCTATACACGTAGTTGTAACTACAGGAAAATGTAAGGAAAATGGTGGGCATAAATCCACTAGTTCATCTATATGCTGTACCTCTAGAGTTGAGCTGTTGAAAATAATTTTCTGGTTGAGAAGATACATGTAGAAGATTTCTCATGGAACTCTTAGCCTACTGGAGAGCAAATTTCCCAGCCGAGGCCAGTTTCTTATTAATTGACCCACAATGACAGCTTCTACCAGAACCAGCCACAGGTGCTTTGCAGATGCAGATGTCTACTCCTTTTTTTTGGGGGGGGGGGTGCCGGGGGATCAAACTCGGGACCTTGTGCTTGCGAGGCAAGTGGCGGAACCACTGAGCTAAATCCCTGCCCAAGTGGATGCATATTGAAGCCATACTCTTTTTTTTTTTTGTTACCGGGAATTGAACTCGGGTCCTTGCGCTTGTGCAGCAGGTGGAGAAACCACTGAGCTAAATCCCAGGCCGGAGATACAGATGTCAAGGGACATCTAAGGGTCCTTGGGTCTCTAAGGTGGGTGCTGAGCATCTGCAATGAGAATGAGCTCACAGGTGTTATGCAAATGGATGTTTAGGAATCATTACTTCAGCAAAACATTCCTGACCTCTCGTCTTTTAAAGCCAAAAAAAAAAAAAAAATCACATTTTTTAGGTGTTGTTTTTACCTAGCTCATAGTCATTGTTGAGAAGTTACTGTAACATGAGTGGTCCTCCATTAACTTTCACATGTATTGTAGCATGATCTAAAAGGACAAGGTGCCCAAAAATGGCACCCAAAACGGCACAGGTTAGGGAATTTTCCATCCCTGAAGCTGTTCAAGCAGAGGCTGGAAAGCCACTTACCAGGAACACTGGAGAAAGGACTCAAGTGTCACTGGGGGCTCCACTCTGAAATAACGCATTATACTTCTTCTAGTTCCAGGATACTATGATAACACTGTAATGACATCAGCTTTGATATGTCAAACACTACAGTAAGAAAAAGTCTGTGGTGTGTTTAAGAAAATTTCCTTTTTGCAGTGCTGAATCAGAAATTTTATTGGTGATTTTTAAAAGAAGTAAGAAAACTAGTCTATGAAACTGAAGTCCAGAAGCTGAAGACAGAACTATCGATGGACTTGGGAGATTTTAAGCCTTAATTATAATCCCCAAAAGGCAAAGGATCTGCCATCTCATCCTGGTCTGTACAATCCCAAGCCTCCTGATACTGGGTGGCACGAAATGACTAGTGTTCATCAGATCGCAGAACTTCAATCTCTCCTAATGCAAGTTTTCCAATAGCAAAGGAAGCATGTCGTCAATGCCCAGGGAAGCACACTTCTCAGGAGGTAAGCACCTGTCTGTGCCGGTTTCCCCTGTTTCACTGCCACAGTTTCCTCTTCAGCAGTCAAGGTGCACATGTGCACGGATCACTGCTATTAGGCAAAGTGATTTCCAAACACAGACGAAAGTGTGGATAGGAGAGCAGCGTGCACAACACCAAAAGGGTCAGCCTTAATGGGAACAAAAGGTAGGTCTGCACAAAACAAAATAAAAAGGAGGTCCTGAAGTTTCTCACTTAGCTAACAACTCATAAATGACAGTGAATTTTTTACTCTGAAGGTGCTAAACCACTTACACCTATCATGTTGATCAAAAGGTTGCCAAGCACCCGTACTTCTTCGTGGTGTGCGGACTAGACAGAAACACCTTGCTTTCTTTGGAACTCACACTTGAAATTGGCATTTTGAGATGACTAAGAAGACAAGCGTTTGATTCGATAAGAAATTCCAAGCAGGTCCATGGTGCAGTCATGTTTATTATTTCTAACTAGGCCATTTATTTCTAAAACAATCCCCAAGTTTTGGAGTTGAAAACAAATGGCTAGGATTTGAAACAAGCCACACCTGTTCCTCCTTTGCAGCCAGTCAGGGGATCTTCATCTTTTACAGACAACAGCACAGTCCTGGAGAGGCGGCTGCGTCACAGAGCGGCACGTGCCAAGCTTGGCACAGCTCCCGCTGCAGTGCCTCTCTCCAGAGCTGACCTTTGGTTTGCTGCTCCTCCAATTTCGGAAGCAGAATTAAGGGCCAGAATGCTCCCTGAGTGGACTATCTGATCAGTACCAATCTTCCAGAACAACATACACACTGGACAATCATTTAACTGGGCAATGGTTTGTTATCCTGTCTCCCTTACCAGTCTTAACAACACAAGCTCGGGGACTACACCCGCTGTGTTTTGTTCGCTGTTTTATCTCCAGTACCTAGGGCTGTGGCTGGCACCTGGTAGGAGTTCAACTCTAGAAAGGGGAAGACACTCTGCCCTTGTCTGTCCTCCTCAGGAGCCCTGGCCACTTTCTACCACCCTCTGATCAGGGCCACTCAGCTAAGACCAAATGCCCCTGAGCAGTAAGACCCACCTGCTTTTATAACTGCTTTGGTTTTTCATTCATAAGTGTTTACTGCATTACTCCAGTGTGACAGACGTCTGTCCAAGGATTAAGGACCACATTGGGAGCCAGGTGAAGAAGGTCCCCCTATCACACTGTGCATTTCTAATGGCCAGAGAAGCCCTACAGAGGTGACACTTGAGCTGATGTCAGAATGACAAGAGGAGCCAGTCAGCAAGTCAGGGGCCAGGGCAAGAGAGTCCCAGGCCGAGGGAGCAGCATGAAGAAGAAGCACAGAGCCAGCTGGTTCAGGAATGGCAGGAAAATGGGTGTGGCCCAAGTGAGTGGCTAGGAGGGAGTATGAGGAGAGGGGTCCGCAGAGGGCAGGGACCAGAGGATGTAGGGTCTTGAAGGCGATGACAAACAGTGGGGATTTTGTTCTAAACATGATGGGAAGCAGGGTGGGAACATGGTCTGATTATGCTCTAAAAAGCAGCTGTATGGAGGAGGGTTTGAAGAAGGGGACAGGGAATCTTCATGGCTTGGGTCTCAGCAAGGGATCCTGGTGGCTTAGATGAACAAATGGATGAATGAACAAAGAGAAAACAACAGACTCCAGAAGGAACCAGGGCTACTTCTAAGAGTGACTGCATTTTAGGGGACTCCCACATTTTAGCTTCAGGGAGTGCCAAATATAATCCTGTGAGTTATGAGAAGGATTTAAATTCTGTGTTGCTCTACTGATGATCAAGGCAGAAGGGTCTTAAGATGGGAAGAAAGTGTGAGAGAGAGGCGAAAACAGCAGAAGGAAAATCATGTTTAAGAAGCAATTGAAGATTTATGATAGTAATTTTTAAATCTTAGACATGAATTATTCTGAACCACGATCAGTGAACTCACTACACACAGCGGTTGGAGGATGGCCGGCTTGCTCTATGATATTTTATTGAATCTCCACACTGCTAAATTGGTGGGAATTAAGCTGTTTGTAACTTACTTTGGAGGCAAGACGAATAAATGTGCGTGTAGACGTTAATCAGGCTGATAGCCTGTCTTTCAGAGAGATTTGAGAGCTACTCCTGGGAAGTGCGCCAGACTCTTTGGGGGAGACTTCCTTTTAGCTTACCAGCAATCCCCAGATCCATAATGGTGAATTACACGGGTCTGAGAGTAAGAGGAAAAGTCACCATGACTAGAATGAAAGGATAATGCGAGGGGACTGCGTGCCTTGTGGCTGCATAGTATATGATTCTCTGGGTTTTACACTGCTCCTTCCGCAGCCCTCAGAACTCTTAATCCTATTTTCATTGCCCTAGGTAAAGTGGGAAATATTTCCTCCTCCCAGACTGCAGTTACTCACACAATAAACAGGTAATAAACATTTTACTGCCCTAAGCAACCTCCTGCCGGGCAGGCAGGCAGAAGAGACAAGGCTGTGTATTGAGTAACCCCCTACAGGACAAACTGCGGGGGACAAAGGATGTGCGCAACCCCTTAATAGCGTACACCCACTGCGGTTCCGGGACAGACCCGGAGCTGCCTGCAGCCACATTAGCTGCCCTGGCCGCCTGGATGCCTCTCTGCTTGAGGCTAGTAGGGAAGATTTGATTTCACCGAAAGGTAATTTAGTTGCCATTTCAAAGCTCTGTCGAGCTAAATTAAGGATGAGGAATGAAACTGGAGTTTACAGTCTCCCAGCTTAAACCACGAGCTGTGAGCCTGAAAAGCCAGGAAGGAGCAGTTAGCAGCCCACGGAAGACGTTCTGGGGACGAAGTGATTCGGGTTGATTTCTCTTTGATTTCCGGTTTGCAGCTTGTTTTCCAACATGTCTCTGTTTCCTTGTGTTTGTTTATATCTTCCCCGTATATCAGACTGAATGTTCTCATCCAATGACTGTGTGAAAAGTACCGGGGTGTCCTTTGACGTCCTATTTTTTGACTAAACTCCTGGTTCCCTCAAAAGCCTGTTACCTTCGGCTTAAAGCATTTTATGGTTCCAGCTGTCTAGGAAAAATTTCAGTTTTCTTTCACGCTTAAACTACAACTTGCAACTGTTAGAAGACTGCACCTTTCCCCATCTTGGGGAAGTGTTGCTTCTGTTGCTGCCAATGAACTTATTTATAGGAAATAAAACTCTTACTTACATAAATATTTCCCCTCAAATAGCATGCCAAACCTGAATGTATTAACTGAAGGCTAGTGATAAATGCGTCTACACAGACAATTTTCCAATTTCTGTAGGTTGAAAAAAAATGATTATTTTGTAAATTTACAGTTCTTTGATGTCACTTGCACTTAATTTGTGGTACTTGGTTCTAAATTTGATCTTGGAATATTAATTTCTGGTGTGTTTTGTTGCAGAAGTGTTCCAGTTGTCTAGCAAGCGCTGTAACTGGGTCCCACATCTAAAGGGATGGAGTTGGGACTGCACTGCGCCTGCCCCAATGGCTGTGGCCTGGACACAGGCTCCAGAGAGCCCCAACATCCTTTCTGCATCTGCTCCTCTCTTGAACCTTTCTGGGGAGGACTAAGGGAGGGACTCTGCTGAGTAGGGTGCTGTGGATTGGAAAGCACTTTGAAGACACACATGGAGAGATCAGTGAGGAACAAGACTGCAGGCTAGGGATAGTCCAAGGGGTGGCAGGGCTCCAGGCCATTTTTGCAGAGGGTCTCAAGTAGACGGAGGCTTTCCCTGCACTATCACTTAGGGCCTACTACAAAGATGAAATACACCCAGAGCAGATAACTTGCCAAGGAGAGAGTTTCAAATCCAAAACATGCTTCGGATGGCAGATCCTGGGTACAGAGAGCAGAAAAAGGGTGGAGAGCACAGGTGGACCCAGGACATGATCCTGCTGGTTTAAAGAGCGTGTGACACACAAAGGGCAGGATACGATCTTTTTGTGTGCTGGCATGAGACTGTTTTTAGATGTCCGTGTCCTACTTTGGCTCTAGAACTTACAAAATGACATGTAGAAAATTGGGGAGGATCAGAGGCCAGCAGCAGCCCTGATTAAAGGGACAGAAAGATGGTTCTTGAAGGAAGATGAAAGGAATAGGGTTGTTTATCCTGGAGGAAAAAAGGTTAAGAGGTGATGGCGACAATATTCAAATACAGGAAGGCTTCTGGAAGGTACCCACCAACTCTGTGTGCAAGGGGACTGACAGAAAGCAACAGGTGTTAAGAAAATACTGGGGAACTTGTAGAGGGGCAGGGTAACCAAAACTACAGGCGGACAAATATGGATCCTGGTCTTAGTATGTCCAGTGTGGAATTTCTAGTTCTTTTCTCCTACTCCTGAAAACAAGAGCAACATCTACACCCAGTAGAAAGTCCTAGGAATCATTTACACTTCCTTCCTGCCCCTACCTGCCCCAAGCCAGTGCTTCAGCAGATCCAACCAGAACAAAGTGAATCTGACCAGTTTCTCATCTCCACTGGCACCATCCTTGCCCAAGCCCTTATCATCACTTGCCTGGAAGATTCTCTGTCCCTCCTTCCACCCCTCCTCCGCATACCTGCTTTTTAGAGCATAAATCAGACCACGCTGCTGCCCTGGTCCTCACCATCCAATCACTTCCCATCATGCTTAGAATAAACTGCCCACTGTTTGTCACCACCTTCAAGACGCTACATCCCCTGGTCCCTGCCCTCTGCGGAGCCCTCTGCTCATCCTTTCCTTCTTACTCACTAGGGTCACAGACTTTCCTGCTCTTCCCAAGCAAGCTGGCTCTGTTCCATCTTCATGCTAGCTGCTCCCTCGGCCTGGGACTCTCTTACCCTGACCCCTGACTTGATGACTGGGTCCTCTTGTCATTCTGATGTCAGCTTAAGGGTCACCTCTGTAGGTCTTCTCTGGCCACTAGAAATGCACAGTGTGATAGGGGAACACTTATCCGCCTGGCTCCTGATGTTGTCCTCAAGCCTTGGACAGGTGCCTGTCACACAGGGGTAATGCAGTAAATATTCTTTGAATGAAGGACTAAACTGACTATAAAAGCAGCTCTCTCATGAGAGCTTCAGGTAGAAAAAGCAACAGTTGTGGGTGGTTTGTATTGTCAAGGACTAGATGATCTTTGGTCCTGGGATTGAGACTCATGGAGTCCTGCCTTCTCCACTGCTGTCCCAGGGAAGAGAGAAACCCAGTAGGGCATTGTCCTGTCATTCCTGGGGCAGGGAATCTGGGGAGAAAACCATGGAGTTGGATCACTTGTCAGGATGAATTGAGGTTTTAATTTTCCTTCTTCTCTGGAAAGAATCATGGGAGGCTGGGCTGTTCCCTCACTCTTCTCGAAAGCCAATCCCTAGCTCTACCTCCAGCATACGGAGAAGGCCCCTGTGGTTCTAAACTCCCATAGAAAGTGTGCAGCCCTTCTAAATCTGCCTTTATACCACCTGCTTCAACTCAGAGTGGGACCAGAGAGGAGTGGGAATGTCTGTTGGCTGGCAGGGCTCTATAGACCTCTGTAGGCCTTATGCACAGTGGTTTACCAGTGCCCCAGCCAGTTTGCCCAGGCCTTCGAGCAAGTATAGTGTCTTCTATTTTATTTCTACTCCTTTCCTGAAAGAGCTAAGAGATAGCCTTGGGGGGATCTATAAACATTCATGATCAGTGGCCTCACAGCCCCTCTCAGAATGCATAACTCTAGTAGGTCTGTTATCTTTGTTGCCTTTCAATTCAAAGCCCTATGGTGTTATCATAAGGTGGCCAAAGGAAATTGAAGATAATTGAAATAAATTTGGAAACAGTATTTTAAAAATAATTGGTGACTCATCCATCCCAAAACCATGGTGGTCACAATTTTCACTGTCTTTTTAAGGTTTATAGCCCTGATCTCTTACAACGAAGATGGTTCCTAAATACATTTGAGAAAAGCCATTAACATACCCTTAAATTTAAAAATACAAGTTCATATTTATTGCCCACTGGCAGAAGTATTCCTTCGGCTGTGTCTGAACCCTGGGAATTACCAGTGAACCGTATGACCGTTGCGTACTATGACAGCTGGGAACACGGACTGGGTTCTTTATAAATCAATAACCAGAGGAAGGATGAGGGACTGTCGCTGTGGTGATTTCATTTTCAGCCACAGCTGGCCAGATCGCTTATTGGAAAATAAAAGTCATGGCAAATTGAGCTTGACAATAACCAGGCTTGACTATGCGGGCCCTTCCCCACTCGCTGCAGTTAGAATGAGTGGAGGAGGGGAGACCGCCAGGCAAGATTGGTCCTTGCTCTGTCACAGATCCGTCTTGGTTATTTTGCAGGGCACGAGCCATATGCTGCTCATGTTAGAGCTGTTTGCTGTCAGCTCGAAGATGCTGCTGTCCCTTAGCTCCTCTAGCTGGCCAAGATGCTATTTCTACTTCCAGCTCCTTAGCAGGAGACGGTATCTAGAGCCACCTTGTCCTACGCAATAATTACTATGTAAATTAAACAAAGTAGAACATCCTGTTCCTCAGCCACACCAGCCATTTAGCTGCATGTGCTCGTGACTACTGTCTTGGGTGGTGCAGACACAGAACATTTCTCTCTCCCATTCCAGAAAGTTCTACCAGGCAGCCCCAACCTAGAAAACTCAACTGGTACCAAGAGGCCCCTCCTTCTTTGTTCACAGATCCTGAGGTCATGGCTTCCTTTGTGGTAAAGAAGGGGACCAGGTCTGGTGGGGCTGGAGGATTCTCTGGGTGCTGTGCATCCATCTAGGAAGTGACAGTGAAAATAGCGTCATCAGGACCCAGGGATCCGGAAGCCTGGGATAGACTCTGCACAAACCTCACATTTCCAGCAGAAGCATAAAATGTGATACAAAGACACATGGAATGCTTTGCTTTGTACTTTGCTCCTTTCTTGTTGTCACTTGTGAGCGATCCTTAACAGACCTGCTTTTTACCATCTGTATGTGTCATGTGTCACCTGATGACAAAGAATGAGAGGCTCTGATAGTTTCCCTCTGCTTGCAGGCCAGTCATCGACTCATCACTGGATCCTTGTTAAACTGCCCGGCACCCCTATCTTGTGCCTTGGCAACTGGGTTCCTAGCCCTTATCCAAAAGGCATCATTATTCGCTGGCATTGCTTTCAATGTGTATTACGCCTTCTGAAAGTCTTAAATTAACCATCAAAAGTGTTATACATCATCAGTGAAAAAAGAAGTTGCGGAGGAAAACCCAGAAGCACTGTGCAACACAAAGAAACATAACCTATCCTTTCCTATTTGGAACAGAATTTATGCGGCTCGACTCAGTTGCTGCACTTTTAGGACATGCCTAATGAAGGGGAAAGCCTTTTATGCCTTCTAATAGCTATAAAACTGGAAAGTTCTATAGTTTGAAAGGTAGGGGCATGCTGTTTAAATTTGGTAAACTTCATGATTTAATTTTGGTAAACCTCAAAATCCCAATCCTATGACTAGATTGAATTTATGGTAGGAGATTTCTTTTAATGGTCTCACAGCATTTTCATACATAAAATCAGAATTGTGCACCCATTATGGCCATTTTCTCTACTGGCCTCATTTGTTCTCCTGCATTAGGCAGGAATAATTATTGTCCTAATTTCATAGGTGGGCAAACGGAGGACAAAGCAGTAAAAGACTCTGGCTTCACACAGGGCAGTGAAGTGTGGTTTTACTTTCAGGCCACTGAACACAAGCCAAGCTTATTTCACGGTGGGGGCACATGGGCACCGGTTTTGACACCAGCTACTCCATTCGAGGTGACGCTGTCTCTTGTTGAAAACTCGAAAAAGTATCTGGCACTCTAAGGTCAAGGTGATGGACTAAGATGAATGGCATGACATTAAAGATGATACAAAGTCCCTTCATGACATTTCCTCCATCTGTGTCCTTTGATTAGAACTTATTCTGGTAATCAGTTTGGTCCACAGAAGCTAAATGGCCTGGGTGGAGGTCGGTGTGAGTACTACGGGGAAGTATAACATGGAAGATGCTGCATTTCCCATTGCAGCGGGAAATGGAAGGGAGAGGAAAACTGAGAGGACTTGATCATTATGCCTGATCCACAAACCATGATTAGAGCTATGGTTTGGATGAACATCCCCCATGGGTTAAAGGGTTAGTCCATAGGGTGGTGCTCCTGGAAGGAAGTGGGGCCTTTAGAAGGTGGGGTCTAGTGGGAGGTCCTCAGTCATGGGGTGGGAGTGTTCTCTTCTTTGTTTCCTGGCTCAGGAAGTGAGCCCCTTGCTCTTCCACCTGCTCCTCAACCATGTGCTGCCCTTGCAAGAGGCCCAAAGAAAGCAGGCTAGCAGATCTTGGACTGGAACATCCAGAACTGTGACCCCAAATAAATCTTTTCTCTTTGTAAGCAAATGCTTCAGATATTCCATATGAGTAACATGAAGCTAATACAATTAGTCAAATCAGTGTTTTAAAAAATCAGAGAAAATATTTTAAAAATAATTTCACTGAGTTTTTTGACCAACTTGGGTTGCTCATGTGGACGCAAGAGACAAAAGTATTATATCTCATATTTCTGCAGAAGAGATTACCTTGGATGGCTCTCTGTCACTCAACAGGCTCTTCTTGGAAGAACAATACACATACTAGATGAAGATGCCCTTCTGGGGACTTCTTTTGGTTGGCCAGTCATGAGTGCAAAATTATGCCAAGAAGCAGGTGCAAGTTGAGATTCCTGACCATGGAGTGTACACTCCAGGGTCTGTGAATGAAGGCACAAGGCCTTGTTGTTGACCCCCTGGCTTTGGGGCGCTGGGGGATGTCTGGGGCTCAACTTGGAAACCACTTCTCATCAAAAGACATTTTTTCCTCTCTGTCTTTGGATAGGGATTTGAAACATTCAGTGTAGGACCTTATGATTTTATTTGCTGCTGTTTTCTATGCTCCAGATTTGGCATTCGGCTGCCTATTTTCAGCGTCTGGGAACCTCAAGACAGTAGCATCCCAGAAAGCCTCCAGCTGATATGAATCCTTCCCCAGGGCTTGGCATTTAAAAGCTGCAGCTCCAGCATGCATTTTGAATGGTGGGGGGGGATGCAGCCTCTCTAAATACAGTGGTCTTAAGGCACTGAAAAGCCCTTTTGTGCTGTCTAGCTGCTGAGTAGGACAATGAACACAGAGACGTGTGGCCTGTTGTTCCTATGTAAATGCCACTCGAGTACACAGTTTTCACCAGGCAGATGGCTAATTTCTGTGCTCTAACCTCATTTCTGCTGCATTCCCGTGTTCCTGTGATGTCCTGCCCCTGGAGTCAGGTCCTAATTGCTGTCAAATGTTCAGAGACAAAAGTGGCGTCTACGCATCACTCATGCGAAGGCTGTTGCTGGCTGTGAACCATGGTGGTGGTGGTGGAGGTACACAAACCTCATGGTGGGGAGGACCTGCCAGGGCTGCCAGGGCTGCTCAGGACCTGCGTTTCCGCTCCCAAGTGTCAAGCGGCACTTTTTCCTTTGTTGTCACTTCCAGCCCCGACTCAAAAATGCTAAAAGCCTTGTTTCTTTCTGGTGCATCTCCCCTTGCTAACTGCTCCTCTCTCATCCTGATCATCTCCTGACATCAAGCTGACCATGCCAATCTGGACAGGGCCAAGAGAGGCCCCATTTGTCTCACTGCAGACTTGGGGTGCTGGTTAACCTGCAGCCCCTTGGAAGGCTTGTTCTAACAAGCAGACAGGTAATACTAATAGCCGGGACCCTGCCAGTCAGCGACCAGCCGTCTGATTGGATGCACATTCATCTTCAAATTATGTTGTGTGACAGCCTGGGCTGCTGAACACCATTTTAACATGCAGATTGACTCCTCGGAGGCTCTTCATTATGCATTTAGCGGTCTGTTTTCAGACTAACCAGCATGTCAGAGAGGCCCTCTCCTTCCTCCACCTGGGTGGAGGAAATAGCTCACTGACTATGGGGGAGCTGCAGATATTAAAATGCATATGTTTACTTTCCTGAGCATCCACACATGCCATCTTTCCCCCATGGTAGAGGAGGAGGAGGAGGAGGAGGAGGAGGAGGAGGAGGAGGAGAAGAAGAAGAAGAAGAAGAAGAAGAGGAAGAAGAAGAGGAAGAAGAAAGGGAAGAGAGTGCCTTGGTTCAGCAATCCAAGGAAAATGGCTCTGCAAAACAAGGGAGCCTTTGTCGGAGCCAGGCGTGCACAAGGGCAGGCCAGCCCGAGGCCACCCAGCTGCCCACAAGCCTGCCTGGGTGTGGACACAAGCACTCCCCTTATCCATGCACAGACTCGCTCTTCTCTTGCACACACACACAGCCCGAGGTCTTTTAGGCAGAACACTTCCAATTTCCTGTTTCTAAAATTGTCTTGTATGTCCAACAGCATTCCAAGCGATCCTGGCGAGACACAGGCTGAGCGGCTCCACTTGGAGTGGCGGGAGCAAGCGGTGTCACGTTGGGGGGCATCCACAGCAGGGCTCAGGGCCTTCGTGTTCCTCCCCTCCCCGGGAAGGAACTTCCACTTCCCGCCAATATTTCTCTGTTACTATACAAGCACTGATGTTTTTCTGTGTGTGCACATGTGTGTGTGCATGTGTGTGTGTGCACAGCGTGTATGGATTTCCCCCTTTTGCAAGGATCTTCTCCTCTTCCTTAAAAAGGAACCACATTTGCATTGCTTTTTAAAATTCTTCTCCTCCCACTCAATCCCCCACCACAGTACTTTCTCCAGTCTTCTGCAGGACTCACAGGACTTGAGTGGCCCCCATTCCCCGGGCCTTCCCAGTGAGCTCTTTCGTAGTAATCAGCAGCCTCCCTCTATCACTGCTGATCAGTGGGGCTTCCCAATTTGGACAGTGGGGGTCCTACTTCTTCATTTTTTTTTTTTTTTTGCCACCAGAGAAAGATGCTGGACAGGTTTAGAAGGCTAGCTTAGACACAAATACTCAGGAGACCAGGGTGATATCTCAAAAACACATTTCTTTTAGTGCAGGGGAGCCTCACACATGGCAGGCAAACACTCCACCACTGAGCCATGTCCCCAGGCCCCATGCCTGGAGTTCCAGTGGCCAGCCACCCTGCCACATGCCTCAGGGGGTCACTGTATGAACAGCAGCTCCTCCTTCCATGCTGGGGATTCCCAGGTGCTGCTGGACCCTGGTATGGAAGACAAGGACAGGGCTTTGCTCTTCACATTAAACCATTAAACAACAGAATTCCTTTTAGTAGCGCTGTGGGCAGAAAATCAAATGGGAGGCAGAGCTGTAGTCCTAATTCCTCTGGAAGAGCTGGGAGAGAGGAAGGAAACGGCTGGTTATGCGTGCCCTGGGCTCACAGTGTTCCCAATGAGTGACTTGGGCAGAAACTGCAGCCTTTTATTTTTGCCTGGAATATGGAGATCCCCACTGGCAGGAACAGGTTGCTTAGGGTTGCTGGGCTGTTGCTGGCTGGTGTCACACTGTGGAGCATTGTTTGGAAAGGTCTTACTCAGCATGAACAATATGGCTACCCCTTCCCAGAGGCAGCACATGGAGAGCTCTGTCCCTTCATTCACATATCTCTTTGCTAAT
The DNA here is from genome assembly GCF_053883595.1 of Heterocephalus glaber. NCBI lineage: Eukaryota > Metazoa > Chordata > Mammalia > Rodentia > Bathyergidae > Heterocephalus > Heterocephalus glaber. Next base: position 19,759,271 of record NW_028258364.1, read on the forward strand.
CTTTTTTTCCCCTGTGATATAACAAACGAAGGTCTTGATTTTAAAATGCTACTGAGGGATTTTGGTCCTGGAACTACTCTGTGTTTTAAGAGAAGTCCTTGATTTGCAAGTGAGCAGGGGCAGCTGGTAGTGTGCAGACTTCTCACACCCAGGAAAGGGCACCCGTAACTCCAATGACAACTCCCAACCGTGACCTGCCACACGGGCCGGGGAAAGCCACTCAACCTGGAGATTCAGTTTGCAATGGGGATATTACCGGTTGAGCTGTGCCCCCTGCCATTCATAGTTTGGAGACTAGTCACCAGCTCTTCAGAATGTGACTGCATTTGGAGACACAAATTTTAAAGAGGCAAACTTAAATGAGGTAGTCAGAGTGGCCTCGATCCAAAAGGATACAGGTGTATCAGTGCTAATGTGGTTCAGGGATGGTGAGAAACAGTACAGGAGGAAAAGAGGGAGAGTTGCACAGTACTGGGGGGATTTCAAGCATCACATTATCTCATAGATCTGAGCCCAGATGCTAATTTCCCAGGGACTAGGTGGAAATTGGGTGGTTTTCTGTTGGCAAAATACCCATAAAAGTGCGGATGTTCTTTAGCTTTCTGCACTAGAGGCAGAACTGACATCTTGAACGGAGAAAATGCTGTGAAGGACCTATCTGGCCCTTCAAATAAATCTCTAGATTTTTGTTTGAGCCAATCAATTGGCCCTCCAAGGTGTCAGCCGGTAAGCGACAGATCTGTCAATGCGACAGCACGGTGGTCAGGGCAGACTGCACTCACGGCAGGGAGCAGAGCTCGGCAGTCCTTAGATTTGGAAAACGGGTAACACTGGATTATGTGTTTCAGGGGAGGTTAAAGCAGGGTCAGGGGCCAGGCTGCTGTGGGTACAGTTTCTGAGGGGGAGAGACAGTGCGATGCACTGACTCCCAGGAACATGTGTTTCTAGCTTGCTTTCCATCCCCGCTCTCTTGCACAGGGGACATCCTTGACAGAGCTCCTGCCACCCACGGCTATAGGAAATGCTCCAAGAAAAAGAAATATTCTGTGTAGGACAGAAACAGGTACGTGGCTCAGTCGGGTTTGGCCACTGAGCTGTTCAGTTCAGGTTTTTCTTTTCTCTTTTTCTTTTTTTGTGGCACTAAGGAGTGAACCCAGGGCCTTTGCACTGAGGTACATCCCAGCCCTTTTTATTTATTTATTTGGTACCGGGGATCAAACTCGGGACCTTGCGCTTGCCCATGCGGTGGAACCACTGAGCTAAATCCCCGGCCCCAGCCCTTTTTAAATTTTGAGAAAGAGTCTTAATAAGTCAGTAAGTTCCCATGTGCCTCAGCCTCCCAAGTAGCTGAGAGTATAAGTGTGGCCACTATGCTCTGTTTAGTTCAGTTCTCTCTGACTGGCTGCAAGCAGCTCTGGGCTGAACCTTCTCATCTGGTCACTAGATTGGCCCGGAGGACAACTTCCTTAGGCTTCACTTCCTCATTCTCAGCTGGTGGACACAAATGATAATGCAATTCTGTGGCCCTTAATCAAACACAGGCCCCGGCCTGGCACAGGGACATCTACAACCAAGGAACACCTTATACCTTTGTTTAATATTCTTTATTTGCTGCATTCACTGAGTGTTGTCTTTTCCTCCCCTGGAACCCCAAAGACAAGCCAGCCTTTCCCAAATTATCACTCCTGCTCTCTGAAGTCCTCTTCCTCAGTGCTATTTTCAAGACAGTGAGCTCATATAAACCCCACGTCCCACTACTTTTCTAAACTATTTTCAAGTCCCTCTTCTGGGACTTAATATCTCCTAAGATAACCCAAACTGGACACAGAATAGCACTAATGTTTTATCTGTTATCTTAAATTTTCTATATTATTTTTTATTTTAATCCCCCAAGCATCCTATTGGCTTTTTAAATTGCTGCTGCACACCAGACAGATATTTTCCCCCAGTTATCAACCATGACTCTTAACTTATTTTACTACAAGTTCAGAGCCTATCAGAGATTATGAGAAGTTTAGATTATTTTTCCCAAAGTGCATTATTTTACACTTAACCAAATTAAATTTCAGCTGATTTCACACTCCCCAGTTCCCCAGTTTGTTTGGTTTTGCCTGAAGTGTCTCCAAGCAATCCTTAATTTTTTATTAACCATGCCAATTCAAAGCCTCCTACTTTACGTTAAAGTTTTTGCTCTTTTGCTCTCTCTTCAGGCTTTTGGAAATCAGTGGGTTTAAAGGGTGTGGGCTGAAGCATAATTTAGTACAAGTCCACGCACAGTGACATGTGAAAGATCCCAACATGTTAATGAGAACAACCCCAAAGATGAGGCTCCAGGGTCAAATTCAACACCAAGGAAACATAGCTGAGCTGGGCCTGAAAGTCTCCCATACCATGGGCATCCTATGGTGACAACTCAGCTGGAGCCCCAGCCCGCTCCTGATCCTCCTGAAGAGCAGCTTTCCATCCCGGCTTCCACTGTGGCCTGGAGGGGCAGCGGAAGGAGCCCTGTGCTCCTTCCAGTTCCTCTCTCTCCCTGGTGGCTTTTCTTTTAACTGAATGGAAACGGGGAGCAGCTGGCTCATTAAGTGTTTTTCCATGATTATTTCCTGATTTCTTTTCTCAGGGACCAAGGGGGAAGATACACATGCTGCATCCTGTCTCTAGTTTATTCCTCTCATCTGACAGCCAATTCTTTCAAAATCCTCCACAGCCTGAAGAGGAACTTGGACCGGATAGAATGACATCTCCCAATCTTAAAATTACTACTCAGAATATAGCTGAGACTGCTAGCTGCCTACTGATTACCCATTTTTACCTCGGCCCATTGCTAGCAAGCTAAAAGGTGACAACCCTCAACTTCTTCTGCATATGGGGATGGCCAAGAAACTGTTTTGCCAGATAAATGCTAGTGAAAGTTTGAATAGAATTTCTTGGGAATTTCCATCAAAGAGGGTATGGCTTCTTCTGATACTGCCACAGAAGCTGTGCCTGGAACTCATATGATGGCTGGAGCTCCAGAAGCTATTATCAACCATGAGGGTTACAACCTAGGGAAGAGAATAGAGAGTTGGCAGAAGCTTGAGTTTTTGCTGACTTGGTGGAGCTGCCTTAGGAGCCCTAGCTGCTCATTTCTGAACATCTTCTGTGAAAGCAAAATAAATCATGCTGTTTAGGTCACTATTCTGGGGCAGGGGTGGGGAAGAGAGGGAGTCTCTGTTATTTGCACCTGCATCAAGTTTTTACTGATACAGCAAGATTTGGCTTAGGTTTATTTTCTGTAACCAAAGCCTTTTAAGGCAGAGAGTGGCCTTCAAGATCATCAAAGTCTATCTTTTCAAACAGAGCCCAATTTATTTCATTAGTTGAATGCCTACCACAAGGAACCAAGAGAGGAACTCTGAGTGTGCTTCAGAAATGGGGGGAGCATCATAACTGATGAGGGGTGAGGTGAGGTGGCCTGGACCATGAAGGTGCAGGACAGGAAGCCCGGGTGAGAAAGCGTTCAGGGTGTCCTGCTACAAGTCCTTATTTGGGTCTGTAAGTACTCTGGAGTTACTGATTTTCTGCCCTAAGGAGTGACATCTAATTGATTTTTCTTAGGATGTTGTTATGGTTTAGATCTAAAATGCCCCCCAAAGTCTCCTGTGTTCAGAAGTGGAGCTTTTGGAAAGGGATGGGGTCGTGGGGTGCTGTGCTCATCAGTGGATTCATCCACAGATGTATTCACAGCTAAATATGTTGCTACTGTAGAAGGAGGTAGGGCCCAGGTGGAGCAAGTTGGTCATTGGGGGTGTGCCGTGGGAAGGTACATCCTGTCCCCAGCACTCTCATTGCTGGCTCTCTAATTCTCTCTCTCTCTGCCTCCCTCTACCACACTCTCCTGCCATGATGTTTCTGGCTCGGAGCCAGCTGACCATGGACTGAAACAGCAGAAACTGTGAGCCAAACTAGACCTCTCCTCCTTCAAGTTGATTTATGTTAGATAGTTCAACAGAAAGCTGACTCATACAGAACTCTTTGAACAGGGTGAGTATCAGAGATCAGAGAGAACAGTCAGGTTCTCTCAAAGCCTCCATTAGTGGAAAGAAGGGAGTGGTGCATATGGCATAGAATGGTTTGGACGTGAGTCTGAGGAATTGACTTTAGGTGGCCAGGAATCTTGTGACACTATGGACTACACTTTGAACATGCCAAGTTAGAGGTGATGTATAATAATAATCTCCAACTGCAGGAATGCATGGTTGGAGTACAGGACATTCAGACCTTGTCTGGAAGCTGGAAAATCATGATTATCCAGGTGCTCTAAGAAACTACTCCCTTCTTGTCGGTTGAGTGCGTGTGAAGATTCTGGTGTCCTCTCTAGGCAGACAGCTTAGGAAACACAGCAGGGACCAGGAGGGATAAGGGCCACCTACCTGGTCCACAGGGTAGTCAGCTCTATGGTGGTGACCAACAGAGACAGATTAAAGTCCACATCTGGAATGAACCTGGAAGAGATGGTCAGCAAAGGAGGAGAGTGAAGCTGGGGAGAACAGCACAATGTGGCTGCTCTCTGGGGAATGCACCATGGCCTTCAGGCTAGTGGGAAGGTAATGTGGGGAAGAGAGCTCAGCGAGGGAGAACAAGAACAAGTGGCCAGAATGGAAGGAAGATGTAAATGCCAGGATTTGAGGGATGCAATCATTCACCAAGGAAAGCCAGCGATTTTCCTGTGGACACAGAATGGGCCTAGAGAGAGCTGGGGACATGGGCTCTGGGGAGCTCAGTAGGGACCCCAGGGTTCATCCTTTCACGCCTGTGTTGCCACAGGAAAGTTACACCAACTCTGTAAACTGCAGTCTCTACACATGTCATATGAGGAAATAAAAATACGAACATTCCAGAACTGGGGAAAGAAGGAGAAAACCTTGATAGCACACCTGCCCTACCGCATCTCTTTAATGTGTATGTGCTGCCAAAGCAAGCACTACAGTATCTATTTAATGAATCCAAGTCAAACAAACCAGCAACAGTACAAGGAATAAAACACCAACAGTATTATTCACCATCCCAACTTTTATTACCTGAGTAGTCTTTTTTTATTTGATGTAAACACAAATGTACAGTACACTTTTTCTACAAATTGTGGCAGATAACGTGTAACGCATGCCTCATTTAACCGTTTTTAAGCACACAATTTGGTGGTAGCTACACAGTCACAATATTGTGTACCATCACTACTACCTATCTCAGAAAACCTTCCGTTACCTCAAGCAGAAACCATACCTAATCAACAGTACCTCTCTATCGCCTCTTTGCTAATCATCTGTATTCTACTTTCTGGCTCATGAATTTGCCCCTTCTAGGTACTTCATATTAGTGGAATTGTGTGTTTGTTTTTTCTCTGTGTGTGACTTATTTTTCTTAGCAGAATGTTTTCGAGATTCATCCATACTGTCACATGTACCCGAATTTCTTCCTTTTTAAAAGGCTGAATACTATTCCACTTTATGTATATAACACATTTGGATTAACCATGCCTTGGTTGGTGGACATGTGGGTTCTTGCCACCTTTGGCTATGGCCTGAATAACTTATATTCAAGTTCCTTAACCAACTAGTTCTTAACTAAGCCTTCACAGCAACATACAGAAACCTACATATTTTTACCGTTCCCTCTTTTTGTTCTGGGAAATTTTCAGGAGAGATCGTATCATTTAAAAAGACCATATTAACAAAATTAAACAATTATTGGATATAAAACTAAGCCTATATTATGACATTAAATTAAGCTTAAAGATAATTTAGATAGACATTTGTTTAAAAATCTATTAAACACCTGGAGGTGTACTGAATTTCAAAAGTTTTACAATAGATCTTACCTTGATATAAATTTTTAAAGTTTATGAAGTATATTCTTTTTTATGAAGTATCTACTTATCCATTATCCTTTTAAATTTCTTTTATGGTACTGGGAATTGAGTACTACCCCTGAGCTACATCCTCAGCCCTTTTTATTTCTTATTCTGAAGCAGTCTTGCTAAGTTGTTCAGGCTAGGCTTAAACTTGAGAGGCTCCTGCCTCAGCCTCCCAGTAGCTAGGATTATAAGCATGCAGCACCACATCCAGCTCATCCATTATCTTTGAAAAAAACAGGGCACTTATCATCCAAACAGACTATGTCATTGATTTACACAGCTATAAATAAATTTCCTCTGAAAGATGACAAAAGGAGGTTCATGGGGGCTGGGGATATAGCTTACTGCAGACACCTGCCTAGCATGAGCATGGCCCTGGGTTCTGTCTTCAGCACCACCAAAAAGTTCATTGCATATATTAATTCAGTGCATTTATTTATGTTTTAAAACTCTTAATTTCAAGCCTACAGTCTCAGCAGGTTTACTTACAACACAGAAATGCCTCTCCAAAAAGTTAACCATTGTACTCTATTTGGTCACCAAGCACATTATTCCAAAAGCAGTATCACTCCAGAGCTCCAAGCATACTTACAGCCCTTCCTTCCCATGGTTCGGTATCAGTTGCTCACCAGCATAAACTATTGTTTCGCAGCCAGCCCCCTGGCATTGTTAGTGTAGATGAAGGTGTCCCTCCCTGGGTACCCACTGGGGACAGACAGACACTGCCATGAGGGAGGCTGGGCTGTGGGCAGGTGGACTGAAGCTCTGCCTAAACTCAGAGACCCAGTCTTTGGGCAGATGCGAGTTGCAGGCTGGAGGTACATTCATGCAGACAGTATGATGTAAGTTTTGGCTGTTTTGAATGAATTGGTTCAATTCAATGGAGATTTACTGAGTGTTTGCTAAATCTCAGGCGCTGTGCTGGGCTGGAGATACGGAGAGGGCAGAATGAAAGCATGGTTACTTCACATACAAAGGACGAGACTCAGGCTCACATCACATTACGTGTAAAGCAACCTGAGGAGGCATCTGCTTGAATTTCTCCGGTAGCAAGGAGAAAACCGTACCCTTTACATAGCATATTTAAAACAGTATAGATAGTTCTGGAACCAAGATTTAAGCTGATGCCTGGACATCAATTCTTGTTGAAAACATTTAAGATCAAAATTTAATATTTATTTATGTTCCTTATAAGTTAGTATACTGAATTTAAAAATTCTACAGTACTATCTCACAGTGACACAGGGCTTATGTGAATTAACCGACTGCACAGCTATTGTGTTCCAGCCTGAATTTTCAGATACACAAGATTAAGAATGTCACATACTTCATGCTTACACATTCGTGGCAATGACCACCCACCCAAGCTGTTTACCGGGCGACCTGCACAGGGAGACTCAATGTGGCTGTGGGACTCCCTGTAGAGGACACCTATGCTGTTTACTGAGCTAAGCCTCGTTTTGTAACAGCTTTTCGTGTCCCCGTGGAAGCTTTTTCCACTGACTTTGGGGGCCTGCAGGCAAGGGCTTTGCCCTCTTTCCAAGGTGTGCTCCCAACCCCTGGCCAAGCAGATGCTCGTCCAGGTCTCTCAGTCTCAAGCAGGTGGAATCAAGGATGGAACAGGGCTGGAGGTGGTTCATGTAGGGGGTAGCACCTCGACAGCCCAAATGTCACATCCTGAGTTATCCTTATCCCTATGCCTTTCCATGCATGGCTGGAAAGTGTTCTGGAATCTGTGGGTGACCCAACAGCTTTCTTAGATAAATATGTTATATACTGCTTAAGTTTACTTGAGATGATTTCTACTGCTCTCAGAGCACCCAATGTATACACTAAGTAGAGGGATGCAGATCTTCAGTTCCAGATGGCAGGATGCACAGTCTATAATTTGCTCATTTTAGATTAGCAAACATCTAAAGGTGGACATCTGACTATTCTACCTGTAGCGCCCATTGGTGATGAACAACCCTCAGAGAATATTACACTGTGCACTGAGAAGACTTTATTTGCTAATTAGAAGGAATGAAGAAAACGAGCACTGCACATCTTGGTGAGTCACCTTCTGACATTAGCTAGAACTCACTGTCAGGAAGTTCTCAGGTACCCAAGGAGCAGTCTCATGTGGCAAGTCAATATTGATGCCCATGACTTTCTGGCCTTGTTATGATCTGAGTTAACTTAGAAATCATTGTCTAAGAGATACTACATCATACTCACTTTATTTGAATGCAATGAATTTTATTTGAAAAATTATGATAACGGTGTTCAGGACTCTAGTTGCTCCAATATGATTAACCAGAGCACCATAGCTCCTTAGGAAGCCAGGCAACACACAAGAGCATCACCATCCTTGGCTAACCATCCTTGGGCACCGTCCTGGCTCTATCTAGGCAGGGTCTCCTGCTGTCTGACACAGAGGATGGCGAGAAGGGAGGGAAGCACTCAAGCAGCAGGTGGGATCACAAGGTCGACCCTGGCAATCAGTGGGGTGCCCAGCACCCCAAAGGATCACCCTCACAGGCACTCTGACCAGGCATGAGACTCATAGGTGCCTTATCAGCCTCGGCCTGGTGCCTGCCCTCCCTTTATGTAGAGTCACCCACAAGGCCTCCTCGAGTAGATGTTGTTTCTAGCCACTTTCATCTCCACCTTGGCACCTCCTTTGCTCTACAGTGTGGGCCCCTATAACTTACAGAGGTGGTCTCATAATTTGGGCTTCAACTTGGTCTGAAAGGCTCTCTTCCACTTGTCAGAATGATTTGATACTGGGAAAATGCCAACCTCCCTGGCTTCCAGTTTTGTGCCTAGCATGTAGTTGAAGGGGGCAAATTTGTGGTCCCTCCTAGAAGAGGATACATCTGTATTCCACTCTCACTCACAGCACTGCCACATCCCTGTCCCTCTGTGGAGCTGCCCTGGATGATTCTTTTCTTTATGTGGTTTAATAGGCTGGGGTCAGGTGTTAAGAAGTTATCCTCCCCGAAGGCTTCTTTTCTGAAGGAAGGTAAGAATTAGTGGCAGTGACACCTAGAAACTCCCAAATAGCTGAAGTTTTCCAGAAAAAAATCATCTGCCTCACCAATATAGTTACCTCTGCTTCCCAAGTGACGGATACTGAAGTTATATTGTTTCTTCCCCAGGGCTCAGAAAGGGCAGCCACGGAGTTAGATGCAGAAGTGATGGAAGATTTGCATCATACCTGTCAGGTATGTCAATAATCCACCCCGAAACCAGCAAAGCCAGAAACCTGTCTAACTTGTAATTTCAATAGTAACAGAAATTGAAAAAACAAACAAACAAACAAACAATAAAACCCTAGCCCAACAATAATCCTATGTAATGTTAAATTTCGTAGACATTTTATTGAAGAGGAAAACAAGGAAATTTAGAAGCCCCCTAAACGCAGACTTCTGGCTGTTTTGTTTTTTAACAAAACAAAACTATAAGGATGTCAATTACACTTGAATTCAGTTGCCTGGGTCATGCTTTCTGTGTCGTGCGTATTATAAATGAAATTTTTTGAGTGTGTTTTAGTGAGTGTTAAGGGTGAAATTAGCATGGCTTAAACCTCTGAGGCAATTTCCTATTAAATTGTCAAATCTACTTGGCTACAGAAGTTTCTGGGGGAATGTTTAAGGCACGGTAGTTCTTCTGTTCTCTTTTACAAGAAACAAAAGGAGTGGATGAAATTTTTTAAAAGTCATCTTTTCTGGTAAGAAATGGACTCCATTCTTTTCTCTGTAACAGAGACTTTCTTGGCAACAAGGTGACAAATCTCCCCATCACCGAGATGTAGTAACTTGAAGGCTGCAAGCAAGGAAGAAGCATCTGTTTTATAGCCGGTTCTCCTGAGCGAGGCTTTAAGCTGACCTGTTTACAACTTCCCGCACTACTGTTGTTGGCAGACAAGATATTTCTGCGAGGTGGCACATACCTGTGGTCTGAGCTATTTGGGAGGCTGAGGCAAGAGGATTTCAAGTTCAAGGCCAGCCTGGGCAACTTAGTGATAGTTTGTCTTCAAATTTTAAAAAGGACTAGGATGTACTTCAGTGGTAGAACACCCCTGGATTCCATCCTCAGGAATGAAAAAGAATATTTGGGAGGATTCTAAGTTACTCTGCAAGAGGTCCTGGTGTGCTCCCATGCGAGTATGTACACACAGATACACACACACAAATATACACAAAAGTCCTGCACAGACAGACACCCCCACTTCAAGCCCCCCCCCCATATTGGGCTAACTTCAGCCTGGGGGGAGGGGATGGGGGATGGGCAGGGTGATTTCAGGTAGTGTGTGGGCATCTCTTCCCTAAGGCTCAAACACTCATTTTTCATGGGCAGACAACTTGAGGTGAGATTTCAGAAGAAAAGAAGACGTGGGGGCCTCTGTGATCCCTTGTAGAATGCCTTTTGTGTAATTTTTGTGGTAAACAAAGGATAAGACCAGGCTCTGACCCTGACTCTGATTCGTTCCGCGTTTTAATCCTTCGCTTACACACATGATGACTATTAGGAGGCTTTAGGAACTGCTGATATCTGCTGGGGCTTTCGAGAGAGAAAAAACTTTGAAAAAAAGAGATATTTTACGCTTCACATGTCTGACAAGGGTGTGTGGGGCCAATTTACAGCAGGAGCTTAATATATTTTTGATGAAAATTGCTGCGATGTGGCACACAGATTAAAGAGAAAACAGCTATTTTGTAATGACAGCAGTAGATTCTGAAATGAGACCCAGCTGGTACGAAGATCCTACATGGATTTCAAAAGATGTCACCCTCTTCCCAGGCTTTCCACAGCCTTTAAAAGTCCTCCGGGCTGGAGTGCCTTATCAGTGTTCCACGGGTGAACGTGGGGCTCCGGTCTCCAAAGGAACTGGTCTGCTGTCATGGAAAACCTCGCATAAAGTGAATGTTGAAAAAAGCAACCAAATCAGCCACATGGATTATGGGCAGGCCGTGGTGCAGCGCTGCCCACCAGATCCCATGGTGAACACTGAATGTGGTACAATGAGCCATAGAGCAGAGGCGAGCTCTCCCTCTCTACCAGCACACTGAAAGGTTACAATAGGTATGGTTTAAAATGATCACAAATCAAGAGAAAAGGTACTAAAGCCAAACATGGTGTGTGAGGCATAGCAAAAATTAATGAATGAATGGTGACTTCAACGAAGACCTTGTAGTTAGATCTTATTTATACCTAAGCCCTGGACTCGGCCCCAAAGAGCCTCGGTAGGTTATTTAATTTTTGTAAGTCAATTTTCTCATTAAAATGGGGCTAAGACTTCATAGGATTGTTGTGAGGGCTTCAAGTGATACCATCCAAGGGCCTGGCCCCGTGTAAGTGCCCATAGGGGACTTCTTAAAACTGCAGCCTTCGATTTGTTCTTTTAATAGAAGAAAATACCGTATTATATGTTATGTGAACCTCAGCTTTATAGTTTATCTCGACCAAATGTAGCATTATTTGAAAGCAATAAAAAGCATGCTAGACGCGTCTACATACACATGTTGATACTAACTAATGTGAGGCCAGGGAGGCGGTGGCTCTGCTCGCGGCAGGTTTGTGCTGTGGGACTGGAGTGGGGCACCGGCCTAGGGGGCAGGAAAGCCAGGTGAGAGGCCGGGGTGAGCGAGGGTCACTTATAAGCTAACAACACCATGTGGCACGGAAGAGATGAACTCAGGACATGGCACTGGACAACTGACCCAGTTTCTCCAAGTCAAAGGAAAGTAATAAAAAAGGAGGGTGTGTGTGTACTGCTCCAGACGAGGAGACCAGCTCAACACCATATGCTTGGTGGGAAGGGAGTTCCCTAATTTCCAGCAAGATCCCGGGCAGCAAGTGCACCACTGGTTGCCCATGAGCATACAGAGAGGAACATACAATTCAGGAGAGGTGCAGTTATTAGGACTGCATACTCTGTATAGAGGGGTAAACTTACATGACGGCTGGAACTTGCTTTAAAAATACTTCAGCAAGAGGAAAAACGAATAAATAAAATGAGCATGCTCCCATCCCCTCCAAAAAATTAGAAAAGAAAGAGACTTTAAGATGGTAGCACTCAAATGCAATAGGTGGACACTCAGGCTGGCAACCACACAAAACATTTTTGAGACAGTATTACTACAGAGGAAGTACTGATGATTAGTTTTGTTAAGTGTGACACTGATGCTGTGGTTACCTAATATCTGCATTTCAGAATTGTAGCACAGATATATACACTGAATACTGTAGGGGTGAAGAGACCTGAGGTCTAGTGCTCCACTGAAAATACACTCACGTACATGCATGTGTGCGCACACCACACACACATACATGCACATGCACACACATGCACACAAACACACCAAGGAAGGACTGCTCAAGGAAGTGTTTTGTTTTTGTTTTTGGTACTGGGGATTGAACTTGGACCTTATGCTTGTGAGGCAGGCGGTGGCACCACTGAGCTGCAAACCTGGCCCTCATGGAAGTGTTTCAATATCTTGATAATAGAATCTGGGCAGTATGTCTATGGGAGTTCATTATACTGGCCTCTCTATACTTGTTTTAAGTCTCTTCATAATAAATTTTTTAAAAAATCACTTGTTCTGAGTTTTAGTGACAAATATTTAAAACGAGTGCTGTGTATGAGGTGGAGCCCTATGGAACTGACACTTTGCAAGTCAAAATGGCTATCAGCAGCACACATGCACACACACCAAGCTGAACCAGGGGCCAGGATGTAGCAGGTCTAGCATGCGCGAGGCTCTGGGATCTGTTCCCAGCACAAAAACATGAAGCAAAAGGCTGAAGTCAACTCAGTCTAAAGAGCTTTAAGGTGATTTTCATCTCTGTGATGATCACAGAGAGCTAAATCCTGCCCAAATTTAGTATCGAAAGGCCACAGCTGCTTTTGGCCTGACCCCAACAATCGGTGACCGCACGCGCGCTCCCGATGTTACCTACCAGGAACCTCCCTTGTCCTGTGTCACAACCCTCATTATTCAGGAGGGAAAACAGGTCAGGGCCAAGGCCACCAAACACTGCTTCTCCCCTGGGCAGATGGGAGAGGCCCCGGAACCTGATATTCCGCTTCTTTCTAAGTTTAGCCCTAGCCTCACCTCCAAAATTAAAATATCAAAACTATTTTTGGGATTGTACTTCAAAAACAGGGAGAGTTGTTCAACTTAACAGGGATGTATAAACATTTCCTTTCTAACCCTAATCTTCTACCAGGCCCATATGTGGCCTTCATCCATTAAATTTGGCAAATTTAAATATCTTATCTAATAAGTTCATCATGGCAGATTAAAAACAGCTGAATCTCTTGGCCTGTAAGTAATTTAGGCAGTTAAGGCATTCTAACCTTATGGGCAAGGTTTTGAGTTTCTTTCCTGAGCTTTCTTGGGGTTGATGTGAACGTGCTAACCAAGACAGCCCTACTGTAGCTCCTGGTCCCCTACTTGTGACAACTGGGCCGGCAATTCAAAAGCATGACCTTTATTCTTTATTGCTGAGTGGTGCCATTTTTGTGTGCGAAGTGCTACACATCATTAAATGACCAACTTCTAAAGCCAATTACTTCCATGAGTTATAACTGTTTCTATTTGTTTGGGAGCAACAGTTCTTTAAGTGATTCTTGCAAGGAAAAATAGTCTGATGCTGTAAATCAACCCCATATGACAAACCATGTACTGACAAAGGGAGCCATTCTGCTCTCAAGGTTGAAGCAACTGAACTAAGAAAATAGGCAGACAGACATTCCCAAGTCAGGTAGGTGCTGTGTGTGTACTAAGGAAAAACAGGTGGCTTATTTTAAACCTTTGGCAGTGAGAAGGAAACTCAAAAATCCGTGCAAGGCAGTTAACTAAATTATTTCTGTCTTCATAAGGCAGTACTTCATCAAATCTGTTGTTTGTTTGTTTTGTTTTTCTGTACCTCGAATCAAACTCAGGACGTTTTGCTTGCCAGGCAGGTGTGGCACCGCTGAGCTAAATCCCCAGCCCATTTTCAAATTTGTGTAAGGAAAACTGAAAAGTTTATAAATTAGAAATAGAGTGAGACAGGAGCAGGGAAAGGATGGAAACTAGGAAAGAGCTGGACCCTCAGCATTTCTTCTGGATTGCAATAATCCACATCTGCTGTAGAGACCAAAGACTGGACTTCAGAATGAACAGGGCCCCCCCCCCACCCATATCCAAGGGGAGGGCACAGTGGACTTTATTTGGGGCACTCTAACGTTATCTTTCTCCAAAGAGAGGGCTCCCTGCCAGCCCTGTGACTCATATTTAAATGGAAGTAAGTGTGCTTTCATATTTACTCGCTTAAGTTTCAGGAGAAGCAAAAGAAAGGGGAGGAAAGGGATAATACAAGACCAAATATTTGTAATGTCGGGGAAAAATGTGTGAATCTTTGTATTAAACAAAACGGGATTGCAAAGGATTGTATTTATTCTGCTATCATATTAATATTAAAGACTATGTGAGATGTTATTAAATCTGTGACCAAACATTTTCATTTCAGTAAAGAGCAGAATCAGGTTAATTTTTCAGACCTTCAGAGCCCATATTTTTAATTATTATTATTATGTTTTATAGTACTGGACACTCTACCGCTAAGCTACACCCCAGTTTTTGTTTTTTTTTTTGGTACCAGGGATCGAACTCGGGACCTTCTGCTTTTGAGGTAAGCGGCGGACCAGTTCTTTTAATTTTTAATTTTTTTGGTACTGGGGATCGAACTCGGGACCTTCCGCTTGCAAGGCAGGAGGCGGCACCACTGAGCTAAATACCCGGCCCCTCTTTTTAGTTTTTATTTTGAGACAGTCTCACTAAATCGCCCAGGCTGGCCTTGAACTTCCAGTGCTCCTGCCTCAGCCTCCCTAGCAGCTGGGATTATGTATGTGCACCACTAAGCCCTGCAACAACCCACAATTAAAAAAAAAATATGTTACATGCATCACTCAAAGTACATGTTCTTGGACATGTTCCCTGGTGAATGGTGAGTGAAGTGGTCAGAACAGGAGAGGTTAGAATAGGCGGCCACTTCTGTGTTTAGATTCATTTAATGGCTACCTGGCCCACCTTCTTTACGAAGGCAAAGACAGCCAGCCACACAGTCCCATGCATGGGGCTGTCATGAGTGCCTGTGTATTTATTTGATTTGATGATGATAATAAAGATGCAAAAGAGAGCAATACTGAACAGTATAAAGTTTCTGTTTTAAAAGTTTTGCAGATCAAAGATGGATTTTTTCCTTTTGAGACAGGGTCTCACTATTCCAGGCTGGTCCTGAACTTACTCTGTAGCCTAGGCTGGTCTCAAACTTGCAGCAATTCTCCTGCCTCAGCTTCCTGATTGTTGGGATTACAGATGTGCCCCACCATACCTAGAGAGGGATTTTTTTTTTTGGTATTGGGGATCGAACTCAGGACCTTGTGCTTGCAAGGCAGGCATGGTGCCACTGAGCTAAATCCCCGGCGCTTAGAGAGGGATTTTTAAAAGAGAAGTGGGGCAGGGATCTCTTTAGTTGCCACTTAGACCCTAGTAATGCAGGAGGTGTCTGTCACCCTACAGTGCTGCACAAAGGGCAAAACGAAAAGGACCAGAAAAGCCTTGAGTCATTTTCATTGAAAACTTGTCAGCTTTAATTTTTGAAAGGAAGGCGAGAGGATGGCTCAGAATACTGCACATTAGTTTTACAAATACCCATTTGCCCAAAGTGAATAAAAATTTTGGATGACGAGTTGTAAACAACATTGATTTCATTTATTTTGCAACCAGTAATCTTGTTGAGGAGAGACAGCGCTGGCAAACCGTTTTAGTTATCTGCAATGTTTTTGGCCCTTATTTGCAAAATTGGAGGAAATCGTGGCAGAGAGAAACATAAAATGACATTCGGATGCTTGTAGTGCGTTGTATCCAGGTAGGGTGATTTGATAGAGATCTGGTGCTGTGCGTGTCGGGTGCAGATGCCCAGCACGACTGACTGTGGGTCAAGTGCAACCCACTTAGTTCTCAGAAATAACCAGGCCTCTCAGGGTAGGTAGCTGCCTCCTGTGGGACAGGCCAGTCCCAATGGCAAAGGCCACCTTGAGAACAGAGCTGTGACCATCCCAAGACTTCTTTGAGTGGCCAGGCATGGCTCCCAGGAAGGGCTGCCAGATGAAGTACAGGAAACCTGGTTAAATTTTAATGTCAGACAAACCCTATACTACACTCCTACTCTCACAGTAAAAACTATTTTGTTATTCATCTGAAGTTCACACTGAACTAGCACCTTGTTTATGTTTGTTTTCTAACTCTGGTCACCCTCTTCTCAAGAGAAGGTGACTCCCCCAGGGCAGGATTCAGCTGGCACACCACTGCAGGGAGTGGTGACACTCGCAGGAGGGGAGGTGACAGGTGGCAGAGACAGCGGACTTCTCCCGACACATGGAGGCCATGTCACATGTCCTCGTGAAAATGACCAGGCAGAGACAACAAGACTTCAGATGTGGTTGGCAGTCAGCACCCACAGGAGACGGAAACTGAAGAGAGCAGAGACAGGGTACATGTGTGCACACCCGAGGGCACGCGTGTCTTCGTGTCTGAAATCCCAGGCAGTATAGGGCTTCGCAGCAGGAGCAGACTGCTTAGCCCAGTGGGGAAAGGGCCTCAGAGAGAAGAGATGAGGAGGAGAGGTGCGGTCCTGTGGACAGTTAACTCCCGAGTCCAGGGCAGATTGCGGCAGGTCTAGGCTCCATATGCACAAGCTCCCCACATGCCCCGGAAACCTAAGCAGAAAGGGGACAGAGGGACAGATGGACTGTCCCCTTCTCAAAGGGGCCGGGCATGTGATTCAGGGAGTTGTGATCTGATTATTTCTAAACACCAAGGATTCTCTTTCACCACAGAGGTTCCATTTTAGGGCTCGAGTCAGCACTGTACTACAGCAAATCCCAGACACAAGTGAATGGCAGGGGAACTCTCCAGCCCTGCTGGGTCCTGCCCTGCCCTGGAAGCACAGGTGGGGCGCAGGATGGACAGGCGGAGATAGCCTGCAGTGGGGGACCTCTGGGATGGCACAAGTTGGCCCTTACACAGGAGAGAACCTCCTGCTGGAAGATACCATTCACCTGCTCATGCACACCTCTCCCCAAGGTCTGGCTCTGGCTGGGTAACTGCAGATGGCTGTGGACCCTCTCTCTGTCCTAGGTCCCCAACTATCCCAGCCAGAGTTGCATTTGTCCTCCTCTCTGTGACACCTGATGGCCTCTCGTGGCTTTCCCTTTGGCTTACTGATTTTCCTCTTGCTTGTTCATTTTCTGAATACTTGCCTGTCTATGTTTTCCTCTGCCCCAAGTACTGGACTATGGAAATTACAAAGGAGAGAACAGTTGCTATTTTCTGGTAAAAAAAAAAAAAAAATCACACAAAGTACAACTGTTTATTGTGGGAGTAGGGCTCCTCAAGCCCTCTTCTGGGTGAAGCTCCCCTTGCCTCTGAGAGATGGACGGAGGGGTGGACGGAGGTGCAGGGGGCCCCCGATGCTGAGAGTGAAGTCATCCCTGTTCCTTCATTGTTAAAAATGAGGATAATCATTCCTTCTTTTTTTGGTACTGGGGATCGAACTCGGGTCCTTACGCTTGCGCAGCAGGTGGCGAAACCACTAAGCTAAATCCCCAGCCCAATCATTCCTTCTTAACGGCACACTTGAGAGGATTAAATAAAATGCATAGTTATACATTAAAAACAATGTTGTGAGTGCTTTAGAAATTGAGCAGCCCCTTTTAAATGTAAAATATTATTACCTAAATGACAAACATGTCTTATAAGTAATTTTACTCTGTAGCAAATAGTATTAGACAAATGCATGTCACCATGGAAATGATATAACTCTTCTTCCTTACATATGTTATAAGCTTAAATTTGTGGCTCTTCCAAGATGCTTAATAACGTGAATGTAGTAACTCTCCATAAAGTTTTAAGACTCATTTCTTTTTTAACTGATACATGTAAACTATACATATTTATGGGGTACCATGTAACATTTTGATACATATAACCACCAGACCAATTTCAAATGTGGTGCTGCTGGATATAAAAATTAAAATAAATTTTCAACCCATACTGTACAACATAATCCTTAAAACGTTATGGATTACTATTTCTTGGGAAAAAAAGATTTTGTAAAATAAAACCAATCTAAAACAGATCCCAATTATGAGATTCGAAGAGTTACGTGTTCTTAGGCAGAGCGTCAGGAAGAGGATTTTTGTTTTGTTTTGTTTGTATTTTGAGATAGGGTCTTGTTGTGTAGTCCAGACTATCCTTGAACCCACTATGTAGCCCAGGCTACCTTTGAACTCACAGTGATCCTCCTGCATTGCCTCCCTGAGTGCCAGAATTACGGTGTGCACCACTGTGCCCAGCTCAGAAAGAGGATTTTTGTAGCAGGTATCCAGGAGATGTGTAAGCTAATGACCAAGCTTGCTATGGAAACAGTGGCGACAGCCAATCAGCACAGGGAGGCTGGCTCTGGTGCAGGACAAGTTGTGGTACACAGAGCATGGCAGATGAAGGTTGCTAACACTTCCACCTCCACTGTGCTTCCCTTACCTCGGTCTTCCCAGAGTCATGCTGAAAATAGCTCCACTCCCCAGCACTTCACAGTTCACAAAGTACTTGCGCATGTACGTACATGCATTCGTCAGCTCACCTCATCTCCTTTAAAATTCTGTGAGATATGTCTAATTTCTGCAACTCAAATTCACAGCGGAGGAAACTGAGGCCCGAGTTGAGTACACCATCCAGGCTCACACAACTGAGAGTCCGGAGCCAAATCTCAGCTCAGGGGCTTGGTTTCAATTCCACACCAGTCCCACCACCCCTGGCTCACACGGGGCAGGCAGGTGCTCTGGGCGTGCAAGGATCTGACAGTGTACAAAAAGGTGTGAAAAAGCTGGAGATGAGGAGATGTAGCTCCCTGGCCCAGAGGAGCTGGGTGTCCAAGGGTACAGCCCCTCAGCAACTTGGGCCTCTGTTTTCTCACCCAATGAATGAGCGTGTTAGAGGAGTCCAGTCATTCTCAACTCTTGTTAGGGTCTCACACAGCTGGCGACCACACTGCTATAGACTGGGCCCCAAAGGCCAGGTACTGATGCTTGGGTCCCAGCGTGGTGCTCCTGGGGGGTGGTGGGAACGTTAAGAGAGGACTAGTGGGAGTTTTTTGAGTCACTGGGGGTGTGCCTTTGAGGGGATGGTGGCACCCTGAGGTCTCCTCTCTTCTCTTTCAGTTTTCAGAGTGATTTTGATCCACCACTGCAAGCCCACAGCAACGGGGCCAATGGATTGTGACTGAAACTTCTAAAGTAGGAGCCACAATGAAACTTTTCTCTTTAGAAGTCAATTATTTCAGCAAATTGTTATAGTGGCAGAAAGGTGACGAACACACATGTGAAATTCAGCTATACAGTCTCTCCTCAGACAAATGTACACACGGAAATCCACATACAAATGCAGTCTCACTAACAACGTCAGGGGATTTGTGGATTCCAGTTAGACTAGATGGCTTGGGCTTGATTTTAAAGTCCACCCCCCACCTCCCCTCCTCCTTATCTTTTTTCTTCCCCTTCTTTTTCTCCCCTCTTTTTCTTTTACTTTAGAAACGAGGTCTCACTAAGTTGCTATGGGGGCCTCAAATTCTTGGGCTCAAGCGATGCTCTTGGATCAGCCTCCCTAATAGCTGGGACTACAGGCACATGCCAACATGCCTGCTTAAACATCCTCTTTGTACAAGCATATTAATTTATGTATGCTTATACACTCACAAGCATGTTTAAGTAGGAAACAAAAATATTCACTTTTGTAGCAGAAAAGTTTACATGTTGGGAAACCAAAAGAAAATTGTACTGAGCTACGACCTGAAACTTGACTTAGCAGAAAAGTGTAACATCAGAAGTAGGAAATAATCTGTCAAGAGCACTGCTATTTAGTAGGACAAATAATAATTTGTTTAAAAATGAATTTAGTATAGCCATGAAGTTTATAAGTTTATTTCTCATTTAGTCAATGACTAAGAGTGGTGTATTGGTAGGGACAGTCACTGATGGAAGTAGAATAGCACTTGGGCATTTGTCTGAGAAATAATACCTTAAAATGAGTTAATGTAATCCAATTAGTTTTCAGGTGAAAATTATTTAATTACTAATGACTTCTATCTTGTCAGGTTCTGTTGGGTTTTCACACAGTCTAACCCCAATTTAGCTAATCAGGACCCTCTTTTTAAAAATGCCACTTTGCAATGATTTCAGAAACAGAAATAATTAAACATTTGCATTATCTAAGAATAACTTTAATAAGAAATGAATAGGAACTATATAAAAAAATTAGGAAATCATAAAAAAGACTTGATCGAATGAAGACATATTTCATTTCGGAATGGAAAGACTGGATATTGTAAAGATGTCAATTCATTTCAAATGATTCTGTTCATTTAATGTAATTCAAATCAACATTCCAGAGGGGTTTATCTGGGAATTTAATGGAACTTTTTATACTGATTTTGGAAAAATTAACTGAGAAGTGGCACTAAGCAAACTAAAGAAAAGCAATGTGAGATATTAAAAAATCTACTCATAGCCATAAAAGTGGAAAGTTGTGCTGGTGTGGAAGAACTGGAAAAGAAATTATAGTCCAGAAAGAGATCTTAAGAATCATTACTTGTTAAAAATATGGAGAAAGGATTATTAGTATTTGAAGTTCTATACCTCATAATTACACCAACATACATTTTTGAAAATACATGATTTACTCTAAAAATAATGAACTCCCAATAACACCTAAAAAGTAAAAGTGATTTCAGTATAAAGACAGTCTTTATAGGTATAAAATATCTAGATATTACAAAGAAGCTAATAGTTTTTATTACACAAAAAATTAAACTGCCCATAGTCTTAAAAATTGGCTAACAGATGAAAAACTAAGAAAAAAGATTTGCTAAAATGCAAATATATGATATATGTGTTTTAAAAAAAGGAAGACATTCTATTCTAAACACTGGGCAATAGAGGCATGAATAGAAGATAACTTATGAATGAAAAATATAATTTAGCCAATAATTCTTTAAAAAATGTTAAGTCTCACAAATGATCCTCTAAATGCAAATCAAAATTTCAAAGTTTCACTCTTACACTGAGAATTTTTAAAGTCCTAATTCTTAAAGCTAGAAACAGTGTGGCTCATTCATGGCTGGTATAAATTGATAAGGTCTTTCTGTTTTGTTTTTTTTTTGGTACCGGGGATCAAACTTGGGTCCTTGCGCTTGCAAAGCAGGCGGCAGAACCACTGAACTAAATCCCTGGCCCCTGATAAGGTCTTTCTGGAAACCAATTACCCACCACATGTCAAAAGTCTAAAACATTGTTAATAGCGTCTAACCCAGCAATTCCTCTTCTAAGAATCTATGTAACAAAAATAATTAGAAATTCCACTCAAGATTTGTTTAGAAGAATGTTAGTAAACCAAAAAAAAAAATAAATAAACAACTAAAATGTTCAACAAGAGGGGGCAGATTAAATCTTAAATAATTTATGGTATAGCCATACCAGTGGAAATCATGCAGGCATTAAAAATCATGTTTTATAATAATGTTTAATAACAAAGAAAAATCTCAATAAGTGAAAAGTGTAAGATACAAAACCAGATGCATATGATTTGATGCTGTATAAATCCAGACCTTCTTATTAGTCTTAATGACTGGAATCATTTTCAAATGATATTTGAGCGATCATCTTGGATAGTACGATTATGCATGATTTTAAAACATTATGTGTATATTTTAAAATTTTCTAAAATAAACAGATTTTTAGGATTAAAATATCATGTAAAAAGTAATCTGTTAAAAGTTCACCACAGTAAGTTAGACAGATAATATATATTCAATGGCGAATGAAATTAGATGTCCTACCACCAGCTTCCACTCTTATTTCTGCCACTTATTTGCTCCATAGCTTTAACCAAGTCACTTATACTTCTAAGTTTTGGTTTCTTTAGCTTAAAAATAGCATCTGAGAAGGCCTGGCATATGGAAAGCTGCCCTGCAAACTGTAAACTACCATACAAATAAAAGGTTATTTTCAGGAACTTCTGTGTTTAGAACTCCAGCCTAAATGGACCTTGAAGATTACAGTAAAAATTTATTAACCTATATTTGAGAAATCTGAAAAGCTTAACACATATGTACCTGCTTCATTTTACACAGGACCCCTCTTTGTCGAGGTCATGGTAGATATACATTCTGGCCTGTGATAACTGGCTTCGTAGCCCGGAGGGGAATGGTCAGTTCCATTTAGGGTCATGGGTGGGGAAGATAAGAGAAACATCCAAGTATGGATGGTCTGAGCTGAGACTTCACAGGATGCCTCAAAGGATCATCCATGTACCCCAAAACACTCAGAGCCTCAGAGGCAGAAGTGATCGGGGTTGAGCATGCCCAGCGTTACACCTGGGTGCACCAGGAGGAACATGGTTCCTTGCCAACACTACTTTATTCTCTGTTAAGTTAGATCACTGTTGTCCAGCTGGAAAATAAATGAAAAGGCTGACATTATTAGGTTGACAAAGAGCTAATGGGCTCTGGGGATATGTGTATATGACACATAAGTGATGATGACGTACTATGAGTTTGATATGTTTTCTTATCTAACAAAACAAACTGCTATGAAATTTAGCTTACCAAGCACCATGTTCGAGGTTAGCACTGATCAACAGCAAGGGCTATTCTAGAATTAGGGCTGAAGGGTGGAGTGAAGAGAGGTACATTCCACTTAGATCTAGCTCTTTCTTCCCCCACTGTCTTCTCTACTCATAGGCTGAGGACAGTTAGAATGGGCAGTGTGTTGAGAGGAACCAGCCATTCATTTGACAGAGAAGCCAGGCAATTTTCCTGACTTTCCAAGCTGCCATCATAACAGAACACTGAATTCTACTTATCTACTATTCATTCATTCATCTGTGCTCCATTCATGTATTCATCCATCCATTCATTCATTCTTCAAACAGCTGTGTGTGCCTAGGCCCCCCCCCCCCATATCTCTGGTGGCCTCAATAGTTTCAATGAACATACATCAACGTACAAGTGAAGGGAACATCATGGGCCCATGGCCAACTGCTGCAGGCACTGCACCACTTCTAAGCCCTGTTATTTGATTATCACCATCGTTATTGGCCACAGAGGGGAAGGGATATTATAGCCTTGTGGCTTTTGAGAGTTCGGTCCTTAGTGAACTGCCAAGCCTCAGCGGCAGCTCCCAGATCACAGGATGAGAGATTTTTATGACCACATCTCAGTTCTCCCCAGAAATAGCAAAAAGAAGGAAGCAGGTGTCATACTACAGAATGCAGAGCAATGGATAAGCCCCACGAATCCAAATCATAACCATTCCCCCTCTTACCCTGCAATCTTTCCCTCCCACTTTCCCTGTCCAATCTTCCTATATCCCTCTCAAACTGCTCCTCCAGAAGAATCTAAATTGGCTTAACCTGAAAGAGAAGGAAACATAAAAATGTTTATTATATTTTGTATCATGCTTTAAAAAATATGGCTTGCAGAGTCCACTCCAGTGTGAGCAGTGAGAGGTGTGTGTGTGCGTGCGTGCACATATGTGGGATAAGCACAGTGTGTGAGTGTGCATACGTGTGTGAAAGACAGAGAGGAAAACAAAGAGAAAGAGGGAGAGACAGAGAGGGAGAGAGAGAGAGAGGGAGGAAGAGAGATGGAGGGAGGGAGGGGAGGAGGAGGAGGAGGAGGAGGAGGAGGGAGGAGAGCATGAATGGCGGTGTGTGACGCCCTCCTGCTCCTCCGCGGGGCCGGGCCGAGTGGCTCTCCTCTCTCAGAGCAATTACTACAAATGATTTATGTGGCCAGTCAAGAGGGCCTGCCAGGGTTCTTATTTCATCTCCAGAAAAAGGAACTCTGCTGGAATGTTATCAGGGAGCTTGGGATTAAACTGACAGCTGCCTTTTGTTTCCCGTGAAAGAGCTTCTCTGGACTGTGGCACTCGGCTTCTCTGCGGAGCCACAACTCCCAGCAGCAGAGCCCAGCTAGCGAGGGGCCACAAGGGAAGGGGAAACGCTGTTCAGGGGGGCCAGGCTGGGTTTCTTTCCTTCCCTGCTCTCTTTATCTTGAGAGAATGTGTTCTTCACCCCCGATTTCGGGAGGCAGCCAGCTCTGGCAGGACTGGAATACGGTCTCTTCTCTCACTCTACCGAGACAACCACTGCCCCACACCTCGGCCCTCTGCGACCAAGCTCATGCTGCTGGCAGAGGAAAACAAAGGCCCCTTGTGGGGTAGGTTGGGGAACTGTGATGTGGCGCCTGGCCTCTGCTTAGTTGGCACATGTCAGGTCACAGGGAACGGGGTGTGAAACGGGCAGGATCCTGTGGGCAGGCAGGGAGCCCGTGGACATGAAGACACAGAAAGCATGTGAGTCTCCCCCTCTGACAACCAATTCCAACAGGTCAGTGGGGTTTTCCTCAGTCCTCAGCTGGAGGTTTGGCTAGCCACTGCCTCCACGGCCCAACCTACAGGTTGTGTGAAGGGAGCAAGGGATTGATTAAAGAAATGCAGACACAC
The DNA here is from genome assembly GCF_053883595.1 of Heterocephalus glaber. Classification (NCBI taxonomy): domain Eukaryota; kingdom Metazoa; phylum Chordata; class Mammalia; order Rodentia; family Bathyergidae; genus Heterocephalus; species Heterocephalus glaber. Next base: position 19,783,762 of record NW_028258364.1, read on the forward strand.
ACACACACACACACACACACACACACACACACACACACATACAGATGTTCCAATGATTGCATCCTAAAGCTGTGTAGTTAAATAACAGTAAATACAAATTAAGAAAAATCTCAAGGGATCAAGAGAAGAATATGATGAAAGAAACTGGGGTAGAAAGATAACAATAAAGGGAAAGAACATAAAGGAAGATTGAGGATTACAATAAAAGACATGGACTGTAAAATCATCCTTATGGTCTTATATTTTCCAGGTCTTACATTCAGACATTCTACGCTAAAAATGCACTTTTGGTTTCTGATTTCCAAATTTCATCTCTACTAATTCTTTACTAAGAGATATTTTTGCCCCAAATTTCCCCAAAGCAAAATTAATTATCAAGCCACAGATGTCTAGTTAGGTATCTACAGCATATACTGATGCTGTGGTGTACTCTGACCACAGAGAGATCTAGGATGGATTCACACACAGTCCCTGGTCCCACAGAAAGGAATGAACATTTAAGGAGTATACTATGTACAGGTACAAAGTGATACAGTTGCTAAATATTTTCTCCTTTATTCCTCACTGCATATCTGTGAAACAGACTTTTTTTTCTTGTGTTACAGTTAAGTTTATGGATGTCAGATGAGATTAAATAACTTGTTACCTAGTGTGGCAGAAACTTTTAGCTGCCTAGCTAACATTCCTTTTCCTTTCTTCATTAGAATCAGGATTGTATTCCAGGAGGCATTTGCCAGCCTTCTTTGCAGCTGAGGGTGACTGTCTGGCCAATCAGAAGTCTGCAGAAGCCTGGGAATTTGCAATTGGCCACACCCCTTTCTCCTGTTAGTTTCTTCTTTCTCCTCTGGCCTGGAGTATAGACCTCTCAGGCTGGCTGTGAGACACCATCTTGTGACCTTCACATAAGAACCTGAGGCTAGAAAGACAGGAGGAGATGGGAAATATCTGGTATCATAGGTCAGTTGCATTTCCTCTCATCTGTCTGTCTCCGGCTTCTGAATGCATGCAGAAAATGAAATATCTTTTGTATTATTTATCATTGTAGTCTAGAGCTTCTTATATACAGACAGATATGATCTGAATTGACACCTTCCTATGGGGCAGAGCTGGAATATGAACCCAAGTCTAATCTCTCTAAGGGCCTCCATTCTGCTATGGTCCCACCTTGAGTTTGCAGAGGGCCAAGCTAGAAATGCCTGGGACCAGAGGATGATCTCTTGGGTCTCACACAGACTTACGGGTTGAAAAGTTTCAGTTATTCAGGCTAGATCAGGGCGCATTTTTTTTAGGGGATTCAGATGCAGACTTAGCCTAAATGAAAATATTCCTGGATGAGGTACATACTAACTAGTCTAGACAGTTATATTTTGATGCGTAGAGAAATAGGGTATTTCTTAAAAGTAAAGGGTCTCTTCATAAATTATAGTTAAACATGGAATATCGAATGCATGGTTTTTGCCTTTTCTATTGCCATTCAAACTCCATAAAATGACAATAAAGAGTTTTTTACAAAAAAAAATTTCCATAGAGGGTGGAAAGGAAAGGGGCAAAAGCAGATATGAGATATCAACATAACTGTGGAAATGAGAAAGTAGATGTATGAGTGGTAACTAATTCCGCAGGGAAATAAAGGCTGCAATCTAAACTTACAATGGAGGAAAACCTAGAGAAGTAAGCCAATGCATACTAAGAATCCTGAAGCTCAGGAACCGGAGGGACTGGAGATTCTAAGTACCCCTGGTAATGGGGATGATATGGGGCCAAGAAGCAGGAAGACTGACTCTACAAGGAGCACCAGACTCTTCTCCCTCATCCTGCACATGGTCACACAACAACAGGTTGAGCAACCCTCACTCCAAATTCTGAATTTTAAAATGCTCCAAAACTTGAAACTTTTTTAGCAGCAGCATAACACCGCAGGTAGGAAATTCCTCACTTGACCTCATGTGACAGGTCAGTCAAAACAAAGACACATTAAAAATACTGTATGAACTACAAATCAATTCTGTGTTTAGTCTTGGGTATCATCCCTAGGACATCTCATTATGTATGAGCAAATATTCTAAAATCTGAAAAAAGTCCAAAATTGGAAACACTTCTGGTCCTAAGCAATTTGGATAAGTGATACGCAGATGCTCTTGGCTTTAAGAACATTGGAAGATCGTCTCATAGCTCCTTGATAGAAGACTAGTAGATTCCTCTGGGAACTTAACCAGCCTATGAGAGATGACTAATAGATCTTGGATTCCCATGGCTGCCAGGCTAATGATCACCACTTGAGAGTCCTCACATATAAACACAGGGGTCCTAGTTAGACTGCAAGTATCTCACTCTCTGAAGATAAAGACAAATATCACCAGAAATTTGAGAAAAGTCTCTAACACAAAATGCAGAGTCCAATAAACAAATGGAAAAGATAAAACAAAAATAAAGACAACAGAAGAACATTTTTAAAAATTATTAACAAATTCTCCTAACAGTTAAGAAAATTGAACTTATGAACTAAGAACAAGATGCTATACAAATAAACATTTAGAAAATGTAAACTTGTATAAATTAGAAATATGGCAGCAAAAATAATATTGAACTAATGGGTAGAAAGATATGTTAAAAATCCTTGAAAAAGTAGAATAAAATTGAAAAAGATGCAAAATAGGAGAAGATAAAATAGGAATCTGTTCAAGAGGTACAACATCCAAATAATAGGAGTTCCATAAAATGAGGAGAGAAACCAGACTGAAAGGGCCTAGAAAATTCCCTGAACAATGAGTGCACAAAGGGCCACAGGATATATCACGGTGAAATTTCAGAAAGTCAAGAACAAAGAAAAGAGCCTAATAATTTCCCAAAGTTGCAAATTAGAAAGGCAGTGTACTTTTTGACAGCAACCCTGGAGGGCAAAAGAAAATGAATGAAGTGCTTCAGAATTACCTCTGAAAATTATTTACAACCTGGAATACGCATCCAATCAAATGCAAGAAAAGAATAAATCTATTTTCATACATGCGAAGCCTCAAAAATGTGTATCTTGTCCTTTTTCTCAGGAAGTGATTAGAGAATATATTTCACTACAATGGGCACTAAGCCAAGCTAGGGAAGACTGGGAATCTATCAACCAGGAGTCCAGCCCAGGAGTAAGTACACTGCAGGCTTAGGATGCCAGTACCGCAGAAGTCTCACCACCAATCCTGATGTGAGCTGAAAGATGAAGAACTCCAGGAGTAACTCCAAGAAGAAAAAGAAAGATATTGCCTGCCACATGTTTGCAAGGAACTGAGAAAAGATCACTTCCAGTGAAGATTCTGTGAATGATTTAAGGACAGAAACAGAGAAAACCGAACAAACAAACACAGAAATATAACCAATAACTTCAGGCAAAGCAAAAGTTGTATGCAACAGAAATGTCACCACAGTCCACCACTGGGCTCACTATCTAGCCACATACACACAGAGACACACACACTGAATGCTAATTTCACTGAAAGTGGTGGTATAACAATGACTGGGAAGATAAGAGGTAGAGGAAACAGATTTTCGAGGCAGAAGAACTGGAAGTTAGTAAATCTTTATCTTCTTTGCTAGGGAGTCAGTAGGTAGTATTGAAAACAATAATCAAGAAATAGCTTTAGAAACACATTACTTAGAAATACAGAGGTTCATTATCAGAAGATATCAGGTTCACACCAGAAGATAGAGGTTTCGGAGAAAAGAAAGTTTTCAAGAAACGAAATTGGGATGGAGAGAGGGGTGGGGCAGGACTGATGCTTTTTGTCATTTAAGTTTCATAGAACTTCGTGACCTCTCAAATTATGTGACTGCATTGCTTGGATAAAGACATTGATTGAAAAAGGCAAGAGCCCACTAGCTACCCTTGAACAGCTATTCGAGAGGAAGGCAGGTAGGTGTGTCTCATTTCCTGAGGCTTTGTCAGCTCCTGTGAACATATCTTACATGGGAACATTTCAATTCTTATAGCACTGCCTCCTACAAATCTGGCTATTGTATAGATATGGCCAAATTGTGATTCACAAAATTTGGGGGTATAGCTCTCATAGCTTAAGAGTGTGTACAAACCCCCACAATCTGGCTAGCCAAGTGGACAATGTACTTTCTAGGGCTCAGAGTGGCTGGGAGTTCTCTGAAGACCAACTGAATCTTGTACTTACATCTGAGTTCTGTGAGCCCCACCTTTGGATTCTTACCAAAATAGTCCAGCAACGGACCTTCCTTCAATTAGTAATGTGGGTAGGGCTGCAAGTGATGGAGCAACCTGGGTGACAAAGATGAAGGAAAACATCTGCAAAGAGTTGGGTTTTTGTTTTGTTTTGTTTTTTTGCTTTTTTTGCTACCAGAGGTAGAACTCGGGACCTTGCGCTTGTGAGGCAGGCAGTGGAACCACTGAGCTAAGTCCTGGGCTACAGAGAGTTCTATATGCTACTTCCATGGCTGTATAATACACAGAAATGGGGGGTATCATTAGGATTTAGAGTCTAATGAGGCAATATTAGATGAACCAAGGTAAAGTCACTGAATGCAAAATATAATTATCCAGGGAAGATTTAGAACACTTGAGCACCAAAACCTAATTTTGATGAAAGGAGACTAAAATTCTGGCTGAGCAAGACAGACTGAGAAGCTACAAGGCTCTACTTATAAATGAAAGACAAATAGGTCTGTTCTGGAACTTAGTGGCCACTTATTCTGTTGGCATGTAAATTCAGCAATAAGGGAAGGTAAGATCCTGAAGTGAACTGTGTTCATTAAAAGAAAACTCTTTTGAGGATAGAATCATTTTCTTGACTACAGGTAGACACGGTCTGTTGTACGATAATAGCCAACATTTACTGCGGGCTTATTATGTGCTAGACCCGGTTTTATAGTCTCCACGAATACCAGCTTTTAAAAAAAAAAATTCAAAACAATCCTATGAGATATGTTCTATGATGTACATATGAGAGATTAAAGTCTCCATTTTATAAAAGAAGAGAAAGCTGAGACCCAAAGAAATTAATTAGCCCAAGAATACAGCTAATAAGTGGCAGAGTGGAATTCAAATCTAAGGCACCCCAAACCCAGGGCTCTTAAAACATCTACCTCTATAGATTATAAAACTAATATAATCACCAGCATGCAGGGGTAGGAAAAGATATTTTGCATCCATGAAGCAGTTATCAAAGGCAATACTGTGTTTGCTTTTAGTTGAATATACACCCCAGACAAGGCTTCCAGAGGTCAACTGGGACGAAGTTAAAAGTTTCTGTTCAACACTGAAGTCTTCTCTGAAGATGAGTTTGAGAAATCAGGCCTGGGCTCCCTCCCTCATCTACAATTAATTCATCTTAGATCTCAAGAGGCAACAGCAGCTTGAGCACAACACAGCCACAATAAGGATGACGATGAACATAATAAATAATACTTCCAACGCTTGAACCCTTGTGTGCTCAGAAAAAGAAACTACTTGATGCACCCAGTGGCTGAGATCTCTCATCTGTGCACATTTCACCTCAACCCCAACATCATTCTTTGAAGACTGCAAGCTCTGAAACCTAGAAATGCTGAGTGTGTGTGTGTGTGCGTGCGTGCGTGTGTGTGTGTGTCTATGCCAAGATAAAAATAGAGATGTTGATTGCATTGTTACTAATTCAGTTGAGCTCAAACACCTCCAGCCTGGCGAGTCAACAGCAGTGACAAGACACGGAAAAGCAAAGAGCACGCTGCTCCGAGGGGCTGCGCAGAGGGGATGCAGACGGCCACATCAGTAACTTCATGGCACAACAGAGCCTCAGCATTGAGACTGTGGTGCGAGTTCAAAAACAAACAAGTGGAAAGTGTCGAGGGATAAAGTGGGCTCAAATCGATGAGCAGCAGTGCCCTGACCCTCCGGTAAAAAAGCTGCCTTTTGTAAGAATCCAGCTGTGGGGGATGGGCCCGCAGACCGGGAGCTTGGAGGCCAACTCACACTGTTCAAACAGAGTATTGTTTTCTCTGGGGCATAAGGCTTACTGTGATTCCAGACCCGTCACCATGGCAGCGGTGGGGGAGGGAGGGAGGCAGGAGAAACAGATGGGGGTCACCGAGGTCCTCATTCTCATGCAAGGGCCCCCACTGCCCGCCCCTTTCCCCTAGAGGACTCCAGTGTGGAGCTGCACCTTCTCCCAGGACCAGCTCGGTTCAGCTGAAGGTGTCTTCCCCCGCGCTTGCAAGCTCTGTGTGGGGCTTTCCTTTCTAATTAGCAGCAGGTTCCCGTTGAAATAACCACCCTCTGTTTGGCTGAGGAAAGTTGAAAGGAGAAAGACCTAGTTTTCATACTCTTAAAGTTTATCTTTGCTTATTCCCAAACTACCTGGTTTTACAGTTAAAAATATAGAGCCACATGGATGGAACAAAATGAATGGATGTATATGAATCTGCCGTCGCCAAATGCTGTTTATATCACTATTAGAAGGAATGAGGGGTCCCTTAGCATCGTTAGAGTTACTGTAATGCTGTTCCTCCCTCTGCTTAGCCCTGGAAATCAAGGTCTGCCATAGCTGGTCCTCATCTCTCTTTTATCTTACAAATGCTTCCATGTTCTTGGGAAGGTGTAACAGGTAGAATGAATGAATGAATGAAGAACAAAACGGGCAAATAAATATACAAAACTCAAGTTTCTTCTCTACCTTTTAGTTTATGTGTTAATTTTCCCCCCTGACTTTTACCCATGCAATTTCCATCAAGGTCTAGTCCATACCTCTAAAGTACCTTAAACTTGCTAGCAGTATGATCCAAATGAAACACTTGGCCTCCATCCTGTCTCTTAGGGACTAGAAACACTACTGGCAATCTCGGTTTACAAGCCAGAAACCTGGGCTCAGTCCTGACACATCCCTCTCTCTCTGTCCCATTTCAAAGCATCAACAAAGCCCTTTCCCTGGAGCTCCACCTCCTCAATATCTCAGATGTATTGAGCACCATTCACTTCCATCTGTCTCCATATTCTATTACTCCATCCTATCAGCTTTCAATTTAGGAGACTAAAGTCACTTCCAAATAAGTCTCTCCACGTCAACCCCTCTGCATCAGTTTTGTGGTCTGAGGGAGGCTTTCAAAATGCAAATGTGATTTCATCACACTCCTGCTGATAACTCTTCACTGGCCTCCTGCCACTCTTAGGATAGTGAGCAGAATCCTTACCAGAGCCCTGAAGCAATCTGACTCCTGGACCCACCCCCTTTTCAGGCTCTCTACACTGGCCAGTGGGCCTTGCTACTGTACTCCTCAGCCCGTCCCTGCTCTACCTCATTGGCTGGTAGAGTGCTTCTCCAACTTCCAGGTCCATCACAATCCCCTAGAGGACTTACTAAAACCCGTAACACAATGGAATATTCCTCTGTCACAAAAATGAATACATTCTGTCATTTGTAGCAACATGGATGGAAGTGGAAGACATTATGTTAAACGAAATAAATCAGGCACAGAAACAAATATCTCCTGTTCTCCACTGTATGCAGAAGCTAAAGAGTTGGCCTCAAAGACATAGGTAATGGGACAGTGGTTATCAGAGCCTAGGAAGGACCTGGAGGTGGGGCAGATGGGGGAGAATGGGTAATGGGTGCCGGGGTACAGCTGGGTAGGAGGAAGGACTTCTAATGTTCTACAGGACAGTAGGACAACTAAGGTTGACAAGAATTAACTGAACCTTTCAAAATAGCTAGTGGAGAGGAATTTAAATATTCTCAACACAAAGCCATGATAAATGTCTGAGATGATAAGATACCCCAATTACCCTGATCTGATCATTCCACATTGTATACAGGTACTAAAATGTCACGCTCTACCCCATAAATACATACAATTAGTTATGTGTCAATTAAAAATAAGAATGTAAAAAAAAGAAAAATGAACGTGAATAAAGATTTCTCAGACTTACACAAACAATCATGCTGGGCGCCACTCCCAGGGTCTTCCCTGTAGGGTGTTTGACAGGGATCTGAGCATTTGTAATTCTAACCAGTCCCTGGGTACTGCTGATGCTGCGGGCCCTGAGTATGAAAATTTGAGACTTGCTGGCCTAGGAACTTACTGTAAGTTTCCTGGACCTCAGAGAAACCTTCCCTGCCTGGCCCCTCCCTCCCTCGGCTAGCTGGGACATGTTCATGGGCCTCCATATGTTTCTGTCACAGCACTGGCCTTCTCAGGGGCTATAATTATGCATGTATGTAATTATTTCATTAATGGCTGTCTCTGCAGTTAGACTCATTGATATGAGGTTAGGGACTATTTCAGTTTTCTCTTCCCAGTGTTTGGTGAGTTCCTGGCAAAGAGTGTGTACTCATAAATATTTGTTAAAGCAGGACTAATCTCTTACATGAAGTTTTCTCTAGGTAACTCAGGGCATGTCACCATTCCTTCCCACATATGACTGTATTACGTAGACAAAGTCCATTGCTCTCAGAGTTGATACATTTTAGAGGTTCCCTAGAATAGGGAAATCATTGAACACTGCTGAATACCAATGATAGCTGGAGCAAATTTGAGAGAACCACAGCAGTTGTTATAAAAAAGACTAGCATGTGCTGTGAAATCCACTTTCTTTTGTTGGGATGATCAAGTGGGATATCACATGGAAATAACTGTGTGTCATGGTTAGAATGTGGCACAGACTCAAAAATGTTAGCTATTGTAAGAGATTGGTATTACAATAACCTTTGCAATCTGAGTCTTTTGGAATCATTCTGACTTCAAATAATCTGCCCTGCGGTCATATTTCTTGACACATTTTGTCTGAAAAATACCTGACACCCGTAAGTTAAAGGAGAAGAGGTTTATCTTGGCTCATGGTTTTAGGGGATTCAGTTCATGGTCAGCTGGTTCCAAAGCAGAAACATCATGGTGGAAGGGCTACTTAGTTCACAGTGGCTGGGAACAGTATCAAAGAGGTAGAGGCAAAGAAGCAGATATAGTACCTAAGGTCATGCCTCCATTAGTCAACCAGACATACCCAGAAGTGTGCTCTATTAACCCTCTAGGTGGCTGTGAAGCCATTCAAGTTGACAATTAAGCTTTACTATCTCAGGCTGCATCAAGTCACATTCACCTAGTATATTTTATATGACTAAAAGCAGCCAACATTTATTAAGCACCTACTGTATGAAGTCACTGGGCTTGCCATCAGAGTTATACGGGGATGAATAACAATCTGATGGGGGAGAGAATGTATAGCAAAGTAAAATGAACATTAAATTAAAGCACCTTTAAAAATCTGTGATAATGCCAGGCATGGTAGTGCATCGCTACAATTCCAGTACTTGAGAGTCTGAGGCAAGAGGATTGCTGTGAGATCATGGCCAGTCTGAACTACCTTCTCTCTGAAAACAAATCTATGACTATGTAAAGAATGAATAACTTCTGACTGAGGTGGTTGGGCCTGGAAGGTGGACAGCAGTATTAATATGCAAAGAAAAGCAGCAGAGTACTTTAGACTGGTGCAAGCAGAGGGAACAATGGGCTGAGGCTTCAGTTCGTTGAAGTGTGTAGGTCACTCAGGGAAAGAGAAAACAATAGTGTGGCTGAACAATGAGAGATGCTGTAGGAGGAATAGGAAGCTGGAAAGGTAGCTAGAGTCAGATTATATATAATTGTGAATGTAAGGCTGAAAGTATTTTGTTCCATCAATACTGTGTCTGCAGTTGTATCCCTGTATGGGGTCCTCAGTACCTCATCATTTTGTTCTCAGGTCTGGCTTAGGGAAGACAGTGTGATGTCTACAATCATTTGAATGGGTAAATGGCCAAGACCAGCCCTCAACACTTTTTTTTTTTTTTAGCACTGAAGACTGAACCCAGGACTTTGTGCAAGCCTGGTGAGTGCTCTACCACTGAACTACATCCCCAGCTCTTTTTTATTTATTTTGAGACAGGGTCTCACTAAGTTGCCCTCAAACCTGTGATCCTCTTGCCTAAGCCTCCCAAGTAGCTAGGATTACAGGCATATGGCATTGTGCCTGGCTTCAACTTGCTTTTTACTTATTACAGGGCATTGTCTTCTAATTGGACTATACTGCCACTAGGTCAGTGGTCACAGGTAGTTAGGACATTATTTTCTCAATACTCAAGGATTCTCAGATATGATTATGAAAACAAGATTAAAAAAACCCTAGCTGTAAATAGGTAGCTTTCTTCAAATGCTTGATTCAGATTTTTGTCCAAACTAATCCTACCAAAATGTGAAGTCTGTCTTCATAGGACCCTGAGTCTTGACATTTTATACTTTCAATCAAAAGTCCTTCCAGGACGTATATGGCTCTTATTCATAGCTGTTTTCTCACATGCTAAATAAAATGTTCATTTTCTTCGGCTCTGATTCCTATACTATTAAGACATTACTTTGATGACGTGGATTTCTTGTTTAGTCAATGGGGTTCTGCTCTGCACAGGAATACCCAAGCTCCCTTCTCACTTCTGATCCCCAGTACAAAAAAAATCCTTTAGCCACATGACTGCCACAAGGTGGCATGGCACATATGCCCCCATGTCTGCACTATAAATGTTCCATGTGTCATTTTTCTGACCGTAAAATCTTGTCAGCCAATTAACCAACTTGTTTTAACATCTTGGCAATGAACCAACTCTTACACAGCTCACATAAAACCTCTGCTTTTCTTTGAAAGAGACTGTTTTTGAAGAGCCATGTAACTACAAAAATTACATCTTATACTGGAATATAGCTTGGTAAAATATGTTTTAAGGCAAAGAAGAAAATATTAAAGAAACAAAATAGTTTCAAGCCTGATATTCACCTATCCTATAATTTCACTGAGAACTTAGGCTGATGAGAAAAAGTGCCACATTTTCCCTAGGTTATTCTTAAAATCTTACTCCAGATGTAATTGTGAAAACAAATACTTATTTTCCATTTCACTAAGCCAAAAATCCAGTCTCAAGTTGTTTACATCTTTGCTCTTTTAAAAATATTGAGATAAGGAACATATTTTCAACATGGCTTGGGTTTCTGTTTTCCTGGTTTGTGATCCTAATTAGCCCCAAATAAATGTAATTTTCTTTTCATTTTTTTTTTTTTTTTGGTACCGGGGATCGAACTCGGGTCCTTGCGCTTGCGCAGCAGGTGGTGAAACCACTGAGTTAAATCCCCGGCCCCACTTTGTTTTTGAAAAAAAAAAACATTAAGCACACAGGTAGTTTTATAATCTTTTTACCACTCATTATATCACAGACTCCATTTCATTAAAAACTTTTAAAATACTTTAACAGCAGCTGAATGTACCATAATTTATTTAATCAACTGTCTACTTTCAGTTATTTAAGTCTTCCTCCCCAATTTTCACTATAAATAACGTTATCGTCAACATCCTTACATCTATGTCTATTTCTGTGTATGTTTCTCTCTCTCTCTCTCTCTCTCTCTCTCTCTCTCTCTCTCGGCAGTACTGTGGATTGAACACAGGGCTTTTGCACTGAGCTACCAGCCCTTTTTCATTTTGAGACAGGGTTTTGCTAAGGTGCTAAGTTGCCTGAGCTAGACTTGAACTTGCAGTCTTCTTGCTTCAGTCTCCCAGTGTGCCGGGATTACAGGCGTGCACTTTACGATAATTTTTAAATTTTTTTTGGTACTGGGGATTGAAGTTGGGATCTTGCGCTTACAAGGCAGGTGGCGGAACCACTGAGCTAAATCCCTGGCCCTAGGATAATTTTTTAAAAGTGTAGCCTCACTAGGTCAGGGGATAGGAGTATTTTGAGGACCTCTCCACATACTTCTCTAACTTGTCCTGCGGCCATTTCTCATGCAAAATGTTTGGTGACACAACTTGATTCTTGTGAGAAAAACCTGCTGTTAAACTGACTGGAAGCAGGAGCATCTATTAGCAGAATAAACCTACTGTTACCATTTTAAGAATGGATTATTTTGTCTACATGAATGCAGCTGATCATGGAGTTTCAGTTTAATTAGATGAATTCTTTATTGCCCAGGCCACGAAACATGTGTACTGAGCAATGAGCTAATCTAAGCAAGAAGGGCCTGCTGCAAGCTATGTTTTTCTGCCATATACTGACCAGAAGAGAAGAGGTAAGAGTAGGAGGAGAGTCAGGGCACTAAGCCTGGGGACTGCTGTTTTTTGAGTTCAGAGGCTGACCAAAATTTGGTAATTGGATAACTGGGGGCCAAGCTCATTATTTTTCTGATTTATGTAATGTGGAAAATCATGCTTATATATTCAAAAGATGTGTGGGGATTAAGTGAGATAAAATTCTTATCACAGTGAATCGCAGGCATCCAGAAATACTTACTTTTAAAAATTATTAATTCCATGTTCAGAACTGCCTATGGGAATTTCAGTATTTAGGGAGTAGTTGAAATTATGTATTTATGATCAAAAAATTTCTAAAGTCCACACAGTTTTAAAACTCTTTTTGTTGGTGAGGAAATCAAGTCAGGGTCATTATCACCATGACCATCTTCACCATCAGGACCATCATTACTATCATCATCACCACGATATCTTCATTATCATCTTCATCATCAGGGCCACCGTTACTATCATCATCACCACGATATCTTCATTACCATCTTCACCATCAGGACCATCATTACTATCATCATCACCACGATATCTTCATTACCATCTTCACCATCAGGACCATCGTTACTATCATCATCACCATGACATCTTCATTACCATCTTCACCATCAGGGCCACCATTAGTATCATCATCACCATGACATCTTCATTACCATCTTCACCATCAGGGCCACCATTAGGATCATCATCACCATGACATCTTCATTACCATCTTCATCATCAGGCCCACCATTACTAACATCATCACCATGACATCTTCATCATCAGGGCCACCATTAGTATCATCATCACCATGACGTCTTCATCATCAGGGGCACCATTACTATCATCATCTCTATTACCATCATGATCTTCACCATCACTATTACTATCATCATCACCAACATCATCAATATCATCATCATGGTGACAAATAAGGAAGCAGGGACCCTAGAGACAAGGGCTTGATTTCTGGGTCTAGAGACAAGGGCTGCTTCTGGCCAGTTCTGCCAGCCTCACTCTGCCTCTACGGGCAACAAGTTTGCTGGAGGACAAATCAGGCTCCATGTTTTTCAGTCTTAGTTGTCCCCTCCTAGGCCCTAGAATACAGGCAGGGCAAGTGTTCTCTGCTCATAAGCATAGCATCTGCTTCAGCAGAAATGGGGCTTCCTTTGAGCCCTCCTTCCTTCTGCTGACCACAAAGAAGGCAACTGTAGAAGTGCACACACACATCAGGGTTTCAAGAGGATGGCTGCCCAGTACAGGCTCATCTCAAACTCTTATCAAGAAGGAAGCCAGGAACCCAGTATCAGTCACAGTTAAGGGATGGGAGAGAAGGGTCAGAATTGTTTTGTTTCTCTTCTACGTCAATACTATCACTTTTATAGCGAGGCATGGAGCTCAGTTCTGACCCTGAAGAACAGAAGAAATGGTCTGTCTAGTGTCTCTCCTCAAAGGGCTCCAAAAAGCAGGTGGGGGCAGGCACAGGGGCGGTTACCTGGATCCTGCCTACTGAGATGCAAATGAAGAACACATGATGAGGGCAGAAAACATAGCTTGAAAATCAGTAAAATGGGCCAACTATAGGGGAAATGTGAACATTGTGTAGCTTTGTCTTTGGGACATCACTGGGAATTTACCAGCTCATACTGCTGTCTCAGCCTTCCTTAGACCACTGACAAATGATTCCTTGTCAACCAGGTCAGACAGATTTAAAACCTGCACCTGATGGTGTTGATGTTGAGTCTAGGAATACAGTATGGTCACTGTCAGAAAGGTTATATGATGAACCACTGAGAGAGGTGGAAAAGGGCCCCAGAACTCTTGCTGGGAATCCTGAAATGAACCGGGACAGTGAGGAGCAACTCTCTACCCCAAAGACAGGACCTTCAGCTGTCCCTCACCTGCCCTCCAGTCCTGCACCCTTCCATTAAAACACATGCACTGAGTGTCACCGGTCGTGGCAGCCAGGGGTGGTGCAGCAAAGAGATGGGCCTGTGGCCATGTGTCTACCTGCTAGTGCCAGCCTCACCCTTGAGGCCTACAGCAGCAGGCTATGGTGTCTGCATGGAAGGGAGTGGGCGAGAGCAGCTCCCAGCCAGGCTCTTGCCCTGGATCTCCACTCCACCCTTCCTCACCTGCTCTATGCCTTATTTCCGTAGCACTTAGTCGAACATGCTATATCATTTAAGCTTATTGATTCCATGTAATGTCTGTCAGAACATAAGCTGCACAAGGGAGAGGGTCTTTATCTTTTTCATCCACCGGTATATTTTAAGCACCTACATCAGTGGCTGGCACACAACAAGTACTCAATAAATAATTTGTTTAATGAATGGATGTTTATTAGTCACTCTAATTTAGATTCTAGTTAAGCAACTGATGAGTCTATAGGCCCAAACCTGCTCACCCGTTTGAAATATTTACCCCACCTCTCACCCTTCAGGCTCAATGCTGTTCCTGGTATCTACAATGCACTTGGCGCTGATGCTGCCTAGCAATCACTGTCACTTGGTAAAATTGAGGAGGAAGTGAAATACTTACCGAAGCAGAAATTCTAGAGGTCAGAGGTCAGTAGCCCAGGTTGTTGTCACTTAACTAATGCTGTCCATTGACACGTCACCCCACCTTGCTATTTATTTCAGAAGCAAAACAAGCCAGTGGATGATTGTGGTCTGTGATTCAAGGGTATTCATAATTTTTCTCATATCTTCATATTTCTTATATTGCCACTAAGTACAAATGGGAAAAATCCTCGTGTAACTGCCATGGTTTCCAGTATATGTTTGAGAGTAGGCTCTAAAGCATGCAAGAGAACAGAGAATAAAAAATCAAAGCACACCGAAGCTGGGAATCTCTTAGCTTCTCCTCTTTGCTAAGAGGTATAATGAGAGCAAATGCATCCTTTTTCACCTAAACCAGGACAACAGGCATAAACCGGGGCGGGCTGTCTTGGACAGATGATATAGATGGTTGGCTTGCATTGAATCGGCCTCCATCGCATTAGAGGATGGGGAAGAGCTGGCAAACGCTAGTGTGCCCGAAATGTCACAGGCTCTGAGGGTCACCGATGTTGCTCAAAATATTCCTTCTGCCAATCTACACTAATTTCACTAGTTTGTAAGTATCAGGCAAGAATGTTCAATAATTGACCTAGCAAATTAATCTATTTACCCCCATTATTTTCTGACTCTTTTTAGCATGACAATATCAGATACTAGACTGTGGCAGCCAGATCTGTCTACTCCCCACCCCTACTAGCTCACATACTCCTCTATCCCAACCAGGCCCGTTTTTCAGTTCTTGCAGTACAATCAGAATAAGTGGAAAAGAGCCCTGATTTTCTGGAGGGATCCTACAGCCTGAAAAGGTGCGTTTTCAACATCATTAGCAGTTCATCTTCTCAAACCTCAGGGCAACCCCTAGGCAGCCCCTCCTGCATCCTCCTCCCCCCTCCTCCCCCATCCTGCTCTTTTGGTGTCAGCTTATCAAGTTAATGAAGCCTATCCAGATGGAGGAACTTGGGGTAGAAGACAGTGGCTTAAGAGCAATTTGATGCAATTCCCTCCCTCCCTTTAAAAAAAAAAGAAAGAAGAATGAGGAGAGAAAAATCAGAATTTCTTTCTCTTAGAACTGGAAGAGGGAAGCAGACTGGTTGGTGCTGGGGTTGGCTGTGATTATCTCCTAGTTCCCTGAAGGAGGAGGTGTCTATTTACTTTCTCTGACTGAACCTTTGCATGTTAAAAAGGCAATGTTCCTTTGCAGCAGGATTTGTCAGGACTACACTTTCTACCTGTTGGAGCCCAGCACAGGGTAAGGACTCCAGGTAAAGGATAAAGCAACTTCCTGTGACCTTCCCCCTCACCTTTTTATATGACAGTTTCCTCACCACAAAGAATATCCAGGGGCCAGGGTGAGGTTTCTGTGACATTGTGCATTTGTGCACCACACTGGTGGGTGGCAGAGAGGTGATCTCACCCTGTGGCTAAGGGCAGCCACGGGATGGGGGCTGCTGCCTGCTGCCAGCCACAGAGCACGAGGCAGTGAGCGCCCTCAGAGCCTCCCCACTCCCTGTATCCGAAGGGCAATTTTCAGCTCGAGGTACAAAACACATCAACATCTCTCATCACGTCACTGACCTAAATATAGACAATGACTTCAAGGAAGAGGAGAGGAAAAAAAAGTTGCACATTCTTTTATACCTGCAAATGCTGCAGAGCTCTTCAAACAAGCAGTTGGCAATGAGGAACAATATATAACCAGTCAGATGTGAAGGGAGAGGAGAGATGGCTGTTCTAGAATGATTGCTGTGATAAGGCCGCTACAGTGTCTCAGCTTAACATCAATCCTCATTTGTAACCTGGGGTCGAGATAGCAGCGAGATAGCAGCGCTTGGGGAGCGGTTCTGTGTCCCTTGCCAGCTTTTCCTTGAGAGCCTTGTGGGAGGAAGGAGGTATCTGCCATAGATCTTCCTGGCTGAGCTGGGCTGCTCTCTTCCCTGGGTAGGGTTGGCCTCTGATTCAGAGAGAAGCGCACACACTTGACTGAGAAGCCATTCCTTTCCCACCCAGGAGGAGGGATGGAGGCTCTTTGTTCCTGAACAGGCTTCCTCAGCAGCCGCTTCTGGCCACCCACTTCTGCACCCTACCAGGGCTCCTCTCTTCCTCTGCAGAGCCAAGTGAGGGGTGCTGGCTCCCCGGCTGTGTCAGGAAAGTGCCAGAAAGGTCACTTGTCCCCCCCAGAAGGAATTCAGAACTGGTTGAGTTCTTCAGTGCCATGTTCCTAAGAGTGCTTACTTTCTTATTAGCTTGAGAATGATTCACCTGCTGGGTGAATGGAAGGACCTTAACAGAAGGTTTTATAAGCATGAATCCCACATTTAGGGATCTTGGGAAAGATACTGAACAAAACATTAAGCACAGACATCCCAGTGGTGTCAGCAATTAGGACACAATTGTGGGTGCTCCATGGCTGAGGAAAAGTCACATGTCTCCCACATATTTCTAAGGCTCTTCCTGTTCTCTCAGACAACTACCTGCATAAGAACAACTGTCAGAGCCTCCCTGAGTGTAACATAATTGCCTGCTGTTAGGGAACCAGCGAGCCGCTCCAGACTTATGCTGTCCAGAACTCCTTCATTTAGGGTGAAACAAACTCATGCTCCTGTGTTCTAGCAAAGTATCTACAAACACCACCATCAGTTTGTTTTTCTTCAGAGAACACGTTTCCGATTCTTGCAGAAACATATTACATTATCACAAGAGAGCCTCATTCCTTGGAAAAATAACAATGGAGGATAATGGAAAGAACACCAATGACACAAAAGATAACTAAGCCCAGGCAGGGTCACAAATGGAATCAAAACAGTGCAAGGATCCCAGTTAGAGTTGAAGTCAAGAATGTAAGACAGGCCTCAAGTTAAAAACAGCCCAGCACTCTGGGTGGCTGAGGCAGGCAGATCACAAGTTTGAGCCCAGCCTGGGCAAATTAATGATGAGATATCTCAAAATAAAAAATAAAAAACAGGCTGGGGAGGTAGGTCAGTGTGAAGGCCCTGAATTGCAGGCACTAATACTGGGAAAAAACCAAAGTAAACCAAACCAAACCAAAGGAAACCAAACCAAAGTAAACCAACCAAACCAAACCAACCAATAATTAGGAAAACATTTTGGCTAAAGCAGAGATGTGACTCACCAGGGTGAGTAGAATCTCTACACAACAGGCTTGAGTAGGACACCTTGGTAGCTGCCCTGGCACAATGACCCTCCCTCTCTGGCATTTCTGCACCTCCAGAAGTGAGACAAAATCAGAACATGGAAAATAGGGATCTGTACACATTCATAAATAAAGACACCCTCAGAGGGCAACAGAAACGATGGCACTGAATTTCAAATAGCAGCCTAAGGTGGCCACATCAGCACAGGGATCTGTGAAAGGGACAGGCTGCCCAGGTATGCCCCTCACCTGGCAGGACTGGCTGCTGACGGGGCCGAGAAAGAACTGGGAGTGGGGTCCAGGTGAAGGGACCTGCAGAGCCAAACAGCACTTTGCTTCCACTGGGTTTCAGCTTCCCTACGCAGACCCTTGAAATATACTTTTCTGGAACCAGTGAATGCAATTAAAAATTACAAAGGGTGGTGGTAATCTGGCCAGGAAGAAATATGGCCACAGTCATTATTTTCCAGTCCAGTATCTTAATTAGCACTTTCCAACCTATGATGAGAATACTACTAGTAATCTAATACTACACTACTCATTACTAATAAAACATATTTATGAAATGGGAATATAATGTGCCTATTTCCAAAATGTGGTTATAAATGACTTAACTCTAAGCTACGACGTACAGTGGTTTGAGAAATGAGTCTTTATAATAAAGAATTGATGAGGAAAACAATTGATTGCTGAAAACAATCCTATTTGGTAAGATTATTTGGTTTTTGCTAGGGCAATTTGAGCTGTGGTGATTACCTCAAAAATTACTGCAACTGACTAATATAGGGAAATTTAATTGATGATAAATACAGTGGTAGTATGTCAACTCTTGAAAAAGTGAGTGTGTAATTGAGGAATTCAGCATCATCTTGCCAGCTAATTATACAGTACTCAGTCATCTTGGTGTTGTCAAGATGTTATTTGTCAGACACAACTGCACATAGTAGGGATTTAGAAGGTGAGTGAATGAACACCTATAATTAGTCCTCAATGTGGGTTCCTGTGTACAATTATACTTAATCATATAACCATTAACATTTAGGAAAAAAAATTATAATATAGTTTAGGCTAGAGCCATAATAGCATTTGTAACAGTTAGCCAAGTAGATTCTCAGCATGGTCAGAAAGCCCGGATGTTAGGATACCATGATCTAGCCTGAGTATTTTAGATGGAGTAATAATAATGAAAAAAAATGAATCAAACCAACCTAACTTCTCTTTTTAATGGTGTCACTATGCTCACAGGTCAGGCTGCCTTGTCTAGAGCAAAGCATGCGACATTCCTTCTTTGGCTGTCCCTCTGAACAAAGAGAGTTAAGTGTCCCTGTAGACATGCACAGATATCATGTGCTCATAGAATCCTACCAAAATTCTAGGCTTTGTCCTAGATTGTGGAGCTCCAGGGAATGAAAAGACCCTGACCACCAAGGAGTTGAAAGTCTCATGAGGCCAAACAAATGAAGAAGCAGCTGAGTGGAATATGGGAAATATATGCGCCACAGTGCCACTGTGGGGTGGTGCTTCACGGAGATGAAGGCTGAAGTCGGCTAGGGAGGGCTTTGCAGGAGAAGGGACTCTGTCTGTGTAGACATAATTTTTATTGCAATGAATGAATCGTCTTTATTTAATGAGAAAATATAACAAAAATGAAACAGAAACACAAGGCATGTTGGCTGCCTGTGCGGGTTATTAGGTGGAAGCCCTCAGCTGGTGACCCTGACATCAGGCTTAGGAAAAAGGTGACTGGGTTAAGTACTAAAGGAGTAGAAATTTTCAGGTCAGATCAAGTGTTGTCAAAAGCTTCCAGGCAGAGAAATAGGCCTGGTCTGAGCAGGTGCTGTGGCAAACCCCACAGGCTATCTGGGGGAGGGGAAGATGAGGCCATGCAGGGTGATGGGGGACAGGGACACGGTCCTATGACAAACTAAGGGTCTGGATTCTCCTGTGCAGTGATGGTGAACCCTGCAGGAATTCTGTTCTCCATTTGTATTAGTGACTTGTATCCTGGCATTGTAAGCAGGAAGAATGACAATTACAAGATAAAAAAAAAAAAATCAATCTGACCAGGGCAAGAAAGAGAAGTATTAATGCCCACTCTACAGAGTCAAAAACATTAACTACTCTTATATCGTGCTAGCAAAAATTTGCCAGTATAAGATCTATGTTAAAGTAAGTGAGGAAGTGAAGTCTGTAATTGATTCAAGGCTCTGTAGGTGGCAGATGAGTTGTGATAATTTTCAGTGACCTCGGCATTGGTCAAATGACAATTGGAATTTTATATACAGATCTGAAAATTTTATTTTTTTTAAAGATAAGTTATTCTGAGTATGTTGGAAAGAAGACAGTCTGTGATAGAGGGTCAGGTAATCATGCTACTAGAAGGAATAATAGAAAGAAGTAGCAATGGCTGAGTTGGGACAGGAAAAGAGGGAAAATTATGGAAGCTTTACTTAGCCCTCTGGAGTTGCAGCTGAACAAAGAAGTCTGTGTCACGCAGAGGAACAAGTGGAGGTACATGGAGCAACGAAGGACTTCAAGTCATTCCATATCCAAAAAGGGAGAGTTGGGCCGGGGATTTAGCTCAGTGGTTCCGTCGCTTGCCTTGCAAGCGCAAGGACCCGAGTTCGATCCCTGGTACCAAAAAAAAAAAAAAAAAAAAAAAAAACCAAACAAACAAAAAGGGAGAGTAGAGGATTCAACAGCCACCCTCGGAAAGAGCTGGGTTGGGGATTTGTGACCCTGGCAATAGGTGAAACTAGAGAACCCTGACAATCTTTTCCACCTCTAAATTCTCCGCAGTGGCAGTTCACCTTGGCCATCTCAGGCATCCCTAATTTCAAAATCATCAGTGTCCCATTTAGTTTACATCTCTGGAAATCTAGCTTATGTTAAAATAACCGATGAACATTTTTGTGCACTTTATCAGTTTTTGAGAAGGATCAAAAAATAGGACATGCTGCTATCATTTCTCCTTGAGGGGACACACACCCCTATCCCAGGGACAACCACAGACCTCTTCTGAAATTAGGGCTTGAGCCCAACTGGCATTAATTAGGAAGCACGAATCATTCAGAAATAGTTACACTGACACTGAAGCTTATAAAGTATCTTGAGAGTCTTTTGAGTGGCAAAACTACAATAACACAAGCAACAAGGAGAGAGTGCTTAGGATTTACATCAAGTGCTCTACACCCTGGCAACTGAATTGTGAGGGACAGGTAAAAAGTGAGACGGACCAAGGCACAATCACTGCCACCAAAACTCGGCAGAGATCAAGGGAGGTTTCAATTTTCACAAGCAAGGGATGATCAACGAGGTCATGGTAAGGAGGTTTCTAATTATTTGTTGCTAAACCAGCACAAGTATCAATTTCATACACCAGAGATCGAGTTCTACCTGTTATTTATCGTAAAATCCTCAGGGTAAAAATTAGCAATAGACTGCTGTTTCTAAATTTTTAATGATTTGTTTTAAGAGCCCAAATGAAGATCCTTGGATATGTTTGGGGAAGCAGAATCAACACTTAAAATCTAAAATAATAAAAAAAAAATCCGAATTAGCCAAACACTTTAGGATTCACTGATACAAAACCTGCAATCCCAATTAGAGCCTTTTAACATTTGATGCTCCTGTGTTACTATATAGTTCATTTTGCCATCTGATAAATTCACTGCTCTCAGTTTATTAATAAAGTCCTGTATGTAGCAATATTTTCTATCCCTGACCAAAAGTCAGCCTTGCTGACTCCAGTGACCAAGGTGACACCCTAGAGTACTTTTCTTCTGACAAAGGTACCAAATCTATACACACACTGCAGTGCAATCAGCCCAGGGAGACCACCTTCTCTGTGTGACTAAAGCTGAAGTTAGGAGCATGTAGCCAGAAGAAAAAAAAATCAGTCAAAGCAAACATGATATCCCGAGGAACAAAGGCAGGGCCACTGCAGTGACTCAAGTCCCCTATACTGTAATGGGGGAATGTGTTCCTCAAAATGCGTGGGAAGCCTGAAGGAGAACCTGGATGGGTTTCCTGCATTTGTTCTATTTTCCACACCTTCCTTCTTTCACTGCCAATAGACTTTGTGTTGCCCACTCTTTCCTCTGGTTTTGATCCACCAGCAGGATTTCCACCAGTCATCTTCTTACTAAACTCTCAGCCTCCACAGTTAGGAGGTCCAAAATTTTTTTTTTTAAAAAGAGATAACCTTCATATTAAAATAAAATATGCAGAAGAGTAAAGGTCCACCTGATCTTGTGAGCCACGTAAACAGGTGATCTTAAAGGTTCCTGGGCAGTAAGTAAAGTTTGTGTCTGATATTTGTGTATATCATCTTCCAGGGATCACTATGGGTTCTTCCTCTTAAATTTTAAATAATAATCTTTGACGATTTGAGATAGCGTACATTGCCTTTATTTCTAGTTAAGAAAAAAAACCAAAACAGGCTGGATAGCACAACAGTAATGTATGATTTTGTTGCTGTATTATCATCCGGTAATAAGTGCAATGTGAAACTGCCAATTACCTTGTAAGAGAGGTATCACCTTTTCTGTTGTGAACGGCTCCATCAATAACTGGGTTCAGGTCTCTCATTCTCCCCTGAGCCACCAGCAGCTTCCCAGTAGCAGGAGTGAGCCAGGGACACACAGAGGAAAACCAAATACAGTCAACACACAAACGCTCAAGCCGGCTCAGCCTCTGGCCTGGGCACAGAGAAGGGTCAGGGGACTGGCCGGGAGCGATCTGCGGGTCACACGCACGCGCAGCTCGGCAGCAAACTCAGTTTACAAAGAGACATCTGTTCCATTACTCCAATGCATTGTGGCTAATTACATCCTGGCCCGTCTGTGAAATGACAGTCACTTATTCTCCAGTGAACCGTAAAATCTGTACATGTTCGAGTTGGGGAGTGGGAGAGCAGAGGTGTGGTGGCTGGAGTGGGGGGGGGGCTGCAGCCAAGGGGGAAGACACCTCTTCAGGGTGAGACAAGCACCAGCCAAGTGGAGGAACAGCATGGGAGCTGGGGGCCTCAAGTTTAAGACAAGAGAATGTGTGCTCGCAGGTGTTGCTTTTCCTTCCTACTCAAAGACTTGGCGGCCTGAAGTTGTCCATCATTACTCTAGGGCTGCAGCTTGGGGACAGCAGACCCGCCCATTTGCTGCCGTCTCCAGGCGCCTGTGGAGAGGCAGCTGGTCGCAACCAGGGTGCGGTCCTGATGGGGAGGGGTGGGGTTCTCCCCTGAGCTCTTTGGGAAAAGCATCCCTGTATCTCTTCTGACCTGGGGCCCAGCATTTGCACGAAGCCTCTTTGATAGATTGTGGGTAGGACTTTGGCTTCATTAAGAGTGCCAAGAAATCTACACTAAGCTTTAAAAAAATTTAAACACACATAATATATATTTTTATAAACACCATTTTTTTTTTTTGGTACCGGGGATTGAACTCAGGCCTTTGTGCTTGTGTTGCAGGCTGCGAAACCACTGAGCTAAATCCCCGGCCCAACACCAAATATTTTTATGAGGAAAAAAATCAGCGGAAGAAGGCTGGGAGGGAAAAAAAAAAGATGCTCTTCCCTGCTTTTGGGTGATATTAAAACTTTATCCTAACAAAAATCCCAAATCACTTATGTAACTCTGTGACAGGTACAAGGGAAACAGAAATGGGAATTACAGAGCGCTGCCATTTTGAAATGAGACTTCAATTCACTGTGGGGCTAATGGGAAACTCATCTTCATTCGGAGCTTTGCATACTTCTACTGGAATCTGTATTAGACACGATTGGTGATATCATGGGCTTCTGCTGCGGTCCAGCTCCCATCTTTCTTTCTCTTGGTTAAACACCCACACTGTGCTCTGTGGATCCTGAGGCCGGAGAGAGACCCGGTGGCTCTGTGGAGGGGAGGATTCCCTGTAGCTCCAGCTGGCTCCCATTAGGCCTCACACCCGGCCTCTGCTCTCGGGAGCCCAGGCGCCAACCCTCTCTGTGGCCCAAGGATCCGGGTGATGAGCCTGTAAATGAGCGCTTCACAAACTTGCAGGCGAAAGCAGATTCTGATCCAGCAGAGCCTGAGCCCTTCTAGCAAGCTCCACAGGGATGCGAATGTGGCTGTGTCACTCCTGCCAGTGGGGGTTAGTCGGGGCTCCTGCGAGTGAGGGGCAGGATAGAAGGGGCAGAGACTCTGGAACAGGAGCACCGCATTTAATTGCTCTAAGAGTTTCATTAATTTTGAGTCCAAGTAATTTCAACGACTCTGTATTAATTACAGAGATGTCATAAAATGGATAAAAGGCTGACCACCTCCTCTGGGAGAAGGGGAAGGGGAGGTCAGGTATAGTAAAGAGCTAGGGTGTGAGGCATGAACTAGACCCTAATTTTATGTGTACCCCAAGAAGTTGATATTGTACAGTTCACACAGGGAAAGGAATCTTAAAGGAGTCCTCCCCTGGCCCCAGTAAAGGGAACTGAACCCAGGGCCTTGCACAGAGCTACATCTCCACCTCACTCTCTCTCTTATTTTTAATTTTGAGACGGAGTCTCCCTGACAAAGTTTCCCTGGCTGGCCTTGAACTTGGCGATCCTCCTGCCTCAGGCTTAAGTCCTGGGTTTTTAACTCACATTCTTCCAATATGTATCCCGTTGGCTGAGGAAGCAAATAACTCTGGCAAAAATGCCAGACTTGTAGAGCGGGGACCACAACCAGGGGACTCTCCTTACTTCAGATGCGTGTTCTTGCATGGTCATTTAGGTTCAACTAAAGTGACTGAAAGTTTATGTCGAGTCACATTTTCGCTAGCATAGTAAGCTGAAGCTGAGCTGGCCCCGTGTGCCCAGTGTGTAAAGCTCCCTGGGTCATGCACACGTTTATCTTTCTGTCCTGTGTTGATGATGACTGAGCTTTTAGCTTAGGCCACAGCGCACCTGATACAATGCTACCTGCACCCAGTGTTCAGTGAATGCTGCCAACAGACTCAAGACACGGGAATCCAGCTTTCATTTATTACTTGAGGTGTCCTGAGACTGATTTCATTTTGGGTCTTTCAGACTCTGGACCTGCGTTTTTCTGTGACCCAGAGAACTGTAACTAGTCTGCGACTGTGTTTAAAAGTCCATTCGGCTGTGGGTAGTAACCTACAGACAGCTCTGAGAAGATTACACTGACTGGGAAAATAGTTTTAAGAGTGACAGGAGCCTAGGGATGCTCCAACCTGATCTCTCCAATTTACCAATTTTACTCCTCGACCTGTGGTTGCTGAGGCAAACAAGGAACTGGAGAGTCTGAGCTCCTTGACTTGAACCCGTCCCACCTACCTCTGGCTTGAGAGAGCTGCCGCCTCTCATTCAAAGTGGAGTATAACTTTTCCAAAGTGGCCCCTAATTTCCTACGTGCAGTGGAAGAGGAGTCCAATATTATTTCTCTGAAGGAACTGACTGTGGTTCAAAAAAGCAACAAATCTAAATGCAAAGATGATGAGGAAAAACTCTGATGGGATGGAGAAGAGAGTAACTTCTAGTTCAGGGAGCTGCTCTTCGAGAACACATTTTAATGCTTACACATGAAAGTAAAGGGGCCTTGGCAGAGGGCCTGGGGGTGCAGCAGAGGGCATCAGTGGGGTCCTGCAGGGGAAAGCAGATTACACAGAAACTTGTCAGGGATGTCAGGAGAGGTGGGGTCACAGCGGGCCCTGGTACTCTCCAGGGGTGAAAGGCTGGCAGAAGACATCAAGGCTCACCATTCCATCTTTCACTTCTGTGGTAGTTTCTACAGATAAACCACATTGTGCAATGCAAAAATAACACATACACAAACAGATAAATACAAATAGGGGCCAAAAGGGATCAGTTTGCCTCGCTCTCTGCCAACTCATCCCTAGCGAAGAAAGCTAGAAAGGCAGTTGGGAGAAAGGCAGCCAGGCAATACAAACCACAGACTCAGTTTCAGATTACAGGAGCAAGAGTTAGCTGGGGGATACAAAATACCCTTGGAGGGTTGTTAGAACTGTTTCTAGTTCAAAACAACCACGATCATCACCTTTATTCAATTATCAACTTCTGCTGTTTTAATGGCACATTTAGGGGTGGCTGGATTACCAATTAAAAATGGAATACCACGGCGCCTGCACGCAAGCCCCTGAAGTTTTAGCAGAGTGCTGGAGCTCGACTTTGATGATACGGCAAGGGGCCCTTCTCAGCTACCTGGCACCTGTGCCTTCCTCCGAAGGCCCAGAAATGCTGGAGAACATGAGCCGAAATTATTCTTGATGGAATACATCGCTGCACTCACTTACAAAACAGTACTGTTGTTATTACTACACGGTCAAGAAGGTATGAGGTGATTATGGGACCTTTAATTTGCTGGCGTGACTAAGTCTAATACAAGCCAACACTACCACTACGGATCTCTCCTTTCCCACAGGAGCACAGCTCCGCTCTCAGACAGGGCAAGAGAAGGCATTTTCTCCTACATCACATTTATTTTATGATGCTATTAATTATAAGGCTAATAAAAACCAGTTTGGCTGAATAAATAAAGGCTATTCTGGACTGTGTGCCAAAGATGAAAAGAACGGAATAGAAGCTGTTGAGAGATCTGACCATGTTAGATTATACTGCCAGGAAAAGCAGGTCTGGAGCAGCAAGAGTGGGCTTGGGGTCCATTTTCTGAGATCATGATTGCGAGAGTAACATAAGGTAGCTGAAGGCTGCCATGTACATGCCATTTAACAAGTCTCCCTTCCTACTCTTAATAGTGACTTTAGCATGCATGTCAATCGTTTCTTTTCCACCAGACACTCAACTTTTAACTTTCTTTTTGTAAAAAATTTTAACTTTCTTTTTGAGTTATTTCTTAAAAAATTGTACTTCAGTAATGCTTCCCAACCTTACAGATACTTCTTTTCTCCTGAAGTATTCCCTCCTATCTTGTGATCATATCGAGCCTAATTTTGAGGAGGACAGTATACCTTAGCTATTGCTCAATTCATCTTTATATTTTTACCCCAAGTATTCCTCTTTGTTCACTGAATCAGTTTGGGGAAAGTAAAATGTCTTTCGTAGAAAAAATGAATCCTAAGATTAGTAAAATGTCTTTATGAGAAACAGAAATTCTGGAATAAAAAAGTTTTTATTCTTAGTTCTTCTACTCATTTCTTTCTCTTGTAAGTGGACGTATTGTCTACATTTGCTTTAGGAAAAGTAGTGTTATGCATGTTCAGGACAAGAGGCTGTTCTACACATTCTAGTTCCTTTCACCCTAGGACAGAAAATGCAACATCATCATCGTCGTCGTCGTTATTATCACTACCATAATTACTATTAAACACCTAACTGTCACTTTTGAAGCCTCCCCATAGAACCAAGATGTGGTGCACTGCTCTCTTCCTTGGCTTGTAAACCTGCCTGGCCCTGACACACGGTGACTGTGACATGGTACTGAACAGATTTCTCAAGCTTTCTCTTCTGACCTTTGGGTAAAGTCATTTGAAAACATTTACCCTAAAAAATTCAGGTGCACTGAGCTGAGTTCTCAGTGTAGCCGAAAAGACATAACATAACTTTCTGGAAGCCAGGTGGCTCACACATCTGCAAGTCTGACATGTGGATGCCCTCTGCCATCCAGAACCTGCTGGCGTCATTCCTCGTCAGCCCAGCCTGCAATCCCCACACCTGCCCCTCCCTGCTTCCCACTGGGAACAATATGAGTTGAAGAGAATCAGACATAGGTACTGGATTCTCAGTAGGCTGAGAAAGTTCATCGCTGTCTACTGCCACATAAATCAGATCCTCTAAGAGCAAGGGGGTCAGGGGCTAAAATCCTCTTGAGATACCTTCTTCGCCAGAACAGAGGGCTGAGAATCCTTGGCATGCTACCCACACTTTTTCAAATCCAACAGCCATAAATTAGCTTACCTTCTGCTACATAGCACCCTCCCCACCCTGCCAATCAGATCAGTTTTTAATTTCTGTTGTCTTTCTTTAATGGAGGGTTCTCCTGTTGCATTCCTTTTACACCTCCCCGACGAGAAATGCAGTTTGGGAGGAGACAGGCAGTGTGTGCATACTTGGCATGGGCATGTGTTTCTTCGTTCCCACCCTACATTGTTTGTTGAAATAAATATGGAAATAAGCCTGAGCAAGACAGCCAAGCCAGCCAAACTGAGATAAATTCATCACTCATGGGCTCTCAAGGGAAGGAGACCGTGCATTTTTTTCTAAATGATTATTTCTGAAGCACTGAAGGAATGGCTATATCACTAATGAGGCCGGTACGTCATGGCTGCTGATTATAAATGACCTGCAGAGAGACAAGGAGACGGTGGACAGGAAGGGGAGCTGTGGGAGGAGCTGAGGGAGGCAGCTGCTGGTGGACGATGCTGCCATCGGTGCTGAGTGGTAGGGATGAACCTCCAAAATCTATGGTCCCCGCCTTTCTGACCCAGAAATACCCCTTCAGAAGAGCAGGTGACTTAGTCTGTATGAGTCCAGGTGGATGGAAAGTTGTCAAAAGCCTGCCAAAGAGAGAAAAGCGTCTCCCGTCTGAGTCCTTACATCACCATCAACACCCTCCTCTTCTGCATGAGGAAGTTCTTGGCAGTAAACCAGGATCTGCAGAAGATCTGGAGGAGTCTGCAGTGACACACAAGCCACGCAGAGACAACACTTAATGGAGTCCCAGCACCTGGCCTGCAGGTTTTCCCTGGAGGCCACACACTGGACACAGAGGGCAAAAAGGCGCAGGCAGAATCCCAGTTCACAGGTGGGGTGGGAGCTGCCACATGGCAGCTGTGAGAGCCAGGCCAGGAGGACCACACTGCATGTGTGAACAAGGTATCATTGTGCTTCCACTGAGGAAGCCAAAAGTGATGTTGACAAACTCATCAGAGCTTTGGGACTCAGCAGCACTATGGTTTCACAGGATGGGCTCTCAGGACAATGGCCAAGGACCTCCTGGCAGGATCTGGCAGGAATCATTTAGACAGTTGGGAATGGTGGCATGCACTTGTAATCTCAGCACTCGGGGAGGCTGAGGCAGAAGGATCACAAGTTTGAGCCCAGCCCGGGCAGCTTAGCGACTTAGCAAGACCCTGTCCCAGAATTTTAAAAGGGGGTGGGTTGGGTATGGAGCTCATTGTGAAGGCCCTGGATTCAATCCCCAGTACCATAAAAAAAATCATTCAGACAGAACACACTGTACAATATTATCAGCAGCTAGAAAAGGCCTGGCAAGGGATAATCTTGGCAAATGAAGAGACCTAGTCTCTGAGGGCAAGGGAAGAGTGATGGTTGCTTTTTCAAGTGGGTGTGTTGCTCTAGGGCACAAACTCCTGATGTTGACGTGCTTTTGGAAAGCGGCGGTGGGAAGGGGCTTCTGCAGCCTGTCAAACCAGGAGGCTACGGCAGCGAATGAAATCTGGTAGTGACACGTGGCAGTGGCAGAGGCTGCAGAACTTATGAAATATGGCATTCTGATGGCACTGCAGAAGCAGCTTCTCCTGGGTCACATGCACCTTCTGCACATGCGTTCATGGACACAGATCATCGGTGACAAGAGTGATGGTCTGGGCTTCAGCTTTCAAAGCGATGACACTCTAGCTGTCCCTGGCTATCAGCAACTGGTTCCAGTAGTTGCACAATGAACTGAGGACTCTGCACTGTCAGCCCCATTGCCTAAGTGTCCAAAGGGAAAACAACACTGGGACCAAACGCTGTGGCTTCAAGCATGCCACAGAGAGTCTGGTCACCGCATTTGTCCAGGCAATGCTCATGAAATAGGAGAAAGGAGGCCATAAAGGACTAATTATAAAGTTCCACTCAGTTTACTTCCGCTTTTCAGCCTTGCTGCTCTAGGAAAAAACACGCATGCTTTTAACTCTGTCTGGACAACAAAGAGCCACATGTCATCAAAGAGAAAAGCAAGAAGCAGCGGGCCCCAACCTTCTTCATCCCTGGAGCGAATGCTGTGGCCAGCTCTCTTCCTCTCTCATCTTCTCCTTGGAAGGTCAAAGAATAAACAGGGGTTCTCAAATAATCACGACAAAGGAAAGAATGAAAAGCTACCGGCTTCCAGATGCAAGCTCCTACCTTCCTGCTTCCACCAGGGGAGCAGAAGGAATCCACAGAGGCTGCCTCTCCCGGGTGCTGCTGTTCTCTAATGAATCTGACCCCCGGCTGCAGCTCTGAAAGGGTGCAGCACTGTGTCAATGTAAACAGCTAAACCCAGTGTCATGTCAAGTGGTAACAAGGCCACTGCTGGTTTTTTACAAGCACTGTGCACTTAGCAGATAAAAACGAGCATCCTATCGCTGGCCTCCACCAGTCACACTTATCAACAGTGAGAAGAAACAATGCTTTGTTTGACAGGTGTTGCTTGGTGGCAGTGATAGGAAGTTAAATTTCTTCCAGGCTGCCCATTAGCATGATGAAAGGGCCGGTAACAGCTGCATTCATGAAATCTTTTTGCATGTGTCTGCTGGGAAGCAGCCCAGAGCGTCCTGATGTTCCCTCCAATAAAGAGAACTAATTACCCTCCACGGTGCCACCTGGGCTAGAGTCAACCCATGTAAGGAAAGGGCTTCGGCAAACACATTTGTTTGTCCAGGACCAAGACCAGGGCCAGCAACCTCCATTCTTCCCAGTATCAGAGTGCAGCCACATGCACACAAGATCAATAAAAGGTCCGGTGTTCGACACAGGCTGGGGGCAGTACCTGCACACAAGGCGTCCCCAGGGAGGATGCGGGTTTCCAGCAGCTGCAGTGACAATGCAGTCTAGGTTCACACTGGGCACAGCCCTGCCTGCCTGTGTGCCAGGACTGGAAACCAGGTCAAAGTTCTCCTTTGAAGAAAGTCGAGAGGTCCAAAGGGTGTCAAATGAGAAAGGGGAATTTAAAAGATGAGAAGGTTGCTTTTTTGATGTGAAATACCTGTTATAATAAAAGAACTTTCAGCAGATAAACGTGTTGACATTTCCATCCCATCATTTGAGGTAGGCATTTTTACATGCATGCGCGCATGCATACACGCACACACACACACACACACACAAACACAGTACTTGGGTTGAGGAAACAGGTTTAAGGAGATGTGTGAACTTCCTCAAAGCCAGATTCACACCTCAAAGCCAGATTCACTTCCTCAAAGGCAGGATTCACACCTTGATGCTGCGACTTTACAGTCCTTGCTCATTCCATTCCAAGCTGCTCAGTGTCACTGTGAGAACCAACCCTGCAAGAAGCTGGGTGTTCTGTTCTTGAAGTTACTAGAGTACTTTTCTCAAGCTGCTGGGCCCTTTACGAAGCTTTCAGGAGGTCTGCAGTCCATCAGTGAAGGTTTTTTTTTTTTTTTTTTTTTTTTTGGTACCAGGGATCGAATTCAGGTCCTTGCGCTTGCGCAGCAGGCGGTGAAACCACTGAGCTAAATCCCCGGCCCTATCAGTGAGGTTTTAATGCAGCAAACAAGCGCAGCTCTGCTTACTGGCTGTCTATGCTTCTGTCAACCTCTTCTCCTTCCAAGAGAAGGTAGGACTACACTCTCTAACGACACCTGTTCCTCCCCAGGTCTGTGCACTGATCTGATAATAGTGCTTTGCCAATGACCTTGTTTCCCAACCTAACTCCTCAGTCTGCTGTCAAGCTCAGCAGAACAGGAAGATCATGCCGTGGAGCTTTTGCCCAAGGCTGAGTGGGGGACTAAAATGTGTCTACTCTGCATCTGTGTGCTCACATTTCAGAGACACACCAGACATAACTTGATATCACAGGTTTTGGTTTACTGCCCAACCTCAGTAATGGGAAGGAGAATGTTTGAAAAATGAACTAAAATGGCAATTTATAGTACTGTCAGGTCTTAATTATCCACATTTAAGGACAATGCAAAAATAAAACCAAAAATATTAGTTGAAATGCATCATAATTTAATCCAGCTCCTGTGTTTATCTTCTCAGCCCACCAAATCTTTCGTTGGAAAGAAGTTTGTAACTGCATATTGGGGTATCTTGAGAAGTCACTTAGCATGAAAATACCTTAGTGTTTTGGCGTCCTGTCATGAAACAGCTACTGTTTCCAGGTTAGTAGCCACGCCATTACTGACCTGCTTGATATGGCTGAATCCTAATCTGTACCCCAGCATCTGTTTCAAAAACATGAGCCCCCCTTGCTTCTTGAGATCTCTCTCTTTGGGCCTGATGAAGTGAGCTCCTGTGAGCAGGGTCACAACCATGAAGAAAAATCCCACCCAACAAAGGAAAAGACTCTGCCCACAGGGCCCTGGGGAGGTGCCATTTCATCTTCTCTTGCACTGTGCTGACATTTTTAAATTATAATGATTCCATATCCCAAATGAGTCCTAAGAACATTCTGAATCAGCTAATTAATAAATCAATTGCTCTTCAGGATGGCATTTATCAAATTCACAACTAATATGTGCAGTGAGGTTAGAATGGAAGTCTGCAGCTGCTATATCACTGGCTCTAGGAGGACCTGTTTATAAAGAATCTAGCATGTTCTAAACCCTTCGCCATACCCTGGCTGCAAGCTAGGCACCTGTAAGTATCTCTGCACACTCTTTGGATCCACTGGGGCCCAGGTTAATCGCCAGAGACCATATCTTATGGAGTAATGAGTAGCTGCTAAAGACGTAAGCACAGAGCAGCCCTCCTAATCAAACACTCAGCAGCCCATATGGTGGTGGTAATTGAAACATCCTTCTGGTCACACCGTTGAACTAAGATTAGAACCAATTAGATGCCACTGTTTAGATGTGGGTAGCATTCTGGTGTCTTTATCTTGCTCATTAGGCACAGGGATGACGTGGGGGTTGACAATACCAAGCTGCCATACTTCTCTGCAGAGTGGACCATTAATGAATTCTTCAATTCCTTAAGACCTGGTAGTTTTTTTTCTACATGTTTCAGAACCACTGCCAACACAAATCAGTTGTGAAGATGAGGCTGAGACAGCACCGTGTACTGCTCTTAATTGTCTACTTAGCTGGTATCTTCTCATTTGTAGCTGGAAACCTCCTCACCATTACGTCACACTGCTCTTCTCCCTGTGCTGTGGAGGGGCTGCTGTTGACAGTGTGGACAAGAGGGAGGGATGACAGGCAAACAGCCCAGATGTGCCATCCATCCATAGTGGAGCAAGGCTGGACCAGAGGACAAGACAGCAGAGAGACTGGGGGCTTGGAGAGTGGAGAGGCAGAGCTGCTGCTCAGAGACCAGTGGGTTGAGCAAAAGTCTGCCACTAATTGGCTCCAATTCCAGAGCCCACTATTCAGCCTGTTTTTCTTTTATCACCTATATGGTTTTTCTAGTGGAGAAGACTTCTTTATTTTTTTAGAAAGAGACAACAAGCCTTGAACTTTGCAGTCAAATAGTCACTCAAGCCCAATGGCTCTGCAAAATTACTTAGGTAGAATCGAAGCTGGAGGGTAGATATCAAGGATAGGGTCTGTGTGTGGAGACTTGGAAATGGCACATTGTCCTACAGAAAGGATGTGCCAAAGGAGGAAGAAGATGGGAAGGGGGAAGTGAGGAGGACAAGGGGGGTGGGGAGGAATCAGACACATGGCTATATTAGGCAGATGCACGGTGGGCATAGCACACAGAGATGGGAAAAGTTGTATAAACGAAGAACAAAGACACAAGAATCTTCATCTAAGCTGAGGGTATGTGAATCAGGCCAAACTGGCAGAGACAGCCAGGCAGGGACCAAAGTCAGAGACATTAAATAAATACAAAGAAATCCCATTTTGCTGGCTGGGTTTGTTTCTGAACAGATGTCAGAAAGCACCAATGACTGCCCATGTTCTTTTCATGGCTGTACCAAGATCTCACACAGGGAGTGATCGCAGGAGTTAGACTGGCTGGAGACCAAGGCAAAACAGGAAGCTACTTTGCATAACATTTTACTCATCCCAATGTTTCTGGATTTGAAACAGATGCTTACCTTATCTGAACTAAAGCGTTTCATAGGATACGATTTCTTATTTTCCCTCTTGTGGTCCCATTCATACATCCACGGAGAGTGGTATATATGATCATGTTCTTGGCACTGCTGTCTCCTTATGGCCAATATTATGATAATTTTGAAATACAAACTGAATGAATACATAGGTAGGTCATTTTCAAAATGATTTTTATTTGCTCAACAGATTGAATCTGTGCAGTAGTAAAATTACAGTTGGTTAAGTAAATCTTGAGTCTAAGTAAGGTTTATCAGGGTAATGCTAATCTTTAACCCCTTAGTCTAGAATATATTTTTAGGAGTCGGAGGAAATTCCAACATCTATATCAACAGAGAACTCACAGAGTTTGAAATGCTCCAAGCAGACTTCCTTGCAGTTATTTATGACAGCTTGACAGTGACAAAAATATCAGGAGCTGGAATTCTTTCTCCTACGATTTGTGGATGCCTATTTATGCCAACTTGATTGATCATTTTGTGCCTTAATTTCCCTTCCTGCAGATTGCTGGAAGCCTTGTCGACTACATCATGGATTCTAACAAGCTAGCACTGCAACCTATTTTTAGTTTACCAGTCATGCTCTGTCACCAAACCATGCATTTTTATGTGTAAGGGAAAGAGTTTAAGAAAGAAATGATCTACTAGGAACAGTTTAAATATTATTTCATACTTAAAGATGTATTTAAAATTAGTCATCAGTTTATATGACTTCTGGTGGCAGATGGGCCTTTTTTAAAAAAGTCTTTAAAACACAGCACTGTGTAAACATTTTTGCTTCTGGCCTTCTCTATATTCAAAAGTACCTATTGTATAGCTTTATTAGGATATCCTGTAATTTAGAAAATCAAGGTGAGTCATTTTGATATTTTGGAGGAAACCAGTGAGGCTTTTCCCTTGTGAGGCCACCAGTCATGTCACATTCAGCTCTCTGATAAGCAAAGAGGTGGGATGGGGGTGGGGACCACAAACAGTATGATGAAACTGGATGGGTTTGCTTTTTCTCACATCATTCAATCAGATGTTCACTGTTCACACTTAGGATTTTGAGAATCTATGAAAAGGCTGGCCAAGACAGGATAATGGGACTGAGTTCTACCTGACTTGCAAATGGCACGCACTGCACCGCTTGACAAATCTTTCTTCTTCTCTCCCTCCCTCCATTCTTCCTTCCTCCATTATTCAGATTGTGTAACATTAAAAAAAATACACATGTTGCTTTTTTTCTTCTGGGACAATATATATCACTGTCAGTCCAGGCAAATGTGAACGCTGGGTTCAGAGAGCAGTGTGGAGAGAAAAAGTCCACTCACTGATTTAATCTATTGAGCAAATCATAAAAATATTTTTCAAGGTCCTGCGAGAGGCATAGGATAGTACAGTACTAGCTGGGCATGGTGGTTCGGGCCTATAATCCCAGCACACTAGGAGGCTGAGGCAGGAGGATTGCAAATTAGAGCCTAGCTTGGAAACTTAGTGACCTAATGTGAACTGGTCTCAAAAGGGGGGGGGGGGGGCTGGGGATGTAGTTTGGTGTCAAGGCCCTGGGTTTAATCTTCATACTAGAAAGGGGGAAAAAGGAAGGAAGAAAAGGAGAAAGAAAGAGAAAGAAAGAAAAGTGCTTATTTTATAGGCATTTCTGTGCATACTTGATACCGTACATCTTGATCAAGGACTTGTGACAACGCAGGTCACGGGAAGCTGTAAGATAAAGTGAATGCCGATCCTGGGCCTCTGCAGAAAGCCTTTTAAATATGACTTAGAGAGTTGGAAACTGATTAAGAAGCAGAGTACAGTGGCTGCACTAGGAAGCTGATTGCAGAGGTGAACAGGAACAATTAAGCACAGGTGGGAGAATCTTCAAAGATACTTTCTAGGCATGCCCTGTTGCTGATCACCAAATTCAGAGAAATGAAAGAAAACATCCTTCACCTGACTATGTGACAAGAGACAAAGCTGCTGCTTCTACTGGGGCAAAGGGCTCCCTTGAAAAGCAAAGTTAATCTGGAGGAATGAAGGACTGAGTGGTGAGCTAAGGTCACAAAGCACAAGACCCTCTTAACCAGAGAGCTGTCCCACGGGACACGGGAAAAAATAGAATTTCAGATATTGTGTTTGTTTATTTGGTGGTATATTTGATCTGGGCAGGGAGTATTACAGGGCTATCCAATCTCATCTGTTTGATCTATTTTTCTCTTAAGCATGTGTGCTTAGTAAATTATATATTGTAAGAGACCCCGGGGTGTGCAATCCCATCTCTTTTAATACACTTTTCCATTCTAACAAGGAGCTTCAGTGGCTTGGAATAATCCTCTTCAATTGACAAAAGAAGCTCCCAATTTCTAAGTTTTTAAACCATTAGTGGCTGATCAGTTGCAACAAATATGCTGCCACTGCGGCTGCTGCACCTAATGATTGAATTTTAAATATTCATGATGGTTGGCTGTCTGTGTGCCAGCAGAGAGGGAGGCTGCATATGTCAGATACTTTTGGTTAGATATTCCAGCCATTAAAAATTATTCTATTGTACAGATCCAGTGGCGTTAGTGTGTGAGGTACATGCATCTACACATGCAGCAGTGTTCAAATAGGCAGAATCCATCTGTCAAAAATAGCCCTCTTAGTGATTAAAAAAAAAATTGAGCAATTCTGGCAGTGGTTGTCTTGGGGCATTGTGATGTTCAGTGATTTAAATTTTCTTATTTTTGGTTGTTTGTATTAAAACAAACACTCCCCATAAATTATTCTGGTAATAAGACTAGTTGTTTTTAAAATCCCAAGATAATAAGCAAAATAACAATATTACGATAAAATGACCAATTAGAAAGTTCTTATTTGAGAAATATGCATTTACTGTTTCCATATATTAACACAAAAGAAAAGAATAAGTTTTGTCTAAGTTTCAGCCTGAAATAGGTGGGAAATAAGATCTGCTTTTCCTCTAAGACAAGAATAGGCAGTCAATTATTGAAGGAAATTCAATATAGAGGGCATTGTGATCAGAAAAGGCACATGATTTATGCTAAGAAATTATACCAAATGTATTCT
Organism: Heterocephalus glaber; assembly: GCF_053883595.1. NCBI lineage: Eukaryota > Metazoa > Chordata > Mammalia > Rodentia > Bathyergidae > Heterocephalus > Heterocephalus glaber. The sequence continues at coordinate 19,820,535 of NW_028258364.1, forward strand.
TTGGCAGTTATTTGTGGCCCAGATTATAAACAACTGAGAAAAAAAAACTGAAATGAAAAATGCCCCCAGCTTCAATCTGCTAGAATGAGCTTCCGTGTCTTTCTCATTTGCCTCCTTTCCTTGCTGTTCGACATCCCCACAGCTCCCTTTCGCCTCTTCTGGTAGTGCTCTTTCTGCTGCACATGTAAACACTACCAAATCGCACTGCTTCTTGCATTGTGCACTGCTATCATTTTTTTCAAATGGGCTACTTAGTAGGAGATATGATTATTCTAATCACAGAAAAAGGCCAAAACAAGAAACACAGGTATTATAGAGAGCAAAAGCAAACATACTTGAAGTGTTCTGTGTGAATAGAAACTTAGGTCTTTCTAAAACAGGATGCTGTGAGTTCCTGGGACTGAGGACTCAGTGACTTAAGTGGCTAAAAGGAAAACCCTATTAACTGCCTGCTTAAGACTGGTCCCCAGGAATTTCCAGCAGAGAAGGATTAGAGCAAATACATCAGAAGGTGGGTCTGTATTCTACATCTACACGAGACACGGAAAAAGTAAGACAAGATCTGACCTCATGGCTGATCAACAGGCTAAACCGTGCCTCTGGGCTTGACTCTTCCAAGTTGAGAGGTTTTTATTCAGAGGAAGGGGAAACAGCAGGGATGGGTAGTGGTGAAGGCAAAAGGAAAGAAGAATTTTAAATTTTGAGACTGGAAATTCCTTGTACTGTAACAATATTGGACCCGAAGGCAACAGAACCTAGACATACAGATGCATTCACCCAGGTGAAACCCACTGCAACTGGACTACTGAGATTTTAACTTGTCACCTTGCTCTCCCCAATCAAAAGATCCATGTGCAGCTCATTTGTGGTTTGGTGTGTATCCTTGAAATGTTTCATACAATTCTGAAGAGCCATTTTTCTATAATTGTTGCCATTTTCAATAATATTTGACCCATTTACAGATGTTACAGAGAAAACTATCTCCTGGGAAAACATGCCTTGGTATGCTAACTAGGAACAAAGCATAGGCCTTTACACTGCACACATTATGTGTTTCATGACTTATATGAGATGTACAGAGGAACAGTACTAGTATTGTCAACCATCTTTCTAGTTCACTTAAAATTCTTACTTGCTCAACTTCCAATTTTATATAGTCTGCATATTTCCCACATATTAGATCTTCTGTACATGTTATATATTTCACTAGCTGTCCTATACCTGGTATCAAGACTTTTTTAAAAAAGAAAGTAGTATTTTATGAAACATAAGTTTCTCTATAGTTCTGTATAAAGGAGATGTAAGCCTTTAAACAATAGCCAAAACATTTTTTAAAAGACACTTTTTTTTCCGCATTAAGTTTATTGGTACATTTTAGGTATACAATACAGTTACATTCATCATTGGGATCTTGCACCATTACATGAGTATCTTGGTTCTTATTTTTTTTCCCCTTCCCTTGCCCTCCCTTCACCCCCTCCACCCTTCCCTATTTGCAAAGACCTTGTTTCCATTTTTTTCCTCTTCTCATATTTTTTCCTTTCCCTTTTTTCCCTTCCCCTAACCTCTCCCAATTCCCCTGCTCTTTTAGACCTTTTCTTCCTGTTACACAATATCAGTAATACATTTTTTAAATTACAATATGAAGATCTAGGAGACATTACTATAGATTTTACAGAATTTAAAAGGATATAAAAAGCATATTACAAAAATCTTTTTTGAAATAAATTTGACAACTTCTAAGAAGTAACTTAGAAGACAAATTAATGAAACTAACTCTGGAGGAAATATAAAATTTGAATAGCACCTATTAAAGAAAGTATATTCCTAGCTTAAAAACCTACCTATATGACAACAGCAGGCTCATAAACATTTTAACTGATAGATTATATCAAACAATTAAAGCAGAAAAAAGAGGGAACACTTCTCCCCTCATTTTAGGAACTCAACATTGTGCTAATCCTAAAATTGGATAAAGGTAATAGAACAAAAAAGTATGAACATAGATAGAAATTTGTTTAACAAAACAAACTATTAGAAGTCAGATCTGGCAGGATGTAGAAAGTGGTTTTGTTATAGGGATGGCAGTGTTGGTTCAGCATTGGAAGATCCACCCCCAAAAGTCATCATTTTAACAGAGGAAAGGAAAAAGCCATATGATCCTGTCACTAGTTGGAGAAAAAGTATTGGACCAAATTCTGCAGCTGTTCATGGTAAAAGCTATCAGGAGACTAGAAGTAGAACAGAAACTTCTCAACAGATTAAAGACATGTACTCCATACTTCCAGCGAGAACGCCTTGTATGAATGGAGAACATACAATGCTTTCTCCTTAAGGTGGGGAACAAGGGCAGATACGCTTACTCTTTATCTGTCCATTAAACTTTGAAACCTAGTCCCCACCAAAATAGTCTGGCAATAAAATGACACAACTAGGATAGGATTGGCAAGGTAGAAGCAAAATCTTTATATGTAGATGAAATGATCATCTACAGAGAAAATACTAAGAAATCTCTAGGAGCTCCTAGAACTTGTACTTGAATTTAGTAGAATTAGAAAACACAAGGTATATATAAAAATTCAGGTCTGTGTATACTTGCTATAAATGAAGAACTGGATATTGACATTTAAAGGTTATGTAGGAGTACAAAGGACCCAGAAAAGCCAAAAACAAAAACAGTGTTGGAAGACGTTTAACACCCAATTTTAAGACTTCTTCTAAAGCTACAGTAATCAAGGCAGTGTTGGTGTAAGGAAAGACATATAGATCATTGGAATAAAACAGAGAATCTAGAAATAGAACCACACATATATGGTCCACTGAGTTTTGAAAGATTATTTAACATTAGCATTTTATAGAATATAAACTCGATTCAAGAGCCGAGGAAGAGACGGTGTCTTCAGCAAACGGCACTAGAACACCTGGTATCTGTATATAAAAAATTAACCTCAACCTTTTTTTTCCATACATGAAAATAACTTGAAGGGATCTATGAACCTAAATAAGAAAGCCTAAAAGTATAAAACTTTAAGAAGAAATTACAAGGGAAAATATTTATGAATTCAGGGTAGGCAAGAACTACCTAGGATACAAAAAACATGATGTATAAAAGAAAAAAATTGATAAATGAGATTCCATCAAAATTTAGAACTTTAAATGACATCATTAAAATGAAAAGTAGTCCTTAAACAGACCATATTTACAATGCATATAACCTATGACCAGAATATAGAAAGAATTCCTAGAGCTCAGTAATAGACAACCCAATTAAAAGGTAGACATAAGAAGATGATGAATAGCCAGTATAGCCCAAGGAGTGGTGTGCAACTCTAGAATCAGAAAAATACTAATCAGTACAATAATAAGATTGAATTATACACTCATTAGGGAGATGAAGTCAAAAGTTTTAAAAGCCTTGTCATGACTTTTTCTTTTTGTTGTATTCTCCCCCTTTGTGTTTAATTTGTCATGCCCAATGGATTCATTCTGCTGGGTTTCCTGGGGTTGTGATCCTCATTGTCTTTTCCTAGGGTATTGTCTAAAATTTTTTGGAGTGCCGGTTTGGTATTCATGAAGTTCCTGAGGTGCTCTTTATCATGAAAGTATCTTATTTCTCCATCAATTTTGAAAGATAGTTTTGCAGGGTACATCAATCTGGGTTGGAGGCTGTTTTCCTTTAGGGCTTGAAATACATCACTCCAAGCTCTTCTTGCCTTGAGGGTTTGCATGGAAAAGTCTGCTGTGATTCTGATGGGCTTTCCTTTGTATGTGATTTGTTTCTTTTCTCTCACTGCTTGTAGAATTTTATTCTTCTGTTGGATTTCTGGAATTCTAACTATTATATGCCTATGTGTAGATTTTTTTTGATTAAGGCTAGCTGGAGTCCTATATGCCTCACTTATCTGTATGTCAAGTTCTTTTCCCCTCCTTGGGAAGTTTTCTGCCATCACTTCTGTGAAGTTTTTTTATGTCATCTGCACTCTCTCCTCTTTCTTCATTGACTCCAATCAGTCTTATGTTATTCTTCTTTGCATCGTCTAGCACCTGCTGGATTGATTTCTCGTGTTCCCTTGCAATTTTAAAGCAATTTTTCTTTTCCTGGTCACTAATTGCAATCTTATCTTCTATATCTGACACTCTATCCTCACATTGGTTCATTCTGCTGCGCAGACTTTCGATGGAGCTTTTAATCTCTTGGAAATCTGTTTGTGTCTGTTTTATGGATTCCATTTGTTTCCTATGTTGGGATTCCATCATGTTCCTCAGATCCTCTATGTTTTTATCTGTGTCCTCTCTAGATTTATTAATCATGTCTTGCACCATGAGCAAAATCTTTGCTGTTATCTGAGTAATTATTTCTGATTTCATTTTTCCCAGATCCTCTTTTGTTGCCAGTTCAGAGAGTTCAGGTGGTTGAGTATCAGAGTGTTCCATCTCGTTTCCCTTTGGGGTTGCTGTAGGTGATCCAGAAGTCTGTTTCTGAGGCTTGTTTATGTGTCTTCTCATTTCCACGGGGGCGGGGGGGGGGTAGGGGTGTGCTTTTGGCGCCCACACAGCTCACCTTCTCTGCCCTGCCCTAGGAGCTTGGGATGGCAGTGGGGGAGCTTCCTTCCTGGTGCTGGGACCAGCTCAGCTTCTCTGCCCTAGGAGCTTGGGATGGCAGTGGGGGAACTTACTTCTGGGTTCTGGGACTGGCTTAGCTTCTCTGCCCTAGGAGTCTAGGATGGAGGCGGGGAGCTAAAAAAGACACTTTGAAGTCATTGTTACTGCCTTAGCTCTCTCTGCCCATCCAGTTAATCTCTTTATATATAATTAAGGTGACTATATATATCCTGATTTGCCAGGACCTTTCTGTCATTGTGTAGTTTTCTGTTGACTTTTTTGGTTAGTTTCCCTTTTCATACTCCAAAGTGTCTTGGTTTGGATGATGAGTTAGAAGGCCTTTTTGTTTGAAGGTAATACAATTAGACATTAATAAAGAAAATATAAAATCAGGTGGTCTATCCAAGGCTTTCTGTGATACTACTGACATCTAGAACCGATACATACCTCAAATTCAGATAATTTTTGTTGGTCTGAAAAGGACCTCTGAGGGTAAAACTTCTGATGTACATATATACCATGTTCAAACACAAAGAGAACTATTTACAAGTGAAGAGAAAGAAAAGAGAAAGCACTCCACCAACTTGTGGAATATGACTGACCCCAGAGAAAATACATTATTCCAGAAAAGTAGGAAATTAAGGTAACTGTGCATGATTTTAAAAAGAGATTTAATATTCATGTTGTTAGCAACTTAGATCCCAGTAGTTTCTGTACGTGTGTTTTCCTTTCAAACTCCAGCCCTCTAGGTGCCTTGTCTCTGAGGGTACCAATGGTTCTGTAATCTTATAGACTCCCCCTTGCGTGATCAGAGGCAGTAAAGAGAGGCTAGCTTTCTCAGATATGCAAGGTGACAACTGCCTTCTCTTGGGAGCGACTTATCTATGGCGTGGTCCTCTACTAATTTTCATTGCCTGTTCGACATGAGAGGTTTAAGATGCCATCGCTATCTTCTTCTTCTGGGCTTTTTGAGACTTTTTAAAGGAAACAGAAATGGAGCTTCCTTTGGCTTTGAAAATCTATTTTATCTTGCCAATGCCAAGGCTATAAACCTGGAGCTTGGAGAGAAATATGGAAGAAAAGGAGCCGAAAGAGACAGAGCAACCAAGCTGTATGAGAACAGAATTATTATCAGCAAACTCCTCTCAAATACTGGTGACCAACATACAGTTCGCTGTTTCCATTTTCCAGTAGTAAGTCCCTGCTCACACTTGGCAGTGTGGTGCCAATAGAATGAGACAGAATGGGGGGCATGTGAGCTCAGGCTTCTGAGCAGAAAGTGGATTTTGTGTTCATAGCTTCAGGACACTTTTTGAGGAGGGATTATTGCAAAGGAAATAGGAAAATGTGGTTATGCATGTAGACTGTGATCACTGTGGCTTCTAGGCAGATGTCTGTCCTCACACTGAAATACGTGTGAGTGGTTGATTATTAAAGGAGAATGAAGGGACATTTCCACATGAAACTGAATGCAGAGATCTCTTGAATGACAGCTGAATGGTCACTGACAGGAGACAGAGACATGAAAGTTGCCCTATGTGTTAGGCAGCTATCCATCACTATAAAAAATACTTTAATAATCAACTTATAAAGAAAAAAGGTTTTATTCTTTTTTTGCTTATCGTTTTAGAGGTTTCAGCCCGACTGGCTGACCCTGTTGCTTTGGAAGAGACAACATCATGGCTGGAACGTGTGTTAAGGCTAAGTACTTGCCTCAGGGCCAAGAAGCAAGGGAAGGTGAGGAGGGGGCCTGGCTCCAAGATCCCTGTTAAGGGCATGGCTGCAATGACTTACAAGCCTCCCACTAAGACCCACCTCTTAAAGGTTCCATTACCTCTCAATAGTGCCAAGCTGGGGGCCAAGCTTTACAGGGGTCATGGGGGGCATTTGTGATCCAAACTATAGCAACCTTGAAGTCTTTACAGTTTGTGACCAACACAAACCAAGGAGTTCTATGACTCTGAGTACCTTGGGGCTTGCTGCTAATTTCAACTGGAGTAGGCCACACAGCAATCTCTGTTCTGGCTCTATCAGTTATGTTACAGGCTGGACGAATTGCATAGAACAATACAGACTGACAGATTTACCACCTACAGGAATATACATTTTGGAATTATGAAAAGCATTCGGGAACATTTGTTCTGTATTGCTATAGATCATTTAATCAAGTTCTGTACATCATCACTTATGGTACTGAACAAAACTTGATGAAAACTTGCAAGGCATAATTCTTTATAATCTCTCTATGGGTCAACGGATGCCTATGTCATGTTCACAGACTAAAATGTAAAAGATGTAGATAGCATCACAGGTCCAAAGAAGTGTGAAACCTAGCATCAGCAGCTTATTTTTTACTCCCAGTGCTCAACAAAGTTCAGAGGACTGGGTATTTTTAGTTGTATGGTATTTTTCTTATTTTGAGACTGCCAGTAATTCATTCAGGAGCTTCTTTGCCAAAGTGAAACATTCAGGTTAGTTATCTTTGCTTTCCTCACAGACTCAGCAGTCAAGAGGTAGAAAGAGCACTTTAGGTTCATCTCACTATTCTGCCCTTCATCGGGGGAACTTGGGGAAGTCTTAAACCTTCTATGATGGGCCTCAGTTTTCTTTTTCATTTTCTTATTTACAAAAAGTATGTGAACATTACCTGAAGATGGAAACACACAGTGCACATCAATGACCCAGAAAACTAAGTGCATGGAACCACAAAGCAATTCCAATGACAACTGCGGTGAGACCTGGCACCTAAGCTCCCCAAGGAATTGTGTACCTTCTCCTTTTTGGTTACCCTTTCAACAGAAACGAGGGATGGGCTTCTGATCTGTATTTAAAATTTCATCAAGTTAAATTGGTACTGTCACAAAGTTGCTCCTTTTCTCCTTGTAAAAGTGTGTCCCCTTTTGAAAATGCCAAAAATCAAACTAATTAGCTAACCCACCTGGCTGAGGACGCACCTGGTTCCAGGGCCAGAACTGACAATTCGTATGTTCTCAAATGAACCAGGTGAAAGTGGACACGGGTAGGGGTGCTGCAGGTGCATTGGTTGGGTGTGATGGGGGACAGAGGCTCCAAGAGTGCTTTGAGGATTATGGAGATGGCCTAGAGGTCCTTAGAACACACAATTTTGGAGGGTCAGTCATAAGAACATAAAAGACGCTTCAGTTGGGGGGCTGAGGCAGAGGATCACAAGTTCAAGGTCTGTTGGGGAACTTAGGGAGACCCTGTCCTCCCCTCCCCGCAAAAAGAGACTTCAGGAGGCAAATAACCCTGGTCATCATCTTGCTTGATCTCCCAGAGGAGCGGAGGATAGAGGTGAAGGTTCTGTGACACTTGTGTTTATTTCCCTGCATCCATCTTTAGGTGCACCAGTCAGAAAGTCAGAGGATGTGACGAGGGGGAGAACTGCAGCACCACCCCCCATTGGATGTTTGGGAGTTATTTCCAATGCCCACAAAGGTCCAGCTTGGTGTCTGGGATACAGTAAGTGTTCAGGAAATATCAGCTTCCTCAGTCCCAGTGAGAAAAATGAAGCCCAGAGAGGCAGAGTGCCTTGCTAAAATCCCCGAGGTTCTAGTTAATGGCAAAACAGGGCCCACAAACCTAATCATTTAGCGTCTATAGATTCACCACACTATACTAGTTCTGACCCCCAGTGTGTCCCAGGGACCGGCCTCTGTTAATGGACTGGCTGTGCCACCAGGTTCCTCTAGGTCTACAGAATCAGCGATGCTAAATGACAGAGGCACACAGAACCACGCCTCCCTATTTGATGTCAATGTGAGGAAAACTTTCTCAGGCAGCCCCAAACTGCAGATCCTGAGGTTCAGGAGTGGCAACATCAGAGCATAACCACAGTCCCCAGGCCAGGGGACCTCTGTCCTGCAGTGAGTCCCCTCCACACCAGGGTCACTCACAGAGCTGAATGCTGGGAGGGGTGGGGTCTGCTCTTTGTTGCAGAGGACGCTGGTGGGCCACCTCCAAGTGTGTCCTGCAGTACCATAGCTGTCAGACAAACTGCACCAGAAGTGCCCTGCTGTGTTGCAGGGTGAGGCGTGAGAACCCTTACACTCCTGACTCATTGTGATCATTTTCAACCCCCTCCACAGCCTGCCTCCACCTGCCACTAAGCCATCTATGTGCTATCACTCTGGAGAAGGGGACATCAAGCTTCTTTAATCACTAACCTTGATCTACATGTAATTCTAAATCAATGGACTTGAGTCTGGGATGGCCTGCATCTCGGGCCCTGTCTGTCACCACTACAGATGGGCAGGTTTCCACCAGAGGATGGACTGGGTAGTGGGGTGAGTGTCATATATTAAGCAATCCTGTCCTCCCTGTATTTGAATACGAACTTCATCCCATGCTTCATGCGGGTGGGTAATAAATCTCAGGGTCTGACACTTCTGCAGGTCTGAGAGAATGAAGCTGCTGCAAGATAAAAAGCATTTCAGGCAAAGAGATGAAACAACATCAGAATAAAAAGTTTATCAATGTATATATTATAGAAAAGAAATGTGTCCAAGTAAAATGGCTTCGGGGACGTTTTACAGTTAAAGGAAGTTTTAAAAGACCCCTTTCTATTTTTCTCCCTGTTTTCCAACACATGTACTAGATTTATCATCTAAGGGGTATATCTACATGTACTGAGGATGGTTCTTTATTTCATGTTTGCAAGAGATTTGAGGTTTTTAGGTTTAAAAAACACCAGGGTATTTATAAGGAGGGGAAAGTATTTCCAAAAGGATGTCCAATAAATCCTAAAACATTATATTGGTGTGGCCCCCTTTGCTTTATAAAGTGGTTTTAGATTCTTTATCCCATCTTTATCATGAACATCCCAAGTTTGCTTTTGCTTTGAGAGCAGGAAACTAGTTCGCGTCTGTGGAGATAGTGTTACAAACTGCTTCTTTCTGAGTTTTAATTTTCATATGGCAGCAAAAATTTGTATGAGTCTACAGGAAAACAAAGTAAACTCATTATGAAGAAACCATGGTAGGCTTTCTTATAAAAATTCCTTGCAAAGATTCTTGTATTCCAAGTGCAGGCTCTGGAAAACTCCAAGTCACACTTTAACACTGGTGAGAGCTCACTTCTCCCAGGGGTTTGCTGTGAACTCTCTCTGTCCCCGCTGTCTACACCGTGTCCTTTGGGCATCCCAGTTCATTCATACCATTCTGCGATTCTTTATTTGCTTGAGGGCACCATCAATGTCTGGTCTTTGTCAAGACACTTGGTAGACACTCAGTATGTAGAGAATCAATGGAAAGAAATGCCTGCTAGAAATAGGTAATTTATGGGAAGTGTATTGTGCAGATTGGACACCTGCTAGTGTAGTCAAGGGATATTCTTTTTTTTTTTAAGTCAAGGGATACTCTCAAGCAATAAGGTGACTATGACGCTGTGTGTGTGTGTGTGTGTGTGTGTGTGTGTGTGTGTGTGCGCGCGCGCACTACTGGAGACTGAAATTAGGGCCTTATTTTACTATATCCCCAATCCTCTATTTTTTATTTTGAGACAGAGTCTCCTCAGTCACTAAGTTGCCCAGGCTGGGCTCGAATTTTCAATCCTCCTGTCTCAGCCTCCCATAATGCTAGAATTGCAGGCATGTTCCACTATGCACAGCTAAGATGACTATAACTTGTATCATTTAGGAAGTCAAATGCAAATGGAAACAGAGGAGGGGAGGCAGGACAAGGATCCTCCTGCTGGAAAAAGGACAATACAAAGACTTGCAATGTTGGCAACCAGGTGAACACAGGTAGCAATCACCCCTAACTGTCTCCTCCAGCTTTGAGCAGTTCTCTGGGTAGAAAGATTCCAGCAAGGCAGAGTGAGCAGGGAGTGCCAAGACAGTCAAGTACCAGTGATCAGAAAGCAGATGAACAGCCTCACCCTTGTATGTTATGCCCGTGTCCGCTATAGGCTGAAGGAAACCTCTCGTCCAAGTTCCGGGAAGCTGAGAAGTGCAGCTGGACCGGAAGCCACACACCAGCCTTGGAAAGTGTGTACTTTCGAGAACACCTGCAATCTCTCACCTCTGAACTCTGATCCCGGGAAGAGTGCTGCAGAGTTCTGCTGCCCCGTTCCTCCACCCAAAGAAACTAAGTCAACAATCAAAATCTTTGCTAATATTGAAGAAGATAATTTATAGCACTTAGGAGATGGCAACTAATAAACCACATCTGAATGTTATTTTGTAGTATTAACAGATGCTTAAGGCAACAATAAATCTAAACATTCATAGAGGAGGCAAAACTGTACATGAGTTTCAATGTAGTTCTGAATTTTAAATTCTAGTAGAGAAAGAAATGAAGGAAAGCCCCTAAAATAAACAAGAACACAACATAAAAGATCATTAGTTAGCATAGGCATAATGAAGTTTTGTGCCTTTAAACAAAAAAATGGAACCCAAAGCAAATAGGAAGCACAAATACTGATGACATTAAACACAAAAAGAGGACTAGGGAGTCGGCTTAACCTCTGCCACTGATTTACTGCTGGCTGAGGCAGGAAGAGGTTTAGAAGAGATTAAGAAAGATATACACACAGCAGTCTGCTCCACACATTCAGCCAGCGGAAGGTCTGTGAGTGAGAGGGCTCAGGTCACCTGCACTCGGCAAAGCCAGGGCACAGTGTGGAAGGACCGTGTGCCTGGACCACAAGGGGGTCCCTTCACCTGCCGCCCAGCGAACCTGAATAAAATCCATTATCACCAGACTCATGTCTGTCTGCATATTCTCATCGGTGTATGATAAATTCATGCATGGATGGTAAGTTTTCTTGCTATTGTTTTGATCACAGAGTAACAGAATTTCAGAGATTAGACAATACAGAGCACCAAGTCAACCCATCCATTAGTCATGTGGCCCTTTGGCCTAGGGTCACCTCTAGTAACAAGGACCTCATTTCCTCCTGAAGAAGTTGTTACCTTCCTTGAGCAGCTCTGAATTCTAGCAAATTCTTCTCAAGACTGAGCTAAAATCTGTCTTTATAGAAATAAATACCTTTGGCCCCTGGGTAGAAAATAAATCTAAAATGTCTACAATATGAGAACCTTTCAAATATTAGAAAATGCTATTATGTACTACCCGAGTCTTTTCTACTTCAGGCAGAATATACTCAATTCTTTTAACCTTTCATTGTGTGATTTTAAATTCTCTCACCATCGCAGCTACTTTCTTCTGAACTCAATGCAGTTTCTCGACCTCTCCCTTAAAGTGTGGCGTTTATTGGACATATGCCACCTAACGTGGTCTGACAAGCAGCAGCCACAAAAGTCCAAGTCCACCTTTGAGCTACCACATCTTTCTATCAGGTGGCCACAGCATTTGCTACATTTTCTGAGTACCCATAATGTGTGAGCTGTTTAATGCACTGATTCTAATACTGAGAACTGCTCCATATATAAGCACTACCATGCTTCCTGTTACACCCGAGACAGAGAGGAAGTGACATAACATCTAAGGTCACACAGTAACTGGCCACCCTCTCACTGGTTTCCGCCATGCTTAATTTTAATAAATATGCCTAGTATTCGGCTTCGTATTCCAAACTGTGAAAATCTTTTTTGATCTGGACTCTTTCCTTCAATGTACTGTATTCACAACTCTTCCCGGCCCCACATCCAACTTGATAAATCTGCCCTTTATCATTTTAGACATGTAATTCATACCATTTTTTTTTTAAATCAGTGCATGACGATGGTTGGGTTGCCTGATGACTCTTGGCTTTTTTTTTTTTTGCAATGCCAATGCAAATTATTTCACTTAGTCAAGTTATGAGACTTCATTTAAAAATGAATTCATTGTTAGTTCACTGAAGCTAAGACCATGTCACATGCTTCTTCGCATCCCACACAGCTAGTAAATGCGCAATAAAATCACTGAAAGGAATATTGTGTCTAAGACGCGAAGCCCTCGGAGGGCACAGAGGTACATGTACAGAGGTACATGCTCCACCCTCGAGTTTGGGGTACAGTAACAGCTTCCTGCTGCAGTCGGTGCTGTCAGCACCTCCCACAACTCAATGGCACTGGTGAGCACATCCAGGATGTAATGCCTTCCTGACGGGGACCTAGCTGGATACCGAGGAAAACAGGCCACACTTGAGACTGCAACGAACCAGCATTCACCTAGGGCGAAGGGTTCCGAGATGAGATGTCTGTACACCCTGAGCAAGACCAGAAGCTGGGGACAGAGGTGGGTGTATCCCTCCCCTTGGAGGTTACGACTGCATCACCTCTCAAAGCGTGGCAATGCTACACCTTCCCACCTGAACCCCCGCAAGAGGCCGCACGATGGCAGGGCACACCTCGTCCTCAGCATGCTTGGGCATGGAATCATCTCTGGTTTCCTCCTCGAGCCTTGCCCTTGCCCTGACATCAGAGGTCCTCCATTCTGCTTCTTGCAGTACTGGGGATGATGGGGCTGAGCCTGCGAACTCATACTGTGCTACATCTCCAAATGCTTTTATGTTCAGCTTGGGTCTCCCTAGGTTCCCAGGGCAGACCTTGAAGTGGTGAACCTCCTGCTTCAGTACCAGCCTTCTACTCTATTTTAAATAAATTACCTTGAAGTACATGCAATAAAGAACTCTGAAGATAGGGTCAACTTCAGAAATAATAACAGGTTAGTTGCTAAGTGCCAGGAACTGTGTGCATGGATTTATAGACATTCTGTTGCTTAATAGTTGCAACAATTTTATGAGAAATAAAATAGAACTATTCTGTTCACAAGTGGGTTAAGAAGAGAAGTTTATCACCTCACTCGTCAAGACCTTGGAGCCAAACCTTGAGCCCAGCCTTGTTTAAGACACATCCTGCTAAATACATTGTGTCAGACCCAGCCTCACCCTGTGGGTGGCTGGCAGGGGACCCCAGCCAAAGGGGGCAGCGGTCAGAGGAGCTCAGTGTCCAGGCAGGGTCTGCTCCTTGGTCCCCAGGGGGAGTGGTTGCCTGCGTGGCCTCAGCAGAAGGACCTGACGGTATCTGCACAGCCTGGGGCCACCTGGCTGCCACCTCTGCCACCACTGGGCCTTGAGGAGACTGCTTCGTTTGTTATTTAAGAATAACATGTCATAGGAGAAGGATGGTCATCTATCAACAAAAACTTCAAAACCCACAGCTCTGCGCTGGGAGCTGCTCACTACCCACCCTGGGGTGGCAGAACCCAGGGACGTGGTGGTGGGGACAGGTCGTGTCCACTGGGAGCTGGAACACATCTGCCGCCAATACTGTTCTTCTGCAGCTTCCTGAGTTCTCTGAGAAGCATCTGGCCAGGGAGTTTCTCTGGGCTTGTTCCGGAAGTTTCCAGTCAGAATGTCCTACAAATGGAGCTGGTGGCAGCAGGAGGGCAGTTCCAGGAAGGTGTCCTGGTGGGACTCAATTCTCCTCCTCCTCGCCCCAGTCAAGCCAACCTCTTCTCTCACAAAATAAACCCGGAGAGAATGGCTTCCTTTATTCTGTGGAAACTTGAGGAGAGCCGGAGGAATCTGTTCCCTTTGTCCACGGTCCTGCGGTCACCTGGTTCGTGGCTGGGTCAGTTAGAACTTTACCAGGCCGTGCCCACAGCCTTTTAGCTTTTTGTTTTTAGGGAGGCTGTGAGGAGTAAACTCATGGCCTCATACTGAGCTACATCCCCAGCCCCTTTTATTTATTTGTTCGCATTTTGAGACACGGTCTCCTTAAGTTCTTAGGCTGGCTTCAAACTTGCAATCCTCCTGCCTCAGCGTCCTGCCTGACTAGCTGGGATTACAGGCACATGCCACTATGCTTGGTTTCTAGCCTTTTGAATATACCTGCTTCTATATACATATACTGACACAGACATTCATAAACACATATGGTATGTATATAAAATTGGGCCAGGGGTTTAGTTCAGTGGTGCCGCTGTCTGCCTCGAAAGCGCAAGGTCCTGAGTTCGATCCCCAGTTCCAAAAATTAAATAAAATTACCTGAAATACTAAGTGAGACCTTCCTTTTCCTGGTGGAGCTAAAACTACTTGCAATCCATGTGGTATTTTCTAGCCCTGGACTCTTGACAGCGGCCCAGCAGGGCCTGGTGGCCACCCTGAGACCTCAGGACACAGCTCCTGCCTTGCTGTCTTCACAGCTCTCAGAGAACTTCCTTCTGGTCTCTCTTGCTCCCTGCTTGTGCTTTACTTGCCTAAGATGTTTCTCCTCGCTGTGCATACTCCCGCTGTATAAAATGCTCCACTTCCGGCCATCCTTGGCTCCTTGTTATCTTCCTTCCACCTTGTGGCACCACCTGAGATTCCAACCAGCCTATCACAGAAGATCCACCTCACCACTGTCCCACTGTGTCCAGCGCCACCTGTTCTGTAGCTCCCCAGCCATACAACAACCAGGCTGAACGGACACCACAGATTCCTCATTACAGAGAGGGACATGGAACCCAGAGAGGCTTAGTTAATAGCCTGAAAGTGAAAGCTGGCTGAGGTGGCTCTTCGTGCTGCCACTCCAGGGCAGACTCCCCTGTGAACATCTGTCAGGTCCCTGTACAGCTGGTTCTCTGTCTACTGCTGGCTGCAGATAGTCCCCATCTGCTCATGCTCAATGTGCCCACAGTTGCTTTGGTGTTCAGCGCACGTGTCACTTCCCGCTGCCCTGAGTCCCCTGCTCTTGCTCTTGGCCACTCCGGCTACATGTGATCTTGGTTCCCCAGATGCATGCTAAGTGAGGGTGGATATATCACTTCACTCTCACTATCTCTGCGTCCGAACACACACCCAGCAATGGGGAGGTCTTCTGCAATGAATGAATCAATGAACCAATAAACGAGCGAGTCCTGTCAACGAAAACATGTATAAAAAGAAGAAAGGACATTGGACTACAATAAGACTCTGGAGACCTAAATCTACATGGCAGTACTGAGTAGTATTTGGAGGGATCTGGAGTAGTACCGACAGGCCAGGAAGCTGAGCCTGAAAGATCCAGGCCATTCATTGTGTGGGCCACTCATTAATTCCCTGATTTGTTTGCTCATTACACTAATCTCCACTTCCTACTCTAGTAGTCTTACTTAGTCATATCTGACTTTGACTTTACTTGGGACAAATACAAATCTTGCATTATAAATTCCTGAATGCCAAAAGTTAACTATGTGTTCTTACTCTCTTCTGACAAATGCCATTGTCTTAGTCACCTTTCCATTTGATGGAGGAAAAAAATCTGACATAAACAAATTGAAGGAGAAAAGTTTGATTTTCATTCACGGTTTCAGAGGTCTCAGTCCATGGTCTGTTGGCTCCAAGGCAGAAACAACATGGCAGAGGAAAGCTGCTCACCTCATGGTGTCAGGAAACCGAGAGGGTTGGAAAGAGCCCAAGAAAAGATACACCTTTCAAAAGCAGCTGTAGAGAGGCACCTCCTCCAGGCGGGGCCCACCTCCTCTTAGTCCATTCAGCTGTGAACCTGTCAGTGGGTAAACCCACTCATGATCCAGTCATCTCTCTGAGCACTGCTGCAGTGGGGACAAGGCCCTCAACACATGTGTCTTTGGGGGAGCCTTCATATTTAAACTTTAAGAGCCAACAATATGTTTGGGATCCAAGGGGGCCATGTTGAGTGGGGCTGAAAGACGCTGAAGGAATCGGAAGATGCTTGAGAACAGAGCTACTTGTGGGCAGAAGTATTTTTAGGATGATAATGCAAAGTTGTGTCTTGATTGTTGCTACAAAGCTTGTTACTCATGTGCTTCCCTCTTAATCACTCAAATGTTTTATTTCTAAAACAAAGGATTTATGAAACAGAGACAAATTATACTGTTGAAATATCATCAGAATTTTCTTGAATTCGGCAAAGTATGTTTGGGCAAAACTGAAAATGTTTTCATCTTTAACTCTGCAAGTAGAGCAATTTCAAATACAACAACTGTGCTTTTTCAGTTTAGCTAAACACTCAACGAACTGCTTGAGTTTGATTTTCCTAGAAAGTTATTTTTCTCCGTAGAGAATGAAAATAACGAAGAATATTCTCTCTTGCAGGGGACAAGGGCCCTGCATCTACCAGGAAGAGGGGCAGTGCAGTCGAGATGGAGCCAGGTGGCATTGAGGAGAAATCAGCCCCAGTCCCTGCTTTTAGCTCCCCACCCACCCTTCTTTTGCCTTTCGTATCCTTTGTCTGAATTACAGAGCCCTATGGCCTCTGAGAAAGCAGCTTTATTTTCATTCTCGAACTAAACGCAACAATGGATTAAGAGTCCCTAAGTTTGAGAGCTGGCCCTGCTTCTGACCTTCTCCTTTTTCATCAGCCTCGCTTCCATTTCATGTGACTGTTCCCCACTCACTCTCCTCCTCCCCAAACAACGTGAGCAGTCTTAAGGACGCTCCTTTAACCTCCTCCCCAAGTCTTCCTTCATCTCTTCAGTTGTTTCCTGACTGGGGCCTCCATTGAGCACCCCCACCCCTGGACACGCAGCCTTTCAGGGACAAGGTGAGAAACTGTCACCAAGTCAGCTCATGCTCTTAAAACTCGGAGCCCCAAGTTCCCGTCCCAGAGACCCTCCAGATGGCTTCCCCAAGTCTGTCCTCTAGAAGGTGGTCACTCAGCTGTGTGCACACCGAGGTCCAAAGAGTGGCCACAGGAAGTGCAGATGGAGGTGTGGGTGAGTGTCCCCCAGATATGGGAAGTCCCTGGGACACGGCACAGAGCCAGGGATGGACAGGGAACTGGGGAGGGTCCAGGGGACTCATGCCTCAGAATCCCCAGAAGGTGAGGATGCTGCATTCAAACCTGGCCTTTGCGGTTGCTAGGAAGGTGCTCGTGTCCTCCCCATGCTCAGCCAATGGAACGTATAATAGTTTTTTAGTTTGATATACAATAATTCAATGTGAGGCCTACATTTGTTCTCATGCCGCAGGCCCCATAAATGTCAGGGATGGGTCTGTCTCTTCCCACCCAGCAACTGTCCTGCAGATCCGCTCTGCTGAATTCCAATGCCATTTGGGCAGTGAATATAGAACATGGACTTCGTTGTGCTTGGGGGCCGGCCCCTCTTTGTTGCACCAACCCCTACTCTTCACCTTCAGCCACTGACAAGGCACAGTGGTTAATGTGCAAACCAGGAAGAGAAGCTGCCATGTGTCCCTCCAAGAGGTCTTCGTGAAGCTTGGCACTCTGGGGTCAGACAGTGCCCAGGATGGAATCTGTCTGCAGCGAGAGCCACGGAGACACAAGTGACCTCCTCTTCCTTTACTGATTTGTGTCTCTTCCTCACTGTGTTATTTCACCCTTCTTTTCTGAAGTGTGTCAGAGAGAGAGAGAGAGAGAGAGAGAGAGAGAGAGAGAGAGACTGTGATGGAAGGCGGCCAAGCAAAGACAAGGGGTGGAGGAGCAGTTGGCAATTGCAGTTTGACGCTAATGATTTGTGTACAATTCAAGGTCAGGGAATGATATGTGAGGCTTGCGCGCCCACCCACACAAGCATACACAATTTAGTACTTGATTATATCAGCATATAGCCCTAATACATCTCTTACTGCCTCGTTCACTTGCCTCTTCAATTAGAAGGAAAACACGGAGGGCAGGGACCACATGTTAAGCTCCTTTTGTTCGCCATAACACCTACCACCTTATTAGGCACATAATAGGCATTTGATAAATATGTTTTGTTAAAAGAGACCTGCCTCTGTTAATGAAATAAATGTGTTCTTGAAATGATCGGAATAAAGTGGGGCTCTGTAAATGGAATCTGATTTTAATGACACGAGGAAGGTTGCAATGGGAATAGTGAAGTAAATCCTTTTATAAGGCCAATGATCATTCCATTTGGGTTGTCATATATATTTTTTTACCCTCTTGGACCTAAACCAAGGAATTTCAATCTGGGTATCTATGAATCCCCTGTCACTGTATCCACATTTGTTTGGGAATGTGTATTTTTCTGGTGAATTTGCTGTAGTTTTCATTGTATTCTCAAAGGGATGTTCTACTTCAAAAAGAGAAAAAAGTTAAAACACATGGGCTAGAAGTTGCCACAGAAGTGAATAAAATGCTCTAGGAAAATAATTCACCAATTTTGGCAAGGACAAAATAATAATCAAGGCTAACGTTTGTTGAGCATGTGCTACATACCAAACACTTGGCATTTATTGCATTTCATGTCCCCTGCAAGGTAAGCATTATTATCTCATTGTGACGATGAAGGAACAAGAGGTTCATCCGAGGCACACAGTTACTAGGCATCAAATGTGAGATCTGAACAAGGGATCTGCCTGCTTTCAAATTCGGAAGTTTTTCAGTAAAATGGTTTCTGCATCTCTAATATCCTACCTAAAATAATGATATAAAGATAATCATAAATAAATTAACAGGGCCATTTAGCTCAGTGGTTTTGCCACCTGCCGCGGAAGCGCAAGGGCCCGAGTTCGATCCCTGGTACCAAAAAAAAAAAAAAAAAAATTAACAGCAGATCCCCCAGGAGAAAAGTAAAAAATATATATGAAGGGCTTGGGAGGTAGCTCAGTGGTAGAGCCCTGGCCAAACACTGCAAGGCTGAGTCCCATCTCCTGCATGGAGGGGAAAGAACAGAAAAAGAAATATATGAAATTCAAGCACAGAGGAAACTCAGTAAAGACCTTACAGCTACTAAGTGAAAGGGCTGGTGTTCTAGCCTAGCTCTCTCCACTGCTCAGTCCCCTGCTTCTGGCTGCCTTTCCTGGTCCAAGGACATGGCCTGGCCTCCCTGTGACACACAGGAAAATCAGGGGGTGGTCCTGTTGTCAGTACAACAGCATCATTCTTCTGGAAACGAAATTCTTTCCTTTACATTTCTCTAGAGAGAAGTCGATCCTTCAAGCATTTAGAAAGCATGTACTTTATATCTAGGGCTGTGTTAGTACTATAAGAAAACGTGTGTGTGTGTGTGTGTGTGTGTGTGTGTGTGTGTAAAGCAATTGTGCTTTTTTCTGGTACCAGGGATTGAACTCGGGACCTTGCGCTTGCAAGGCAGGTACCACTGAGCTAAATCCCCGGCCCTGCAATTGTACTTTTTAACCCAAATTTTGGGTATTGTTTCTGACCATCCAATTACAGTTCAGGCTACTGTATTTGGGAAAGTGGTGATGGTGTAGTCAACTGTGCAAGTTGTAAATGCAACACCCCAGCTCAATACTCAAGGCCAACTGCCTGCAACTGTAGCAGGAACTTAGGGACAATACCGTTAACATTGAGCCTGTGGAGAAGGGTGGCCCCAGGATCATTCAGGATTCATTTGACATTATGAATTCATTCCATTTAGCTACTCAGCTTGGTACTAGGAGAGTAAATTAATATGTGAAAGGGCTGTTAGCTCCTTGAAAGAAAGTAACATTGAAATTCAGGTTTAATATGTAACCTGAAAGACAGTTTTGCATAAAAGGGAAGGAAATCCGGGGCCCTGAATTCAAAGGACTCTGGGTTCAAATCTCCATCCACACTAGCTGCATCCCCTTAGGCAAAAAAAAAATCACTTAACCTTTCTATGTCAGTCTTCTCACATGAAGTGGAGATAAAATATCTTTATAAGCTTTGAGAAGAGTAAATGAGGAAATACGTGGAGAGTATGTAGGACAATACTTAAACAATATATTCACTCAAAAAACAGCAGGATTTGGTTTGTGTAACTTTATGTCTAAAGAAAGTGTGTAAAAATAATAAATTGATAAATCTCTCTAAAAATCCAAACAGGATAAAGGATACAAACAAATTCTCCTTCTCCATGAAGGATCCCATAGAGATTGAAAAGAAAGTCCTTACAGTAAAAGCTCACCGGAAAACAATTCTAAAATAAGCATTTTCCTGTGCATAGGTTTATCCAAATTTCCTTCCCAATTTTATTTATTACTGTTGACATTTTATTGCTTAAAATAATCTCATGTGATCCAGAGGGAGCTGCAGAAATGGGTGCGGTGCTCTCAGATGCACCATGGTCTTTCTTCCATGTCAACATTAGCATGAATTATTTCAATCCCGTATTTGTGTGGGAAGCATGGCAGAGGCCAGATTTATAGCAGAGCTTGATTGGTATTTTCCAAGTCCTGCCTCCATAGTCATTTTGTATATGTAAGACAAAATTCCTGGAAAAACCCCCCAACTTTCAGAAGAAAAGAGATGACACGTGGCAGCAGAGTGAGTGTCCATGATACTAGGGTCCCACCCGCCACTCCCAGCTGACGAGCAAGCCAATTAAATTCACTGAGTTGAGGATCTATGTTTTCAAGGACCACAGGACGTCAGCTTTCTAAAAGCAATACAATTTTTGTTTTTAATATGCAGTGTCCTTCAGTGAAAATGACAAGGCAGTTGCAGTAACATTAGGATGCTGCAGATGAGAGTTTTTTTTATCCAGAAATCAAAGTGAAAAGACCTAGGAAGCTGGATAAAATGAATGCAAAAATATCTGTCCAGTCAGGGACAGTGGCTCAGGCTTGAAGTCGCAGCACTCTGGGAGGCTGAGGCAGGGGGTTCCAAAGTTCTAGCCCAGCCTGGGAAACTTAGTGACTTAGCAATGTCTTGTCTCAGAAACAAAACACAAAACAAAACCAAACTAACCAACCAAACAAAAAACCCAAAAGGGCTGGGGATGCATCTCACTAGGAAGGCATTGGGTTCAATTTCCAGTACTGCCAAAAACAACAACAACAAGCAATTTAACTATGTTCTTGACAAAAGGATGCTAGAAGTATTAATTCTCAGACATTTTCAGATGATTCTCCATGATTCAAAGGCCTACAGACCAGAAATACATCAGCATTCATTTGAACCACCAACCAAATGCCACTCCCCTAACCTCCAACAAAAAGTATATGATATTCATTAAAATATAAAGACACACACATATGTACACCCCGCCCCCCAAGAGGGAAAGGTGAAGAGAAAAGACACAGAAAAGCACTGCAAGTTGTTTTGCCACCTATTACATTCTACAAAATTAAAAATGGTTCCGAAGTGAACGGCCACCGCCTGGGCAAAGGCAGCAAAGGCAACATAAGATATGGGCTGTGATCTTCAGTGGCTTTCTCAGGCCTTTTCATCCTCTGTCAACACTGAGACAAAATTGCCTCATGCTTAAGACCTCACATTTGGATTCAGGCAGCCTTTGCTTTGGTTCCTAGTTCTTGTGCTACTCAACTTTATCTGCCCCAGGTCCAAGATAATTCGAAGATGAAATGGTATAGACTGAGTGCTAAGCACAGGTCTCGGCACGCAGAGTATTCCATACTTCACCTTGGATTGGAGCTTCTCAACCTTGGCACTACTGGCATTTTGAGCTGGACAACTCTCCTCTGAACATCTGGAGTCACCACCCACTAGATGCCAGTAGCATTTCCAGATGCTGCCAAATGTCCAGTGGAGACAGGGGACAAACATCATCTGTGGTCAAAGATCACTGCTTTGGAACAACCTTTTAGAAGAATAGCATAGCTCCATTCTTCTTGACACACGTATACACACGCACACATACTATATATAGCTCTAGAGGAGAAAGAAATTATATAACTCTCAGGATCTGTTTCTTCATCCTGAGGCCATTGTTTCAAGATTCTCTCTTATTCTAAATTCTGGCTCTGAAATTCTGGTTCTATCTTTTTCATTTCACCAAGGATTTAAAATTATTTCTGCCTATAAAGAAACTCACTCAAGTAACACTTTCTAAACTAGAAAACTTAGGAAATTCAGATAAGCAAAAAGGAAAAAAAGGAAAAGAAATTTATTTATAATTCAGTAGAATTTAATTGAATTTATAATTAAATTAGAACTAACTGGGTTGACATGATGGTGATAAATGAGTTTCTGGATATTTTTCAAGTACATGCATCTGAGTACAAACACAAACGCACACACCTATATACTCATACAATACACACACATATAGACATAAATATTTCTCATGTGCTCATCACTTTGCACAATCACTACTACTTATTTCCAGACCTGGTGCTAGACTTTCTCTATAAGAACATAATTTTTTTCCTCATGTACAACATCCATCAGAAATGGTTCAATAATTCATGTGTTTTCAGCTACCACAAAGACAGAGATGAACTCAGAATCCACACTTTCACTCCTTTATTCCTCCAAAGGTCAATGACTTCAACTGAATGTCCACCTGATGAGCCACACAGTGTTAAAAGCTATCCTCTTTGGTCAGTCCTCCCTGTACAGTAAGCAATGGCCTTCCGTGGTATTTTAAGTTCAAGGTTTGGAAGTCAAATTTGACTCCTGTCTCTCTCTCATGCCCCAGTGTCTGCTCACGGTCACTTCCGCCATCTCTGCCTTTCTCTTTGGATCTATTTCTAGGGTCCTAATTATTTTGTTTTGGGGTAGGAGGCTGTTTGCTAGCAGCTCTCCTGCCAATCACTGATGAAGATAGATCTCTCCTCTTCCCAGAGACCTACAGTGACAACCCACCGCTTCTCCCATCACAAGTGAGATCTTAATAATGGACTCGGCGGGCCTCCTCCAACCCTCCTGATTTGCTGCTCCTCAGCTTGTGCTTTTACTTCTTGTCACCCTCCACAGTGGTGAAGGTCCTGTCCCCTCTCTGAACAGCAGTCACTCTAAGTAAAGGAAATCAGAGCACAGAGCTGATGCCTTTTAAAAGGATCAAAACCAGAACATGAGTGAATTATCCTTCCTTATACTCCAGTCACCAATTGTAGCTATTTACTACCTTACTAGGGAATACCTTTTTTGTTAGAGATTATTAGAAATACTTCTGTATTTTGGTTTCAAAACATGTTTGCATATTTACCAGACTGGATAAAATGTGTTGTTTTTCTTTCCTCCATCTGGCACTGGGGATTGAACCCAGGCCCTGGTGCATGCTAGGCAAGTGCTCTACCACTCAGCTACAGCCCCAGTCTTGGGTGAGACGTGTTTATGCTGTTAGGAAGTCAAAGTCGAGCAATGATTTCCTTGTAGCAGTATCTCTCATCAAGGCACACGCATTCACTTAATCCAAA
The DNA here is from genome assembly GCF_053883595.1 of Heterocephalus glaber. Taxonomy (NCBI): domain Eukaryota; kingdom Metazoa; phylum Chordata; class Mammalia; order Rodentia; family Bathyergidae; genus Heterocephalus; species Heterocephalus glaber. Next base: position 19,844,103 of record NW_028258364.1, read on the forward strand.
AGATGAGGCAGATTTCTCAATTCAAACATGTACAAAGCAAGAGCCCTTGAATTTAATCATTGCAACTTGGAAAACATGTCACTATATCGAATATAATGGGAATTTGTATTCTGTTAAGGTTTTTGAAAATCTTTTTTAAAAAAAAAATAAATAAATAAAAGCAGCTTTTGGTAGAGGATAAACTTCTTAAAGGAAGGGAGCAGGCCTTTTGCTTCCCTGTGATGCTCACAGTGAGGGGAACCTAGCTTGGTGTGCATTTGGTCCTGGATAAATGTTGCTAGGTGATTCATACTGGAAGGGGAAATGGAAAGAAAAGCCTGAAGACTCAGGATTTGCGTGCATGCATCTTGCTGCGAATCACACAAGCGTGGGAGAGATGACTAAGTGGGTAGCATGGGATGCTGAGGGCTTCGGCCTGGAAATAGCAGGAACAGGAAGTGACTTTGCAAAGGGATTAAAGGCAGCACCCAACTTGTGACTTGCAGACCGGAACCAGGAATAGAAATGATTCAGGCCTTGAAATGAAAAGATGAGGGAAAGGATTCTTAAAGCAGAAAGGGAAAAGCCTGGGCTCAGAGTGAACAAGATAATGACTCTGATGCTAAGATCCTCTGAAATGTTATTTTCTACTTTAAATAAAAACAAAGGCTTCACATTAACCACAAATGTTCTATCACATCTCTGCTGTGACCACAGCTTTGATACCAGGTATGGGGATGCTAAGAAATTTCCGGTGTGTTTGGGGCCTGTGACTTGCTCCCTCCACTCAGCCCAGCTCACCATCAGGCTCTCCATCTGCTCATCCCCACCATCTCCGTTCTTCCTGCTCTAAGCTTTCCCTCCCAACACCAGTTAGCACTTTATGAAATGTCAAAAGCCATTCATGATACCCGGGCATGGAGGCCCATGCCTGCAATCCCAGCACTGTGGGAGGCTGAGACAGGAGGATGGTGAGTTCAAGCCCAGCTTTGGCAACTCCGACATAGCTAGACCCTGCCTCAAAATAAAAAATAAAGAGAGAGAGCTGGGAATGTAGCTCAGTGTGGAAGCCATCTACCGTTAATGGCACAAGGAAGAAGCAAAGGGGTGTGACTTTGATGCTATGTTATGAGAGGCACTATGGCTTCTTCTGCTCTGCCAGAGTCATCCAGTCGGGGGTGGCCACCTCCTTGTCCCAAGGACACTCAAGTCACCATGGGAGAGGTCTGCATGGCAGGGATGGAGGCCTCCAGCCATGGCACTGAGCGGGAAGTCGGTCCTCTGCCACAGAGTCAGAACTGTCCCTCTGCACCACTCCTGGGAGAGCTCCTTCAGCACTGTGGGGGATGGCACACATGGCATGAAGCTGCCTGGTTTTGGGTGTAATTCATTATACAGCAACAGATAAATAATAGATTTTTTTCCCCAATAGAACCCTTCTTTAGAGGCAAGTTTAAAAAGCTGCACTAAAATGCTGGGCCTGGTGGACACACACCTGTAATCTCAGCTTCTCAGGAGGCTGAGGCAGGAGGATCACAAGTTCAAGGCCAGCCTGAGCAATTTAGTGAGAACTTGTTGCAAAATAAAAAATGAGAGGGCTGGGGATTTGGCTCAGAGGTTTCGCCGCCTGCAGCGCAAGGACCAGAGTTCGATCCCCGGTACCAAAAAAAAAAAGAAAAGAAAATGGAGTTCCCTGAATTCAATACCCAGTATCACACTCACACCCACATCTATTATAATGCCTTCTTATATCTAAATAGCCCCAAGATTTTTTAAAAAATAAAAAATATTTTAAGTTAAAAAGTATTTATTATTTTGGAATACTTGTTCACCTGTTTTTAATACAAAGTTTTGATGTTATAAATGTTCAAGTGCATCAAATCCGACCTTCTCTTTTAACTTCTAATTTTAATGAAGACAAATGATTTTTCTAATATCATGAGTTTCCAGAATATCTAGAGCATTTGTTGTAAAGGTCTTGAAGAGTGTACAGACCTCTTAAGGTGCAGAGCTGACTGATTATCTTTGAGCCATTTTTCTCATTTCAAATCACTCAACATAAATAAAACAGGTGGCATTTGCATACCAAAATTTGATAGGTTTTTAAAATTTTAAACAGAGGTAAATGTAAAGGGAACAATCCCAACAAAGCCAAAATGAAAAGAAATGTTTTTTTTGAGACAGGATCTTGCTATGTAGTTCAGCCTCACCTTGAACTAACTATGTAGCCTAAGTGGGCCTCCAACCCACTGTGATCCTCCTAACTCAGCCTCCTCTGTGTTCTGAGAAAATTTTATCATCAGTGAAACTTGGTAAGAACAAACTTAAAAAGAGATATGGTTACCATTTTGTTTGCAGTCCTTGCCCATAAAATTTTCACATATATAGGATAATATGCGTCTTCTAGAATCTCTTCTATTTTGAATGCTCAATGCCTAGCTGCAGGTATAGAATAAATGTCTGCTGAATCAGTGAGGGAATGAATCTGGCTTTAAGGAAAACTGAAACAGTTACACTCTCCTAGCAGATCAAAAGGACGTGAACAGCATGCGAAATGATTGATGGTTTTAATTACACATAAACACGCACACAGTACCTGCAATGGCTGTACTTCTATTCTAAATTCATACATTAATACACAGAGTTGCCTGAACAGTTATTATTATCGTCCCTTTCTAGATGAAACGTCAAGCTCAGACAGGCCTTGTAAGTAAGGAAATGCTGGGGTCGGGATGGTTCAGAGCTGACTCCCGACACCCACCCTTGCCACCTCCCTGCCCTGCAGTCCTTCCCTGCCTCACCAGCTTCCCTGAGCCAGGAAGGTGGGGTGGCGAGAATCCTGCTAGGGCTGCCTTGTGGGTGTTTGGGGGAATTGTGTTTATTCACGAGTTTCTCGCACCAGCCCGTCAATTTAACACTCTGCTAACTGGCCAATTACTCATGTTGGTGGGGAGCTAAGTGGGTGCTTTGCCAGCTGCACACCTTTCTTTCTCAATATAATTAATGAAGCTCATCAAAACCCTAGAAAACAAGCCCACAGCATCGGCTCCTCTGACTGACGCGTTAATCGGGGGTCGGGTGTTCCTGACCTGCCACAGGATGTTTATATTGGCCCTGAGGCTGCTCGAAAATGGTAGATGTTGACAGTACACTTGTGCATGAGAGAGAGAGTGTTCCTTCTTTGATAAGCAGCCGTCTTACTGGCTGCAGAAACAGCCGTGGCAGGGCCTGAAGGCACTGGATCCCCGTGCTCAGGGGACTTTTAACGACATGGGGACGCCTACTGGGTGTCAGGCTGTCCAGAGGAGATATCTTCCTGGCTAGGTGGAGGTGTTGGGAAGCTGGATCCACCTCATCCATTTGGGATCACACAGCTTTTAAAGGTGATGGAAGGAGTCACAGTCATCAAATAGCTTCTGCTCTGCTTCACCTTGGGTCCTGCCTACTGCCTTGAAGACAGAGCAGGTTTTCTGATTATTGTCGCTCTAGGTCAGAGGGTCCAGGGGGTCGCACGTGAAAGGTGGCTGGGCCGAAAGCGGCATGTGGGGCATCCATGGTGCATCTGAATCCAAGACGTGGTGTGGGAGGAAGGATGTAAAGTGTCCCCTGAATGAGTTCCACATTGATTACATCTTCACATAACCATATTTTTAGTCTATTGGGTTAAATTAAAATGCATTAGAGTTAATTTCACTGGTTTCTTTTCACCTTGTGTGACATGGCTAATAAATCTCTGAAAATAACATGGCTTGCATCTGTGGATCGCACTCTTTTATTGGAAGATGCAGTTATGGAGTTTGGAAAATCTGAAACTGTCACTGTGCAGGAAGGGATGCAAAGGCTAAAGCATTTTCCAAGACCTGTCACTTGGCTTTCTCTATCACACTAATGAAAATTTGACTAACGGGTGATATGGAAACTAGCATTATCGACCACCGAGGCCGCACTGCACTCAGATGTGAATCGCCTCCATCCTCCTGGGTTTTCAATCATGCTTGAGCCCCCACGGCTCTGCAGGACAGGCTCGGACTTGCCCGGGCAGAAGCACAGTGTGGGACTCTGTGGCACGTGCACTCGTGCTGACTGCATGGATCTGAACACCTGAGTCTGCTCTGTGCGTGGTGGCTTTTGGGGGACAATCACATGGATCCACAGCTGCTACCTGTGGCTATGCAGGGTGTACACAGCACAAAGTGTGCAGAGGGGCTGTAAAAGGGGCTGCCCTCACAGCAGCAGGGGCACCCGGTGGGCCTGGGTGGTGGCACATCTGCTCCGAACAGGTCCCCCTTTGTATCACTGGCTTGCTTCAGTTCGCACTGAAGGGCTCCTGGCTTAACAAGCCCATTAAAACATCCTTCGTATGGACTGGAGAGAGCTCAGATACACCCCAAACATCTCACCCCTAAAAGCAATCACAGAATGTACTATTTACTAGTAAGCACTATTTACTGCTAAGTAAAAATGTTTAGGTGAACTGCATGATCTTACCTATCACTGTTAACCAGTGAGGAACAATGAACTAGGAATCTCCGCAACATAAAAGGGCTTTAGATTTTTTACGTACTAGGTCAGAGGTAGCAATCTGGTGTCTAGGAACGAGAGTCTATAGGAACGTGCTCAGGAACCAAGCTATGATAGAAGAAAGGGACATTTTATTTTTTCAAAGAGTTTTATAACTTCTAGAAAAGCCCATAACTGCCATGAATAGTTAGTGAATCGTGACATGATAAATTTTAAAGCTTGCAGCGCTGCTCCTCTCACATACTTCACTAAGGACTATCTTTAGAGAGAGCTCTCTTCAAATGAGTCATGATCAAGTGAATCTTTATAATAAGAATATTAAGCAAGGAGAACACATGATGTAGGCAGTTAATGCTCTCAAGAATGAAAACAACCACTTTCATGATGATATGAATTTGTGGAAAAAGTAAACACTTGTGAAAACAAAAAGCTGAGCTGTAAAGTGCAGGAGTAGCTATTTGGGGCTCCATGCAGCACAAACTAAAAATATCACCGTGAGCTTTCCTCACACCTTTTGCTGAGTGGGGAAAAGTACCTCCACAAATAGCAAATATACAGCAGAAGATTAAGACAAACAATAACAAGGTAAATAACAAACGTTTGAATTGCTTCTAAGTACAAATAAGATTCGATGTTTAGATCTATATGTGATGTGATCACCATCTCTCAGAAACCCTTACTTAGATCAGAAACATTTGCTTCATTTCTCTTCCATCTTGCCATATATTCAATCACCAAATTCTGTTACTTTTTCCTCTGTCACTGTGTCTGGTTTCCCTTACATGTTAATTACCGTGGCCAAACAGAGATCTTTACTTTCTCACTTGAAATGGCGCAAAGTCCCCTAGCTGTTCTCCCATCTGATCTAACCTGCCTTCCCGTCATGAGCCGGCTATCATCTGCGCTGTCCGCTTCGGAACAACCCAATGCCTCCCCCAGAGTGCTTCCCACCAGCCTTCCACCCCGCTCCTACTAACTCCTGGCCTATCTCAAAGCCTACTTCTCCTTTGGAAGCTGCTTTTTGCCTACTCCAGCCTCGACTGACCTTCACCTTGCTTTCTGTTGAGTTCCTGAATGTAGGATTTAGTAAGGTAAAACCTAACTATTCCATGACTTAACCTATGTACCTCCTTCCCCACTAGACCATACAGCTCTGGACATTCTAGGTGATAGGATTTTGTAATCTCTTTTTACTCCATAATAATTTAGAACTCTAGGAGTGAATACACACAAGAAGGGTATAATTGGTCAAGTTTCACAATTTTCCACACTTGTGGGTCAGGCCCTTAGCCTAGTAGGCCTATTCTATTTGCAAATGCAACACACACTCATAGTGGTGGTGGTGGAGATCCGGAAGGGTCCAGGGTGCAGAAGAATGAAACTTAAAAGGGAAATAGACTGAAACTGGGCATCCGGCCAAGCTGATACCCTCTCAAAGCTCAGGAACACCCGGGGAAGTTGTCTAGATGCCATCTTTGATACAACCAAGTGTCAGGACACAAAACTCAGAGCAGTCGCCCTAAGGATTGGCCTGGGAGCCCTCTCACTCTGTAAGGGGAGCTAGGTGAGCCTCCTGTTGCCTTGAATGCACAACTCTCCATTCAGCGACAGCCTCTCCTTCTTCAGGTCTTGAGGAAAGTGGCTCAGCCTCACAAGGCTGTGCCCTTAGCAGGTCCTGAAATGGGAAGTCGGACAACTGACACTCTCCTGGAGAGGTGAGGGAAATGGGGAAGAGAAAGCAGTGGAGCATGTACTCCTGTGTCCTACTAAGAAAATCAACAAGACACAGTGGCTATAATTGAACACATATAAATATTGAGCAATGAAATAAACAAAGGCTGCTCTAACTGCAGCTCTGGTGCTATCTCATGTGCCATTTCTCCATAATAACATGGTCCTGGTGGTGGATGTTGGGGAGACGTGCCACTTATTAAAATGTATGTTACCAGGCCCTATCCCAGACCGAATGATTTGGCAGTGCATTCTGATTACCTGCGTCTTGAACAATTTCCCCAGGTGATTCTTAGGCCCACGAATGTCTCAGAACCACTGTCTGATGGGTTATAAGCTCTCTCCATAAACAAGACTATTCTCGTCCCACAAAACTTTTAAAGAATATTCTCACAGGGGGCCAATTAAAACCTCCTTCTTCCATAACACTATTATAAAACTAATTCCTTTCCTAAAACTTTGAGTTTTCTGCTGTTTTCTCTGAGCCTCCTATTTCTAAGACTCTGACAGAATATCAATCAGGATTTTCAGAATCTGCCAGAATGTGTAGGAAATGATTTATTTTACCCATTGATAGGGACATTTCCCTGATTATCTGCATTTTTGTACCACTTCTGCCCACCCATTCCCTCAGCTGGGAGGGCTTGGATTCCATCATCGACCAGGGTTCTATCAATACTTTACCTTGCACTGTTGCCAGGTCCTTTTGGCTTAGTCAGGGGCATGGAATCTAAATTGTTTTTATAGTCTTTGAAATAAGTCAATATTTTCAAGATCCTAAAAAAAAAAAAAGACTCAATGGCTAGAATCATAAAATCTTACCTTTTTCTAAAATGGCACGATGACAAGGTTGGCACTGCTATCCTTTTGAATACATGTATCTGAGATAAGGAAACTTCACCTTGGGAACATTTTAGGTTTTAGGAAACCTATGCTATGAAAGCCAAAAAGGACAGAAACAATAGTATGAAATTTGCTGAACAATGTAAAGTTCAATATTGGAAAATATTTAATACTTCCACTACCAGAGCCCACAGGAACCTCTGGTAGAAAGAACACTGCTTTCTCCAATGTCTCAGTATGTTGACAAGCAGGGAATAAAATATTAACATTCAAGAACAAAGAAGAGGGGAAATGGCGATAGCAATTTGAAAGATGCCAACAAAATTTTGGAAGTTGAAAATCAGATGACCCAGCAGCAGCTCAGAGAAAGCTGAATCTAATCCTGCAGGTAGGGGGAGCAGAAAGCAGGCAAGAGGGTTCAAGGTGAAGAATGCCATAAGATTTAGGGCTCAGAGGCACCTCTGAGAGCCAGGGTGGGAGGTGAGGTGTAAAAGGAAAATGGGCTGAAAATCTGTATAATTAAGGGGGGAGGTGATATCCTCCCCGGGACTGAGAGAGTAAGGCCTGTGACTCTGTCGAGCAGAAGCCACCAGAATCCAGAATTCTGGATCCCAGAGTGGGTGGAAGGACCAGAGAATTTATTTATTTTTATTATTATTATTTTTTAGTACCGGGGATCAAACTTGGGTCCTTGCGCTTGCGTAGCAGGCAGCGAAACCACTGAGCTAAATCCCCGGCCCAGGACCAGAGAATTTAAATGAAAGTCCGTGTAGTCTTTAGTGAGATCAACCCTCACCATCCCTACAACCTACCAACTCCCTTCCCTGTTCAGCCCCGGAGAGCCAGCACTCAGATTTCTAACACTCAGCCACAAGACTGAAGGAATCTCTCCTCTCTGGCCTGCAGGAAAAGCATCTACACACACTGACCAGGGAACCAGCCAGGCTCTGACTCAACCACCCCAGGGGAATTCTCCACATTGGACAAGTCCTGCCCAAGCATGCAGAGCAATTCCCGAGCTGTCCTGTGCCTCGTTCTACACAGATGTCTGAGAAAAGCTTCTAATGTGAAGGGAAGGAAGGAAGGAAGGAAGGAAGGAAGGAAGGAAGGAAGGAAGGAAGGAAGGGACAAAATAAGCATACAGAAAAGGGTGCTTGGGAGAAACAGACACAGGAGGGAGCACATGAAAACTTAAAATGGAAAAGGTATGAAAACCAGAGAAGAACCAAGGAGTTTCAGTACACAAGGAATAGAAGTTTTAGAAAGTTAAAAAAAAAAAAAAAAAAGAAAGCAAAAGAGGCAGGAATAAGTGATCTAAAAAATTACAAGAATATATCCCAGATCTTACAAACATATTAATACTGGATTTATACTACATCAAAATATGTTTGAAACAATGAAATATGTAACTTGGGAAAGTACTTGAGCTTCTCCCTATTTCCTACTTATCTCTCTTCTATTTTGCTCTTTTTGGGTATATTTTATGTTTCTCATATAAGAGAAACCATGTGATATTTGAGCTTGTGGGTCTGACTTGCTTCACTCAACGTTATGTTCTCATGTGGCACCCATTTAGCTATGAATACCTCAAGTTTTTCTTTATGCAGCAAAGATTTAAAGATGAAGTTCAGAGTACTAGATAGGATATAATGAATTCAAAAGAGCTACAATAAAAATTCTTGTCATGAAATCTTAGGGAGAAAGAGAAGATTCAAAGAATCTCTTGAGTGAAAAGACAAGAATATGTTTGATCTCCAGCACTGGGGGGAAAGAGGGGAGGAAGAGAAAGAGGGAGGGAAGGAAAGACAGAGAGAGAGAGACAGAGAGAGACAGAGAAGACAGGTTACACCCGTAATGTGAAGGATCCAAACGCCACTGGATTTCTCAATACTATGAAAGTCACAAGATCATGATAAAACATCTTTAAAACAGAATATGTTTTCTAAACTATTATTCTACAATAAGGCAAACTGTCAATCAAAAATATAAAGACATTTTCAAAAAATGTTTCCATATAAACAGTCTCCCATGCACCTCCTGGTAAGAAACTATAAGAATGTGCTCCACCAGTTTGAGGCAATAATCCAAGAAAAGAGGATGGGTCAAGAAAACAGATGGTGCTGAAATGGGAACACTCGGAGGCTGACGCCAGCATGGCAGGTGTAAGGAGGCTGCGGCTGCGGTTAGGCAGCAGGGCAAGACCACTGTAGGGAAGAGGCAGGACTGAAGCAGCAGAGGGGAAGCTCCAGGAAAGACGAGGAAGGAAGGAAGGAGGGAGGGAGGAAGGGCAGGAGGGAAGAGAGAAAAGGAGGGAAGGAAGGAGACACAGAGAAAAGGAAAGGAAGGATGAGAAAAAATAGATCTCTTGGGGATATGTTTGATCATACTGAAAATTTTACAGGGTCAGAAAAGTTTGAGGTTGGGTTCAAGGTGGGTGCAGAGAAATCATTACTTTAAGAAAGAGGGAATTATTTATTCTGAAAAGTTGTACAGGAAAGGAAATACAATCCCAGTAAGTACATGGCTAAACAATGAAGCATTGTGCAAAAACAGTCAAGTAAATATGAAATACTTTAAAATCAGAATTTGAAAAGAGAGACTGGGACAGGGACAGGGTTGGGAGTATTTGTGAAGAGGGATTGTAAGCGAGCTAAGTCTTCACTGTGTGCAGAATCGAATACCTGAGAAAGTGAGAAACAGCAACTGACGGAGATGACTGAGGAAACATCTTAATATGAGAAAGCAACTGAGAACACTGAAGTGGTTGCCTTTGGGAAACAGAGCAGGTGGAGGGGGATGACTGTCTCCTCTCATACACTTTGTGGTGCCGTTTGACTCTCTGAACTATGTGAGCGAGTTCCTTGGATAAAGTAAGCAGCATGTATTTAAAGGGAATTGAGCAAAGGAGCTTGGGGTGTTTAAGGTTAAGGAAAATGAATGTTCAAAGATTCTGTGCTAATTGGAGGTATGTTTTCCATGGAGATTTTATGGCTGAAAAGCTCACAGTAATATACCTTAAAATTCTGGTAAAACAAAATTGAAAGGGGAAAACATACTCATCACACACCACAATAGAAGCTATACACACAAAGAACAGAGTAGCAGAGCAGTCTATGATTTATCTGGCCCTATGACTGCAAGAAAAAGTTCACATCATATTCTGGAAATTCTTCACTTTTCACTCGATGATACAGGAGTCCCTCTTGGGCCCTCAGTAGACTGGTAACCGTCCCTGGCTTTTGGTTTACTTCTCTCATAGTCGCTCCATTGTTTTCTGCTTGCCAGACACAGGGATTGAGTTTGCCTTCCGAGAAATCTCACTGTTGTGCCATGGGTTCAAGATAACCATGTCCAATCAAAGGATTCTTTTTAGACTTGCTTTACTAGTTCTTCTATTTGGCTCAAAAGCAGCTTCATGTCATTTGTGTGAATACTTTCTCTAGTGGAGTTGATAACCAACTGAAAACATATTGGGAGGCCAAATTTTGATAATTGCTAGCGAATGGTTTATTAAATACCCTTATGTTTAAGACACAGCTTTAGGCACTATACAAAAATTAGCTAAAAGAGAGAGGGAAGGAAAGAGAGGGAGAGGGAGGGAGGCAGAGAATCTTGACCTTAAGAAACAGTCAGATGAGGAAAATAGACAAAAGTAAGCAGTAAGTTATGGCTATTTCACCACAGAAAGCTACATTTCAAAACTTATGGAGCAATGAAAGTGGTCCAATGCATGATTAATAAATCTTGAAAGTTGAAAGAAAAAAAAAGGAAAAGAAAAGCAAGGAGTAAGGAGAAGTCAAAGACATAACATACCTCAGAAAAGACTTAAGACCTTACAATTCAGAAATTGTACAAATACTTTCATAACCATGATTTTAGCTAAAGTTTTACAGGACTGGGAGAAGATGGTAAAGCGTGAAAGGGCAAAGTGGAGAGAGAAAGGAAAAGGGAGTAAGTGTGGGAGGTCTTTAGAACTGTCTGCTGAAGCAGAGATTTATAACCATGGTACCAAGTGTAAATAACAGGAAATAATGGTATAGCCTCAATCCAGCTGGTCAATGATTTGACTCCGAATTTTAAAAAAAGAAACAGCAAAGTGTAAGCTTTTTATTTTTATTTATTTATTTTTTGGTATCTGGGATCGAACTTGGGACCTTGTGCTTGCGAGGCAGGCAGCGGCACCACTGAGCTAAATCCTCAGCCCAGCTTTTTATTTTTTAAATAGAGTATCCTTCCTTTAAAAAAGCATTTTTTCCTGATGGTAGAATTAACATATCCATCTGATTTAAAAATTTAGAATATTCAGTAAAATACGAAGTGCAAAGCAGTAATTTCAACTTTTCCAATCAGAAATACAATTCCTAACATTTCAGATATCCAGCATTGTCTACACATATTAAAAGCACAATTTGGATTGTGTCATGCAAGTGATCTGCTTATTTTATTCACAGAAGGAGCCATTACAATATGTGATTAATTATGCACGAATATTAAAAATTTCATGTATATTATTTATTTTTCCAAAAATGCTTATTTTAGTTCCAAATTTTCACTGTCACAAGCAACACCATGAACATAATTTTGGCAAATTCTATGCTTATGAGGAGTAATATGTAAATGCTGAGAAGTGGCATTACGAGATAAAACATTCACTATTTTGAAAGATTTTTTTTTTCTTTTTTTGGTTCTTTCTTTTCTTGAAATATCTAGAAAATAAGTTCATTTCCACTTATTTCTGAAATAGCACTTTCTATAAGTGTCCCAAATAAATAACATCTGTATAACATAACTTTCTTGAAATAAATGTCTCTGTTCTCCTACTGTTCCTTTTGGTGCCTGAGCCATTCATTAAACCTAAGTGTTGATCTTGGTCCTTGTGGTTGAGCAGAATAAAGTGAGTTTTCACTAGCAATGGCAGGAACAAAATGGAATTCTATTTTGCATATGGCCTGTAATTTATGCTAGTATTTGTGCAGGGTAGCTGGCTATAGTGTAGCTAATTATTCTGAGAGCTGTGTAAATACTACTCCACGATCAGATAAAAACATGAAATAAATGGTATGTTTGCAGAAAGATATTCACATGTTTATTATGTATTTTTGAAGCATGTTTCATATGTTAGTGAGTTAATACTGCATTTAAAAGCATGCTTTTATCTCATGGTGCCTTATGAGATTAAGACATGATTAATCTAATGAGACTTCACCAAGCAAGATTCTGGCTGCAGAGGCTGGGAGTTGGAACGAATCATCTGAGGTCTGGCTTGGAGGAAATACTGGCGAAAAAGCAGTAAATGAAGAGGCACAGTTTGTATTAAGATTAACAATAGATCATTTTGACAGCCTGTGAGCTTATAAACCTTGCGACGCGTCTGGATTACCATGAACATCCCTGTGTGTCACCTCTGTTTTGTCTGCTTCCGAGCTCAGTCTTGAAGGGTATCACATGTCGCATTTTTCAATGTTCTATATGTGTGTGTATGCACACGTAATTATTTATATATATATATGTACAGATAACGAAACCAAGATAAAACAGAAAAGTTCCCATGTCGATGATGTTTTCCTGCTAGCTACTGACTACAGCCGATGAAAAGCAAGCTGTCCTTTTCTTCACCTAGACAGAATCTTTAGGGGGCGTGGCCAGGCACGCCAGGAGAGAGAGACACAAACAAGCACTGAAGTGCGGCAAGATCTGCCTGTTGAATTCCTAGTGTATCCAGCTGTGGACACATATCCAACCACTGGTTTAGACACAAAGGCCTCTAGAGCAGACTTCTGCAAAATCTCCAGCTAGAATACCCGTATCTGCATTCCAAAAGGAATTGGGCATAGAACAGCAACCGGCAGTAGAATGATCCTTCATGAACCCATCTGTGTTGGGAAAGCCACCCAAAGGTGCATTTCCTCACTCCTTCTTTCCTGCAGAGTAAAGTGCTAGATTAAAGGAGCCGTAGTTGTAGGCACTGGTCAGGGTGACAGCCAAAAGCTTATGAGGAGTATTTGCTCACCAAGTTGTGCCTGTACATTTCCGCCATGTATCACACAAACAGCCCAATGCTCCTAAACCAGGTTGTCACAAAGGAAGACAGTGGCAAAGAGGTGACTTTATTTTGATTTAGCACTAAGATACGTTCTCCTGAAAGAGAGCCGGATAAACTGGACAGGTCCCACTGTATTCTCAAGTAACTAGGCTGAAAGAGCCACAAACTGCTGGCAGTTGTCTAGCAGCAACTGTTTAAGTGTTGAATAGTCCTACAAAATCTTCACTTGGAAAATACAAAAAACTCTCTTACATTTGAACATCAAGAATCCAAATATCCCACCTTTCATAACTCAGTAAATAGCTGGAAGTTGCTCAGGGGCTTGTAAAACAGTTCTAGGTAGCCCAAAACGTCCCTGCCTTCCTGTTTCCCCCAAGTCTAGGACAGAAGGTCCTGGAAGAGAAGCCCCAGAGGTGGCACTATGTTTGGTCCTGTGACCTCTGCTGCCTGACTGCCTCAGAGTGAGAATTTTATGTGATTTTTGGTTTCTTATCTGCAGTTGGGAAGAGCAGTCATAGGTATTCAGGTAAAGCAAGTTTATCTGGCTACCTTTTTTCCACCTCTTAGAAGAAAGGGGAAAGGTACACGAGGACAGCCACTGCATAAGATGTGTGAGGAGGATTTCTGCAAGTAATTAGATCCCACTTGGGCCGAAACTCAGCCTCATGCATGGACAGCCAGAAAGTGCATGTCACATGTCACACTTACCTGACCGTGGGATGCGAGCGCTGTGTAGGCCATGGGCTGATTCATCACTCCCTTCTGCTTCATGAGAAGCATGCGTTTCTGGTCCTCACTCAGGTGCGCTCTCGGGGCCTGGAGCTGCGGTGGAGGCGGCGGTTGCTGCTGGGCGGGTGGCTGCTGCTGTTGCTGCTGCTGCTGCGGCTGGATATACGGCATCAGGGGGTTTTTGCTGGGGTTGGCCATCGGGGGTGTGATCCTCTGACTCAAGTCTGCATTAAAATGGGTCAGAGGTTTAGTGTTGCCATACGTGAGAATATTGTGCTGTTTGTTTAAGGAGTTTGTACCCAAGTTATTTGGCTGCTGATTGATCATATTCATATGATTCTGGGGGAGGTAGTTACTCATTGGTGTCTTCTGCAGGTTGTTTGCCATTGGAGGCACTATAGGGTTTTGGTTGTTAAAGGCTTGAGGGTACATCATTGGGCTATTTGGTTTTTCTGCAGTGAAAGCTGCTCCGTATGGACTCGATGGAGGCCCTAAGGGAGACCAACTTGAAGTCTGGTTTGAATGCTGCTGCTGTTGCTGCTGCTGCTGCTGCTGCTGCTGCTGTTGCTGCTGTTGCTGCTGCTGCTTCTGCATGAGTTTGGCTCGCTGTTGCTGCTGGGCGGCCATCTGTTTGAGCTGTTCTGCTGGAGACATGTCAGAGCTGGGCACAGCCACAGGGACTGAGCTGGCCACTGTCACCGCTGCTGGATTAAGGAGATAACCATTGCCAGGCCGAGGCGGAGCTTGGGCCGGCGTGTGGGCTTGGTTTGGAGTTTGAGGGGACTGGACAGCACAGTTCGCGGGTGAGCTGGCGGGGTTGGGAGCTGCAGGAGTGCTGGCCACGGAAGGTAAGCTCGTGGCCGTGGACACAGTAGAAAAGGGAGGACCAGAAGACGAAGGCCTGGCCTGGGGCGAGCCCATGGAGACGTGTGCAAAAGGCGAGTGAGACGGGTCGCTCTTCACGCCCGCACTCTCCTGGGAGAGAGGAGTCTCTGTGGCTGGCTGCGAGAATTCCGGCTCCTTCTTCTCTTCGAAGTCTTCATTGAACAGGTCCTGTATGTCGTCTTCAGGAACCGTGTTGGCCAGCTCGTCTATTAATTCTTGCCACTCTTGGTCATTCAGGTTAATGTCAGAGAACAATTTGTTCTGATTGGAAAGAGATGTTTCTGATGTGTCTATGCAGGTAGGATCATCGAGAGGTTCCTGTTTGAGGTCCTTGCTCTGCAGGATGGTGAAGCTATCCTCGAGGTTGCTGCAGCCGTTAACAGGAAGCTTAACCTCAGGGAGCCTACCGTTCTTGCTTAGATCTTCTAGAAGCCCAGGGGCATGAGTTCCACTATTCTGCAAGGGCAGAGAAGGCTTCAGGTCAAGTTGGTGAAGAGGAGAAGCAGAAGGCAGTGGCAGGTTGTTGGGCAAATTGTTGATGGCTTCCATCCCAGCAGGCATGTCCTTTCGAATTCGCTTGCTAGTGGGAGAAAAACTCCCATCACAAGCACCATTCTGCTGGTCTCCATTAAGAGGGGATCGTGCTCCTTCCAACTTCCTTTTCACAGTCTCTTGTAGCTGGAAAAGAAATGAGAAAGAGGGTGACTCACTCTTCTTCAAGTCATATCTTACTTTTAAGCATTTTGATGTACACGGCTACACGCTGACTTTTAAATGCTTTGGAATGCGTACGAAAGAAACTTCTAATTTCAATACAGCTACTTCTAATTTCAAAATCGGGCAACTGCAGTTCAAATACTATGGGAAAAGGTTGTAACAGCAAAGCGTGGAGGGCTAAGAGAGAAGACAAACTGAATACTGAGGGGTAGGAAACAAAAGAGAAGATCACGGGAGAAAATTATGTTACCACTTTCCAAATGAATGCTAGACAGGAGACTTGGACCAAAATGTATCATACTTGAGAAAGATGTTAGTATCAATCTTAAATTCTTGCCAGACTTTGAGAACATCAAGAAATTAAACCCACAATGTTTTGAAGAACACTACAAAACCTCTAGGAGAATATGGAATTGAGCCTATTTACTGAATAGCATACAACTGAAGACTAATTTTAAACATTACCCCAACTTCCTTTCAGTTCTTATTTTACCTCGCTTTAGCACCATTCTATTCAGTCATCCCTTCTCTTCTAAAAGCAAATCTCCATTGGCTTTCATGGTATCACATTTTTAAAAATTTCCTCCTTTTTCTCCATCTGCTCTTTCTCGATCTCTTATGTATTCTTTGTTTGCCCTAAATGACAAGATTCTTCAATGTTTTGTCTTAAGTTTTTTGTTTTTTTCCTTCTGTTCACTCTATGCTTTTTAGACAATTTCATCACAAGGGCCTCAACCATCTTCTCTAAGCTGATGGTCTCTAAAAATATTCCCAGCGCAATCTTCTCTGCTGAACTCTGTTAGCTCCAAGGATCTCTTGGATAATTCAGGGGCATTACACTCAACATGTCTCAACACTGACCGCCTTATCATGTGCTACTCACCCATGTTCCCCATCTCACTCTCTAACCAATACCCAAGACAGAAATTAGAATTTTAGCATGTAAAAAACACCTTCCACATCACCAATAGCCACGTCCCTCTGCACCATTCCACTGTTCTACTCATGCCTGTCCACACTGCTACTCTCCTAGGCCAGGGTTCCACTGTCCCTTCTTGGACTTTTGAAGCAGTCTCCTGACTGATCTCTTCATTCATCCATCCACTCACTCTTTCCTCTATCACTTTTATTCCATGTTTTGTTTTCCCCTAATGCAGTCTTCACATTGAGGTCGTTTTTAAAAAACAGAAAAAAAAACCAAAATAGAATGTCCTTCCTGTTTATAACCCTGCAATGACTCCCGTTGTTTTATCCAAGCTGGCTCCTGATAAAACCACCTGGCTACTGCTCATCTTTCCACCTCTCTACTCAGCACCCTCTGCCACTCTCCCCTCACCTACAGTACAGCTCTATCTTCTCTCCTGGAAGTCCTTCAGTTCCTTGGAATTTCCAAGCTTGCTTCTGCCTCCAGGCCATCATATACCTTGTTTTCTTTCTACTTCTTCTCCCCCTCCCTTTTCCTTCATTAATAGTTGCTTATTTTTCAGGTCAGATCTCCTTACTGTAGGAAATTTTCCATCTATCCTTTCCCCACTCTACCCATGACAAATGCCTTTCTTGACCACCTCTTACTGGGATGGATGTACTGGAATAAGTTTGTCCCAGCAATCCATATCTCCTTCTCCTGGCTATTATCACATTCTGAGGCAATGGTTTAAGTGCCTGTTTAGCAAGCTCCAAGAATGTGGGGCCTGTGGCTGAACCATGTACTGTAGATTACAGTATTGCACCGAAAGCTCAGGCTCTTAGCAATGCAACCGTGCAGTTCACAGAGGCTAAGAGAGGTGAGTCTGATCAGAGCAGAAGGCAGCCTCACTGACTGACTTGGAGATCACATGCCTGGTAATGGGAATGATGAAGCTCTTACTCTAGAAGAGGGATGGCGAACCTTTTAGAGAGTTCAATGATACAAACAGCTGGTGTGCCATAGGTTCGCCATCCCTGCCTAGAGTGCATCACATCCACATTAAGATAGCTGACTAAGAAAATTCTTGCTACCTTAATCTCAACACTTGGTAGGCTGAGACAGGAGGATTGGGAATTCAAGAGTTTGAAGCCAGTCTGGCCTACGTAGCAAGACTTTGTCCCAAACAAGACAACAAACCAACCAACCTAATTCTGTTGCTGTGGTCTCCCCTTCTGGGAGAGCTTGGCATCCAGTGTGTGCTGGGGAGATGCCTGCTGAGTGATCAGGTGGGTTAGAAGGGTTTTGCAGCCTCGCACTGGTGAAGGCAGGAGTGCAGTGGTTCGGGGTGGGAGGAAGGCAGAGCAGCAGCCCCCCCCCCCCCCCCAGTCTCCTGTTCTTGGCAGAGGTGCTGGGTAGCACAGAGCCTTTAGGGCACGGAGCAGGATTCCCTCTGACCTCACACCCACAGGTGGAGTTGCTCAGCTCTGGGGGAGCCCCAAGTATAGGAAAGCCCATCTGGAGAAGATGCAGTGAGTTTCAGGAAGGGTCATTTTATTTCTGTGTGCCCTCTTATAAGCAGAGAAATCCATTTAAAAAGTAAACAAAGTAGAAAAGGTCCCTGGATGAAAATCCAGTCCCATCCATGGTCCTAAGTCTCATATTTTAAATCACAAATCAGACACCATCTCAGTCACTCGGCAGAGGCTCCTGATCTGCTGAAAACGGGGCCCAAACTGGAACACTGTGGAATTTGACGTCAAAGAAAATACTGGTTCAATCCATCAATTTCCACTGCTAGAAAATGATGTTATTTATGGAACAAACCAGAAAGCCATGGCTCTGATCACAGTTACGGCAGATACTTGAACGTACACAGGTCCAAACACAACGGCAAGTTCAAACAGCACAGCTCCGGGGTCTGAATGAAACAAGGCCTGGAGCACCTCCTGAAGAGATGTGAAGCTTCAAAAAATCTTCATGTGTCTTACAAATGAATTTGACTTTATTTGACGAAGCACAGGTCTGTGATTCTGTTCTGGGTCATGGAATGGATGGGACAGGACAGAGGAATAAAGACAACTCCAGTGTTCCCTGGAGAATGGTGGTGGCCGAAATGATGGTGACAGACAGGTCTAGCTGGGAATCTCAAGTTTGCCTCTTACCGAGGAGTGGACAGGGAATAGACCGCAGTATCACAGAAACAGATGCAAGGCTCTGGAGTTCAAATGCTGGGCTCAGACCCAGCTCCCCCTAACCAAGAGTTAACATAGACACACAGACAAACACTGTCTGGTACTTAATAAATGGTGCCCTCAATACCCTCCAATAGAAAGGAAACCACACGAAGACAGTGATTTTTTTTTTCTTGTGTTTACCTCTGGGTTCCCAGGAGTTCACAGCTTAGCTTAATAAATATCTGTTAAATGAATAAATTTTGGGAAATTTATATAACCTCTCCTAAGCCTCATTTTTCTCCTCTCCTAAGCCTTGGTTTCCTCCTCTGCAAAATGGATTAATAACACCAAGCTCATAGAGCTACTGGGAGGCTGTCTTTAAGTGAAACAATGTAGAAAGCCCTTAGCTTCATACCGGGGATCCAGTAAGCGCCCACTAAGCCTTAGCTTTCCTATTTCTGAAATTCAGTGATACAAACAGTCACAACTGCGGCTGAGATAGAATGCCTCCTGGAGCTTCAAAACACAAACAGGTAGAATGATAATATTTCTGTTCCCTAGCCGGCCAAACCCTAATGTTTTCCAAGCATCTGGTGTAGCTTTTTAAATATGAACAACAAAAATCAAATTTGCAATTCAAGCCCAAGTCCAAGTGCTAATGCATGCATGTCCTAGATTGTAGAACAGCAGAGGCTGGGTTGTCGGGGCTCAAATCAAATCCATTTCCAGTGCCACCTGGACAGGGCTGCGGAGTGCACCCTTTCCCCGAGGGCCCCACATTCGCAACTACTGGCTCCTTTTAACCCCAATCTTGCCATCTATCTATCTATCATCTATCTACCTACCTGTCATGTACCAGCATTTCAGAGAATCAGAGAATAAGAACAACATCATTAAGTCGCTACGTTATGGTTTCTATGCTTTGTTTTGTCATATCCAAAACAGCAGAAGAATCTTCACATCCCTTTCATCTCTCCATCCTTTGTTATATGGAATGGTGATCTGAGAGCCTATTTCTCTCTTTATGTCCCTCGTGGGAGACAGACGGAGCGTGGGCAAGAAGACATCAAACTGTGTTCAAGAAGCCGACTCTCAGGTAGTGAGTGTAAGAGAAATGGCCCGGAGAGGCCGCACCCAAAGGACCCAGGTCACCCACAGTCCAAACAGCCTATCCTACTAAGTCCCGGGCCCTGTTCCTCCTAAGGCTGGAACTCTTCTGCTCTGTGACCTTGCGGTAGAATCATGGAAACCCTTCTGAGCACCAGCCCCTCGCTCCTGTATTACATTACTACGTACCGATGCTTTCTTTCGTTAGGGAAAGCTGCAATGCTAGGAGCTGAAGTGCTGTTCATCTAGGCCTGTGACAAGGTGGGCCACTGTCAGGTGTCACTTCCTCTGCAGGAAACAATTCCTCCTCCACAGAGGCTCCAGCCCTAGTCTCTCGTCTACAGTGTGGCTTGATGGCTGGTTTGTGTTTCTGTGAAATTGAGCTGTGTGTGCGCGTGTGCATGCAAGCGTGTGTGCGTGTGTGTGTGTGCGCGCGCGTGCATGTGTTACACCCACATCAGTAGTTATAAGAATAGCTGTGCCTTTGGAGTCACAAAGCACTTTGACACAGGATCCTATTTTAGCCTCATACCAGACCTGCAGCAGCCTGGTGTGGGGCTGGTTGGTTGTACAGGGAAAGGGGCACGTTTTAGAGGAGAAGAAATGGGCGTGCGTGGACATGGATGGGAACAAGGATGAGCATGGCTAAGATGACGTGGAGCCTCATTGCTAGATTACTGAGGTATCCCCTGGGCCACACAGTCCACGATGAAGAGATTTTTTTCTTTAGACTTTTGGCAGTGTATTCAAAGAAATTCTCACTGCCCCGTCCTTGATTTTGGATGAAATCAGGCAAGGTTACGCAGCTTGGAAACGAAGCTGATAATGTTAATATCAGTAACAAAGACTTTAAGGCAAAAGATAGTGGAATAAACCATCATATTCCTTGTCTCCTACTCTTACTGATTTTGAAGGGGAGGTTTTATTAAAACCATCTTCCAGAGGGGGGATTTAAGGCATAGTGAGATGAAGTAATGTCTGAGATCACAGAGCTGGTGTCAGAGAGAGGTGGCTAAACCCAGGTTCAAATTCAAACTGAGGTCCGGCTCCACAGCCTGCTTTGCAACACCATCCAGGGCTGGGCTGAACACAGTTGCAGCTTCACTGCTCACACCCAGTTAAGCCCTCCTCAACTTGACCTCTTCCCCATCTCTACTCTTCCTGCCTGCTAACACCAGCTATTTCCAGATGTTCAGCTATACAGCTGTGTTGCTGCACAACAGATACATTCTGAGAAATGTATGAAGATCGTAGTGTCCTTAAACTGAAATGGTTTCCATGTCACTAGGTGATATAATCTCATGGGACCACTTTTAGATATGTTGCCCATCATTGGAGGAAATGTGTGGCTTACAATTATTTAATTATTTACTTAATTATTCATAGTTCCCAGGTCATCCTGTGTTTGTCTTCTCTCCAAGCCGCTGCATATGATACACCCTTGTGCCACTTCTTCACCTGACCACTGCGCTTGGCAGTTCACTTTAGACATCACCCTTCTAGAGTCTCTCTGGACTGCCCCTCTTCATGACCCCTCATCAGGGTGAGGTAGTCCTTCACACGCATACTCATGCATGTCACACTATAAATCAGCTTTCCTTTTCCTTCATGTGTGAATCCATGAATGAGACCTCAAACAGAGTTCTCAAACAGCCACAGTGAATTTATATCATTGATCCTCAAAGCAAGCACTTTAAAATACTGGACCACATAAGTGGTTTTTTTTGGAGTAAACGTACAATTTCTTTTGGTTATATTAAAATACTGGAAATAAGCCAGCTTAATATTTTTAAGGACTCAGAGGGCCCATGGAATCCACATTAGTAACCACTAGAGAACATATGAAGTGATTTGTGAAAAAGAAAACTGAAATGAAAATGTAGAGGCTATAAGGGACACTAGCAAGGTCATATGTTTTCACAGGGATATGCGCCCCAAATGCTGGATTTTTTCATAGCTGCACTTTAAAATTTCACACAAAGGCTGCAAGTGGTTTTCTGCCATCCCAGCACCCCCTGCAAGCACAAATGTGGGTGATGATCATCTTTCCCAGCTGTTGGAGATACAACTCTCCCAAGACTTGAGGATGAGTTTGAATCTAAGCCACACATGCTTGAACTAATCTAGAAGCTCAAAGAGAGCAGTTTGGCCATTTTGATCTGCTCTGGTTAAATTAGAAGATGATTCATTAGAATCAATTTTTACAAGGTTATTCTCTTTTTATTCTATCAGCAGATAATGAGCCTACAGATACATGGATGCATTTGGCTTGCTTTTTAAAATGTATTTGATGAGTGACCCAGAATACTCATGTGTTAGATATTTTCATTAGGAGGGTATGAACAGTGCGCAAAAACATTTCTGGTGCTGTCTCCTAGAATTAAGCACTCCCATGAAGAGTCTTCTGAGGTTTATTTAGAAGTTGGACTTTCTTTTTTTTTTTTTAAGCTGGACTTTCTTTAGTGATTTTCCAACTCTGATGGGAGTAGGTACCTAGGAAGCTGTTAGTAATGCCTATGTCTTGGTCCCACCTCTGTAATTTGATTTAACAGCCACCAGTGGGGTCCAGCTGGAGATGCAGGAGAGGGGCACAGATAGCTGAAGAAATTTAATCAAATCCTAGGATTCTTCTGAGGGAGTCTAGGATCTTTTGTTCTTAGATATCCTTATGCACACTAATAATTCTGTTGGGTTCTGATATTCTAAAATTGGCAGTTTGATTTTTAAAAATACATACAAAACCCTAATGTCAACAGAAAATGTTCCCGAGTTGGCTGGTGGCATTCTGGATCACAAGCAGCACTATGAAACAATGGTCTAGACTCAGATTTTTCAAACCTCAGAAGACTGTCACTTCTATAGAAAATGGCTGGATTTCCTAAACACTTTTCATGAAAATGTGTAGTTTGAAAATATTTTAGATTGGGTTGGTGGCACATGCCTGTAACCCCAGCACTCAGGAGGTTGAGGCAGGAGGACTGTCCTGAGTTCTAGGGCAGCTTGGGCTACACAGCGAGTTCAAGGCCAGCCTGAGTTACACATACACACACACACACACACACACACACACACACACACACACACAAAGCCAAAACAAAATTTAGGCTTTTCTGAACACATTAATATCCCAGACCATTTCACCCTCCACATTACATTTTAACTTTGATTCAATGTATTAGGGGTGGAGATGTTATGTGCCTGTGTGCCAGCCACCATGCCAGGGACTGAGGGGTCAACCCATTCCCAAAAACAAGCCCATGCCTGAAAGTGAACACCAGCCAGGGCTGACAAAAGTTGAGTATATTCGTTTTAAACAGATGCTCACAAAGGGTAGGGTACAGAAATAAAAATCTTATCCAAATTCCCTTTCCAACCTTATATACTCCAACATTATTTTACAGAGAAAGCAATTTTACTACATACGAATTACACATTTTATATTAATATATAAACTACTATATACTAGGCATATCCTATCTATCTATCTGTCATCTATCTATCTATCTATCCATCCATCCTATTGCCATGAGAACTCTGCTTGGGACCACCCCAGAATGTAGCTTCCGGAGACCTGGTCAGTGGGAAGTACTGGGTGTCTGAGGGGGAGGTCAGGCAGGAACGTTGAAAATCTCCAGTAAGAAGAGAATCATCTTCAGATCAGCTTCACCCTCTTAGTGAGCATCAGCAACATCAGCTGAAAAACCCCAAAGAGGGGCACCGGAGCCCCTCAGCCCTGGGAAATAGGAGCACGCAGAACATTTTGAGGCACTCTGAGGAAATATTTAGAAATGACCACGCTCTTCTTTTTTCTTCCATGAATCATACTAAAAACTATCTTCCAGCAGTCTTGGGTGTACACAAGGCCAGCGGCACCTCCTCCTGAACTCTGGAACAGCAATGCTCACCCAAGTCCAGTGGTGAAGTGCTGCAGCAAGATTCTGTTTGTTGGGTTTTTTTTTTTGGTACCGGGGATCAAACTCGGGACCTTGCACTTGCAAGGCAGGCGGCGCAACCACTGAGCTAAATCCCTGGCAGCAAGATTCTTATTTACTGCCTTAAAAACATTTTTAAACCTTTTTCTTTATAGCTGAAGTTTTACATATATTTGTATCCTTTAATTATGCCTAAACATGTAATAAGTACCAACAGAATGACCAATAACACATTGGGAATGGCTCATAAAAAAAATCACTAGCAGTGGCAGTCAGAGCCCTCCTTTAGAAACTTTAAGTCCTAAGATCCCCTCAAATCTTCAAATTTCCAAATCCACAAATGTCCATATGGGCTCTTGGCTTCCTCCCAATCAAATGAATAAATTACATTTTCATCACAAGTCACATGAGTCCTGTGTACTTTTCCCATCTGAAATTATAAGGGTTTCTACAAGCTCCACACACGCAATTTAAATTGGTGCATGAACAAAATGATAACTGCCCATTCAAACCAAGACTCTTATCTCTGCAAATCCTGAGGCTATGTGGTTTTCAAATCTCCTCACATGGTTTCCAGTAGAAAACTTAAAATCCTAAGTTTTTGTCAGAGAATTTGATTCGCCTCTTAGTAAATGTCTCAAAATATTATTATCATGTATTCTAATTAGCTGAGAACTAAGAATGTGCTAGACATCAAGCTAAGTGCTTTAGACGCATTACCTCCATTAATCCTCACGAAACCTACAAAGGATGAAGAACCTTTCAGAGAGGACGGGAAAGCTTTCCTAGAGCACAAAGCAGAGCCCCACCCAGTTCCTCTGCCTCTCCACTCTGTGCCCTCCTCTTCTTTGCTATTCTGTGTCTGATGTCTTCCGTCCCAATCAGACTTCAGTAATTCTTGGTTAGAGAAATTATGCAGAAGTGTCTTGGAACCTGTGACACCCCAGTCTGAAGAGGACGTGCTCATGTCTTCGAGTCAGAGCTGTCTGATTCACAGACAAGCATCATGCTCCCCCACAAGGAAAAACGTTACTAGCAAATTTAGCATGTATCTGAGCAGTGATGACAGCAGCTGCCCCAAAACTTCGGTAGCCAGCAGCTATGTACCCAGTGGCAGCGTCCTTTGTGCAATAGCTTTCTGCAGGAAAAGCTCCTCAGAGATGGTAGCTGCCAACAGAATTTTACACTCTGAACCCTGAAGTCCTCTGTCTTCTCATCTACCCAAATACACACGGTATGTTTACTTTTAAGGGCAAGAAACAATTCCCTTAGGAATCTCTCCCGATATCTCTTGCTAGAAGTCATACATATGTTTTCTATTCAAACACGCTTGTACACATGGCCTTGTGTTACAATCAAAAATTCCTAATGGGATTTTATTTAGTGCTGTAAAGAAATGACAGTGAAAAAGGTAGGTGAGGAAGAAGGGGCAAACCGTAAGGGAGGGAGAGGGCAAGGAAAGATCAGGTCTCATCTGTGTCCTTCACAGCTGGAGACTCACACGGGCCAGGAAGCCCAAAGAGCAGGGATGTTAGGACGAGGCAGGAGGCTGCAGTTTGTTTGTTTTCTGAGAGGAGGGAGACAGATGAGGAGAAATGTTTCAAGGAGGCTCAGTACTTTTCCCTCCCTTGGGCAGGAATCAAGGATATTTTTATTTCCCTGTTTACTCAGAATGCGCTTTTTCTTTTCAATGAGAATTTCTCACTTTTGTTTTCAGCCCCTTCCCTTTTAGGAGATCAGTTTTTCTCCTCAGCGCTAAATTTGCTGCACCAGCTGATGGGGTACAAATAGCCCAGTGCTTCCAGATGTGATGCTCCTTGGGAATAAAACCCCAGAGCATGTTTCTTTCCCTCTGGAAAACAAAAGTATGGAAATAAGACGCCCTGGTCTATGAAAAGCCTCCTGCTTCTCTCTCTCAGAGGTCAGACTGCATTTCCCAGTGAGTTACTGTTTGCATGAAAAGCTCCCTCCTGGAAGAGAATCCCCCACTGCTTCTTTCTCTCTCACATATAGCAAGGGAGCAAACAGAACATGAGTCTTATTTGCAGCCAGCACCTGACTCCAAGCCTCCATTTCACAGCAAGTTTCGACACCAAATCTGAAGGCTAAGCACTTGCCTCCCTTCACCACCAAAGCAACGTCTTCTTTGCATGTTTTTAGACCAACTTTGTTCACAACAGCAGACAAGGCAGAATGAGAGGACTTCCCCCTCCAGCATGAGTCACCAAGGGAAGGGTGAGGATGCCCACAGGTGGACACACATGTTCTCCTCTACAGGCAAACGTGGAGGTGATTTAACCTGCTCTGAAAATTTTCATGGGGCAGGACTGTGCACCACACATTTATTTGATCCACAAACAACAGAGCTTTCTGTGTGGGGAGAAGCTGCTCAGCTTTATCCCGCCAGCTGAAATTCATTACTCAAAAGAAATTAGACCAAGGGACTGTTGTTATAGCAACAGTCAGAGTCATTTACACAGCGTCTTCCCCACAACCTCACTCTGATTTCTTTGGGCAGCAATTTCAATTATGTATGGGGAGTGACCAAGCCGGAGCCTGGGTGGACTCTTTATTAGCCTTTAAGATGTGGAAGCCTGAATTCTCTATGACCAATCCAAAGCTCAAAGATGACACTCTTCAGTGTATCTACAGTCTTCAGTATATCTATAGAGTTCTCTCGGTTCTGAAAATCCTTATCAGGCAAAACACCTTTGGAGCCACTGTTTTCATCTCCTATGTAGGAACTGGACATATGATTACCAACTTGTGCGACCACTGCATCAGGGAGGAAACAGAAACATATGGGGGGAAAGTGCCACATCTAGACCTAGGGGACGCCTGTTATGTGACTCTTGCACACTCAGCCAGGTTGCATGGAGCCCAGAGCCCCTCATCCTTACTTGTGCCAGTAGATGTCCCCGAGGTATGGCCACTCAAAGAATGGGGGCTTTCATCAGGGCCAACCAAGGATTGGCAGGAATTTCCAGTGATGCCAGCAGTGAATTGGAAGTGAGTTTATTACATTAGTGCTCTAGCCCTTTACTCTTTGGGGGTGGATTTTCCATGTAATAGCTCATTCCAACATCTGAAGACAGCACTCACTTCGAATTCCCCTTTCTTGATGAAAAGCGTACACTCACTTCCAAATCACTATGCCAAACAACTTTCCACAGGAATTCTGCAACAGAGCAGCCTACGCCCTCCCTGGTGATACACAAAGGTCGTAAAAATCCAGGGGGCCAGGGACATATATCATGACCAGTGTTAGAGCTGAACATGACCCCACCACCTTCCAATTTATACGTTGATAACCTAACTTCCATTTCCTCAGAATGTGACTATATGTGGAGTATTTTTTTTTTTTTTTTGGTACCAGGGATCGAACTCGGGTCCTTGCGCTTGCGAGGCAGGCGGCGGAACCACTGAGCTAAATCCCCGGCATATGTGGAGTGTTTTTAATGACATAAGTCATTTAAAATGAGGTCATTCAGGTGGGTCCTAATCAGTATGACTGGTTTTCTTACAGCAAGGGGAAATTAGGACACGAACACTTACAGAGGGGTGACCGTGTGAGGACACAGGAAGATGACCAATGTTTGTGCAACTGTAACAAAATACCTGAGACTGAGTAATTTATAAAGAACAGATGTTTATTTCTCACAGATCTGTAGGCTGAGATGTCCAAGATCAAAGTGCTAGCAGGGTCAGCGAGGGGTGCAACCCTGTTCCTTATAGCTCCATCTAGGGGTCCTTGAATGGTAGAAGAGCAGACGGGAAGAGTCTAAACTATAGTTTCCGCTTGCTAGTTTATAAAGCTGTAATCCACTCAGGAGGGTGGATCCCTCCCCCAATTTAATCACCTCTCCAAAGGTCCCTCCTTAGATACCACCACCTGGAGATTAAGTTTCAACATGAATTCTGAGGACATTCAAACCATAGAAAGGACTCAGGAGAAACCAACCCTGCTGACACCTTCATCTTGGACTCCAGACCTACAAGGGATTAAGTTTCTGCTGTCTAACTCATCCAGCCTGTGGCAGTTTGTTATGGCAGCCCTGACAAACTAATAACACTAATAATTTCATTAAACCTATCTCGTCTTCTCAGTGTCTTATATAATTTAGTTGCTTTTTTCCCCCCCGGTACTGGGGATGGAACCCAAGACCTTCACAAAGAGCTAAATCCTCATCCTTTATTTTCATTTTAAATTTTGAGACAGGGTCTCACTAAGCTGCTAAACTGCTCAGGGTAGGCCTGAACTTGCAATCCTCCCACCTCAGCCTCCCAGAGTGCCCGGACTATAGGCATGTACCACCCACCACACCCATCTTTAGTAACTATTTAAAAGGAATATTTTGCACCGGTTTGTTCATGCTTGGACTCAACTGACTAAGCTCTTAGGGGTGCTGATTCTGTGACAGGCACCGGGGACACTAGTCAACCACAGTCTCGGACTTCAAGAGCCTTCAGGATGGAGGGGAAAGGAAAGCAAATAGGAAGTAAGGTCAGGGCAGCTGGGGGCAGGCACCCATGCTGTAGGATCACAGAGGAGGTCATGTTGCTCCATGCTCAGGCAGTGAGGCCTCTGGGAGGGCCAGATACACAAGATTAAGTCTTCAGGGATTCAAAGTCAGGGGGGATGGTCCAGGAAGAGGGAATACAAACACAGCCTTGGGCCAGAGAAGAAAGAAGCATGTCTGTAAGCGAAATCTCCAGTGGTTGCTATGGTTTGAATGTCCTCAGAATTCAGGTTGAAACATAATCTCCAGGTGGTATCTAAGGTGGGATGTTTGGAGAGGTGATTACATCGAGGAAGGGGTCCACCCTCCTGAGTGGATTACAACTTTGTAAAATGGCTTGAGCTGGGATATCAAGTGCAAGTATGGAGAAGCAAGCCTGGAGACGTAAGAGCTTCCTGGGTCATGGAGAGCTGGAAGGCTATGCTAGGACCCTCACACTCCATCCAGAGAACTTTGGGAGACCCTGGAGGAGGAACAGTTACTTGCGCTGCTACCTCCTCACTTCCTAATAATAATGGCGGTAACTGGGTACAGAAGTAAGAAACTTGAAATGACTTGTCCTAGTCACCAGGACTGCTGTAACAAGACAGCTGCTATAGTCTGCCCAGGGAGTGCCCCACAAAGGCCATACGTTAAAGGCTTTGTCCCCGAGTATGCTACTGGGAGGTGTGGAACCTTTCGCTGGCAGCCCAAGTGGGACAAAGTTAGGCCACTGGGGCATGGCCAGAAGGGGATAGAGGACCCTGGCCCCTTCCGTGCTTTACTTTGCTTACCGGCCACCATAAGGTAAGCAGCTTTTCTGCCATACACTCCTGCCACACAGGCCCAGAGCAGCCAGGCCAAGTGACCATGGGCTGAAATCTCTGAAATTGTGAACCAAGACAGACCCTTCCTCCCTTTAAGTTGATTAGTTCAGGTGCCTGTCACAAAGGTGGAAAGCTGACGACCACAGTCACGAAAGCCACAGAAGCAGACTTCTTTACAGTTCTAGAGGTCAGAAATCTCAGCTAAGGTCAGTAGGGTTGGTTTACCTGAGGCCTCTCTCCTTGGCTTGCTTGGTTCTCCCTGTGTCCTCACACGGCCATTTCTCACATCCCTGGTCTGTCTCTGTGTCCAAATTTCCTCTTCTTGTAGAATGAGAGAGCATACTGGGTAGGCGCTCACCTCAACTGCCTTATTTTAACTTAAAATGTCCCCATCTTCAAATACCATTACATTCAGAAGTACTGGGGATGGGACTGTTAACCTGTGGGGGTCGACACAGGGGGAGGGGGCAAATTCAGCCCATAACATGAACCGTGTCATTCCTGCACAGCATGGGCAAGTGGCCAAAGCCACCCTTCACTTGCAAATCAACAGGCCACAGACTTGGCTTTCAGGCAACTAGTTCAACAATTGCTATTTGATCCAGCGCTGAACAATGTTTTTTTATTATTAACAGTGTTTCCCTTCCAAATTCAAAATCAACTTCACTAACTTCTTAACTATTTGCCAAACCTCAGGGTAGGCAAAAGTGAGCCTTCCACAACTTTAGGAGACTCTGAATAGTAACTGCTTGTTCCCTGGCCCTGAGTTAACTTTACTTTGCAGCGTCCGTCCACCTGACCTCGGAGATACACAGAGGGAAACTGAGTCAGAAATGAGGGCCACAACAGAAATCAGAGGAAGAAGAGATGACAGCCAGCATTCCTTGCTCCAGCCCAGTGCCCTGTATGATAAATCACTTTGCTTATAATAGGTTCAGAGTTTGTCAACTTTCTGTTCCAATTGTGGCACACTGTAAATGTACTGTAAAACCGTAGAGTCAAAGCTATGTATTTCAATGGTTTTATCTTTCTTACCTAGTCATCCAGATATTACTGATGTAGCTTCCATTAGAACGCTACAGTTAAGTTTGCATAATATTCTCTGTAACTACCTACTCGTGTGTGGTTATGGCTCTCCGAAACTCCCCTGGGACAGGATTTTTTCTGCACCTTGGTCTCAGTTCAGGAGTAAAATTTCTTTTTGTACCAACAGATGATGACTGCAGAGATATTTCTGAAGTTATGTGAATGGAGAAGAAAGGAGGATTTTTACTGCAATGAATATTGTGTTACCTTTTGTTCAATCAAACACCCCAAATCAAAAAGAGCTGAACATAAAGGCACCCAGCAAGGCAGAGTAATAGATTTCACTGAAGACTGCCCACACTGCCAGATTTAACTAAATGAGGTTTGCATTCACATGCTTATCAGTATTTAAAAATACCCCGAGTGTACACAACAGAAAATGTCAGGAACTTGAAAAGCAAAAATATGCATGTGGCGTTTTCCAAATCTCTCTAAAGCATAGCAACTAAACAAACTTAATTATGTGATCAGGCAGCACTTACTTAACCTCTCTAGACCTCTGTTTCCTCAATTATAAAACGAGAGGGTTGGACTACATGATCTCCAGTTTGTTCCAGCTCTAAGAGTCCTTATTTGGACTCTGGATTCAAATCAATAGCTTACTTTCAAAATCACCCTGGAAGGCACTATTAAGTCAGACGGGCAGAGGTAGTTACTGAGTAACCAAGATCCTTATTTTACATGAGAGAGCAAGAATTCATCACACCCTTCTGTAAAGCCTTGTTGCCTTAAGTACATTTGAAAGAGAAATTACTCTTGAATCTTAATCACAATTATACTAAAAAACCCAAAAGAAACCAACTGAATACCAAGTGTGTAAATTACATGACCATTTCAAATAATTTTTTACCTTCTGATGGTGTAGGTCTGATGTGTAGATCTGATGGTGTCGGGAACTGAGCTGGGAGCAGAGGATGCACAAGATGCCCAAGACCCCAGATTTCAGTGACACCCACAGTCTGTCATGTTCTCATGCTGCTCCTAAGCATCTAACTGAAAATGTCCCTCTCCTGGGTAACACCTATCTGAATAGATGACGTTGCATCCTATTCTGGCAACCACAGTACGGACTTGGCTAACTCCCACAGCTGTGCACAGCTCTTCCACCATGAATCATTTTAAATAAATGGCCTCCAATGACATGAAGGACCTGAGAGTGTCAGTGTGGTAATTAGTTACTGGACCAGTTTACAAGAAGGAGCTGTCCCCCTTTCTGAGCATCCACTCCTACAGGTATCTCTCAGATGAGGCAGCTGGCATGTGGACCTGGCACAGGTTCACAGGCAGGGGCCAGGCCCTTGGATCTCCTCTCTCCTGGCCAAGCTGCGTGTTCCGCGTAAGTCATTTGCTCTGCTGCCACTTTTGCCTTGGACAGAGTCATCTCCAAAGTCCCCCACTGCCCTAGAAGCCTCAAACGTTATGATCTCTGTAGGTTAACTTGGGTACAGTTGGAAGATGTACCAATAACATTTTAGGTGTCCCCTCATGGCAAGTAAACTGCCTACTGATAGAATCTTTTCTAAAATATGTAACTAATTCCTACATTTGAAAGAATTAAAAAAGAGCATGTCTAGTGTCATTTCTATGCATTGCTTAATAAAGTCTGATTAGTCTGATTCCTGCTAATTTTGTCTTTACCTGTAACTTGGCAAAGGGCCAACCTGATATTTATCCATATGTAAAAAAAAAAAAAGAGCTTACTATATAAAAGAATAGGCAGAATAAAGATCATAAGGGGAATGCTTAACCTACTTAAGACAGAAATGAGACTCAAGGACTCAAGAGACTCCAATTTAAATAAACAATTGATAGATGTACTATGAATTCTTCTCATATATTAGAGTAGTTCCCCGAGGATGCTTATTTACTAACAGTTTGATATAGTCTAGTTTGAATTGCAGTCTTTCCTTTTAAATATATCACAAGTAGTATATATTTACTACTACATTTCAATTCAGATTTTTCTCAATTCAGAAGCCGTTTGCTCAAATTAGTTTAAATTAGGGAGAGTCTATTGTATTCATAAACTCTTCATCTAAATGGCAGAAATGATGGCTGTAACATTTGTCTTAGGTTTGTTGGAACTCAGCAGCTTAACTTCTAGTTTGAGATTCATAAGGAACAAACATGGAATGATTAATGGTCATTACTGACTTCTTACAGCTACAACTTATCAGAATATGTATACTCTAATACTGTACCCATGGTAATTATCTCATTGCTATGAAGTGTCACAGAAATGCATTATGCGAAGTACGTGTTGAATCACATTTAGTAATTTATTTTATGCTTAAAACCCAGAAGCTTCGTGTTCTCTAATGGTTGGAGGTTTTGTGTGAGTGTCATGCTCTCAAGCTGGGGTTGTTGGGAGGCTTTGTCCCCCTGATCATTCCTTAAAGCTTTTCTACATCTCCTAACTTGAAAACAGGCATATTCACGTGTGACCACTGCTACATCTTACGGAAAGGTTTGGGCAGATTAAGTCTATAAAACAGTTGGTCACCTCGGGAAAGACATTAAGGAAATTATTCAGCCTGCTGCAGTGAGGGCCTCTCTCACTGTGGGACTATTTAATGAACAGGTACATATAATGCTTGACATTTCTATGGAGGTTTTCATGCAAGCATCTCAACATCCCTAAAAGAAATGCATGGCAACAATTACCAGGCACCTGGGAAGCATCAGAGAGGCTGAAGGCCGTGTAGCTGAGTTTTGAACAGCACAGTGTTCATGAGTCTTGGTACATCCCAGTACAGTCATCCCATATACCTGAACATGTGGGTGACTTGGACATGAGGTGATGTCTCCTTGAGATGCCCATCTGTGCATACAAGGTGGGCTAAACAACAGCAAAAATTCCCTCAGATGAAAGCATAGTTGAAAAGGGACCCTGCTAATTTAGATGAGAAGACTTAACAAAGAAACAAAGAGTATCTGTAAGCCATGAAAATAAAAAAAAATCATCAAGAAAGTAGGACAAAACACAGAATAATTATTTGTAGTTGCATGTGTAATGTCAGTTGCAGCTTTGAAATGAGAACTGAGAGACTATTAGATTAGCATCAGAATAATGCCCTGGGCCTCTATGATGGGGTTCTTCCCAGACACCTAGCAACGTCAGTGTCACCTGGGAACTTGTCAGAAAGCAATCGTGGGCCAGTTCTCAGACTTCTTGATGAGAAACTCCCCAATAGGGGGCAGCTTTTCCTGGTTTCACAACACTGAGGATGATGGTGATAGAACCTACCGAGAAGCTGGACATGTTCTACATCTGCACTGTCTCCTACCTTCCTCTCTAGCTGCCCTTTCATCTAGTTAATTTTAATTAAGTTTAAAATTGCTACGTGCAACTGGTGGATACTAGTTGGACAGCACAGTTCTAGAATTGCACTGTACACAGATGCCAGGTTTTGGGTCAATAAATGGAAGAAAATGGAGAAGAATGGAGTTGCTAGATGTGATTCTTGCATATGAGAAAGCTTGTTTGGAAAATCAGGAAGAAAAAAGGCATCGTGGCTTGTTAAGGAAAAGGAAGCTACAAGTAGGTGTGAAGGACAAGGGAAGTTGGGAGGCATAAAGTTGACCCTAAGAAAGGAGGGGCAGTGAACATTTGTGAGGGAAAAGTGTAAAGTGTGCAACCGGTGTGCACATACACACATTTAATTGTGGTAAAAGCCGATAACAAAAATGTACCATCTCAAGCATTTTTAAGTGTACAGATTAACGGTACTAAATAGATTAACAGCATTGTATAACCTTTCCACCATCCACTTCCAGAATTCTTTTCATCTTGTAATACTGAAACTGTATTAAACAATCCCCACCCCTCTTCAGCCTTAGGCCAGGGTTCTATTTCTGCCTCTATGAATTCAACTATTCTATTTACCTCATGCAACTGGAATCATCCAATATTGGTCTTTCGTGACTGGGATATTTCACCTAGCACATGTCCTTAAGGCTCATTCATGTTCATCCATATAGGTCAGAGTTCTCTTCCTTTTTAAGGCTGAATAATATTCTACTGCATGTTGCTACAATCTAGATATTTATGTCTTCTCTGAAATTCCTTGAAATGCTGACTGCCAAGGGGATGGAAATAAGCAGTGGGGCCTTAGGAGGTGATTAGGTTGCATATGGGGACACAGCAAGAAGACTGCTGTTTATGAGCCAGGAAGCAGGCAGTGAACCTACTGGTGCCTTGTACTTGGACGTGCAGCTTCCATAACTTTGACAGACACATTTCTATTGTTCATGAGACCTACAGTATTCCCTTACAGCGGGCAAAGCAGACGGAATCATGTATGTCCCCCACTTTGTTTCTCCATCCATATACTGATGGACACTCAGCTTGCTCGCACATTCTATGTATTATGAATAATGCTGCTAATGAACACGGGGGGATAAATAACTCTTTGAGACCCTGTTTCAATTCTTTTGGGTACAGACCAAGCAGTGGAATTGCTGGGTCATATAGTAATGTTATGTGTAGGTTTTTTGAGGAACTGACCTACTATTTTCCATAGCAGCTGTGTTACTGAGCATTCCCATCGAGATTCTCGCTTTTGAGAGGATAAAGAATGGCACATCAAGGCCATGGAAGAATGATGAAAAGACAAACATGGGGGTGAGATGCAGTGAGATGGAACTAGTGGGGAGTGCATTTTGGCTCAAACAGTTTCCATTTTCTCAGTGACCTTCATACACGGTTATCAGCACTGGGGAAGAGCACTGCTGGGGAGGAAAACACAGGGCTTGAAGACAGAAGGAATGAAGGTTTGGTGGGACTGATCCATTACAAGAGAAGAGGGAGGCAGGCGGCAGAACCACTGAACTAAATCCCCAGCTCCCCGAACAAAGCCTCAGTTGCCTGTGAACTAGCACAAACAATCAACAAGTGGGATCTCTTCTTACTAAAAAGCTTCTGCACAGCAAGAGAAACCACCAGCAGTGTGAAGAGACAACCCACAATGTGGGAAAAAATCT
The DNA here is from genome assembly GCF_053883595.1 of Heterocephalus glaber. NCBI lineage: Eukaryota > Metazoa > Chordata > Mammalia > Rodentia > Bathyergidae > Heterocephalus > Heterocephalus glaber. The sequence continues at coordinate 19,879,066 of NW_028258364.1, forward strand.
TCACCTGCTCTTCCTCAGACAAAGGTCTACTATCTCGAATCTATAAAGAACTTAAAAAGATCAGACCTCCCAAATTTAAAGACCCAATCCAAACAATGGGCCTCTGAGATGAACAGACATTTCTCAGACAAAGAAGTAGAAATAGAAAATAAACATATGAAGAAATGTTCAACATCACCGGTCATTTGAGAGATGCAAATGAAAACAATGCTGAGATTCCACTTCACTCCAGAAAGAAATGGCTGCTATCATGAAATCAATCAACAACAAATGTCGGTAGGGCTGTGGGGGAAGAGGAACCCTGCTCCACTGCTGGTGGGAGTGTAGACTGGTGCAAGCACTGTGGAAATCAGTATGGAGATACCTCAAAGAACTAGGACTGGAAGTCCCATTTGACCCCGCTATTCCCCTGCTGGGGATCTTCCCCAAAGAATTAAAAGACTCATGCCCTAGTGATATATGTGGACCCACGTTCATAGCAGCACCGTTTGTAATAGCTAAAACTTGGAAACAGCCCAACTGCCCATCAACTGGAGACTGGATAAAGAAAATGTGAGTTTTTAAATAAAATAGAGTACTACTCAGCCATAAAAAACGAGAAATTAGAGACATTTATAACTAAATGGATGCACATTGAGGCAATACTTTTAAGTGAAATAAATAGGACACACGTGAAAATACTGAATAGTTTCTCTAGTGTGAAAAACTCAAAGTGTAAATAAGGACTAAAAGGTATAATAGATAAGAGGGAAAGTTTTTGAGCGCTCCAAAGGGTGATGTAGCCACTATGTGGGTTGAATTGTTTCTTCCCAAACTGATACACTGAACCCCTAACCCTCAGAATGTGATTTTGGGGGAGGAATTGTGGTGTTTCCAGATGAAAGGAGTTAGGATGAGGTCACACTGGGGTGCAGTGGTAGCATTCATTCTACACAGCTGGTAGCGCCTCATAAGAAGAAGGACATGTGAAGATACAGAGACACACAGAGAGAACGTTCTGAGACAACAGTGGCAGTGACTGATGCTGCTGCCACAAAGGAACACCAGAGGCTGCTGGCAAATCACTGGGAATTAGGAAGAGGCAAGGAAGAATTTTGTGTAGAGTGTCAGAGGCAGCAGGGCCCTGCTGACACCTTGATTTCAAACTTCTGGCACCCAGGACTGCAAGATAATCAACTTCTAGTTTTCTAAGCCACCTAGTCTTTGGGACTTTGTGATGGAAGCCCTAGGAGCTAATACAGTTACAGAGCATAAATCTGCAGCAGGCCAAGGTCATCCCATGCGGAGGCCAAAATGAGTATTTCCAAATTGCTGTGCATCTCGCCTATGAGCAATATGCTTTCTGACACACTGTAATAATACAGGCAATAAATAAGTCAATGTAATATATATTTTGAATTGTAGTCCTTACTAAACTAAAAGGTTTTCTTTCTTTCTGACAGTCTTTTCCAGGTAGAAATGGAACATGCATATAAACACACTAAATTGTATGCTTCTAAGAACCAAGAAGAGGAAAAACAAATCTCAGAATTGGAAGTATGTGAAATCAACGTGTGCAAGCAATTCCTTGGTGCTGTCTTTATCTGGAGGATCTTCAGGATTTTATTTCACCTACATTTGTCCTCTAGACTTTTTTTTTCTGAGTTATAATCCTGAGCATGGGTCTTGCTTCACCTGCGAAAGTCTAACCTTAACCCTAACCTTTCAAATTTAAAAAATATTTAAACATATCTCCTTTCATTGATTTGTCTTTATCCTAAGTGACAATGGTTTTTGTTTGTTTGTTTGTTGGGTTTTTCGGTGCTGGCAAATGAACCCAGGGCCTCACACACGCTACGCACATGCTCTACCACTGAGCTACATCCCTCACCTACCAATAAATTTTGGGGAAAACAGCAGTACAATTATTTTCTGGCTTCTACCCTTGAGTTTCATGGAGAAAAGTCAGTGTTAAGGAGAAGCGTGCAAACAGATAAAGTCATTTAGAAAGAGCTCTCTGGTTCTGAGCTTCTAGGTGACTTGCAGACGCGGATATGTCACGGCTACGAAAGCCAAAGAGTCCACGGACATGTGGGGTCAGCGCTGCCACTGACTTCAGCAGAGATAAGGCCTGAAACCCTGCACAAGGTCGAGGCAGAGGAGTCTGGGGGCGCACCTGGCAGGCAGCTCCGCTATGGCTGATACGGAGGCAATGTGGATTATTTGGTTAAGCGGAATAACCTTGAGCACTTGCCAAGTCAAAACACAAGTCATAAAAACAAGCAAAAAGCCTTCCCCTTGCTGCCTAGCTGCTCTTTCTCTTTCAAACACGCTCCTTGCTTTTGTTAAAATTCACCTACACTCTACTAAAAGGGGAGGAATAGAGCTGTGAACTGCAGCTGCAAAGAAAAGCCAAAAAAAAATCCATATACATTTTTATATTTCTTTACAAGAACAACATCTAGTAACAAATTCTTTCCCTCCACCCTCTTTCCCACAACCTCTCACATTAAAAAAAAAAAGCATTTAGACTTTGGCTTTTCATGAAAGGCATATAGTAAAAGTATCACTGTTCCAAAATTCCAAAGCCATTTCACAATCATAATGAAATGAGGGAGGAAATGGTTTTGTTAAGATCTTAAAAACAATCACCCCATGCTGCTGTGTGGAATATCTTTATAAATTATGAAGGACTTTGCAAAAATTAGTTCACTCATTCACCAGACACTCACGGAGCATCATTTATGCACCCGGCCCTACGCGCAAAGCAGTGGTTGCAAAGATGAATAAGGTGCAGTGTGCAGGGGCTAGCTGGCAACAGAGGGAGACAGATATTATTATTATTCATTATAATGCGGCTGGGCCTTCCATGCCTACGCCTACCTCCAGCCCCAGGAACCTTGATTTTAATTCACAAAGAACCATATTGTGGGGAGAAAAAACCAGAAAATGACCATCGTAAATCCTGTAAAGGTGGCAGGTCTCTCCAGAAACAGAGCTGCACTCTGAGCTGAGACCTCCTTTGAACCAAGAGCGGCGAAAAACAGACCCAGCAAGATGCTTAACCAAATGGTACCAAACCGAATCGAACCACAGCAAGCATCTGCAACTCCAGAGTGAAATTCAAAACTGACTGGGAGAGAAAATTATAGACAGGATGAAAATCAATTAAAAAGGAAAATGAAACAAGTTGAAGTAGGAGCCAAAAGCATCTCTCTCTCCCTGTCTTTTCCCTTGGAATTGCCACAGAGAGTATCAGCGGAAGAAAGACATTTGTGGTTTCACAGACAAAAGGATCCGAGCCTGGAATTGATAACCCAGTTTCCACAAATTTTGGGTTTAATTCAGAGGAGTCAACTCAAATATCAAAACTCAGCTTTTCCTATGTGATTTTTATGCTTGCTTAAAACCAGTGGCTGAGGAGAAACTACTTATACAGTAAATCCAAAATCATTCAATTACCTTAAGTCAACTGGGAGGCTTATATTTACTGAAATAGGCATTTGACTCCCATATTACAAAGACATGCAAATGACTCCCATGTTGCAAAATCATTCTGGATAGTTTACGACTGGGCTCGAGGATGTTGGAGGAGCATGGGGAAAGGATTAAGAGTTTGATTAGGAAAATGCTACATTTGTCAGCGGGCAACAGCAGCATGTTAGCACAACCTCCCGAATTAACTGTTAGGCGTACATCAGCTCACAGGAAGGGAAAAAAACCAACCCCTCTTTGGAAACAGATTCATGCTGCAAAATCACCCAAGTTCATTTCCTTCAGTTAATTAAGCCAGTTTCCTTATTAGCAAAGGAGATGACCAAGTCTAGTCTGTAGCTAATGACTCACAGGATGACGAGGTTAGCAAGCCCTGCCTATTTTTAAACTTAACTTTCAGACCCTCATAGAACCTGAATAGGCAGAATATGTCCTACCCCAGGTTTATTTCTGCTTCTACAATTGTTTCACCAAGGCTTATCTCAGAAATGCCCATGCAAAGTACCACCAAGATGGAGTAATGCCAAATTCCTACACCGCGCCATCTCAGAGGCCTGCATGTGTCTGAGGCCAAGCTACCAAACATCCAGTGTCCTTTGTGAGGCTGGAGAGTAAGTATCATTTAGGGTATCCTCTGAACTGCCTAGGGACAAGCACCTCACACAGAGCATGGGGTTCACCCTGGGCATCCATGACCTCTTCCTTATCTTAAGCAAATGGGGTGATAAGGCATGGGAATGGGGACAAGAATTCCTCTGGAATCACTGGGATCCAGGTCAATAATAGAATAAGCTTGACAGTAGGGTGAGACCCCAAGTTACTTTCCTCAGACAGACTCCAACAATTTTGGTTCTCATTAAAGTTACCGTCAAGCAGCAACTACTCTCTGTGCATCCATTCCATGCCAGGCAAACCCAAAAACTTTCCTCTTCTTTCCCACATTAACGTGTGAGGTAAGTTAACACACACATTCTATACAATTGAGGAAACCCTGGCTCAGGGAGATTAAATAAATTGCCCAAAGTCGCCCAGCTACAGCAAAGGAGTTGGGATTTAAATTCCAAAGCCTGGGCTCCAACCCAGATTGATGTATCCTCCAAAACTATCTTTGAAAATTGATGGAGAAATAAGATACTTTCATGACAAAGAGCACCTCAGGAACTTCATGAATACCAAACAAGCACTCCAAAAACTTTTAGACAATATCCTAGGAAAAGACAATTAGGATCACAACCCAGCAAGGACAGCAGAATGAATCCATCAGGCATGATAAGAAATTAAACACAAAGGGGGAGAATCCAACAAAAAGAAAAAGTCATGACAATAAGTCAATATATATCAGTCATAACCATCAATGTGAATGGTCTCAATTCACCAATCAAAAGAAATAGACTGGCAGAATGGGTCAAGAAGCAAGATCCAACAATATGCTACATACAAGAAACATACTTAATTCAAAAAGAAACTCATAGACTGAAAGTTAAAGAGTGGAAAACAATACTCCATGTAACAGGAACATGAAAAAAAGCAGGAGTAGCTATCCTCTTTGCAGATCAAGTGGACTTCAAACCAACACCGATTAAGAGAGACAAAGAAGGACACTACATCCTTGTAAAGGGAACAATCCAAGAGGAAGAGATGACAATCATAAACATATATGGACCAAACACTAGTGCACCCAACTATATAAAACAAATACTAATGGACATGAAAAATCAAATAAGCACTAATACAATAGTAGTGGGGGACTTCAATACCCTACTGTCACGAATAGACAGATCAACTAGACAAAAAATAAGCAATGAACTCAATACCAGAACTCAATCAAACTCCTGAACAAATAAACTTAACAGATGTTTATAGAGTGTTCCACCTCACAAAAATCAGAATACACATTCTTTTCAGCTGCACATGGGTTGTTCTCCAAAATAGACCACACGATCACTCATAGAACATGTTTAAGAAAATGCAAAGGAACTGAAGTTATCCCATGTATTATCAGACCATAGTGCGATGAAATTGGAGATCAACAGCAAAAGAAACCACAAGAATTTCATAACACATAGAAATTGAACAACACACTTCTGAATAACCAATGGGTCACAGAGGAAATTAAAGAAGAAATCAGACAGTTCCTACAATTAAATGACAATGACAATACAACATATCGGCATCTATAGGACACAATGAAAGCAGTCTTACAAGGGAAATTCATAGCAGTGAATATTCATATTAAACAGAGTGAGCCCAATTAAACAACCTGATGCTGAACCTCAAGCTTCTAGAAAGAAAAGAGCAGGACAAACTCAAAGCTCATACAAGGGAGGAAATTATAAAGATGAGAGCAGAAATCAGTGCAATGGACACTAAGAAAAGAATACAAAAAAAATCAATGAAGCCAAGAGTTGGTTCTTCGTAAGAATAAACAAAATTGACAAACCCTTAGCCAAACTTGTCAAAAAAAAAAAAAAAAAAAAAAGGAAAGAAAAGGCCCAAATCCATGCAATTAGAAATGAAAAGGGTGAAATTACAATGGACACAGCAGAAATCCAGAGGAGCATTAATACCTACTTTGAGAACCTATATGCCAATAACATGGAAAATACAAAAGAAATGGACAGATTCCTAGATACATATGAATTACCAAAGTTGAATGAAGATGATCTAAAAATTCTAAACAACCAAGTATCAATCTATGAAATTGAAGAAAACATAATAAAAACCTTACCAACTAAGAAAAGCCTGGGTCCTGATGGCTTCACTGCTGAATTCTACAAGACATTTAGAGAGGAACTGCTGCCACTACTGTTTAAACTCTTCAATGAAGTTGAAAGGGAAGCAATACTCCTGAATTCATTCCTGAAAGCAAGCATCACCTTGATCCCCAAAGCAGAGAAAGACCCAACTGAAAAAGAGAACTATAGGTCAATCTCACTAATGAATATAGATGCAAAACTCCTTAATAAAATACTGGCAAATAGAATGCAGAAGATCATCAAGAAAGTCATACACCCTGACCAAGTGGGATTCATCCCAGAGATGCAGGGATGGTTCAACACAATGCAAATCAATAAATGTAATACACTATATCAATAGAGCCAAAGACAAAAACCACATGATCATCTCAATAGATGCAGAGAAAGCATTTGACAAAATCCAACATGCATTTATGATAATTAAACAAAAAATTGGAATAGACATCTACCTCAATCTGATAAAAGCCATCTATGAAAAACCAACAGCCAATATTATATTAAATAGTCAAAAACTGAAATTCTTCACACTAAAATCAGGAAGAAGACAAGGAGGTCCACTATCACCACTCCTGTTAATATAGTTTTGGAAACATTAGCCACAGCAATTACACAAGAGAAAGAAATAAAAGGAATAAAGATAGGAAATGAAGAAGTCAAATTGTCATTATCTGCAGGTGACATGATACTCTACACAGAAGACCCCAAGAACTCCACTAAAAGTCTTCTAGACTTAATAACCAAATTCAGGAAAGTAGCTGGATACAAGGACAATACACAAAAATCAATAGCTTTTATCTACATGAACAACAGACTCACTGAGAGAGAAATAGGGCAAACAATTCCTTTCTCAATTGGATCCAAAAAAATGAAATACCTAGGAATCAACCTAATAAAAGAAATCAAAGACTTCTTCTCTGAAAACTATAGCACTCTGAAAAGAGAGATCGAAGACGGTATCAGAAAATGGAAACACATCCCTTGCTCCTGGGTAGGAAGAATCAACATAGTGAAAATGGCCATACTTCCAAAACTGCTATATAGATTTAATGCAATTCCAATTGAGATCCCACCAGCATACTTCATAGACCTCGAGAAAACAATCCAAAAATTCATTTGGAGCAAGAAGAGACCCAGAATAGCAAAAGCAATTCTAGGTAACAGAGACATGGCAGGGGGTATTACAACCCCCAACTTGAAACTATACTACAAAGCTAATGTGATAAAAACAGCATGGTACTGGCAAAGAAACAGACCTGAAGACCAGTGGAACAGATTAGAAGATGCAGAAACAACTCCAGACACACTCAGCCCCCTCATCTTTGACAAAGGAGCCAAACAGCCTCACTGGAGGAAAGATAGCCTCTTTAATAAATGGTGCTGGAAGAACTGGGTTTCAACTTGCCAAGATTAAAACTAGACCTATATCTCTCACCATGCACTAAACTAAAATCTTAATGGATTAAAGATCTAAATATTAAAACAGAAACGCTGAACTGGCTGGAACAGAAGTTAGGTAGAACTCTTGAAGACATTGGTGTAGAAAAAGATTTTATGAACAAAGCCTCAGTTGCCCGTGAACTAGCACAAACAATCAACAAGTGGGATCTCTTCTTACTAAAAAGCTTCTGCACAGCAAGAGAAATCACCAACAGTGTGAAGAGACAACCCACAATGTGGGAAAAATTTTCACCTGCTGTTCCTCAGACAAAGGTCTACTATCTCGAATCTATAAAGAACTTAAAAAAAATCAGACCCCTCAAATTTAAAGACCCAATCCAAAAAATGGGCATCTGAGATGAACAGACATTTTTCAGACAAAGAAGTAGAAATAGCAAATAAACACATGAAAAACTGTTCAACATCACTGGTCATTCAAGAGATGCAAATGAAAACAACGCTGAGATTCCACCTCACCCCAGAAAGAATGCCTGCTATCATGAAATCAACCAATAACAAATGCTGGGGGGGCTGTGGGGAAAGAGGAACCCTGCACCATTGCTGGTGGGAGTACAGACTGGTGCAAGCACTGTAGAAATCAGTATGGAGATACCTCAAAGAACTAGGACTGGAAGTCCCATTTGACCCAGCTATTCCCCCTGCTGGGGATCTTCCCCAAAGAATTAAAAGAATCATGCCTCAGTGATATATATGCACCCATGTTCATAGCAGCACCATTTGTAATAGTTAAAACTTGGAAGCAGCCCAATTGCCCCATCAACTGGAGACTGGATAAAGAAAATATGTTTTTAAAAAAATAAAATGAAGTACTATTCAGCCATAAAAAATGAGAAATTAGAGACATTTATAGCTAAATGGTTGCACACTGAGGTGATACTCTTAAGTGAAATAAATAGGACACATGTGTAAATACCAAACAGTTTCGGTAGTGAGAGAAACGGAAAGTGTAAGTAAGGACTAAAAGGTATAATAGATAATGTGAAATAGGAAGAAAAGGGGCAAATGGGAAAGGGAAGTGGGAGGGGTAGGGGAAAGGAAAGAAAGGAATGGAATTAATATGAGACAATGAAAAAATGGAAACAAACTCTTTGTGAATAGGGAGAGATGGAGGGGCTGAAGGGAGGGCAGAGGAAAGGAGAAAAATTAAGAACCAAGAGATTATGTAAAGGTGCAAATTTCCAATGATGAATGTAATTATATTGTATACTTAAAATGCACCAATGAAAGTAATTTAAAAAAATAAATTCCAAAGCCTGTACTTTCCCACTGCATTCCTGTCCACTTGTGAGTGGAATGCATTTCTCATTCTCAAGCTATTCCTTACCATGGCTCCTCAGTGAGACAGGAAATGAGGAAAGGCATCCTTAAAACCTCTCTCCTTAGTCCAAGGTCAGGGGGCACAAAAAGAAGTATGGTCTGAAAGCAGATTTCTTCTAAGTTCTAAAGTTCTGTCAGATGGTCTCAAAACAGTCCTGTAGCTGTTGGAGTTGCTAATGTCAAAGTACTTATTGGCAACTAACTCAACCCCAGTAAGTTTCTGAAGAGAATGACCTTGGTGGCAGTATGTCAACCATGTGGGTCACAGTAAGGACAGGTCATGTTGACAACCACTTTCCAGGGACACCATCATAGAGACACCAACACAAGCACACATCTATGAACCCAATCCGCTCATAAGCTTGTGGAATGCTGTCCTCTTGCCAACCCTGGTCTCAGCCCTTAAAAGATTAGGAAGCTATCAACCATAGCTCATTGCTGGAGTTGCAAAACTTCACACTATGCTGGCATTGTCTCTACCCAGGCCTTCCTTATTCTCTTACTGATAAACTTCATTTGCTTCATGTTATAGTTCAGATTTTAAATGTTCCCCCAAAGACCAGAAGTTGAAGGCTTGCTCACCAGCCTATGGTGCTACTGGGAGGAGGTGAGACCTTTAGGAGGTGGGGCCTAGAGGGAGGAAGTGAGGTCATTAGAAGGTGTGCCCTTAAAGGGGATACTGGGAGTCCTGACCCATTCTCTCTTTTAGCTTCCTGGACACAATGAGGTGAGCAGCTTTGCACTACTATACATTCAGGACCAAAGGGACAAAGCCAAGCAATTATGGACTGACACTTCTGAAACGATGAGCCAAAATAAACTTTTCCTCTTCTAAATTGATTTTTCTCACACTTTTTGCCACAGCACTGGCAAGTTGATAAAATGCCCCCTAAGTGATATGGGAAAAATACAGCCAAGTTCAGAAGATGGTTGGACTACATGGGGTCCCTGAAGCAAATGTATCCACCGATAGCACTTGAAGACCTTTTATAATTGTCCTCTCCCACGAGTAATTTTATAGTAACCTGCACAGATTTTCAAGGGGGTGCTCTTTATCCCCCTGTACAAATACTACCATAAAGTGTATAGATAATCCAGATACACGGCTCAAATGACAGAACTAAGAGTTCTACAGTACTGATATGGCTGGCTTTTTACACTGAAAGATTTACATAAAAATGTGGTGTAAGAGCTTAGAGAGCCCTGAAAACTTGTATGTCTTTTTCAGTACAGTAGGTCAAAGCTTTTATCAGATTTGGGGTGGCCCTTGACTCTCCATAAGTTTGAGAACCACTTTGCCACTTGGTCGGCAGTAACAGTAAGTTTTGGTGGTCTACCTGTATAGCTTTGCATTTAAGACAAGAAAACTTGTCTTATGAACAGCTTTGGTTTCCTTGGTTCGAACTGTGTGCTTTGCAGGTGCAGGTGGCATTAATGAGGGTTTGTTCTCCACATCCAGGGTGAATACACACGCTCCACATGGATAGCAGCTGGAGGGCTGGGCTTATTCTGCCAGTCTCATTCTTACCAAGCAGCCACGTACCAAGAGGCAAAGAAGGCCCTGCAAATAGGTGACCTGAGAGACAGATGCAGCAGCTGAGGCTCTCGAGCTGGAGAAAGGGAAGAGATGCGCAGCAGGGAGGACAACACTTCTCTTTAAATAGTGACTATAGCTACGTAGGAAAAAAATCAGATTTAATCAGTGTAGCTCCAGAACACGGAACTAAGATCAATGGCTGCAAGTAATGGGAGAAAGAGCTCAGCCTCTATCTCAGGAGGAACTTTTACAAAACGATTAGAGAGATTCAAAGTAGAAAGGGCTGCCCTGTGAGGCTAATGAGCTTCCTGTCCCTTGAAGTTTTCCTACCCAGGCTGCATGTTCATCTGTCAGGCATTTGTATTCTTTATTGGGTGGAAGGTAGGAGAAAATGACTTCCACAATTCCTTCTAATTCCATGATCAGTCTATTAACGTTTTATATCTCTTATTAAAATTTACAGTCAAAGACCAACACACATCTTCCTTTACTTTGTAGAATAGGCACCAGAGGCAAATCACTTTATAAAGGGAACAGTCATTCTTTTTAAAGTTTGCACACTGTTGCACCTTCATGGCCAGGGACCATGCCTCCCACCTGTCTCCTTCTGAGCCCCTACTGTAACCACCAGAGTTCATCCCTCCTCCTCCCTGCCCCGGACTCTTGCAACGGCCACCTTGAATCCCTCATACCTGCGTCAATCTATTTTCTTTGACTATCCAGAGTAATGAACATTACTCAGATCATGATCTTTTTGCCTGAAATCCTTCTCATTTTTCTTCAAGTCACAATGGCACCATGGCCTACCAGCTGCTGGACAGCTTGGTGTCCTCAAGCCTACTTCACGTGGTCCTCCTCTGTAACGACCCCTGGCCCCCCGCCTCTCTTTGGCCCCTTTCCTCCTCTACATCCGTGTCCATGGCTCTCCCCTGGGCAGCCATGCTTCTCCCAGCTCCTGGCCCAGGCTCAACGTCCCCCTTCAGACGTCAGCTCGTCTCCCTCCCCACACAGCCTGCCCTGGTCTCAGACGGGAGCTCCTACGCAAAGGGCTAAACGGGTAGTTGTTCTGTTTAACTCCCTCCTGCCACTTGGCACAGGGCTGAATCTCCTGGCTTATTAGTCTTCCCTTGGTATAGTCTTCTTCCCTACATGAGAACAGCTCATTGGGGACAAGGACCTTGGCTGTGTTGTTCATTTGTGGCTGTCTTCAGGGTGTAGCAGAGGGGCAGACGTGTAACTGTATTTCTGGAATGAGTGAATAAGCAAATGAGTGGCATCATGAAAAGTCTGTCCAGCACAGAAGGTGTGCCCGGGCCTTGTCATGACTGTTGATTCTTCCCCTTGCCTACCAGAGCACTGGGCGCACCCCAGGCCCTCAGGGGGATTTGGGATTGACCCCCAAGAGGCTCACAAGCGTAACTTAAAGCCAAAGATTGGAGAAAGCAGTTTCTCCCCATGGAGAAAGACTGAGCTTCCTCCTACACACAGCTGGGTAATGAATTATCCTACAGCACATACTCCCGGTCCTCAGATGCAGGACAATGTGTCCTTTTCTGCTCTGAGGTCTCTCAGAAAAAAAAAAAAAATAGCAATGAGGAAGAAGAGGCACTGGGATGGGTTACTGAGGAGGTGAGACAAACTCCTTCTCTGGAGATCTTTAAAAAGAGAGCAGCCATCTGGGATGATTTAGATATGGTCCCCACGGAAGAGGGCCATGGGAAGGGGCCATTACAGCCCCGATTTTCTGATATTCCATTTTAGAGATTTTTTTTCATGGCAAAAGCCTGAAAGGAGCTAGAAATTCACTTTTTCCTTTTAACTGAAAGTTAAATCCCATTTTACTTTGAACTGTAATTCTGCTGTCGCACCAGCCCTCTCTCTACAAATGGGCAATTTGGATGTCATTCGTTTTTGGTTACGTAGAAAGCATGGATGAAACTTAACTTCCATCTTCTCCTTCCTAGAAAAGAAGGCAAAGGGGTTTAAGATGGGAGAATTTCGACCCTGGGAAGTGACAACCTGGGGACTTCAAATCTATGGGAGGGCCCTGCTCAAGGCCCTGAAAAGGATGGTGAGGAAGCTGCACACGCAAATGTGGCGAGGACCTTGCGGGGGTGCAGTGTCACCCACAATGAGGACCTGTTGCGGCTGATACAGAAGTTAAGCCCTGCGGGTCTAATTTACTGCCTCTAACTATTGGTTCTTAATTATTTTGCTTGTTTTTTTGTTTTGTTTTGTTTTAAAAAATGGGATTAAGCTTGGTAAAGTCAACATGTAAACAACACAAAATCCATTTTTCTAATATGTGGCAATGAAGTGATAGCAACTGAGCTTAGCTTTGGTTTTATGACTTTTTTTTTTTTGCGGTGCTGAGGATGGAACCCAGAGCCTCGCACATGTCAGGTAAGTGCTCTACCATGGAGCTACGCTCCAGACCTGTTTGTGTGACTCTTACTTGGTGTGTCAAGCTGCAGTCAAAAGAATAGCTGATTTTAATACATACACAGCTGAATCTTAGTACTTTTAGTATAGAGGCCACACTATAAAAGAGCCTTAGTGAATTTGTTTCTCAGCGGTACTTGTATGGATAATTATTTTTCTAACTTAAACTTGGTTATGGTTATCAAATAATTTATCTTTAAATGTTCATTATAAGCATTGTTGTCTATAACATAATAATGACCAATGACTCAAGTTTGGATTTTTTTTTCCAAAAGGAACACAAACAGCTTTCAATGATGACATCAACTTTTTTGGCCTTTCTGCAAGTTAATTAATAACCTGTATTTTAGTGGAGCATTGGATTAAGTCAGGACAAAAGTGAGACATAAAGGTCTTCACAAACCATGCCTGAAAACTGGCCATGTCATTTTATGTGATATTAATCTAGTGTCTGTGCTTCTCCACTTGCTCACTGGTCCCAAGATGCTGCTGAGTGCCCACAGGGCAGGTCCTCTGTGGAGCTGTGTGTGTGTGTGTGTGTGTGTGTGTGTGTGTATACACATTTGTGTTAGAACTGGAACCTAATGCCAGAGGGTCACAGAAAAAAATTCTCAGAAATAAAGATTCCTGAAAACAAAAAGGCAGAAATTTTTGAGAAATTCTCAGAGAACTTTACTACAAATTACTTTCTCAAGTCTTCATAATAAAAGATCTGCATGGGGTTGTGCTTTGGTACCTCCCGTTTCCCAACTATTTGGCACTACCTGCTGCTTGTTAATGGAAGGAGGATATACATTCATCGAGGACGATGGCAACATCTCATTCTGCGGGCAGAATTATCCTCAGAGACACTACCATTTTGACAGATAGCTCTAACTTTTGTCCCATGAGGCTCCCATCCCAGCGGTGCAGTCCCCGGGTGCCACCCTCGCAAGGGAGGTGCAGAAGTAGAGCTTGGGCTGGTGCCACAGAGCTACAGCTGAGGCCAGTTATTCCTGGAGGAACCCCTGACTGATGGGGCCCAGCAAGGTCAGGCCTGAAGGGAGTGAGGGCCTGGACACCCCCATCTGCTCTAGAATCTTCCCTTCACTCCAGTCAACCTGGTCCAGCACGAAAGGCTGGGAAGACAGAGCTCCAGTTGCACTGTCTGACCCCCCACCCCCTTTGTGTGGTACTAAGGATCGAAGCAAGGGACCCTGCGCTGAACGACACAGCCCTTTTTATGTTACTATTTCTAAAATTTTGAGATAGGGTCTCATTAAGTTCCTCGGGCTGGACTCACACTTGGAATCCTCCTGCCTCAGCCTTCTAGCACCGCCTTTTCTTTATTCCACGTTTGCCCGGCTCTCCTTTCCACCTTACACTGCTGTGGTTGATCCCAAAGAACCTCCAGAAGCTCCAGAAAACTCAGCCCACCAGTGACACAAGGAGAAATCTAGGTCTGCATGGCAAGCCAGGCCCTCTTCCCCCCTGCCCTGCCACTCATGCCCAGGCCCTTGCTTAAGCTCTCCAGTATTTTCCCAGCTTCTGCTCAACCCTCCTCTCTCCCTCTTCTTTCCATTGCTGGCTGCCACCCTGGAAGGCTGGTCACTGTGTATTTACAAACCACAGTTTTCAGTCTCCCTGCCTCTCCTGGGTGGCTCACTATTGCTCCTGTGGGGTTTTTCTCATAGCCTTCTCTCACAAATTCAACACCACCACTCTTACTGCAAAACAAGCTGGGGAGCTTGTCGGGGCTTGCAGAGAAAAGGAGGGGGCTGCTCTCCCAAAGCTGGTCCTCCGGCACCGCTGATGTTAAGGCCGATCTGTGGGGAGATTGCAATTCTAACATAATGAGATATTAATGAGCTTTGCACATGTTCCTAGCCACAACACTTCCCTCCCTGTCCACTCCCTCTTCTGCGAACCCAGAGAGAATGGGCTCTGTCTCTGACACTGACTCCTCTCTTCCCCTGGAGCCGCCCTCTCCAGTCCCAGCGCCGGAGGTCCTGCTCACCTCAAGCTGTCAGCACTGCGAGCACCAAATGGGCTGGCACCGCCTTGTTTCCTGGCCTAATGGATGCTTGTTTAAACACTGGAGCTGTTTGCATTGCTGCGGCTCACTGCATGTTAAACACAGTCCTCTGAAACCCTATGCCAATCCAATAAAGGTATCAGCAGTTGAGTGTGGGGAGGCAATTACTATAAGGTCCCAAGTGTGCCTTCTTAGCTCTAAGAAGGAAAATTTGATCGAACAACTAAAAGGAAAATCTGATTCGGCTCAGCATCACGTGGAGGACACAAGGCTTAACCGCAGCCAGGTCTGTGGAGGGCAGAGGGAAATCAATCCATGATCCAGGGAGAGTAGCGCACATTGTTAAGAGGGCTTTAAGCCAGCCTGTTAGAAATACTGTCTCTTTTGCTTGCGAGAGACACCCACATGTCCTCCGCCTTCTGCTCCCTTTTGCTGCTTGCTTGCTTAGTAATTCCAAGGGGTGTACTTATTTATTTTTTAATGACACACTGCCATCTTTCCGAACACCCTCCACTTTCTCTCTCACCTTTAATTCCTTAAGCACTCATATTTAAAAAAATGGCTTTTCTTGTGCAAGATCATTACCATTTCAAAGGCGGTAGACAGACAGCAAAAATGATAGAGGGATAGAAAACATGCGGGCAGGTGGAAGAAGGCAGGTCTGCTTCAGAGAGATCGTGGGTCCCTAACCTCAAGCTAATGATACCAGTCAATAACACAATGGATTGGTTTTTTGCCTTAGCTAAGTCTGAAAAATCAGGGGAATTAGGCACAAGATTTACATTTATTTCTTACCCAAGAAATAAAAGTTTTGGAAAAGTGAATCCTTTGCTCTGTTTCAGGTTCTGGAAATGTAGAGGTACAGGGTTTAGGTTTTTCTTACTTCTTTAGCATTTAAGACTCTGCTTCAAAATAGCCCTCTTTTGAGAAAAAGTGAGCCAGCAAAGGCTGTGTCTGGCAACACCAAGAAATGCTAACCGCCGTGCTCACTGGGGTGCCATCCATTCACCAGGAATTCTGCCAAATCTCTGCCCATTCCCAAGGTTCCTGGCACCAGGGACACTGCCAGGATGGAGGTGGGGGGCTGCTGTCAGCATTCACCAGCAGTGGCTCCAATCGGATGGGAATGAAGATAAAGCTGTGCCCTCAAAGGATTTGGGGCCAGAGTGCTAGGGGTCTGCGATCTCATGTGCTCTGCCACACCTGATACTAAGAGGGCCCACGATAGGCTCACACTGGAACCAGCACACCCTGCCGAGTCCTGACACTGGCCCTTTGGTCAGTCACTGCACCTGCTTTGCCAGAACTCCAGCTCCCCAGGCCCACACTCCAGGTGTGGCAGGACCAGTGGGCAGCAAGACGCCATGGGCAAGCAGCATGGCTCTACTGGCCACCCTTGCAGGAGACACATCCACCCCTGGGCCTGGCACTGCACCCTACCACCTCCCTTTGTCACTGCCTAGGAACAGTCATGACAACTCATGGATTGTGGTCAGTCATCTTCGCGCCCCTGACCATGGGCACTGCAAAAGGATGTCTGATTTTGCATAAACCACAAATCATGTATTTGGTTATGTTCTCCTTGATTTCCTGACCTAACATTCACGGAGCAGCCTCATTATCTCAGGGCTGAAAATAGGGATGTGTGCACCATAAAACCCTTCTGAAAATTTAATCTGCTCCTTGCTCGCCCTACTTACCGAGAAGTGAAGTGTTCTACTCAACTTTTACACACACCCACACGCCCCCCTCAATATTTTAAAGGGTAGCTCTAATGTGTGTATGTATGCACATGTGTACGGTTCATTAATGATTTTGTTTGTGAACAATTTGGTTTGCAAACAGAAGCGTTTGGCAAAATTTTGTTTTTGTTTGGGTGATGAACACGACTGCGGCCATCTTTCCCAGAATCATGGAACAAATTAAGTTTGTGAACCAAGATAGCACTGCCACAGGCTACCTTAAAATAGTAGCATGTATGTGCACACCCGTATGTATACACCCACATATATACACTAAGATTACTCCTTTTAATAAAACACAGAAGCAATTTTTAAAGATTTTAAACTTTTGTCATAAAAGCCTTCTAAAAACATCTGGATGCTTCTTTGGTTTATTAGAAGGCAGATAATTAACTTTTTTGATAACTCATGGGCTCATAAGTTACTAACCCTTTTATTGGTTATGGCTGCTCTTAGTTTCCTTGTCTAAATAAAAGAAAGGCTAGTTATGTGATCACCAGCCATCTTTATTAAGAAGGAAGGGAATCTTGCAAGAGATGACAGAACAATATATTTGTGAGACTCTTATGAGCCTGTTTTGAGATGGTACCTGGCTGTATTTCCCGAGTCTGAAGTCTGCAGGCCAGATCTGCTTCTCAATAATGCATGAAACTCTCCCATCTCCACTCAGCAGAAGCAGCACGTTTTTTTTCTTCTCAGTGTTTGACATATCATCATAAAAAAGTGGTACTGACTCCAAACTACTTCAACCTATTTCCTTTTTCTCAACCCAGAGGTAGAAAGTCACAAAATCATTGTGCCCCTGAAATGCCATTCTAATACAGGCACAGCAGATGAATTGTAATAAAATCACAGGAAATGATTCTATTCCAGCGATGGTGAAGTGTGGTAAAAGAAGATATTTTGTTAATAGATGCTGGGTTTTCCACTTCCTTTAATTGCATTTTTGCGTGTGCATTAATAGCAATCTTAAAATATACCCAGAACTAGCTCCAAAAAAAAATGACCTTTCATAATAAAATACATAAAATTTTCTTCTCCTTTCTCATTTATAACACATGAAGTTCCTCTCTCTGTGTGAACACCTTGAAATTTCTTATCCTGAAGTGAGAAAGAGTTTTCTGTCTCTCTCAAAACCAGGAACTAAAAAGCACTGAAGTCAGGTGTGCTAAGATGGTCTTTCCTCTTCTGGCAAACAATAGTGAGCGAGGAACCAAATGTTCATTGTTTCACTCCCGGATGCTTCTTCTAAGAGGCACGAGTTCACATTCTGATATCTCACCTGGACATGGACGGGAAAATCTCTTTCTTCCCAGAATGCAGGAAACTAGTATCTTATTATTTATTCATTTACTACCTTCTCTGGAGAGAGTTGCTATGATCTCCTTTTGGTATGTGCTCACATCATCGCTTCCTGAGGACCAAAAAAATCGCTGGAATGCTTTGTTAGGAATAAAACCCGAGACCCTTGATGACAAAACCAACTCAGGCTAACGCTTGGAAGAACTCTGGTTTGGCGACCTTCCCTTAAGCTTTCCCACAGTGTTTGGTAACACAGAGGCCTCATCAGTAAAACATGATTTCAGTGTCCTTTAGAAGAATTCAAACTTCAGAGCAAAAAGTGATTTTGACATTGAAGCAAAAGCATACACTGAATTTTGGGCTCTTTGAAAAAACATTTCACGAGGACCCCCTTTCGTTACCCAGCCCTGGACAGGGCCTCTGTCTTGTGCTGAGAGGTCAGAGACAGATCGTGGAGGGGTCTTTGCAATCTGGATAAGATAAAGCAGCTGAGAACAAGGTGCTGCTCCAACAATCAAGAGGAGGAGCTGGGGTTGTAGTGTTACTTTTGTCCTCACCACTGATGGATGTCTAATTCTAGGTGGCTGTCTGGTTCAGATCAAGTTACAGAGGCTTTGTTATGTTCCACTTTTCCGGGTACTGACTGGTTTACTGGAAAGGTGAATGCACAGAGGATAAAGGAAGTATTGGCCCAGTCATCTTGGACTAGGGATCCCGAGGACCTGGCGAATCACAATGATGGGGCAGGAGGCACAAGCACAGATATAAAGGTGGCCCCTGGTCCTGCTCACAGGACTTCTGGGACACACAGAACAGCCTGCTGGCTATTGCTGCCTTTCCTGACCCCAAAGAAGAAGGCTTTTGGCCTGGGCCCTCAGAGCCATAGATCCTGGAACAAGTGGAACCGTGAGATGGAGCACATGGAAAGGAGTATTGAGTAGAAAGAATAAAAATGACATTTGACTGCTTAGCTTTCTTTAAAGGTAGTTTGGATCCTCTATGGTTAAAAAAAGTGCTGCCGATATCAATGACTAACAGCCTCCCTTAACTTTTCTTTTTTTTTTTGAACTATTTTTTTGGGAACATAGAAAAGCTGCAAAAATAGCACAAAACTCTTCCTATCCTTTATGGCACTTCCTTTAATGCTAATGTCTTACATAAGCATGGTTTAATTATCAAGAACAGGAGATTAACATTTGTACAAAATTATTAATTAAACCACAGACCTTATTAGAATTTCACTCATTTCCCCCATCATTTTCTGTTTCAGGATCCTATTCAGGATGATCCCCTACTGTATTTAGTTGTTACTCGTTTTCTCATCTGTAACAATTCCTCAGTTCTTCCTTGCCTTTCTTGGTTTGGACATTGTTAAAGAGAACTGATGAAATTATTTCATACAGAAGACGCGAATCACCCCGCTGCAGAGAGGCAGGTCTGCCCACACCCTGCCGAGGTCCCCAGTCTCGTGGAACACACGCCGAATCAGCCCGCTGCAGACAGGCAGGTCTGTGAACGCCCTACCGAGGTCCTGAGTCGTGAGGAAGACGCCGAATCACCCCACTGCAGACAGGCAGCCACCTGATTCCACATTACCAAGGCGCAGAGGACACTAGAGCACCAGACCAAGGTACTGAGTCCCACTGTTCTTGGCCCAGAGGTAGGGGCTTCTGAGCCGTCGTCCCACTGCTCCTGGTCCAGAGGAAGGGGCTTCCCAGTCACCATCCCTCCCGCTGCTCCCAGCCCAGAGGAAAGGGCTTTTGGGCCACTTTCTGTCACGCTGCTCCTGGCCCAGAGGAAGGGGCTTCCGGGCCACCATCCCTCCCACTGCTCCTGGCCCAGAGGGAGGGGCTTCTGAGCCACCATCCCACTGCTCCTGGTCCAGAGGAAGGGGTTTCCCAGCCACTATCCCTACCACTGCTCCCGGCCCCTGTCCCACCTCACCCAGCTCAGAGGAGGTAATCCGTGCAAGTGCTAACAGCCTCCCACCCCAGTCAGAATGAGAAAACACATAAATAAGTCTCAAAACCAGGCTTCCAGATCACCTACAGCAACCCCAAAGGGAAATGAGATGGAACCCTCTGATACTCAACCACTTGGACCCACTGAACTAGAAACAAAAGGGGATCTGGAAAACATGAAATCAGAAATAATTTCTCAGATAACAGGAGAAATTGTGCCCTTAGTGCAAGACATGATTAATAAATCTAGAGAGGAGCTGAGGAACATGATGGAATCCCAACATAAGAAACAAATGGAATCCATAAAACAGATGCAAATAGATTTCCAGGACATGAAAAACTCCACTGAAAGTCTACACAGCAGAATGAGCCAGTGTGAGGACAGAATTTCAGATATAGAAGATAAGATTGCAATTAGCAACCAGGAAAAGAAAAATTGCTTCAAAATTATAAGGGAACAGGAGAAATCAATCCAGCAACTGCTAGATGATGCAAAAGAGAATAACATAAGACTGATTGGGCTCAATGAAGAAACAGGAGAGAGTGCAGATGACATAAAAAATCTCTTCACAGAAATAATGGCAGAAAACTTCCCAAGCAGGGGAAAAGAGCTTGACATACAGATAAGTGAGGCATATAGGACTCCAAATAGCCTTGATCAAAAAAAAATCTACACATAGGCATATAATTGTTAAGATTCCAGAAACACAACAGAAGAACAAAGTTCTCCAAGCAGTCAGAGAAAAGAAACAAATCACATACAAAGGAAAGCCCATCAGAATCACAGCAGACTTCTCAACACAAACCATCAAGGCAAGAAGAGCTGGGAGTGACATATTCCAAGCCCTAAAAGAAAACAGCCTCCAACCCAGATTGATGTACCCTGCAAAACTATCTTTCAAAATGGATGGAAAAATAAGATACTTTCATGACAAAGAGCACCTTAGGAACTTCATGAATACCAAACCAGCACTCCAAAGAATTTTACACAACAGCCTAGGAATAGACATTGAGGATCACAACCCCAGGAAGCAAAGCAGAATGAACCCATCTGGCATGACAAGAAATTAAATGTAAAGGGGGTGAACCCAACAAAAAGAAAAAGTCATGGCAATGACAAGTCAATACATTTCAATTATAACCATCAACATTAATGGTCTCAATTCACCAATCAAAAGAAATAGACTGGCAGAATGGGTCAAGAAGCAAAATCCAACAATATGCTGCATACAAGAAAGACACTTAATTCAAAAGGAAACTCATAGACTGAAAATTAAAGGGTGGAAAACAATACTGCATGTGACAGGAACCTGAAAAAAAGCAGGAGTAGCTATCCTCTTGGCAGATCAAGTAGATTTCAAACCAACACTAATTAAGAGAGATGAAGAAGGACACTACATCCTTCTAAAGGGAAGATCCCAAGAGGAAGAGATGACAATCATAAATATCTATGCACCAAACACTAGTGCACCCAACTATATAAAACAAATACTAACGGACATGAAAAGCCATATATGCACTAATACAATGGCAGTGGGGGACCTCAACACCCCACTGTCACAAATAGATAGATCAACTACACTAAAAATAAGTAATGAAATACTAGAACTCAATCGAACTCTTGAACAAATGAACTTAACAGATGTTTACAGAGTCTTCCACCCCACAAAATCAGAATACACATTCTTCTCAGCTGCACATGGGCCATTCTCCAAAATAGACCACATACTCACACATGGAACATGTTTAAGTAAGTGCAAAGGAATTGAAGTTATCCCCTGTATATTATCAGACCATAGTGCGATGAAATTGGAGATCCATAGCAAAAGAAACTCAAAAAATTTCATAAACACGTGGAAATTGAACAACACACTTCTGAATAACCAATGGGTCACAGAGGAAATTAAAGAAGAAATCAGACAGTTCCCTCAATTAAATGACAATGACAATACAACATATCAGAATCTATGGGACACAATGAAAGCAGTCTTATGAGGGAAATTCATAGCAGTGAATATGCATATTAGGAAAACAGAATGAGCCCAATTAAACAACCTGATGCTGAACCTCAAGCTTCTAGAAAAAGAAGAGCAGGACAACCCCAAAGCTCATACAAGGGAAGAAATTATAAAGATCAGAGGAGAAATCAATGCAATGGAGACTAAGAGAACAATACAAAAAATCAATGAAGCCAAGAGTTGGTTCTTTGAAAGAATCAACAAAATTGATAAACCTTTAGTCAATCTTGTCAGAAAAAGGAAAGAAAAGGCCCAAATCCATGCAATTAAGAATGAAAAGGGTGAAACTACAACAGACCCAGCAGAAATCCAGAGGATCATCAATGCCTACTACCAGAACCTATACACCAATAAGATGGACAACACAGAAGAAACGGACAGATTCCTAGATACATATGAATTACCAAAGTTGAATGAAGAAGACCTAAAAATTCTGAACAACCCAATATGAAATTGAAAACATAATTAAAAACTTATCACCTAAGAAAAGCCCGGGACCTGATGTCTTCACTGCTGAATTCTACAAGACGTTTAGAGAGGAACTGCTGCCACCACTGTTTAAACTCTTCAATGAAGTTGAAAGGGAAGCAATACTCCCAAATTCATTCCTGGAAGCAAGCATCACCTTGATCCCCAAAGCAGAGAAAGACCCAACTGGAAAAGAGAACTATAGGCCAATCTCACTAATGAACATACATGCAAAAATCCTTAATAAGATACTGGCAAACAGAATGCAGAAGATCATCAAGAAGATCATACACCCTGATCAAGTGGGACTCATCCCAGGGATGCAGGGATGGTTCAATATACAAAAATCAATTAATGTAATACACTATATCAATAGAGCCAAGGACAAAAACCGTATGTTATCTCCACAGATGCAGAAAAAGCATTTGACAAAATCCAACATGCATTTATGATAAAAACCCTACAAAAAATTGGAATAGATGGTCTCTACCTCAAACTGATAGAAGCCATCTATGAAAAACCAACAGCCAATATCATACTAAATGGTCAAAAACTGAAATCCTTCCCACTAAAATCAGGAACAAGACAAGGATGTCCACTATCACCACTCTTCTTCGATATAGTTCTGGAAACATTAGTGACGGCAATTAGACAAGAGAAAGAAATAAAAGAAATAAAGATAGGAAATGAAGAAGTCAAATTGTCATTATTTGCAGATGACATGATACTCTATATAGAAGACCCCAAGAACTCCACCAAAAGTCTTCTAGACTTAATAACCAAATTCAGTCAAGTAGCTGGTTACAAGGTCAACACACAAAAATCAATAGCTTTCCTCTATACGAATGACAGACTCACTGAGAGAGAAATAGGGCAAATAATTCCTTTCACAATAGCATCCAAAAAACTGAAATACCTAGGAATCATCCTAACGAAAGAAATCAAAGACCTCTTCTCTGAAAACTATGGCACTCTGAAAAGAGAGATTGAAGATGATATCAGAAAATGGACAGACATCCCCTGCTCCTGGGTAGGAAGGATTAATATAGTGAAAATGGCCATAATTCCAAAACTGCTATATAGATTTAATGCAATTCCAATTGAGATCCCACCAGCATACTTCATAGACCTCGAGAAAACAATCCAAAAATTCATTTGGAGCAAGAAGAGACCCAGAATAGCAAAAGCAATTCTAGGTAACAGAGACATGGCAGGGGGTATTACAACCCCCAACTTGAAACTATACTACAAAGCTAATGTGATAAAAACAGCATGGTACTGGCAAAGAAACAGACCTGAAGACCAGTGGAACAGATTAGAAGATGCAGAAACAACTCCAGACACACTCAGCCCCCTCATCTTTGACAAAGGAGCCAAACAGCCTCACTGGAGGAAAGATAGTCTCTTTAATAAATGCCACTGGAGAAATTGGGTTTCACACTTGCCAAAGACTAAAACTAGATCTATATCTCTCACCATGCACTAAACTAAAATTGAAATGGATTAAGGATCTAAATATAAAAACAGAAATGCTGAACTGGCTGGAACAGAGGTTAGGTAGAACTCTTGAAGACACTGGGGTAGGAAAAGATTTTATGAACAAAACCTCAGTTGCCTGTGAACTAGCACAAACAATCAACAAATGGGATCTCTTCTTATTAAAAAGCTTCTGCACAGCAAGAGAAACCACCAGCAGTGTGAAGAGACAATCCACAATGTGGGAAAAAAATCTTCACCTGCTGTTCCTCAGACAAAGGTCTACTATCTCGAATCCATAAAGAACTTAAAAAGATCAGACCTCCCAAATTTAAAGACCCAATCCGAAAATGGGCATCTGAAATGAACAGACATTTCTCACACAAAGAAGTAGAAACAGCAAATAAATACATGAAAAAATGTTCAACGTCACTGGTCATTCGAGTGATGCAAATGAAAACAATGCTGAGATTCCACTTCACTCCAGAAAGAATGGCTGCTATCATGAAATCAACCAATAACAAATGCTGGTGGGGCTGTGGGGAAAGAGGAACCCTGCTCCACTGCTGGTGGGAGTGTAGACTGGTGCAACCACTGTGGAAATCAGTATGGAGATACCTCAAAGAACTAGGACTGGAAATCCCATTTGACCCAGCTATTCCACTGCTGGGGATCTTCCCCAAAGAATTAAAAGAATCATACCACAGTGATATATGTGGACCCATGTTCATAGCAGTGCAGTTTGTAATAGCTAAAACTTGGAAACAGCCCAAATGCCCATCAACTGGAGACTGGATCAAGAAAACGTGGTTTTTTTATAAAATGGAGTACTACTCAGCCATAAAAAATGAGAAATTAGAGACATTTATAGCTAAGTGGATGCACATTGAGGCAATACTCTTAAGTGAAATAAATAGGACACAGATGTGTAAATACCGAATAGTTTCTCTGGTGTGAGAAACTGAAAGTGTAAATAAGGACTAAATGTATAATAGGTCATGTGAAATAGGAAGAAAAGGGGTAAAGGGGAAGGAAGTGGGAGGGCTAAGGGAAAGGATAGAAGGGAATGGGATTAATATGAGAAAATGGAAAAATAGGAACAAAAGTTTTGTAAATAGGGAGGGCTGGAGGGGTTGAAGGGAGGGCTGGGCAAGGGTGAAAAATAAGAACCAAGAGAGACTATGTAAAGGTGCAAATTTCCAATGATGAATGTCATTATATTGTATACCTAAAATGTACCAATTACTAGAATGAATAATCGATAATGTAAAATAGGAATAAAAGGTCCAAAGGGGTAGGGGTAGTGAGAGGCACAGGGGAAAGGAAAGAAGGGAAAGGAAAAAATGCTGAGAAATGGAAAAAATGGAAATAAAGTCTTTGTAAATAGGGAAGGGTGGAGGGTGTGAAGGGAGGGCTAGGAATGGGGAAAAAAATAAGAGCCAAGATGCATTATATAAAGGTACAATTCCCAATGAGAAATGTAATTGTGTTGTATACCTACAATGTACCAATAAAAGAATTTAATACAAAAAAAAATTATTTCATACATGTCCTCCAGTTTGGATTTGTCTACTGTCTTTTCATGACTTTCTGGAATAAAGATAGGCATTTTTAGCAAGAATGCAATAATATTGCGTCTTTCTCAGTGCAGCATATCAGGGGGCCCATGACGTCACTATGTCATTTCCTAGTGGTGTTTTCCTGGATCATTCAGTTAGATGGATGTATGCTGATCGCTCCACTGTAAAATTACTACATTTCCCCTTGCAGCAAATAAGTATCTTCAGGCAGATATGGCGAGACTAGGCAAATCTGGTTTCTCCTCTAACCCACTAATTTTAGCATCCATCCGAGGATCTTGTCTGCATCAGTTATCACTATGGTGTCTGCCCAACGGTGAGTCTGTCTCCTGCTTGCCTTCAATATTTACCATCTGGGGTTCTACTTAAAGAGCTCTCCCTTCTCTCCTATTCGTATAAGTACAGAATTCTGGATATGTATTTTATTCTGTGGGTTACAATCCAATGCTGTCGTTCTTAATTTTGCTGCTCAAATTGTTCTGGCTTTTTGGGGATTTAGTTCAGTGGTTCCGGCGCCTGCCTTGAAAGCGCAAGGACCCGAGTTCGATCCCTGGTACCAAAAAAACAAAACAAACATACATTTGGGGCCGGGGATTTAGCTCAGTGGTTTCGCTGCCTGCTGTGTAAAGTGCAAGGACCCGAGTTCAATCCTCGGTACCAAAAAAAAAAAAAATGTTCTGGCTTTGGGCACCAGGAACACATTTATGTTGACTCTTATGTTTTTCTGACAATCTTGTCACTTGAAGGGGGGGAGAATTTCCTTATTTACTGGCATTGTAAGATGTTCCAGGGTCATTTTGTGGTTTTACCTGGCTGGGCCTTGGAATCAGCTGCCTTCATCCAAAATGGTTTGGCTCCTTTTATTGGAGAGCAGAGTCTAGAAACAAGATCCAGGTGCTGAGTGAGCTTTTTGCTACTGGGCTGTCATTGTTTCTAGGCCTTCACACAGAGCATGGTAATATATTGTATTAGTTACTTTTTTGTTGCTGGGCCAAATATTCCATACCAAAGTTAGAGGAGGAAAGGTTTATGTTAGCTCACAGTTTGTAGAAGTTTCAGTCCATCGTTAGCTGGCTCCAAGGCAGCATGGCAGAGGAGAAGCAGTTTGTGGAGTGGCAGGCAGGAGGCAGCAAGTTTCCCTTTCCCTCTTTATTCCATGCAGGCTACAAGCCTATTGGTCGGTGCCACTCACCCCCAGGGTGAGACTTCTGTTTTCAGTAAATCCATTCAGCCACACACAGAACTATGTTATTCCCATCAGGGGACTAATCCAGCTATCAGGCACCCAAAATCCATATTCACACACCCTAGATGCATCCACCTCTGAAAAGCCCTAGCTATGAGCACATGAGGCTTTAGGAGGACATCTCAATATAAGCCATAGTATGTACTCTAACCCACTTAGATACATACACCTATATTTCTATATCTGCCTGTGTACGTGTGTATAAGTCTATGCTGCTAACTGACTCCAATCTAATATCACAGGGCTTATTTGAGCCCTTCCCCTTTCCTAAGTGGTGGCTTTTTTCTATATCGATTCAATCATTATAGTAACCTGGTTTTAACTTTAAAGATAGCTATGTTCAATAGCTGCGAAGCCATTCATTGCTTCGTTTGAACATGGTTTGATGCATTTACATTTAGTGAATATTAATGTACCATGTTTAAGGCCATGTACTCTGGGAGAACTCTGGCTGGAACATGGATGAATATCAGGTCCTGCTCCGTGGTAGTTTATGCACCACCAGGAAACATAAGAATACTGCTGTGAGTAAAGAGTGTTAGGAAAAACAAATTGCTGTGGGCATGCAGAAGAAGGAGAAGTGCATGAAGAAGTAAGAAAAGGCTCCACCAGAGGTGTGGATCTTTAGGGGGGCACAGGGTTTGGATCTTGAAGACTACAGGAAAGCATTCCAGGAAAGGGGACAACTTGATTGAAGGTGCCAAGGGCAACAAAAAATAAGACAAGGCACACAAAGGTGACAGGAGAGCCAGGAAGGGAAGCTGAGCTTCCTGGGCTGGCTCACACCTGCACCCAGAGGTGGCTGTGGTAGAGTAGAGCTTTACTGGATGTGCCACAGGCAGCTTCTGAGTCTATGAATAAAAAAGTGACCTGCCAGGGTGACAAGATGGGACCCAGAATGGAGGAGCAATTTCAGGGAAAGGGAAGATCTCAGGAGGAGAGAAACTGAAATAGTTTAGGGGATCAGAGAAGGCCTGAATTGGAGGCAAGATCAAGAGTGGAGAAGAGGGGAGATACACGTGCATAATCAATAACATTTGACAACAAATTTGATAAGCAGACTAAGGGAAGAGTCACAGATAACTTCAGGATTCCATGGGATATTAAAACCAAGAGTTTAAAACTAGGAGATAAACAAGATGGTGGGAAGGTGTCCACAGCCCCCAAATGAGAAATTGTGATAGATGACCTCTTCCCTCGCAACTATTTTAGTGCTGGGTTGTGAGTGGACAGAAAGGGAGAGAAAAGCCAGATTTTATATCAAACAATGCTATTACTGTCAGCAGCAATGCTATATCTCCAGTAGGGTAGATAACTACACTAAAAAGCAAAATGAAATTTCTAGATGGTGATGAAATTTAATTTACCCATGGTGGTGGTTAGCCATTGCCACTGATAATCACCACTCAGAGGTATTTTCTTTGAAGCTAGATAGTTAGCACTCTCTAAACCAGAAATTGCCCACATTTTATCCATTATGTCTCAGAGGCTATTAAGCAGAGCCATATAACCCCAGTCACCAGGGAGTTTTGGAACACAGAGGTTAGAATGAAACCATCACAGCAATTCTATTAATGTTGTATCACTATTCAGATGCAATAGCTTATCCCAGGGAACAGCTTAAACGCAAATGTACTTGGATCTATACAACTGCGACAACACTTACTAGTTGGTGCATAATACACAGGCATAGGCCGGGCTTGATGGAGAATATTTGTATTTTGGGTTCAAGAAGCAACTGTGCATCAGTGCTGTTGTCTCACAGTTTCTGTTTAGGATGTTCTTATTGGGTATGCAAGAAAAGAGCTCAATTTGTTCATCTGTTTTACAAGATGCTAGACCACTCAATTATGTCATAGGGCAATGGGAAGGACAGAAGTGGGGGACCAGCTCAAGCCACTTTCTTTTTATTAGGTTGGGACGAGGTCTGGAGCTATAGATTCATGGGCTGTCAGGAAGTCTGGTGTAGATGCCCAGCCTCGCCCCAGCCAAATAACCCAAGTGGGAATGGGTGAGCACCCACCATCATCTCCTCCTCCTTCCCCCATCACACAGGTGAGCGATCTTCAAGTCTTAATCTTAGACCAAGTGTCCCCTGACCCAAAAGCTCTCTCAGGATAAAGGTGCTAAAACCATTCCTCAGACAGACATTCTTCTCCGCAAAATATAGAGAGCTTCAATCTCCAAAAAAGAAGATGAAAAGATAATTTAATTATGTGCTTCAAGATATGAACATACCATGTGGAGATGGAAGTCAACTATTTTTCTTCTTCAGGGGAGTTAAAAGGATCACATTGAGGGTGTTTGTAATCTACAAAGGGTGGTCAAAATATATGTTGAATGTTTAAAGTTTAGAAATTTCAGTAAAGATAAATTTCCATTAACTACACTCAAAACATTCCCCTTTATTTTGAACACACTTATCCCATGGTTCTTGTCCCTTTCTGAAGCAGATCTGGAAGTCTTTCTTGAGTGTTTTTACAAGGTGTGCTCAACAATATATGAATGCTTTCCAACAGAAAAGCAGGCTTACAAAAACATGATGGTGTGTCCTTATCCACCCCACTCACTGGATCTGGCACCATGTAACTTCTGGCTCTTCCTAAAAGTCAAAATGGCCATGAATTGATTCAGGTCATCCAGGCAGCCAAGACAGCACAACTAAGGACATTCATGAAAGAGGACTTCTAGAACTGCTTCAGAAAGTGGCAAGAATGATGGGCTAAGTGTGTTTGAAGTGAGGGGGAGTATTTCAGGGGGCATTAATCCTTTTTGCCTAGTGTTCCACATTTGGAATGGCACATAACAATGGAACAGTATAAAAATTTTCTCTTCAAATTCTTGTTCCTTGAATTTTTCTAGGTAATACATATGAATTTTATGCAAAAAAAATTTTTGAAAAAAATTGCAACTTCAGCATAAATGGGTTAACGGCAATGGGTCTTTGCTTGTAAAAATTAAAAATTAATACATTCACAACTATATTTTTTATCACAACTCATGTATAAAGGAGCTCTTTGCGACCATAATTCTTGTTCACTGCTCCTATGTGACCACTGGAGTTCTTTCCAGGCTGGGTTTGTGGGCCTGAGTTCAAACACTGAGGTCAGAGATGCAACGAAGAAGGCAGCGCGTGGACGTTGATAGGACAAAGATGGGCTGAGGATCCAAAGGTGGAGAGGAACAGTCCATAGCACTCAGGAGCTCGGCAGCTTTACAGACACGAAGCAGTAATTCCTCCAGGAAAGCAGCTCCCTCACTTCAAAGCTGCCATATTTATAAAACATGTCCTTTGGGGCTGGGTGTAGTGTCACACACATCTGTAATCCTAGCATCCTGGGAGGCCGAGGCAGGAGGATGGCAAATTCAAGCCCAGACTGGGCAACACAGTGAGACCGTCTCAAAATTTAGAGGTGGGGGATGGGGTGGAGTAGGAATGTAGCTCAGTGTGAAGGCCCTAGTGCTGCAGAACGAGACCATATTCCTATAAATGAGGGACGCAGGGTTGGCAGGATCCAAGGGTTAATTGCAAATTACAAGCACTGCAACACAGGAGCAGGGAAGAGTTAGAGGAAAAACTGAAGAGCGAAGGTGCGTCCCTACCCCTGACTCTGTCCCCCCTCCTGCATGACACTTCTCAGTGGCCGCTGTCCTGTCTTGGGGTTGCAGGTCCCCTCTCTTGGCTCCTTTGAACTTATTTATGGAACGATTACACTTTAGAATGTTGGTTTCTTAGGTTATCATGTTACCCAGTGCTGGATTTTTAAAAATAAGTTTCTAATTATGAAGGTGAAGTCTCCTGCCTCCCGCATGTGGCCCCCTTGCACAATCACTGGACAAGAGCTGCGTAGGCTGGGGGATCATCTTCTTGCACTAAAATTAACCAGTGTGCTCCGAACACTCCCAGATACCTCTGCCTTTTCTTCTTACATTGTCCCGCTCAGGTTGGCAGACACATATCAAATGTCTCTGTGTTATTTTAAATAATATGTAATTGTGATTTGATGCTTTAATACCATGTCGTGTGCTGGAATGTGTCCCTGGGTCTCTTGTAATGTTTTCTACTATACTAAAGTTCCCTATCCTGGCGGGGGCCCATGGGCTGTGTCCCTTTACGTCCTTCTGCTGAACCCTCCTTGGGATGCCCATCAACTCTCCCATGTAGTTTCCTTCAGAAGGGCATGTTTTTGGTGGTAGATGTCTGTATTCCCAGCTACTCAGGAGGCTGAGGCAGGAGGACTGCAGCTTTAAGCCCAGCCTGGGCAACTCAGCATGACTCTATCTCAGAATAAAATAAAAGGGCTGAAGATGTAGCTGAGTGCTCCCTGATTAGGGGGGTGGCAGGGGAGGGCAAAATCCTGTTTCTGGAATCACTTTTTGAAGAGCAAATAGAACTTTTGAAATAATTTCCTTATTTGAATAATAGTTTCAGCTGGGGATTTAGCTCAGTGGTTTTGCTGCGTGCTGCACAAGCACAAGACCTGAGTTCGATCCCCGGTACCAAGACAAAACAAAACAAAAACCCCCAAAATAACAGTTTTTGCCTGCCTTTCTATTATGTAAGAAAATATCATGTGAATAAAATGTGCTCAATTTTATTTCTTGTAACACTAACTTTCTCCTATTCTCAGGTTTTCATTGCTTGATGTATATATATTAGTTTCTTAGTGATTTATAAGTTTCGGTTATCTTGGAATTTTCTTGCCATCCTTAATTGGAAATGAAGGCATGTCATCATGTGAGAAAAAATTATAAAATACTTTAAGAGAAATTAAGTCTCACTGATCTCAAGATTAGGTGGTACCTCAAGCTAAGGTTGACAAACTATTGCTTAGTTAATGTGGACTATGAGTCAGTTAAGTGCTTTAATAAATAGATAAGTCTTATTTGTAATTAGCACATTGATTGTTTACATATAAATGAGTGCTTCTGAAGTGCTGGGGGGTAGCAGAAAGGAGCTGGTTAGGACCGGGGATTTAGCTCAGTGGTGCCTCTGCCTGCCTTGCAAGCGCAAGGTTCCGAGTTCGATCCCCAGTACCAAAAACATAAAACAACAACAACAACAACAACAAAACCCCAACTTGGTTAGGAGTTTAAATATCTCCTTACAGATCCTCTATTCCAATATAAGCAGACATGCCCTTTGATCCAACTCTTTGGGGGGCCAAGGAAATGTCAACTGGAAAGTTAAAATCACCACAAATTCCAAGTAAGAATGGGTAACTAAAGATCTTTACTTCTAGAAAAATGTCAACAAAAGCCCCTTTAAAGCAGCTCACCTAACAAGTAATTGAAAAAAATACTAAGGTACACATACGACTAATCTCCTTTCATTCTTTCCCCAGCAGCGCTAAACTCCCATAGCTCCATTCTAAGGGAAGTGGCCAAATTCCACAAATTTGGTTCACTAGGCCACCTCCCTTCCGACTGCCGCTGATTAAAACCAGTGATGAGCACCCCATCCAGGAAATGCCTCTGTATGAAATAGGTTGCTGGAAACATAAGTTTGGTCCTTCAGTTTCTGATACTCTGAAATTTATTTGGAACCCAGAGAAATGGATGCGGGTAGCAGTGGCACTAGAAGACAGGCCAAGGGGTGGGGTGGGCCACACGTGAAAGCCAATATAGGAGGAAATTATTATTGGGAAATAGCGATGTTGAGAGAAGGAAGGAATGAAGGAAGGAGAAGGAAGGAAGGAGAGAGGGGGAAGGAAAGGGCTGGAAGGAAGGTACAGAAAGAAGGAAGGAAACGAGGAGGAAGAGAAAAAGGAAAGGGAAAGGAGAAGAAACGAAAGAAGAGGAAGGAAGGAAAAGAAGGAAGGAAAAGAAAAGGGAAGGGAGAGAAGAAGACCTGAGAGAGACAGACATAGACACACAGCTAAGACAGCTGACAGACTGACCACGGACCTCAGGAGGGTGCGCTTTGTCCTGGGGGAGTCCTCTGCTGGCTTTTCTCACTCAGGCCCAGCCCATGAAAGCTCTCTGTCTTCTGAGGCAAACTGAAAGTGTCCTTGCTGCCAACTCTAACCTGCACCGGGGATGGACTGCACGGCCCCAGAGTGTCTTCCCACAGGAGTAGGGAAAGGGGCTCTGAGGCAGGGCTGAGATGGGCAGCATGCGGACACACTGGACGGATGCAGAGTGTATCTCATACTGGGAGACCTTCCTTCTGATACTCAGGAATTTTAATGAATGAATGAATTATTTGGTACTGGGGATCGAACTCGGGTTCTTGTTCTTGCGCAGCAGCCGGCGAAACCACTGAGCTAAATCCCTGGCCCATACGCAGTAATTTTAAAGAATGTTTCTGTATTTTCCCAGAAACAGGACCACAAAAAGATCTTTTCCTGGGGGCCCGAGGCCCACATCCTGGAGGTGCAGAAAACGGATGCCAACAACAGGGAGGAGCAGGTCCCCTCCTCTGGTGTTCCCGGTCAGGAGGGCACCTGCCTGCTGAATATGTAATCCAATTTGGCCAATCAAACTTCCGGTCTCCTAAGTGGTTCACTAGCAGGCAGCTCTCGACCAGGGAACTGTCTTCCTCCCAGCTCACCCTGGGGCTTAGTGTGAAAACAGGCTCAGCAGGGAGGAGGGAAGCAGGAGAGAGGGGTGTGTGACCACGTGTGCATGACAGTACGTGTCCGTGGAGATGTGTGAATGTGTGAGCATGTCTGTGTGTTAATGTGTGTGAGTACATGTGTGGCTCTGTGGACTATGTGTGTGCGTGCCCACATGTAATCGTGTCTGTGTGAATGTGTGTGTATGTGAGAATGCGTGTCCACAAGTGTGACTGTGTGACTCTGAGTGTACGTGAATGTGTGCGAGTGTGTGAACACGTGAGCGGATGTGTGAGGATAGTGTCCGTATGCGTCCACAGTGAGCGTGAGTGTGTGAACAGTGTGTCTAAGTGTGAATAGGCGTGAACATGTGCGTTTGCGCGCGTTATGTGGCTGTGACTATGGGAGCGTGGGTGCCTGTGTCTGCGTGCGTGAGTGTGGGAATATGGTGTGTGTGAGCGTGTCTGGGAGGGTGAGTGTGTGCAAGTACGGGACTGAGCGGGTGCAGCTGCGAGTGTGTGCTGAGACTAGGAAAGGCGGGAGCGGTGAGGGAGGATTGGGAACAGCAGGCTGCGTGAACGCGCGTGGCCTTCTCCTCCCTCAGCTGGAAGCACAGATGCGCCCACGACAGTGATGTCACCGCCATCGATCGGAGGCCAACACTGCTGCCTGCACGCTCTGCTCTCCTTCATCTTCCCAAAGGGGAGCCGACCTGACCCGCTCTTCAGCTCTCCTCCATCCACCTCCCGCCACAGACAAATAGAAACCCTGCGGCACTCTCCACCCGATTTAAGAGCTTGTGTGGCTCAGGGACCTCAGCTTCCCATGGGGAGGAGCCTCAAGCGGGTGGGGAAACCCAAACCCAACTGTCTGGGCCTCTTTCCTAAGTGTCATGGACATTGGGGGTGGGGGTGGGGTGTTCGGCTGTTGCTTCTCTAAACCTCTGCCCTAACAACACTTTGTGCATACATGGAGTGCAGGATTCTCGATCTGCTGAGAGAAAATAACCCCCAAGGCATATAGTAATTTTCTGCTTGTTGAATCTTGTGCCTGGTTTGTTTCAACAAAGCCAGGTTTCCTTAGCATCTCCCAGCCCTATCTATAGAGCAGGCACTTTCATGAGAGTGTAACATGTTTAGCACAAGATCTCAGCTTTGCCAGCTACTTAATGTCCCGACAACGTACTGCTGCCAATATCCACTCAATTAGAAGGCATTAATCATCCATTTACTGCTCTCCGCTCCTGCCCATCAGCCCCTTCCTCAGCAAGACGCAGAGTGAGCCGGCGCCTCTTGTAATTCAGCCTTCCAGGCAGATGCGGTTACATGGCAACCATAAAGACACCTCTCTCTCTCTTTTTTGGACCGGTATTCTATTAATCCTTACAAGTTTATTAGTTCTGACTCCTGACAATCCATCAGCTGTAAGTGCAACAAATGATGCTTGGAAATTAATACCCACATTTCAGCAGAGGAGGCTTTACATATTAAATTATCTTTAAAGTTATAAATAAATAACATACATGAAATAGATTTAAGCAATAAACATACATTTGGCAAACAATACTCAGAATGTTTACTATTCAGCAGGCTGGAGCTATTTCGGCAATATCTTGTTAATAGACTCTCCATTCCCCGCTTTGGTTCTTTTCCCTGGTAAAGTCATAAATCCATCATACCAAATATTGGGGTCATTTCTTTCTTACAAAAAAGCAGTGTGCACTTTAACATTTATTCTCAATGGTTCGGGTTTCCTAGGTTGTTTCTGGCTTGTTGTTGACAGTCTTTTGTTTTTCTTAAAATTTAAAATTTTATTTTTTATGCCTTCTGTTACTTCATTTTTCCCAGCTTTCTTGATGTATATTTCACAAGTAATAATTGTATATATTTAAGGTGCACAGTGTGATGTTTTGATGTATGTATACACTGCAAAATGATGAACACAAGCCAACTAATGAACATATCTGTGACCTCACATAGTTACCGTTTTTTGTGTTTATAGTGAAAACCTTTAATAACTAGTCTTCCAGCAGTTTTCAGGTATACAGCGCAGTATTATTGACCACTGTTACCGTGCTGTACATTACATCTCCAGAGTTTATTTATCCTGCATAACTGAAACTTTACACACTTTAACCATCTCCTTATTTCCCCAGCCCCAGCCCCTGGCAACTATTATTCTACTCCCTGCTTTTGAGTTTGGCTTCTTTAGATTCCAAATATGAGTAAAATCATGCTTTGATCTCATGTATTTGCCTGTGTGGGGCTTATTTCACTTAGCACAATGTCCTTCAGGTTCATCCTTGTTCTTGCAAACACCAGGATTTCCATTATTTAAAATGCAGAATATATACTATATATATATATTTATATATATATAATCCATTTTTTAAAATCCATTCAGCAGTCAACGGACACTTAGATGGATCCCATTTCTTGTCTATTGTGAATAGTGCTGCAATGAACATGGGGTACAGATGTCTCTCTCAGACACAGATTTCAAATCCCTTAGCTATATACTCAGAAGTGGGATAGATGGATCATATGGTAGTTCTATTTTTAGTTTTTTGAAGACCCTTCATGCTATTTTCCATAATGGCTATACTAATTTACATTGCCACCAATGTTGTTTTAAAAGAATCATCCAGAAATTTTCTGAGCTATCCTGTTTGCTCTCAACCTTCCCCCTCAATCTCTCAGCAAAGTCACTCAAATAGCTTTTTTTTTTGGTACCAGGGATCAAACTTGGGACCTCGCACTTGCAAGGCAGGTGGCAGCACCACTGAGCTAAATCCCCGGCCCTCAAATAGCTTTTAAAACATTATGCCCTTAAGGAAGTCTTGTTTAAATTGTGGCCTCAGAAGAGTTCAACATACAACTCCATTAGAAAGTTTTCTTGCTTGGTGGGACCAAAGGGTGGTTTTAGGAGCCAGAAGGGAGTGTGCATGGGTGCCGGTGTGTGCATGTGTGTATGCATGTATTTTTGTCATGAAATCAAGGGAGAATTAAGTTTTTACTAGGTGTCAAACAACTGTATTGCACTATCATCCAAGAATAAATCAGCAATCATTTATTCTTAGTTTTGTTCCTTAAAGAGAATGAGGGACTATAGTACTATTTGCTAACCTGTATTTCTTACTAACTAAATTCTTTAAAAGTTATACTCAAATTAAAAGATTTCTTTTAGTTATATTCTTCTTTCAGGATTGAATTAAGTCTGCATAATTTCATCAAGTTTTACCCCTCATGGAAATGTAATTACTGAACTCTTGTTTCCTATAACTAAATACTTTATTCATTATTAACCTCACTTATAGATTTAATGTACAACAACAAAATGCCATAAGACTCATGTCAGTGGTAATTTAAAGTGAATTAAGGGTTAATGATGAAGGTCTGGTACAGTTGCCTGGTTATAAATTCACATACATGAAGTAGATTTAAGCAATAAAATATATTCAGGTAATGTGATCTATCAAGGGGCACTTTTATTAACCTCAGTGGTGACAAAAGGTGGAACTCCACTTTTTGCCAGTCACGTCTCCTGCGTATCTGGCCCATTCCTAATATGCATCTCCTTCCCATGTCTCTGCACCTGATGAGCTTTCTGCTTACGAATGTAGGAGCAGTACATCCATAAATTACATCACACCTTACAACCACTGTGGAAATCAGTATGGAGATACCTCAAAGAACTAGGACTGGAAGTCCCATTTGACCCAGCTATTCCCCTGCTGGGGATCTTCCCAAAAGAATTAAAAGAATCATACCACAGTGATATATATGCGTCCATGTTCATAGCGGCACAGTTTGTGATAGCTAAAGCTTGGAAGCAGCCCAAGTGCCCATCAACTGGAGTCTGGATAAAGAAAATGTGGTTTTTTTATAAAATGAAGTACTACTCAGCCATAAAAAATGAGAAATTAGAGACATTCATAGCTAAGTAGATGCACATTGAGGAGATACTTTTAAGTGAAATAAATAGGACACACGTGTAAAGACCGAATAGTTTCTCAGGTGTGAGAAACTGAAAGTGTAAATAAGGACTAAAAGGTATAACAGGCAATGTGAAATAGGGGAAAGGAGAGAATGGGATTAATATGAGAAAATGGAAAAATAGGAACAAAATCTTTGTAAATAGGGAGGAATGGAGGGGTTGAAGGGAGGGTTGGGCAAGGGTGAAAAATAAGAACCAAGAGAGATTATGTAAAGGTGCAAATTCCCAATGATGAACGTCATTATATTTTATACCTAAAATGTACCAATTATTAGAATGAATAATCGATAATGTAAAATAGGAAGAAAAGGTCCAAAGGGGTAGGGGTAGTGGGAGGCACAGGGGAAAGGAAAGAAGGGAAAGGAAAAATGATGAGAAATGGAAAAAATGGAAATAAAGTCTTTGTAAATAGGGAAGGGTGGAGGGCATGAAGGGAGGGCTAGGAATGGGGAAAAAATAAGAACCAAGATGCATTATGTAAAGGTACAATTCCCAATGAGAAATGTAATTGTGTTGTATACCTACAATGTACCAATAAAAGAACTTAACAACAACAAAAAAATAAATTGCATCACACCTTCCTGCCTACCCACAATTCTTCCAGACTTCAGGACCTCAGAAATCAGGCAGATGAAGAAGCACAGACTTCCACTCGATGTCCCTGTTGGATTCCTAGCCCTGATTTAGTGGCCGTCTGCCAGGTGAAGGCCACACACTCAGAGCTCCTCGCTTTTCTCTGTCTCCCATGCCAACACGTACACATTCACAAACCTACCAAGTCTGGTCACCAAAGACTAAGGATGCTCTCCAGAACTGAGAGGTTTCAAAATACAGGCAATTACACATTCTGAAATTATAAAAGCAAACGCTTGGAACGGCCCTTCATTTGGGGGCAGATGCCCAGTCCTGGAGTGAGGGCATAGGGCAAGAACGGTAGGCCCTGGGCATCCAGATCACAGACTGCCTCATGAGAGGGAGAGATTCCAGTGACAGTCTAGCCCATGTCCATCAGTTTGAGGAAAAGGACACTAAGATATAATCACAAAAGGATTTGCTCAAGGTCACAAAGCCAGTCTAAGGCAAGCTAAGTCCCAAACCAGGGTCTCCTATCAGTTAGTAAGGCTTCTTCTGCTAATTCCATCCAGCTATAGATCAGCCGATCCAAAATCTAATGATGCTCTAATCCATACACCCATACTACAGTAGCTTGTGCCATATCATGATAGTCACGAAATAAGGGCACAGTTTCATTTTGGGTCAAAGTTACACAATGGATCCAGATGAATCTCTCAATTAAAACAAAAATGGATAGTTTGAGTTAATAATACAGAGTATCTTTTTTATAAACATGCTTTTAAGATATATGTATATATTCTAAATAAAACAATGAGACTCATTTTAACAGCCAGGAGTATTCACAGGGCCTACCCAGTGCACAACACCTTTGGAGGTTTGTAAACCCAATAAATATAACGTGTGGTAATCTCTTGACTTTCCTAGGCACAATTCTAGGAATAACCTCGTATATCCTGAGCATGAATGTGGCTAAGCTAAAGACAGGTCAGCTACCAGGCATTGTTCCCATCCTCTATCCCGAGAACACTGGGTTTCCATTCAAGTCTGTAGTCTGTGAACAGCTTTATTGCCTGCTTTGGGAAACCCACAATACGGGTACTGAGGACCCACAGCTGTGTCCCTGGCTCCTCCTAACTCTCCATTGCCCACACCTCGCCTGATACTACTCTTCAATGGCTGTATTTGTTCCTTCTTTTTTCACTGACCCCAACTGGGCTGAGGTCCTCTTACCTCCTGTATAAACTGTTACTGTGAAAGCCTTCTAAATATTCTCATTTCTCTTCACTCCTGACAGAGGCATCTGCATGACAGGGCACAACTCTGGACGTCATTAAGTTCGTCAGAACTCTTGCCATGCTCCCTATGACTGAACACAATTCAAATTTCTTGGCATGACATTCTAGGTTCTCCCAAGGATGGCTGGGTCTGGCTTGCTGCCTTTGGCCAACCCTCTGGGCACCCTTGAGAGTTCTGCCAGGTATCTTTGTGCCTCCTCACCTCAGTGTCTAAAATGCACTTTTCACTCAACCTCATCCCCACTCCCCACTGCCCTGGACAAAGCTCTTTGTTCTTCAAGGTCCAGTGCAAAGCAGTATGCTCAATTATTCTTCCCAGAATCTCCCAGTTAAAATGTAGTCTCTTCTCTCCTGTCTTTTCACAGCACTTCATTAATATATCCAATCACATCTGTTAATACATTGTTGTATGTTTTTTCTCCAATCAACTGTCAATTCCTTGAGGGCAAGGAACCCTCCTGTTTCTCTGAACAAAGTACCAAGTACAATGAGCTTTTGGCATAGCAGGTTCTCAATAAATACTGAGCGGTATGAATTTCATATCTGTACATGTCCAACAATATGTTAGCACTCTAATTTTCCAAGCTGTCACAGCTCTTTTGCATTGTTCCAAAAAAATTTTTTAGATGCCTTCTGATAATCTTCTCTTCCTAATACTGCTTGTGGTTGCTTCATTTAACTTGTCAGGAACAGCCTTGGCTTATATTTGGGCAGCTTATTTTTCTCCACATTTATCCCACATAATCCATGTCATATCTGTGCAACATCTAAAGATTTGTGAGGGCATCAGGTGTCAAGAATGATTAGAGCCTGCACTCATTCACTTCCTGGCTCTGTGACTGAGTAAGGTGTGTAACAGCTCTGTCTTGGTTCCTTCAGCTGTAGAAAGGGCTAACAATTCCTCAATTCTGTGATCATTACCATGGCAGTAATACAGGTAAACCATCTGGCATAGCAAAGACAGTCAAGAAATTCCATAGCACACTTTTTTTTTTTTTTTTAGACCAGGGCAAAGAAAGTTGCCTGATAAAGGAAGCAAACTTTCTGAAACTTGTTAGCTACTTCATGAAGGAGTCATACATTCATCTTTAAAAGCTCACTCTACTTGGGGAAACACTTGGTTTCTCCCCAGCACACTGAATTTCTTCATGTGGATACCAACACTTATCCCTCTGGACAAACGCAACACTCGGGACCACCCAGCACCCAATACCCTTCACTTTAAGAGCACAACAAACTCAGATTCTTTGGGGCCATGTTCCAGCACATGGAGATACAGCACCAGGAAATTGTTGTTCTTTCAGATTTATTTACATGTTTAGGAGTTGGCTTAATTCTCAGACTTTGTTATTAATAACACTGTCCTGTAATCTAGGTTAAATATAGATCATGAATGATGCTGATGAATGGGCTGGATCTCACATTTGTGTTAGTTCATTTCACAATTATAAATTAAGATGGTCTCCAACCTTACTATATAGATTTGGTCTAGTGGTTCATTATGATGACTTAATACTCTCTTAGTTTTCATAAAAAACATGCTGGCTTTTTAATTTTGTTTTCTATTTCTAGATTTTGCTGTATATTATTGACTACATATGCTGCCTGAATTATAAAATTTCGCAATAAATTATGTTTATACTATCTTTAAAAATTCTTTTTTAAGGTTAAGTTATTATACGCGTTTGTGTGTTCACTACAGTATTAGAAAGATTCTGGAAAATGATCCATTGGCTCAAATGTGTATTACCTTAAGTTTCTGAAACAAAGTCATCAACATGCAGAGGTAGGGTGATGCTTAGGAATAACTTTCAATAATACTTGTGTTTTTTAAGAAGTTTTCTCCCTAAGTGTCATTTTGCAGCCTGATTCTCATGCATAAAACTAGGATACTCATTAATAATCTTAATTTGTTGCTGGTATTGTTTTTGGTATTGGCGTCTCTTTTGGAAGGTTGGTGGAGGATTCTGGGAGCAGTAAGTATGATATAATCACCAGACATTAACTAAGGTATGTGCACCCATCTGTGTACATGTGCATGTAGGGATGCGAGCATGTACTGTGTGCTTGTGTGCATGTTCAGGGAGTTGGTACAAACTAAACCTTGCTAGGAACAAGATAAAAAGTGATGATCAGCTCCTGCACCCTAATGTGCCAATCAATATGCTCTTATGGATCAGTTTGATTACATAAAACTGAATGAATCACACAACCCTCTTACATTAGCAACCTCCAATACCACAACAATGAGCCATAACATCAAGGAGAACATAACCCAGAGGACTTCATTGCATTCACTTTTTTTCAGTGCTGGGTGTTGAATCCAGGGCCGCATGAATGCTGGATATCACTGCGCTACATTCCCAGTCCCTCATTACGTTCTCTAGCAGCCAAGTACCTAGACATTCTGCAGTGCAGTGTCACTTAATGTCACATTATGAAGGCTGACGAACATAGAGCTGAAGCCTTGCTATTTCCCATCCCCTGCCCTTCTATAAGTGTGCTGTGGCCTGGAACTCCCTGACTACGGAAGCAAGTTCTCCGTGATTAATCAGGATGTAACACTGTGAGCTAACATCGTACAGTGATACAGCGTAAGGTCACTGGGGCCCCTTGGTCTTACTCTATCTCTTACATAAATCACTCATCAGAAAGATGATTTAAGTCACCCTTCAGGAAGGTACAATTTCATTATTATTTTTACCAAAGCATGCCCTTGTTGTAATGTTCCTAACACTAATTAGTACAGTTTTCCACATGAGAAGGGTTGATAGTATATGAGTAAACTATATAGAAACAAACATGGAACAATAGCATGAGAACACTGAATCATGATTTGCTCATTTTATTCCTCAAAGCTCAATAAAGCAGATATCTGTGACACAGACACATAGCATTTTCAGCTTGACAGGTCAATTTGGGCAACATTTTTGCTCTACTGTATTTGAACAACCATCATAACTCTATAAACAATTGACATTAACATTTTGCCAAGGTAAAATGTTTATATAAATATGTTTGGATCTTTTATGTGTTCACATAAAATTTTTCGACAAATATATAAAAATCAAACTTTATTTTATTTGTCTGAGAAATGGGGTGCTAACAAAATGTAAAAGAATGTCTCACCTAAATAAAACAAATTCTTCCCAAATGAAAAACTTAAAATACTAGGTTTGTTTCTTACAGTGCCTCCTCTCTCCAACCATATAACCTAGAAAGCGGCTTCTCTTCTAGAAAAAGAATTTTATTTTTTAGGTACCGGGGAGTGAACTCAGGTCCTCCTTGGCAGCAGGCGACGAAACCACTGAGCTAAATCCTCGGCCCTAGAAAAAGAATTTTAAAAAGGACATAATCTCTACAGCACAGCGATGTGAAAGGAGACAGGCAAAATGACAAGAGAGTGAAGAGGACCCACAACTGTTGGGGACCAGAGATGAGCTAGGGCGAGGACACTAGTTCCCGGCCTCCCTTTCTTTTTATTTGCCTGAACTATCCAGGAAAGATGAGCTTCCCTGTTTTTTAAATTGTAGGCTCTTAATTAAGACTGAACTATTCCAAAGCAAACAACTCTTCCCATTCCTGCAGATTATTTGAATTATCATTTTATTTGGTTCTGGTGAATTTGGATCTTTAAATGACTTCCAGCCATACACTGATGTGACTTCATCTAAACCTCGTTAAGAAACATTTTTTAAAAGAGATTTACCATTCCATGTGAAAATCTCATACTTAGTTTTAAGTACTGATGACTGCTGGATGTGATTTCCTCTTTTTAAATATCCAAATATTCATCCTTAATACTAAAATCAAACCACAGACAAGGTGGTGTATTCCATAACACTATTCTTTCACATATAACTTACAGTCAGAATTTTAATTGTACAAGGACATTTAAATATCAACAGATCATCATATTTCCTTTAGGCTCATAAATTTTGTTTCACTGATTTTAAACAGCCTGATACAGGACAGATTCTTAACAAACGTTTGTCCAATGCATATTTTCCCACAATTAATCTTTTTTTTTTGTATTAAATTCTTTTATTGGTACATTGTAGGTATACAACACAATTACATTTCTCATTGGGAATTGTACCTTTATATAATGCATCTTGCTTCTTATTTTTTCCCCATTCCTAGCCCTCCCTTCACGCCCTCCACCCTTCCCTATTTACAAAGACTTTATTTCCATTTTTTCCATTTCTCAGCATTTTTTCCTTTCCCTTCTTTCCCTTCCCCTGTGCCTCCCACTACCCCTACCCCTTTGGACCTTTTCTTCCTATTTTACATTATCAATTATTCATTCTAATAATTGGTACATTTTAGGTATACAATATAATGACATTCATCATTGGAAATTTGCACCTTTACATAGTCTCTCTTGGTTCTTGTTTTTCACCCTTGCCCAGCCCTCCCTTCAACCCCTCCAGCCCTCCCTATTTACAAAAATTTTGTTCCTATTTTTCCATTTTCTC
This sequence comes from Heterocephalus glaber, assembly GCF_053883595.1. Taxonomy (NCBI): domain Eukaryota; kingdom Metazoa; phylum Chordata; class Mammalia; order Rodentia; family Bathyergidae; genus Heterocephalus; species Heterocephalus glaber. The sequence goes on from NW_028258364.1 coordinate 19,922,759, forward strand.
ATATTAATCCCATTCCCTTCTATCCTTTCCCCTAGCCCTCCCACTTCCTTCCCCTTTGCCCCTTTTCTTCCTATTTCACATGAATCTTTAATTGCTGAAAGGTTTAATTCCTGCAGGTTACAACTTTGCCAGCACAGTTCCGTCTACCTATCCAGGTATGTCATGTTAAGCATTTATTCAGATGGTAGTTTTTAATACGTCACTGCATGAAACAAACAAACAAAGGTGGAAGATGTTGCTTGGGAAGTAATCGCAGTAATAAGGAGCCGGTGGATTGCTGCTTAATAAGTGTATGTGCTGCACACCTCCTCTGTCCTGATTAACTACTCTATTTTAGCACCAGACATCTCCTAATGAGAAAATGTTAAGTTTGCACAAATGGTGTGATGGTAGAATCAGACTGGAAAATACCAATAAACCTTGTGAACATTCTCCCCCCGAAATACGAGTTTCTAGATGGTTTTTATCTTCTTTAGTTTCATCTTGACATTTTTTGAATTAATCACTCAGTATACATAACACTGAAAATTTACTATGTACAAGGTGTGATAAACTCTTACATTTAAATGCTAAAGATAATATATGCATCAGCTTCATCATAGTAGTGGTCTTTGAAAGAAAGCGTGTTTATTAATGATGTCAGCCAACCATCCAGGCTGATTCTTTCAGACTCAGGGAATGTGGGCTTGAGTGAATTTTCATGCTTGATATGAAAAACTTCAGGCTAGAACCAAACACTTTCAGTCTGTGTAATGAGCCTGACAATGTGAGTAATCTCAATGCCATAATTTTTTAGATGCTAAACACACAGGTACATACAGAAACACAATAGTAGGCCCTGAATAGTCAAGAAATAACTACACCACAAACATACCACTACTAATTCTGGGGCTAGAGGATTTTTTTAAAGTGCAAGTTTCCATGCTGGAAAAATTTACTTCCAGAAGAATAATTAGTGCATTATTTAAGTAAAATCTTTCTAAATAGCCCAGGTGACATCCCTGGTTTTATTGAGGCAAATAAATACTATAAAGTAATAAGGAAAAGCTGAAACAGATTAATTAAATATGCTCCTAGGCCCAGAGAGGTTACCAGTTCACTGGAAGTCAATACTATACTTCTCAAGCTACCTTAGATCACTCCTATATATGGTTCAAAAGGAAAACAAAAGTAGCACCCCAAATTCTCCAGCAAACACACACACACACACACACACACACACACACACACACACGCTTTACCAAAGCAAAGTTTGCAACATGCTATAATTAAACTCACATCCTGACAGTAAAAACACGAAGTTTTACTCTAAATATAGAAAACTCTCCATTGTGCAACCTCTGATTGTTGTTTTTTTAACATTATCACTGAAATGGTAGTGTCCCCTCTGCATAAAAAAACACTCTGAAAATACACAGAGTAGACGTGAAAATTGTACAGCCTTAATTCTTATTTCAATGAAGATTTTCTTACAAATCTCTAGCACATTTTATCCCCGCCTCATCTTTCCTATACTAGCCCTAAACCACTATATTTAAATGGCATTTTCCATCTTGCTCTTGTGGTTATGAAGTGCTATTTGCTACATGGGCATGGATAACTAGCCACAGCCCCATTCCTAGGCCTCATCATTGTACAAGGGCCACCCTGATCTCCTCCAGAGATGACATTTATCCACAGAAAAAAAGCTCCACACACAAGTCAGCCATCAGGAATGCAGGCAAGTCCTGCTCTGCATAATACTAAAATACTAACATGAAAATTACAATTTCTTGGGCCAGGGATTTAGCTCAGTGGTTTCACTGCCTGCTGTGCAAGTGCAAGGACCCGAGTTCGATCCCCGGTACCAAAAAAAAAAAAAAGAAAAAGAAAATTACAATTTCTTAGCACACTGGACTGAACTCAGTACTATTTAATAAAAGAATTACAGATTCAACAGTAGCTCAACTTATACCTTGCAAAACACCTACAAGTCCCTAACAGAAAGTAGGGCTGATTTTAAGTCATAGACCTTAAGGGAGAACCTTCAGGACAGTATTTAGGGTTTTGTATTCCTGCTTCCTGAAATATATCTACCTGCTGTGCATCTGGAACAAGATAACCTCTCTAACCCACAGTGTCCACAAGTGGAGAAAAGGATGACTGTGGAAGGCATTTGGTTGGAATATTTGGAAGATTACATGGTGATGATACGTATCAAACACCTAACATAGTTCCTGGCACATGGAAGAACTCAGTAAAAGATATCTACTGTTACTTTGAAATTAGGATTTCTAGGAAAATTAAGTTACCATGTTATACCAGAAAGTCAAGCACTGAAGTACACAAAACAAAATCCCACTTAGGAAAAAAGCCCAACAATTTCCAAAGACAAGTTAGATGCACAGGAAGCAAACACACTCCTACACAACCCCTTCCCCCTTCCCCTATATTTCATCTGGCTGTTAAGAACAATTGATGGAACTTCAGAGAAAATATTGCAGCTTTCAAATAACTGCTTTGAAAAGGACTAAAAACTATATTTAACTGCTTCTCAGGCAATTAGACCATGACCATCACCACATCTGCTATTTGCGCATCAGGAAACTGCTTCCAAGACATTTAACATTCATAGGTGTATTAGCTCATTATTAATACCCTAGAAGTTCTTCATGGCACTCTTCACTATGGTGCAGCACTTGATGGAAGGAGGTTCCATTGTGCTTTTGATTTATCTAAGAGGAATATGAGTGAATGCCCCAAAGAATGAGACTAGAAAGTGGTCTCAAATGTATGGAATTACAGTAAAGTTCCAATGTAAAATGTATTTCCCAGCAAACACTTAGGTGGTACTAAGTGTTATTGTAGTGAACCTTCATAAGAACCTTATAGTTCATGTGAGGAAACCGAGGTGCAGTAGGTTACATAGTACCAGAGCTGGGATTTGAACCCACACAGCTTCTTCCCAGGGTTAAGCTTTTCCCTGTGGCCATGCAGCCTCTATGCCTTACTGACACACTTTTGAGAGTACAGGAGGGGTGCAGAAATTAATTACTCTCAGGCTCTTGCCATAAGACAGAGGTACGTCAGGACTGGAACTCGCACCATCTGAGGGCTTGGTGGTGGTACATGTGCCATTCTTCTGACACCATGATAAAAAAAACTACTTCTGCCGAATGCGCATTAGATCAGAGATAACGCTGCGTACAGTGTATTACAAGAAAATCAGCAACCCTGGCACAGGGGCACCTGGCTCATAACTTTTATTCTGAAGACATCCCCATCATCTGACCTGTGGAAATCTGAATATGACATTCCACTTGCAAACATACAAATATAAATTAATTTACATGAAATCTGTCAAACTAGAGGGCCTAAGGATGGCAACGTTCTTTAAAAAAATCATTCTGACTAGATGGTCAAACTGCCTGAGGAGCTTTCTCCTTGCCTGTGACCTCCCTGAATTCCCACAGGCTGATTCACTTTGTGTGTCAACTAGGCGAGGCTTCGGGGCCCATGTGTTTGGCCCACCATCATCTGGAAGATTCTGCGGAGGTAATTTTTAGACTCGCTTGACTCTGACATCAGTGGACTCTGAGTAAAGCACAGGACTCTCCATGATGTGGCGGGCCTGATCGAGTCAGCTGAGGTCCAGAAGACGAAGACTGACGTTTCCCAAAGAGGCATGATTCTGTCTTCAGAGGCATCATAGAAAGCCTGCCCAGAGGGCCGGGGATTTAGCTCAGTTGGCACCATGCTTACCTTGCAGGCGCAAGGTCCTGAGTTCGATCCCTGGTACCAGAGAAAAAATAAAAGCCTGCCTGGTTTCCAGCCTGCAGATTTTGGACTCAGACTGCAATAGCCATGTTTATCTGAATTGCCAGCCTGCCAGCCTGCTGCACAGATTTTGGACTTACCAGGTCCCATCAGCAAATGAACCAATTCCTTAAAATCGCTTTCTATTCTCCATCTGTTTCCTTCCCTGTCTCCCCAAGCGCTATGGTAAGTAGGCCGATTCCAGGCGGCAGGACTATCAAAGCTGAAACACTTTATATCTACTCTCCAATGTCTGCAAGTCCCATCAAGTAAGAGCAGCCCTAGTTCTGCTGGGACTTGTAGGTGTTTTGCAAGCTGTGGGTTGAACTGCTCTTGCTCTTCCTCTTCTTTTTATTTCTGAGGGGTGATGGTGGTACTGGGGAATGAACCCATGGCCTCATAGATGCTAAGCAAGTATTCTACCACTGAGCTACATCCTGAGTCCTTTTCATTTTATTTTGAGATCAGGTCTTACTATGTTGACTAGGCTGGCCTCAAACTTGCGATCCTCCTGCCTCAGCCACCTTAGTAGCTGGGATTACAGGTGTGTGCCCCACATGCAGCTGAGATGGAACAGAGGAGATCTGTGTGTTCAGTTTAGAATGTGCTGATTCGTCTCTGGAGGACCCTGATCCCTGCCCGCACCCTGCACCTCCCTCCTATCACCTTTCACACCGTACGCTCTCAGTAGTGAATCCTGAGTAGTAGATGAAGCCTCTGCCCTGTATTTTTTATCTGAAAAGATGGAGCCGCCACTTCCTGTAATAGCACACAACCAGCAAACTTTCTGGAGCAGTGTAACACGCTGTCCCTGGTTGGCTGTGGTTAATTCTGACCCACCTTCCCTCTGTGAATGGCTGTGGTTTGACAGGCTGCAAAGACCCACACCCTGGTCTGTGGATGTCCCCAAACAGGGCCCAGAGAGCCGAGGCCACCCTGCTCAGAGTAGCCCAGCCCAGGCCTGCTCTGTGGCCCTGGCATCCCCTCTACCACCAGGGTTGTGGTGCCAGTCGGAGCCAGCCTGAAGGCGGTGGGAAGAATTCACTTCACAGCTGGCACTTTGGTAACCTTTTCCTCCCAAGAGCCCGGAGAGTAACCTCGCTGCTCCAGTGGATGCCAACTCCTCCCTGAATGTGGGTTTGCTTGTTACAATCTCATTTTGCTTGCTGGAGACCCTTGAATTGCGACATCTTCTGTTGAAGTTCCCAAAGAAGAGGCCAGGCAGCACACAAATTCTGTTTCCTTCAGAAAAGATCTCGACATGCTGAGCCTCCTTCTCCTTCTTGCCTGCCTCCCTCTTCCTCCCTGTCCTACCCAAACCGCAAAGCCCTTTGTACAGGGCTAGTGCTGGGAGCCAGCGATATGTCACACCAGGAAAATCCACCACTGCCCACAGCTGTTTTCCTTGTGGCTTCTGCAGTAGCAGGCAGGCTGCCGCCAGTGTTTACAGTCAGCAATTCTGAATGTGCTGACATGGAGAAGAGTGACCACAGAGTCGTACAAAGCAGCAGGGAAGGGAAAACAGATGTGGAAATGCCCAGGGGATGTGGCGCCTCCATCTTTCCCGCTTCCTGGGCCTTCAGTGCGGTCACAGGTTGGCCAGTAGAGGCTGCATGGTGGGCTGCAGGCCATGTTTCTATTTTGGGGTCTGACATCGGCCAGCCGAGGAGGAGGGAGCCATTCCCTCTGCTGTGACATTAGTTTCCTGCTCTGCTGCCTGCTCATTTGAAGAGAAAGGGAAGGAAAGTGTCAGGCTGCCACATTCCCAAGCAGCTTTACAAACTTCTCCCTGGCCAACACTGAACTTCACAAAAGCTGTTTTCATATTGCTGATTTCTGTTTGTTCATTTTTCTCTCCAGTAGCAAAGGAAAGTTTTGTAAGGAAAAAAAAAAAAAAAGGTGCCAGAAAACTTCTAGGTAGCAAGTTGATCATTCAAGGAAGGAGGAGAAATAGAAGTGAGGAGTGAGAAGCCATTAAATTAAAGCTTGAAAAGGATTATGATAACATGGCTATCATGTTTTATAAGCAGGCTGGGAGTTATGGGTTCTGGGATCCCTCTATGCTGGCCCCTGCTTAGGTTACAGAATAGAGAAGGGATTTACTTTGAGGTAGTTCAGGAAATGAAGTGATCTGGTAGGCAGTCAGTCCTGCTGGTTGCAGACATAGCTCTGTGACCTGGGCGAGCAGGCGAGCAGGAACAAAAATTCCACCGGCTACTGGGCCTTTTGTATAGAGCAGTGCTTTTCCAACTGCAGTGTACAGCTCATGCCTGTGGTATGAAAGTCCTCATCAATCTCCTACTGTCCTCTCATGGGTCAAGAGGAAAACAAGATCCCACTTACTGTAATTAAAAGAAAGCCAGGTCCATTTGGAAATGACAGGTGTGCCAGAAATGGCTAGCTCCTTGCCAAAGCAGTGTGTGTGCCCTTCCAACAGGAGGAGTTGATGTTGGTAAGTCACTGCCCAGCAAAGGACCACACTTGCCAGCTCTCCTTGCACCAAGAAAGGGGACACAGGATTTAATTCTTGCCAAAAAGAATGTGGAAAGAAATGATGGCTGCCATTTGCAGGCTTGGCCTATAAAAACTTCCAGCAAGATTCCCAAGGATTCTCCAGGCTCTCTCATTTCCTCCCACCAGTTGGAAGCCAAATACTCCAAGATCCACAGAGGAGAGACAAGAGGAAGGAGCTGGCTGCCTGTCCAAAAATGCTCATGTAGGGGCCATCGCATGAGCAAAATAAACTTATATGGTAAGCCACCAGGTATTCCAGGGTTCCTCTATCACAAAAGTAACTTTAACTGCACAAAATCAATAAGTAGTGTCAGAAGAAAATCATCAATTAGACATAACGACATAAGCATTAAACATGGTATCTACCATCAGTATTTTTTTTAGAAAAACAGATGCCCACATATGCATCTATATATGCTGAGAGGTCACTGGGGGAAACAAGAAAATGGTACCCAGGTTGCATTTGGAGGAAGAAACTGGGAGACAAGAAAAAAAGGGGTGGGGAAGGCCTTTTCTTTCACTGTATACTGTATATTGTTTTTAATGATTTGAACTTGTACTATGAGGCCATATTACCCACTTAAAAGTTACAGGTGAAAAACACAAATTCTGAAAGAATTCAGTTTTCAGACCCCCAGGAGAATACTTCCAGACACAAAAGGTCCTCACAGTCCTTTTTGAAAGCCAATGGTACAAAGTGTTGACATTTAAAAATACATAAAACTGTACTTCTGTGGAAAACTCAAGGGATGGGTAGAAGTTGCTGTCACGCCTGCAGCGAGAGCAAGTTCACTGAGGAGAAGGAGAAACTTCTCCTCTTTGAGACTTTCCTTCCCGTGGCAGTAGGAGGCTGCTCGACTGGGTTTCCCTTAGTGACCAGCAGGCCTGGGGAAGAAGGATTCCAGGGCCTCTTCCCTGAAATTCTAAGTCAGCAGTTCTGAGGTAAAAGCTAGGGAACCAAGTTGTTAACAAGTGTCTGGTGATTTTCCTGTTCCAGTCCACTTGGGAAGCACCATTCTTATGTGTCTCACCTGTCACCTTGGGGTTCACTTTCCCCTTTTATATCCCTGGAACACAGACAATGAGATTTATGATCTATGAAACTCAAACTTGTCTGCTGAGACTACAGTGATGCCCATGAAAAAGTCTGATTCCCTATGAAATTACTTTATATGCAAGTGTCAGGGGCATAATGGCTGTTGCTTGCATGTGTATTTTGGATTGCTATTTTATGTTTTAGAATTCATTTCATCCAAAATACTTCATTTTAAAAAGAAAAGGGAGTGGAGAACACAACCGTGTTTACATGGAAAGCTTTTGCATGGATTTCTGCTGTGCTGCTAGGTGTGCAGCAGGGAGCTCACACTGGTGGATCCTCTACTCGTGACATGATGAATACAGATGTTTCCAAAAGCAGAGAGCAGGGCGGAAGCCAGGAGGGAAGTACTTAAGGTGCCCGGTGCTACAGCCAAGGGTCCTCAGACACGAGAACATCCAGGCAGCGTTGGTCTGGGCCAGATGCGTCTTCAGAGCAGGGCTGGATGCACTTGATGTAAGAAGTATCTGTGGGAGTCTAGGCCAGCCCTGCACCCTTTATATTCTGCTCAGTCTGCAGATCCCGTCCCTTATCTCTGAATATGCTAAAATCTTTCAGACCAAAGAGCCAACCAAATTCCACCCTCTATGTAATCCAAAAGCCAAGTGGTTTCTGTCCCTGGCTGTGATTTTTCTCTATATCAATTAACCAGAGAGAGGGGCAGGAAGTATATAGTGCTTATTCCTGGGAAATAACCTGAGTTATTTACTAATAAAACTTTAAAATGACTCAGCAAGTTCTTAAAATATCTTAGGAGCAAACCTTGATAATTTCTAATGAATAACTGAAGATCATTACCATTTTTTTAATCTGAAAGCTTCTCTGTAAAACCGCTAAACTTAAATCATACATGTTTGTTTGTCTTTTGGAGAAAACCCTACTTTTTACCACAAAAAGGGTAAGGTTAGTAAGATCTGCTGGGATTATAATGATTTCTTTTGACAACTACCTCATATATCAAATACTATTTAAATTGGCTTCGTGTTTTCCACCGTTCTCAAAGGAAATGTCCTGGGTGCAGTATTTATGAAGAAGTTGCTTAATTCGAAATGAGTTCCCTGTATTCCCTAGTTACCTTCAAATGCACCACCCAAAGGCCTGCCATAGAGATTCCCGAGTGTGACGGTTAATTCGATTGTCACTTGCTTGGCCTGAGGGACACATGGAAGATGAGTAAAGCACACTTCTGGGAGAGTTGTGGATGTGTGACCTCAGGGACTATATCTGGTCCCCTGTCCCATCCTCTCTGGCACTTTTTTTTTGGTACCAGGAATCGAACTCAGGTCCTTGTGCTTGCAAGGCAAAACCACTGAGCTAAATCCCTGGCGCTATGGCATTCTTCCCTGTGCTCTAGCTCTTGGCTGCCACAATGTGAGTAGTATTCCTTCACCATGCCCTTCTACCATCTCGTTTCTGTCTTGGAGCTGTCCAATCACGGACCAAAATCCTGAGATCACAGCCAACAACAATGCAGGTGCTGAGTATTTTGACTTGGCAATGGGAAAGCTGACTAACACACTTGGGATCATGGTAGCTGGCTCCTTTCTGAGCCTTCCCAGGCTCCCATGCGGTTAAATGGAGGCCATGTCACTAGTTCTGGCCTGTTTTCTTCTCCATCCTCTCTTCCCCTGCAAGAGCAAACTTGAGAGGACACATGTGGAATGGCAGTGTCACAACATGGGGGAGCTTCAGCCAGCCTGGGTCCCTGAGTGACTCGGTGGAGGAGAACTTCCTCCCAAGACCCTGAGTCAGAAACAGGGCAGGGCCTTTCGTTGTATAAAGTCAGCAGAACCAAAGAGAGTCAGAGATGTGGATCTTCCTGCAGGACAACCTTGCCTTTACTAATGAACACAAAGCACTGGTTTGAAATTTCTGCGTTCCAGTCACAACATCAGACTTCCTATCTGTACAACTGGTAGATAAGTCACCTAATCCTCCTGAGCTCCAGGTTTTTTGAGTGTAAAATGAGGATGATGAATTTTGGCATGTCCACCATTCACAGATATGAGAGGAGCAAATGAGTTTTCCTGGAAGTGTTTTGAAATCTGTAAATCGCACCTCTAGATGGAAACGGCTCGCAGAGCTGAGGCTGTGGATACGACTGGAGAGCGGAAGGGCTAAGTGGGACTGCTTATTTAGGGTCAGTTACTAGAACTTACTGCATTGTTCTTAAAAAGCCAAGCAGCACATTCCATGACAGACCAGGAACATGAGAAGTCAAATTCTGATGGCACATGGAGAACAATGCACCTTAAAAATGTCAGGGTAGCCAAATGGTTTCCAAAGCCTCGCTTCCAGCAGCCAAACTCAACTATTTGCCTTCGGCATCAAAAGAAAGGAGAAGGGGCGACCCTGAAAGAAAGGCTTGGCACGAAACCCTTTATTCCTCCCTCCACCTATGGGGGGCGGCGGGGGGCAGGCACCAGGCCGGGACAGAGGGATGGGGCGCTGGGGACTCCAGCCCAGCACAAGGGTGCGATCTATTTGCCTTTCCTCTCACATGGAAACACTTTCTCCAGAGGAAACAAACAGAAGAAGGGCCCTCCACACAGCAAGGATCTAGAAGCAGGCCACAGACCTGCAATCCCCTGTCGCCAAAGAAGGGCCAAGGCAGCTAAGTTCTATTCCAGGACAAGGACTTCCTGACCCTTCGGGTAGATGACCAGCCACAGACTATTTGCCACTGGCTATGTTCACCCAGCTGCTTCCTTGTCAGATATTAACAGTTGACTTTTTTTGAGTACTTACTAAAACGCCAAGCATTGACATTTTATAGATTAAGGAACGGAAGCACAGCTAGGTTAAATAACTTGTCTGAGGTCATACGGCAGGAATTTGCCAGAATCAGGAGTTAGATGCAGATAATCTAACCGTAGACACTGTGTTATCTATCTATCTCTCTATCTATCTATCTAGCCTCACTGTGTAATTCAGCCTGGCCTCAAACTTGTAATCCTCCTCCCTCAGCCTCCCAAAGTGCTGGGATTACAAGTATGTATCATTATGCCCTGCCCAGCAGCTGTGTTCTTAACAACTGCATTTATAAAGGAGGAAATGAAAAACATGAATAAAAGGAGGAGCAATTCTCTCACTTGCTGCATAACTTGCAATGGGCTTCAGATACATTAGTAAATCACTTCACCCTCATGTTTATCCTAACACAATTGGACTTCTTACCCATTTGACTGATAGAGACACAGAAGCTCAGAGAAGTCGAGTAGCATGCCCAAAGTCACAAAGCTAAAAAGCAGCAAGGTGGGAATCAAAGCCAATCTGACTCTGCTAGAAGTAGTCAGAATCTGGCATTTCTGGGTCCTGAAAAATAGTAACATCTAAAATACTGGATAATGCCTATTGATGGAGTCCCCTTCATCACAGAGCCTTTTACAGGCGAGAAAGATAGTGACTCCATATTTGGACCAAAGAAAGACAGACCTGGACGTCAGGCAGATCTTTTCACACTCAGTGAATACAAAGTTGCTAAGAAAGTAGCCAACAACTGGCTCCTTGGCCGTCCTTACGTCTTCATATGCTAAATTATTCTGACCATACACTTCCACGTTTGCTAAACTTACGAATCACTGAGTAATTGCTGGCTGTTTTGTTGTTGTTATTTTGCATCATTCGCTAATCCCCAGTCTGAATGTTCCCCCAACCTTAAACTAAGATGAGAGCAATGCAATTATGACACAGGCGCAATAGCAGCTCATTAACATAGCCGTGACTGACATGGGAGATCATTAATTAGGCATTCCAAGCATAAGTATATATGTATAAATTAGCATCTATTCACCATTTAAACTCTAAGCCATTTTTCATATTTGAATATTAACTATGTTGGAAAATTAAGAAGTTTTCCTGAGTGAATTCTGCAAACAATACCCAACCTTGATAACAAAAACAAAATGTAGAGAAAAGATTCTGTGAGCAGAACCAGACACAGTAGAAGGAGTCAAATGATGCATCATTTGCCTGCTTCCTCTTGTGTGCATTGCTGGTGATGCCACCCACCAGGTGCCTCATGTGCCCTCTTTCCTGGGGACAGTGCTTGGACCCCAGACTTTGATAACATTCCAGAGATGCTCTGTCCATGTCTGCACTCTCACAGTTCATACATCTGTTCTTTCAATACATACTCACTAGATGAGGCCCGTGCATAAAAGACTCCCACAGGAAGACCAGAGCTATGTTGGGACTGTAGAGTCCAGCAGGAAAGTGGGCACCAAGTGGACACACACAGTGACAATGTGAAGTGGACAGTTACATCTAGCAGGGGAGGAAGGGCTTCTGCAGCAACAGTGTTGCGGATGAGGATGGGGATGTGCCCTGAAGAGGCGGTATTGGAACAGGACATAAAGATGGCAGCAGGTGGATTTGTGGCAAGGTTTGAGGCATGTCAAAAGAGTCACTTCTCAAGTCACCACAGCCATACCGACAACCTTCTGTAATCCAGGTCTTGCACTGTGCTACTTCTGGGGCCCGTAGGGCTCCACCCCCAATTTTTGAATGTGTCTGAAATACTTAATCCCTCAGGTCTGGAAGGTTACTAGCATCAGGATCACAGCGATAACAATACTCTATTGTCCTTCCCGTGTACAACAATGATCCAATGACGTACAGCTTGCACTTGTCTTGTCTTCCTGTAGTAGTTTTGGGTTCACACCAGCACATCAGTGTTCAATCCAATCCAATCCAATTCAAATGTTCCTTTAGACCAGTGGCACACTTTTATAACATGGTTGCCCTGGATGAGGGCTGGACTTTGCGGCTCTCAGACCACTTTTCTAGGCAGAGCTCACTGGTCTGTAAAGAGACCAAGTCAAGGGGCTTGGTCCTGGGCGCTGGGCTTTGATCACCAGAACTCACCAACCAGGCGAGTTTCCTTGGTGAGTCCTCTTCAGCGTGTTAACACCATCTCCTATATGAAGAGAGGCTGGTAAATGGGGAACTTGCAAGTAGGGTGACTCTTAGTGCATTCACAGCTCTTGACATCTAACTATAAAAGTAATGTGGTCCATAGATCCATGTGCACAGAAGAGGCCTGGAGCGGGAGGTTTTGCACCCAGGGGGCATCAGGCTGAGGGGATGCTCAAAACACCTTGGCTAGGAGGTGAGACATTGATCTACAGCACAAGGGAGGGGCCATCAAGGTCAGCTCGCAGGTGTGCACCTAGAGTACAAAGCCAGCCATGGGTCTCCTAGTATAGGAGCTTTTCCAGCTCCACTGTCTGTTTCCAAGATACTCTAGGCCCTGAAGGAAACAAACAGCTTTCCTACACTGAACTAATCTGGAAAAATCTCAGCTGTTACTGAGGAAAGAACCGGCTAGGATTATGAATGCTGAGTGCTTCTATGGGCCTAGTTAGATATAAATCCATCTCTTACTTGTAGGGCAGATTTATACAGCAAATATAAATACTCTATTCCATTTTTCTAATGGAAGTAAAACTTTCTAAGGCTATTAGTATCTGTAATTACAATGCTAAGAAAATTCCTGACTTAAGAGACAATTAATTAATTGGAAAACTATTCATTAAGATCGTGTTATATACTCTATCCTATGCCTGGCATATAGTAGATACTGACAAATTAGGAAGCAGAGAGTATCATTTAGTTAGAGAGTGCCCCAGAGATCCAAGTACTACATGTTTGGCCTAGAAATTCAAAGAAAAGAAAAATTTGTGATGGTGCAAGGTCATTCCAAGAGTTTATTTATTTGTTTGTTTGTTTATTTTGGTAGGCCTGGGGAATGAACCAAGAGCCTCGGACTGGGCTACATCTCCATCCTTTTTGTTTCTTATTTTGCTAAATTTCCCAGGCCGGGCTCAAACATACAATCCTCCTGCCTCAGCCTATGAGCGGCTGGAATTAGAGGCCAAGAAGCCTATTTGGAAGGAAGATAGAGGATTGAATCTTAAGGAAAATGATGCAGCTCTATGACCTTCACAACACAGACATAGTTTGAATCTTGGAAATATGTACGGAAGAGAATCTGATTAAGATCATCTCAATAAAAAAATTTCCAATTTAATTGTGTCAAAGGAGGAATATGAACACATTGTCCGTGTGCTTTGCTGAAATGTGTCTGTTTTAAGATGGAAGCTGGCTTCAGCCAACAGTTGTGTTTGCACCTCCTCCCTCGCTATCTTCTAAAACTGGACAAAGCTCTTCCCAGGGTGGCCTCTGACAAAAACAGATTCTCAGTTTTTTATGTCCCAGCTCCTCTGCTATACCAAGTGCAACTTAGTAAAGCTTCATAGAAATGTTCTGAGGCCAACCTATAGAGACACGTTCCAATTTAGGCTGTGGAATGAAAATTACAGGGCAGCCACAGAGGCAAGTTTAAAATTAGGACAAACTTCACTTTGGGCCTCTTAAGCCTCAGAGTTAGTGGTGGCGGGGGGGGGGGGGGGGGGCGGAACACAGTAAGAACTTGAAAAGCAAAACCCCCAGACTTCTGTCCTTTCCTATGGTCTCCTGACACTCTAAGCTTTCTGCACATCTGAAAATCTGCAGAAGAGCTTTCCTGGCCTAGTCCCTCAGCAGCTTCACAGGGGCCCCCACTTACTGCTCAGCCTGTGAGGAGACTGTACCGGCAAAGAGGTCGGAAAATCCTGGCTGGGAAAGCAAGGAGAGGACAAGAAGTGAGAGAATCTTCCCCAGCTCTAGTCCTGGACCCAAGTCCCCATCATTCATTCCAGGAGCAAGCCAGGTGGCTTGATTCCAAGGACAGCCATAGGGACCAGGCAGCCTCTGGCAGACCTAGGAGAGGGGCCTGCTGAGCGTGCGGAACCTCTCCTGGGTGTGCGGAGCCACCTACCAAGCCAGCCACAATCCTAGGGGTGACCGAGACAGACCATCACATTCCACTTTCCCAATCAGCTGATAAGAAATGGCTGTCCTCTCTGCAGGGGCCGCCGCCCTTTGGGAAATGGCATGGGAAACTGAGCTGTATTTTCTTCTTGCCTCAGTAATTTCACCTGCTTCTCAGACTTACGGAAATACCACCTTCTTTTACCTTTTTTGAGACTCTTTTGACTCAGATGGTGCTGAGCAAAGAGTTGGAATTCCAGAGAACTCACTGATTCCAAGACAAATTATTCCTACTATGCCACAAAAAGGGGTATTTTCACCTGAACACTGTATGTTTTCAGGAAACTCCAGGTTGTTCATACTCAGCTTTCAATAGATAACCTTCCAGGAGACTATGCTGAAGCAGGTTCCAAGGGTCTGAATTAGGAGGATCATTCACATGTGGTCATCCTTGCAGGGTCTCACAGTGGGCCTGTTGTGGGCCCCCTTTGCCAAAGTCACTGGCTCGGTTCACTTCCTGGAGGTATGTAGACTGCCTTAGAAGCGCGCGAATTTCTATTTCTCATTCCCAAGAGTGAGAAAGTAGAAGACAAGTGTAGAGGAATGGCTGCTTTCATGTGTAACTTTCTTACTGATGGTCTAAAGCATATTTATAAAGTTGTAAAAGGAAAAGCCCATATCTCGTTATGTCACTTTTTGAAAAAAGAAGTTTAGAATAAGTTTCCAAGGAAGTATAACTATGTTCTTAACTTAATGCATCATGTAAACTAAGAAGACAGACTAATAAATACTAGGGGGCCACGGCTCATCTGAAATGGCCATATACACCTCCAACTTTCTTAGTCTAGCGTGTGAATAAACCAGCTCATCATATCAGGGAGCCTCCCCAACAGGTGCTGCCTTTAAGATACACAACTCTCTTTGTCAAAGCTATTTCAGCCCCACTTACAGCACAACTAGTTCCACATTTTGATCCCATTGAAATATTTGGTGCCTGCTGATATGTTCAAACAAATTCACCAGATCTTGATTATGTTCTGGCAATTAAAGCTATTAAGTCAGTAGACAGACAGCAGGTTATTTCATCGCTAGTTGAAAAAGCCAGCTTTCTTTTCTCCCCATTTTTATGTGACAGCACTGTAATTAGCCTTAATCAAATACTATTTGTGTTTGGTGCTGTAACTTTGCTTCCTTAGCTGGGAAACTCTGCCAATCTAGAAAAGGAGAAATACAAGCCTGGTCAAAAAGCAAGAAAGCTAGGCATGGGGTATACGGGAATTCTCTGTGCTATCTTTGTGACTGTTCTGTGAATCTATCACTATTATTACATTAAAAGTTAGATTTTAAAAAGCAAGAATGCTGGGCCTATAGCTCAACAGTAGAGTGCATACTTAGCATGCATTGTACGCTAGTTTCCACCCTCCCAGCTCCACACACACAAAATAGTAATTAATTAACTGATTAAAAGCAATAAAGAGGAAGACAAGAAGGATGAACAAAAGAAATGCTGAAGTATGACTTAACTTTAGCAGTCTACCACGTAAGCTTTAGAAATAGTTCAGAAAATAAGGTTCCTTTTGGAAATACTACATCAACTCTTGCTACACTGGGGATATCATGCTGCTTCTTATTTCCCCCGGCAGGTAAGTTTGTAACAGAGACTAGAGGTGAGTGGAGGGAGAGACAATAACCATGAATAAAATTAATTCTCTCATCATGTATCCAAACTTCTAGTTTCTCTGTGTCTGAAACTCATCATTTATGTTAATGTCTCTGGAAGAAAGAGCTTATCAGTAAGGAAATTATGTTAGTAAACAGGTGAGATGGGGTTTTTCAAACCTTCATGCACATACAAACCACCTGAGGATCTTGTGAAAGGACATGTTCTGATTCTATGTTTCTAGAATGGCCCCCGACGCTATGTTTGTAGCAAGTTCCTAGTAAATACTGGAAGTTGCTGGTCCATGGACCATACTTTGAGTAGCAAAGATGTAAGGACTAGAAAGTGGTTGAATGCACCCAGCCAGGAGCAGAACCACAGTATTTTGTCTATGTAACCATTCATTCATGAGGCAGATTATCCGTTACCTCAGGGAATCCCAATGATAAAAGTAACTGTTCTTGTTCAAAGTACCCCAGCTATGTTAGGGAGGACACAGGAACACTTTTAAAAGCAGTGATCTAATCTTTATTATTCTTACTATATGTCTCCTCGTATCTTAAATTTTTATCTGTGAAACACTATCTATTAGAACTAGTAATTTTTTGGCCCACTGAGGGATTTTATTTATATGTATGTATTAGATCTTTAGAAAAAGAACCCCAGGATTTCCCTTCCTGTGTGTTTGGTCTTGCTACTTCACACTCTATGATGCCAGTTGAAGTTGTCAATACAATGAAACCAATCTGATGAGATTGGTAATGATGAGATCTGATAATGGCAGATTATTCTGCCATTTTTCTAAACCTTTGAGTTGCACTTCAAATCTGGGGCTGACTACTCCACACTGGCTTTCCTATGAGGTCCACAGCAATTTTCCCAGCTCTGTAATCTTTGAAGACTTCAAGCTCATCAATAACCGTGATTCATCACCATAGTTAGAAATGAGACTCCAGAGCCTGGCCTATGAAGATCTGGCGTTGCTTCTCTTTTCTGCATTGCTGATGCTCTTGAGAGCCTTAGCCAGAACATTCATTCACCACTATGGTGACACAGAAAAATGGCAGGAAGAGCCGGAACTGGCAATATTTTGAGATTAAGGAAGAAATGTCAACTCTTTGCCTCTCAGAAATACTATGTCATTTTATGAGATGAGTGCAGCTTGTTACAGGAGGGACTACTGCAAGATGAAGAACCACCCACCACACTGCTGGTATTTACTTGACAATGATGACTGATTTTACTCCACCCAAAGTGGGAAGACTAGCTCATATATGACTTGGCTTAACTGGAAAACATACTTCTTACAACACATGCAAAGTATTGTGGTAACTGCCACAAATGCCACATGTCTAATTCTCCTCAACCAGATTTTCTACCCCTTTAATGCAATTACTGGATTCCAAACAATGGTTTTTCTACCTATTCGAGATTTTCCTCCCATGTCTTGATTAACACACCTCAATCCAGTAGTGTACCGGCAAATATTTCACAACCAGCTCTCCAGACCAAAAAAGCCCTGGTATGTAGCTATTAACAATTCTGATGGTATAAATAGCCCCATTATGTCAAATTTCAAGTACTAACCTGGCTTCACTGAATTAGGCTTTACAGAATTAGTAAGAAAAGTGCATAAGGACAAACCTTACTAAGTCTGCTCTGGTCATAACAGCAAATGGTTCCAAGGATGTAAAACACTACTATTTTAGTAATTAAATTACAGTAATCTGGGAGGAGTAAAAGTATCCAGTAACTCCAAGACAGCTTACCTCTTAATGTATTTTCACGTTGTTTCTGAGAAATACAAGTCCGTAGGCCCTTGTGTTTTTATAAACCAAAAATAACTCCCTGTTAGTTTTTTTTTTAAGTGACAGTCTCAGGATCTGTGTAATTACTACAAAATCTTATAAAGTAAACCATTTGGATTTTAATGACACACACATAGTAAAAGTTCAGAATTCTTCTACTTGAACTTGAGCAGTGAACTCTTCCACTTTTGTGTGTTTTGCTCATCACAAGCGCTTCCTTTCATGAACTATAAGGCATAGTTCAATCAGCCTCTGTGGCTGTATGAATCTGCAGAAAAGGCTAAAACATCACCATGTTTTGTATTGTTCCTTAACAATTGCCTCTGAGAATAATGGTGGCTTAATACCTTTATGTTCTCTTCTATATCTGAACCCATTCAAATAATAAAAGCTATTTTATAGTAAAAAGGAAACAGAAGGAAAACATAGCATTTTAACCAAAAGGTTGTAACAGGCAAATTTTTGCATATCTATTATACATAACTCTTTCTAATAAATCACTCTTTTATTACACTTTTAATCTATCTGTGATTCTTTATTAAACTGTGTTTTACACATTTCCCGCCACAAATACATCTAGTTATTACCCGTGAGGTTCTTTTAAGAACACAAATCCTATGAAAACTAGAGCTCACAGGATGGGGGAAGGGAGGACACTGGTGAAAACATATCTGGCCAAGTAATGTAATTTTGTAATTAACTTGAAGAAAAACATTTGCATCACAGCTACGCTCGTTTTCTTTTTCCATCAGCAAAAGCCAAAACCAAGCAAACAAAAAGCCACCAGTCGCCCACCACCTCAAACACAAACGATTTTGGCAGTATAGTCAACATGAAAAAATACTGCTTGAAACAAATTAGGGCAAAAAACCTTGCTTCAAATCAAATCCTCCTGCTGCCTCTGATCATATTCACCTTTGCATCTTTTGAATGTGGATCATGTGCACCTATTAACTCATCACCAATAAATATATCTTTTAAAGTCTTCTTGTTTTTTTTAAACTTGTAGAATTCATTTCTAAGGAGCACCCATTTATGATGAGCACATTAGGTTGTAACACATGCAGAATGCAGTGCAGGATATCCCCTGCCATTCTCTAGATGTTGGGAACTAGAAACATGCAAGGATTTTTCATGTTAGAAAAATGGTGGAAGTCAGCTCATCAAAGGTAAAACAGGCAGAATATGTCCCTGCCTTTCCTTTCCTGAGATGGCATTTATATTCACCAAGTTCATCTCTAGTTTGACAGGATTATTAATAGGATGGACTTACCACTCATGTGGATGAATGCGTTACCCACAGGAAAGAAAGCCTTTTACTATTTTGGGTATTTCTTAGCGATGCCTGATGACTACCAGCTAATCTTTACATTAACCAGACATTTCATTTGATCATTAGTTTGTAACATAGTAAAAGTGGCGACATTATTTTCACCAAACTGTATGTAGTATGATCCTTTTTTTAAGCAGAAGATTTTTATGGCAAGTGGAAGTCTCTGCTTAACATGCTTTCAAGGTGACAGAAATGCTGGTGATGAAAGAGTGTGTACAGTACTGGATCTTCTTGAATGATTGCAACGAGACCTCCTGACTTCCCACTAATCAAGTACATCAGCCCTGCTGGACCTAAGTTCAAGGTAAATCAAGGCATTCAAAAAGAAATGTGAAAAAAAAAAGATCTATTTGAGAGACAGACGTAGACATGAAGATGGACTAAACACAAACATACGGTATGTTACATGTGGACCTATTTTGGTAAACAAATGCCTATCCACATCATTTTTTTTTTTTTGTGGTACCGGGGATGTCCACATCATTTTTAACAATCATGAATAAATTTATTTGTACTCAAAAATCAAAACAAAAACCCCCTAATATTCTCAGTCAGAAAGAACAAATAATCAAAAGTGCACAGCGGTAATAGAAAAGAAGGGCTCTTCACTGTGGAGGTAAGAAATCAAGGAGAAGAAAGTAAGGAAAAGGGGAGACAGTTATTGGTGTTCAACGGGGATGGACAGTCACCTGGAAAAATTTACAGCTGCCTTGGTTGAGAGCTCTTGGCTGACCCCTTTCTGCCTCTTCCTACGTGCCTTCCTGTGGGTAGTGTTTGGGAAACAGAAGAAGGGAGGGGGCAGGGATGGAGGCTTAAAGTGGTATTAAAATACAATCTTACCCTATTTCCCTGCAGGCTATAGTATGTTCTTTTTAAAAACAAATGTGGAAGCACAAGGAATCGAGTTCGATCCCCGGTACCAAAAAAAAACCCAAAACAAAACAAAACAAAAAAAACACATGTGGAAAAAATGAAAGTTGGTTTTCTTTTCACGGGACACACATACACGCATGCACACACGTACCACACATTCTTTTCTTCCTTGAAGGCAGTTTCCAGAAGAAGACCTGCCATCCGGAGGCTACCTATGACCTGAGAGACAGTGTCTCCTGCCAGTCCTGAAGAGTTCTTGAGGGGATCTAAATCCGAAAGCTTTTAACAAACCACAGATGCAAGCAAATTACAAAAATCACAGTGTCTGCAGGAATGGATTCTGCTTGGCACAGGTTTAGAGCTGATTCTTCCAAGCACCTGAGCAAAGGAAAAAAGAGACTCCCGTGTCTTGGGCAGTCCTGGGTTGCATTCAAATGTCACTCCTGGCTTTCTCGATGTAACTGTAGCTAAATCCAACCCCTTTCCCCAACAGGCACGCATCCCAGGACATGACTTTCAAGTCATCTTAGGGTGCATGTCCTTCCTTAAGAATCCGCACAAAACAGACAGAAGCCCAAATATGGTTTAAATCAACAGCACTATGGACTCAATCTGATCTCCACTAGTTCCCTGGCTCCTTCCTGTGCCTTGGTTTGTCCTTAGATTGAGAGGGCTAATAATCTCCCATGGCAAATCCATCCACAGAGGTATAAATCAAATTTCTGAGCAGCAAGCAGAAGGATTCCTGCTTGATATTTATATAGTGCATATTATGGCCCAGATACTCAAACTCCCTGTGCAGTGTTTTATTATCTCCATTTGCCAGATAAGGATGCTAAGGTGCATCAAGGCCAAGTTCTCTGCCACCCTGAAAGGTATAGGGAGCCTGGAATCCTGCAATTCCACACCAGGAGCCAGCTAAGATGGGCACTGAAATGTCTTCATTTTCAAGAACTTTAGTGCATGGGGGGAATACAGAAAGCACAGCCTTGGGCCGGGGATTTAGCTCAGTGGATTTGCTGCCTGCTACGCAAGCTCAAGGACCCGAGTTCAATCCCCAGTACCAAAAAAAAAAAAAAAAAAAGGCACAGCCTCTACTGAAGATGTCTGGAGAGCACAGGAGGCTGGAACATCTTCCCATGATACCACAGTTTCCTGTTTAGGGAAGCAAACAGACCAGCATGCTGCCCCAAGGCTGCCTGGACACATTCAAGTGACCATCAACTGGACAAGACAGAAAACACAAACAAGAGAAAGGGAAGTAAAAGACGCCTGGCTGCCCAGAGCCAGGGTGAGGCAGGAGGCGAGATGGAGCAGGGCCAGAGAGCAAGTAAATGAGAAGTCTCAGGCGAGTGCTCCCTGAGCCCGCAGCACTAAGAAAGTGGATCATTAAGAAAGTGGAGCCCTGCGTGCCCAGGAAGAAGCTTGCTGAGTGTAGAGAAGGGAAGATTTGCAAGTCAGTTCCCTTCTCCCCTGCCAGAGCCTCCAGTGCATACCAGATAACGCCACAACAACCAGACACTTGTACATGTACCCGCCCCTGCAGGTGGATCGGTAGGGAGGTGGTAGACAGGAGAGAGATCACTGGGTAGGAGGTCAATGGGATATGAGAGATGTAATCCTTGCCTTCCAGGGACTAACTACAAAATAGGAAAGACAGATATATACACACTAAATACCATCAAAGCAGAAGGTATCCACTTTCAGAGAAGTCACCTGCAAATGTGTGTGGTGGAGGTGCAAAGAATCAAGATGAAATCAACTTGGGAGAACCAGAGCAGGGTTCATGATGAGGCAGCCTTTGAGCTGAGCTTTGATTAAAATTAACTGGCATTTGATAGATAGGGGAAAAGATGAGCATGAAAGGAAGTGGGCGAACGTTGCAAGTAGGAAATGCTTGCAGCCTGCAAAGGAGTAGCCAGGGGCATTGAGGATAGTTTGGGAGGGAAGGAGGTGGTGGCTTGAAAATCATGGTGGGGATTCTGGACTTGAATAGGCAAATTTTGTCACCGAGATCTTCAGAGAAAAATGAAGCCCTGGTTTTAAGAGAGATCAAGAAATTAGCAAACAGAAGGGCGATTAGGAGGATGCCACGCAGTTTAGATGACAGATGAGGAAAATCACTTAATTTCAGGGCCTTAGTTTCATTTTCTTTTCTCCAAATGAGCCAAGAAAATCAGTCCTAGAATCACTGAACCTCAGTATCCTGAGGCAGACTTAAGAGAACCTATGGCATGTGTGCCGCGGCAGGCTGTTTTGATCATTGAAAGCCTAAAAGGTTGCCATTGCTGCCATAGGTTCTAATTTTACCTGGCACATCTCTTCATCACAGTAACTTCCAGTGAATTTCTTAGTGGACTTGTGTGTCTTCCTTCTTCCTAGTAGGATTGCCTTATGGGTAGGGCCTATGCCTTTCCTGACTTAGCAAACAGGAGTCAGTCAGGCATCCAAATCAGTGTGCTGTACTTTCCAGGTAAGGAGATGGAATCTCCCAAGATCCCAGATGAGAAAACATAAAACTAAACTGTAGTGAATTGCAGGTTCTTCTCCTCTAATTATTAATACTTCCCACTGCTCCTTTTGAGCAGCCATGGTCCAGGAGGCTGGACCTCCCCTAGCCAACCAGAACCCCAAACTACTGAGGGATCCAAAGGACTTTTCCTCTCTACCTCCAAGGATTCTACTTCAAATGTCAGCATCCCTCATATTCTTGGATGCACATAAAGAATTTACTTAGGGGATGTTGCATTATATCTAAACTAACAAAACAGAAATTAAAGAATAAACCCTCAATATTTATGAATCCTCCAAATCACAAATGTAATAAATTATAATTTTCCCTGTACTTGATACTAATATAAATATGAATGAAGACATCAGGAATCTCTCTCTCCCTGATGCTTCCCCAGGGATAGAAATAATCAGAGCCTTGTGCATGCTAGGCAAACACTCTACCACTGAGGTATATCCCCATCCCTAAGTTTTTTTCTTATTTCCATAAATTCATGCACGGATATGACCTAACCACCCTTTAAAATGCTCAGTATTTCCATTTTTCTGGTAAAGAAAAATTCCTCCACTAGCCTTCTTCACTTCCATCTCCAATACCAGAACTTGATGTCCTTTGGGGAGCCATTTTTCATAAAGATGCCATGTTTGTACCAGATTATGAAAATGACTTTACTCAGACTTGGGCCAGATTTTGATAATGACTCTGGAATTCTGATGATTGGCTTGCCTCACTAGTGAACCCACTTACTCTTATTAGCCATTCCAGCATGTAAATTCAAAATTCAAATTTGTGCTTTGACAAAACGACAGATTTCTTTCTATCTCAGGTCTCTGGGGCTTCTTTCAAATATTACAAAATGTTAAATCTGCCAACACCAGGTATCTATTGAGCAAATGTTGCCCAAACTAAGAAACTAAGGTTTTCTACGAGAACATGGTGTAAGACCTATCACAAAAATATATTCAATCCATTGTTCAAAATGCTCTTGGAGCCCAACATTGAAATGACCATCAGAACAAGTTTCCAGCCTTATTAGAAAACAGATTCCATGCCTTTATGGTCATGTTCTGTTTCTGAGCCACGGTCTTATCACATTCTAAGGCAATCATCAACCACCTAGGCCAGAAGACTCAGACCCTTATACTTTTTCACTTCCTACAAATCTCATATCCACTATAATAATTACTACCAAATAACAGTAAATAATGTGCCAAAATGAGAGATTATTTTGGGAATGTGGAAATGTTCAAGTTTGTAGCTGTTGTTATATAAATATATACACTTATTTAAACACACAAGTGTACACTGAAAATTATAGTGAATTTGATTTTGTCAGTGATACCTCAACAAAAAACTTGGAGCTGGGGATATAGCTTAGTGTGAGAGTTTCTGCCCAGCATAAGCAGAACCTTGGGTTTGATCCCCAGCAGCACAAAGAAAAAATTAAAAGTATGAAATCTCAAGAAATTTTCCAAAGAGATTTCATATCTAAAGTATGGAAATAGGGCCGGGGATCTAGCTCAGTGGTTCCTGTGCCTGCCTTGCAAGCTCAAGGTCCCAAGCTCAATCCCTGGTACCAAAAAAAAAAAAAAAAAAAAAAGAAAGAAAAGAAAACCTAAAGTATGGAAATAAATGTATGAAACTTTTGACAGTTCTAAAGGAAAGACACTTATTTACAGTATTTACAGAGCTATATACATAGACATAAACATAAAACAAAATATAATAGAGAATGCCTAGAATATGAACACAAATATACTATCTGAATTCTCTTTCAGTAAACTATGTTTCTGATGAGTTCAGGGAGCCAATTACATGTTAGTTTGGGTTTGTGAACACTAATAATTATCTGTTAGATGAGTAGTTGCAGTAAGAGTTGGTGTGTAGCCATAAATCAAGCTACTTGGCTCATTTAGGTACTTTATCCTTCCTCTTAGCATTACTGCAATCACACTATGGTTAATTAAGCTAACTAACTTAGTCATAAGGGCAGACCCTGGGTCACTAACACTAGAGTTGAAGAGTTCTCCAAAGCAAGCAAGATTTCTCCAACAAGTCATTTCAAACCCCAGGAGCCTTGCTTTAGCTACAGCATGTGAACCCCAAAGACAGACCAAATTCACTTCTTGTTTTGGTCTTATGTAAGCCAAACTCAAAACAATGCTGTATTGGTAATACATAATTTATGGAAAATCACTGATTTGCCTGGGTGAGTCTAAACTGTAAAGGTTAAGCATAACAAGTCTGTGTTCTGGACCACAGACTGTTGGAAATCACTTCATTTTGTTGAGCAATTGTTACTGGAAGTGAGCCTTAGTGTCACTGTCACTGGAAGCTACATTTTAAAGTCAGACCCAGCCAAGATATTTCTGGGTCAAAAGATGAAGTAGATCACCTAACATAGTGCCTATAAGCCATCAACATCTGTGACCATCAAAAGTTCATACCTACAATCAAAACTACTAATTTTCCAAAGAAACAGCTCAGAGAAAGAATTCTACTATGATTGTCTTTCCCTTGGACAAAGAAAGCAAAAGCCATTTGTTTTCATTCCAAACTGCTTTGATAAATCTTGCTGAAGCAACAAAAATAGCTGTATCATGCAGAGATGATAGAATTTCTTTTTTACCATTTTATCAGGACAGAAACCTCCACACTGGGAAAATTTTTCATCCTCCCACCTAACCACTTTCACAACCAAATCCCTAAAATTCAAAGCCAAATCATATACAGATACCAGAATATCTGTGCATTCAAGATGCTGTTGATGAATTCAGGCTCTACAATGTTATTTTAAAAACAAACTAGCCAAAAATCAATTTACTTTTACATCTAATTGCACTGGCTAAGCATCTGTTACATAAATCCTGCATTAACTACTATCATACAGGACTTTGGAGAAGTATTAAGACACAGGACAATGGACAATAATTTCATTGACAAAGACTATGTATACATCAAACAACTGGCCAAGGGAACTTGAACAATGTCCTCAACTATGGTGGGCCTCAGTTTCCTCGTGTGTAAAATGAAAGAGGCAGAGTTGGTAACTCCTGAAGCCCTCACGAGTCTCAAATCCAATCCTTCTGATACGATACATCTGAGACTCGCTTAGAACACAGCGTGAGGTAAAATGCAGAGTAGAACAGGGGGTCAGATCACAGAGAGCTCAGCTTTGGGGTATGGAAAACAGACAAGTCTCCTACTGGAGCTGGAAGGATGGGTGGGCTTGAAAAAGAGAAGTCACTCTACTGAGAATGCCAAAAACTGGCACAGAATGCCTGGAACAGTCCTCAGGTCGGAGCAGGAGGACGAGGAGTGTGTATTTGTCTCTGTGGACAAAAGGAATATGTGTTGCCCAGTGGTAGTTCTAAACAGGGAAGGGGTGTGATGGCCCGATGGCATGACCCTGCTAACCTGTAAGTGGGTCACCCCATTCTCTTCTCAGAATCATCCAGCAGCACCCAATCTCTCTCAGGTAAAAGCCAATGTCCTCGCCAGGGCTCACAGACTCTGCCCCATCTTTTCCTCCTGCCTCATTCACTTCTTCACTCTATCTCCTTCTACTGATCCACACCCCAGACTCTGGACTACATCTCTTGCCCTCCTCCCTTTTTTTAATTTTGGGAAAGGCTCTTATTCAGCTGCCCAGGCAGGCTGGGCTTGAACTTGTGGTTCTTCTATCTCGGGCACCCTAGTAGCTCGGATTACAATTGCACACCACTGTGCCCAGCTTTTCCTGCTTACGTTACTGGGAATGGCTGAAAGGAAACTGAAACAGAAGGAAGTGGAAAACATGTGCTGTCCTTTTATGGCACCTGTAGTGAGTGGCCAGGCAATGCTTCACACACTTTATGGTCTGTTCTCTGTCCACTCTCGGGAACACAGAATAGTATGCAGGAACAATAGCTCTGGGTATTTTGATTTTTTCTCTTCATTATGTTTTGTCCTCTCTCAAAATAGTAGTCAATGCAGAGGACAACAAATCTTTCTAACATCCCATGTGGTGTTATGAACATGGTGGAAATGGAAAGAGGTTTTGTGACACAGTCTCTACCAGATTGTGCAGATGGTAAGACCTGACTAGATCCACACCAAAAAGATACTATGAGTGAAGCTGATCTCTTAAGGAATTGTGCATTTCTTAAGGAGTTATGAAAATGTGACATATTACCATCCAGACAGCCAGTATTATTTGGAACCACATGTGATATTTTCAGGGGGGAGAGGGCAGACAGTCCTCTCTTGACTAAAGAAATCTCAAGTACAGATGTGAAGTGGTTTGTGGATGGGATATATGTAGGAAATGAGCTTTAAAGGTGATTCCTATGATTCTGAAAATTCAATTTTACTATTACTTTTAAGATGAAGCATTTTTCTTAAGAGGCATTTGTTTAAGTTTGTGTGTGTGTGTATATACATACATATATATATATATTTTTTTTTTTTTCTGCTTTTAAGATCATACTCTAAATAAGCGCTAAATTGGTGGTTCTCAAGGAGGAGTGATTTCACCCCCAGGGCTCATTTGGCAAGGAGCAGAGATATTTCAGTTGTTACAAACAAGCCCTCATCCCCGGAGTGGTGTCCCGCTAACATCCAGTAGGAAGGGGCCATGTGGTATGGGCTGGCTGTTTGTCTTTCCCCAAAATTCATCAAAGACCTAATCACCAATGGGACAGTTTTGGGAGATGTGGTCTTTAGGGAGGTGACTGGCACCCTGAGGCAGAATGCTGGCAAATAGGATTGGCAGCTTATTGAAGAGTCCCAGATACCCTCCTCACCCTTCCCCCATGTGAAGTTACAATGAGAAGACGTCCAACTGTGATGGAGATGGACCCTCACTAAACACTGGATTTTGATTTTGAAGTTGGACTTCCTGGCATCCAGAACATTGAGAAATAAGTTTCTGTTATTTATAAGGCATCTAGTTGGTGGTATTCTATTGTAGCAGTCCCCCAAAATTATAACACCAGAGATGCTGCTCACACCCCATGATTCACAGCACTGTCTCCCAAGAACAGAGAACTATGGTGCTGACAGTGAGAAACCCTGCCCTAAAGTGATATGGTAGAGATCGCCAAATTATGCTAAAGTAATAACATTTTTATGGTCCAAGAATGTCCTTCACATAAGACTAAGAAGTGCAAATTGCTATGTTTAAAAATGCAACAAGGCCCTGTTTTGGACTTTCTGTCCTTACTGATAATTCTAATTAGGAACATTCAGACTAAATCTGCAGATGAGCATTAAAAGGATGTTCCGTGCTCTTCTCTGGTCCTATAAGAAAATTCAGGGAAATTTATCTCAGAATCAAGGGAGGAGAGGGTGCCATCATGAACCTCTCCCTGGGCTGGGAGGGAGGTGAGGGCCACTGGCACTGCAGACTTTTTCCAGTCCTGCAGCTGGCCAGCGACAGAGCTGGGGCTACAATCACCCATTCTGTCAGGGCTGTGCTCCTTCTAACTGAACTCAAAGCTGATGGGAAAAATGGAGCCCGAGAAGATCATAAAGAAGTCCTTGGACCCAAGTCTTCCTCTTGACTGCATGAGCTAATGGGTAGGCATGGCCCACCTGCTCTTGCCTTGAGTATGGCAGGCCTCCCAGGCAGCAAAGGGTGCAGCGTCAAGTCTGGCTGGGTCTGCCTCAGGGCCTAGCCCCTGTGAGCAGAGGATTCTCAAGGGGACCTGGTGAAGCCAGTAGGGAGCAGCCTCAACAGGGGGAAAGGGTCTCAGGTGCAAGAGCTGCTCTGTCTTCTTCCTCCTGGACAAGGGGAAGCTGCATACTCTGCAAATCCTCCAAATGCCTCCCACGAAGTCTCAACCACATGACAGCAAAGACCAGAGCACACCATGCGCTGGGCCTTTTGCAGAGTTTCTCCCTCCAGGGTGGGGATTCAGTCCTGATGGGGAGTCCAAGAACTCTGTACCTCTTTCTGGTCCTCCACTCCCAATCTGTCTTGGTCCCGTTGGCCTCCCATGGATGGTCTCCCTCCTCCTCACCTTGCTGGGCAGCCTGCACCTTCGCAGCTGCCATCACCTGGCCTTTCAAGCAAACTTGCCACTTCCCGATTTCCAGGTGGCACTGGAACAAGTACACATGTCCCTTTCACTTCCACTGGGCTTCAGGACCTTGAGAGAAACTGACAACAACAAAAGCAACAATCCTCCCCATGTGGTATTAGTTAAATCGTATCACCACCACCTGTTACTAAGCATCTTGTATAGAACTGGCTGTTGCTAGGTATTATTCCTGCATTATCTATAAACCTTTCAACAACCCTGTAAAGTAGGCGATTTGACTTTTATTTTAAAGGTGAAAGAACTATGGATTGGAATGATTTAAGACCCCAGAGCTCATAAATAAAATTGTGAAATATTTTTGGTCCAAGTTACCTTTTTCTTCAAGTTATAAATGCATCTAGACTTGCCTGGCCCATAGTTTCATCCTTAACTCTTTTTCCTGATCTTCATTTAAAGCGCCTTCTCATATTTTTGTACCTGGAGGCACAGCTCATTAATCCACCCCTCTGTGGAGATTGCTACCTCCCACATCTTTGCCCCTGTCTGCTTGACCCCTTCCGTGTTGCCCTCAATGGTGCTCTTCAGCTCCACCCGAGCTCTATCCTGGTCCAGGCACTAGCAGCTGGGTCAGAGGTTGCCACGGGGTGAAAGTGTCCTCTCAAGACTCAAGTGTGGCTAAGTGATGGTATTAAGAGGTGGACTCTTTAAGAGGTGGTCATGCCATGAGGACTCCCCCAGGTGAATGGATAAAGGTCCTTATGCAAAAGGCTTCACGTAGCATTCATTTAGCTTGCTCTTCTGCTTCCTGCTAGGTAAGGACACACCACTCCAGAAGGTGCAAGATCAAGGCACCTGGAAGCAGAGAGCAGATCTCACCAGACAATCAAACTTGCTAGCATCTAGATTCAGACTTCCCAGCTTCTGGAACTGTGAGAAGATAATTTTCTGTTCTTTGTAAATTACTCAGTCTCAGTTATTTTGTCATGGGAACACAAAATGGACTAAGACAATGGTCTCCTAGAACCATCGCCATTAGCAAGTGTGGCCTGGGAATACCCCACTGAGCCTGAGGCCAGCCTTGAACCTGGTAGATGTCTGGAGGTCCTTGTTCTTACGAACCACCTTATCTTAGGCTGGAGCCTGGCTTATGGAATCCCTTACCTCACCTGAGTCTCTCACTCTTGGTTTTCCAACTCCTATAGTCACATATGACAGAGACCTAAGAGTCAGGTGGCACCACCTGCCCCATCCCTCAGAGATGTCCTCTCCCCCTGCCTGTACACACCCCTCCTTTCGCTGTTACTTACGAGTTCTTAACTTGATTGTGTCCCAGCCTGAGGTCACGGGTCAGTCTCTTTTCTTTCTATGAAGGGCACTAATACTGGCTTATGGCTCCCACCCAAATGGCCTCATTTTAACTTAATCACCTTTTTAAGACCTTCATTCCAAATATGGTTACATTCCGAGGTACTAGGAGTTGGGACTCCAGCAAATGAACACTGAGGGTGAAGAGAACACTATAGCATTAGAGTAAAAGAATATATTTTGAATCCAGTCTTTGTATTATTAACATCATATATTAGTATGGTACATTTGTCACAACTAATGAACCAATATTGACACGTTATTATTAACTAAAATTCATATTTTGTTTAGATTATCTCTGTTTTTATTTAATGTCATTTCCCCAAGATACAACATTACCACAGTAAGTCTCTCTGGGCTCTTCTTGGCTGTGACAGTTTCTCTGACTTCCCTTGTTTTAGAGAACTAGTTTGGAGAGGATGGGGGGGCTTCTTGGAGAAGGCTGAGCGGGTTGCAGAGTGTCTTTCGGATGGGGTTTCTCTGCTGTTTTTCTCGTGGCTAGACTGGCATTATGGAGTTTTAGGCGGAGACCACAGAGCCAAAGGGCCATTTTCGTCACATCCTGTCAAGGATGCATGGTATCAACAGACTATCACTACTGCTGTGAACATTCATTACAGGCTGAGGGAGTGTCTGCCATATTTCTTCCCAGTAAAGTTACTCTTCTTTCCTTCCTTCTACAAGGCGCTCTTCAAGAAGGAAGTCACTTTGAGTGCAGATCATATTCAAGGTGTGGGAACTACGTTCCAGCTCATCAGTGGAGTGGCTACAAAATTTATTTGGAATTCTTCTGTGTGGGAGATCTGTCTCCTCCCCACTTATTTATTTGTTTGGTAATTTATTTATATCAATGCATGGATGCTTATTTTACACTCTGGGTTATTCTCCAATGCTACTTTATTTGTAACTATTCTGCTCAGATTGCTCCAGCTCTGGGCACTGGGAGTTCTTTTAATTGGCTCTTGTATCCCTTCCACATAACCCCATTATTGTGGGGCTTGTTTCCTAACACTTCCTTCTTTCTTGCCATTATAAGTTTCTTTAAGGGCCTCTTCTATATTTCCAGCCCCAGCTCTGCAATCAGCTCCGGTTTCTGTGTCTGGAGAACAGTGTTAGAAACCAGGAGCTGGGCTCTGGGTGTGCTCATTGTTACTGAGGTGTCATTTCTAGGACCTCTCAACTGACAAAGGGGGTATACACATGGCTACTAACTGTGCACATAAACCTACATGTAAGTTCTTTGTGTAACCATCTGTATCTGTATTAAGCCAAGCATGAGTTCACACTGATGTCTCCACTGCTAATCCACTGACCACATGGATCCTTCTAGACTTTACTCCTTGCTTTGCTGTAACCTTCAACAGTGAGACTCCTGCCTCCCTCCACCCATCATTTATTTATTTATTTTTTTGTACCAGGGTTCAAACTCGGGACCTTTTGTTTTTGAGACAGGCCGCGGCACCACTGAGCTAAATCCCCGGCCCTATTTTCTTAATCATTCACTTCCAATATACATTATAGTTGCTTCAGAATTTTTAATCTGTGCCTCTTTTAGGGAAAAATGACTCCTGTAAATTAATGAAGTCCTCGTGTTCTTCTGTTTGGCCTTACGTTTTGCAATCCCCATTACTTCCAAAGCTACTTAGGTCAGCATCTTCATCCCCCAATCCCTGAAGTGAAGTTATTTTATATATGTGAGACAGCTTCTTTTGTCACAGTCTGCATGACTTCTTGGGAGCCTCTGACCTCCTGCATACTTTTAAAAAATTGTATACATTAAGGTATACTTGTGCTTCAATATCCTGTAGTTTAGACAAAGGCAGTGCCATGAATCACCATTAGAGTATTTTAAATAATAGTTTCACCACCCTAAAGAAAATCCCTTGGGCGTCACCTATTCTACCCTCACTTCTCCCCAAATCCCTGGCAACCACTGTTTTGTTTACTATTCCTATAGTTGTGTCTTTTATAGAATGCCATAAAAATTGAATCCTCCAGTATACAGGCTTTTCAGACAGATTGAATGTTATAATAGTGAGGTCATGGTCAGCAGGGGAAATGCTGCTGAGTGGTAAGTAAGCGAGGAAGAGCATCTGTTAGATTTGGTAATATGGGAGATGGTATTAGAGGAAGGATAAGAAGGTGTGAAATGTTGTTTGGGAAGTGAAAAAGCCAACACACCAGGGAGGAAGAGTGAGTGTGCTCGGCAGTGGAGGTCCACTGGAGAATCTGTGGTCAAGAATTTCAAGAGGGAACAGTCAGCACCACGTGTGCTTTGCTCCAGTGATGGTCAGCTCCATGGATGCAGGCAAACAGCAGTTAGGTAGATGGATTTAAGCAGAGCTTGGACTTTGTCAGACAAGTTTAATGAAAGAGAAACCCGAAGAGAAAAGTGATGGGTAGACACAAAAATGCAATTAAAAGACAGTGCCTCAGCTCTAAGTTGGTTCAGGAGGGAGGTAAGGACCTGAAAGGTTCAGGTATCAGGAATGATTCTGATGAATGCAGAAAGTGGAAGCCAGAACAGGAAGTGGTAGTTGGAGAGTGGAATGTTTAAAGGTAAAATTAGCCATTGCTGATGACAAGTCAAGGGTGTGGCCTTGAGAATACAGAGTTCATAGGGGACAACAGAAAACACATTACAAGTGAGGCGATCAAGGAGCCATAAAGCCAGGAGAAGAGTCAGTGTATAACACTGAACATAGTGAAGGGCTAGGGATGGGAAAAATACATAACTGTATGGCTGGATCTTAAATGTCCACAAAGCTCATGTGCTAAAGGCTTGGCCACCAGTCCACTGGGCTGGGAGGTAGTGAAACCCTTAGGAGGCAGGGCCTCACCAGAGGAAGCTAAGTCATTAGGAGGTGTACCTTAAAGGTGATATAGGAACCTGGCCCTTTTGTCTCTCTCTCTTTGCTTTCTGACTGCTATGAGGTAAGCAGCTTTGCTCCACCATGTACTCCCACCATGACATGTCTACCTTGGCTTAGGCCCAAAAGCAGTGAAGCCGGCCAACCATAGACTGAAACCTCTGAAACCATTAGCCAAAATAAATCTTTTCTCTTTTTAAGTTTATCTCAGGTGTTTTGTCCAAGTGATGCAAAACTGACTATGATGGGAACCACAGTAAAAATGAACTGTGAAGAAGAGGGAGTAACCATGATTTTAAAATTGCATTGGACATCAATTTCAGTGCTTCACTTGCTTCGCATCAGCAAGCTCACATACTTAGTTTTGTGATATGTTAGGCATTCATTTATTGCAGCACAACCTATGCAAAAGAGGATCACAAGACAAGGTTAATAATTTGCTCCTGCTCTTTCACATATACCACTTACATGGTGTATCAGAGTGCTCCACAGAAACAAAACCAACATGAGATTTATTTTAAGGAATTGGCTGATGCAACTGTGGGGGCTGGCAAGTCTGGAAGTGGTAGGGCAGGCCAGCAGGCTGCAACCCAGGCAAGATTTTGTGCTGCAGTCTTAAAGCAAAATTTCTTCTCCAGGAAACTTCAGGTTTTATTCTAAAGACTTTCAACTGATTGGAGCAGGCTCACCCAAACTTTTCAGGGTAATTTTTACTTAAAGAGAAATGGTTGGGGATGTTAATCCATCTACCAAATACCTTTACAGTAACATCTAGAGTCCCATTTAAGAAGTGGGTAGGACAGCCTCACCAAGTTAACATAAGAGTACCATCACAGATGGGATAAATGGAGCAGCAAATACAAGACAGCTGTTGCAGCTTTCTGCAGTTTCTGATGGCAAATTTACAGCAGTCTCCCTCAACCTTGGGGCAGATGTTTCAAGACCTCCAAGGATGCCTGAAACCTTGGGTATTACCAAGCCCTGTATATATTCTGTTTTTTCTTATTTACCCATACTTATGATAAAGCTTATGATAAATGTGCATAGCAAGAGATTAACAATAACATAGAACAATTACAACATACTATAATACAAGTTATGTGAATGTGACCTGTACATCAAAATCTCTTACTGCACTGTACCTACCCTTCTTGTTGTGATAATCTGAGATAATCTAATGGTGATGTGATGAGATGAAATGAGATGAATGTCGTTGGCATTGTGAGATACTGTTAGGGTACCACATAAGGGTTACTTCAGCACAAGCAGTGTAATGCTGCAGTGGCTGATCTGGTAACCAAGAGGCTAAGTGACCAATGGGCCTCTAGCCCAGTGGTGGCAAACCTATGGCACACGTGCTACAGCTGGCTGTTATCACTGAAATCTCTAAAAGGTTCACCATCACTGCAGTGGCCTATTTGGCATGGACATTTGACTGGACAAAGTGGTAATTCACATCTTGGATGGGACACAATGGATGCTGTAAGACTTCATCATACTTTTCGAAATGGTATACAACTGAAATCTTATGAATTGCTTATTTATGGAACAATTACATTTATTATTTTTGGACTACAGCTGACCAGGGGTAACTAAAGACTCAGAGAGTGACACCATGCATGGGGTGGGAGGGGACTACTGTAGATTCAGTATAATATGAAAATATCACCGGCTTATATTTTTCTACTAGAAGCCAGCATTTTTTTAGCGTAATTAGACACCCTCAAAGACTATCACTGAGAATTTTAAAAACTGGTCAAGCTGATAAGAGTTTTTAAAGTTTCCAAAAAGTGATAGCTATTAGCCACAGGACAGGACAGGTCTAGAAGTTTCTGGCAATAAAGCTGAATTTAGGGGTTGCTATTTTAGTGCTCAATGCCAATGACTCAAGACTGAAGGGAGGACTGTACCACCAGACTCCAAAAGGAAACCTGACCAGGACCACAGAGCATGGTTCTGGAGAGGGAAAGCTCAAATCTCACCAATCCTTAGCTAATTTGTGCATCACACATTGGCTACTAAAACTCAGGGACAAGCAACTAAAGTCTCATAGTACGTAATGAAAGGTCAGCACCTTTAGATGTGCTTAATTTATTTATCTGAGTTTAAATGGATTGGGATCCACAGTGAAGCATGTCCAACCAAGTTGGGAATCACTTAAACCATATGTCTAGTCATTCTGCTAAGAGGCCCCGAATAAGGAATGCATATGTCCCAGGATTAAGATCCTGCACTCTCCAGAAATTGCCTTGGGTAGGGAGGCATGAAAGACCTCATCCCAGGCACAGCACACATGGCTGTGTCTGCCCCAGCCTGCAGAGAATTAATGAGAATTCTATCGTGTGCTACAGACACCAGGGAGTGTTTAAACAAACAAACAAACAAACAAAACACACCAAAACAGGCAACAAAGCTCTCCACTGAGACCCTTATAGCAATTTCCTGAAATACATTTTGGAAAGCAAACTCGCTGAGAGTGCCTCTGGAAATAATTCGCATCTCTGCTGCCTGGGAGGTGGTGCTGCCTTCCGCTCTTCTGGACCTTGCTTCTGCTGGCTTCCTAAACTCACTGGCTGACCCGGCAGCGTCTTTCACTGCAGATTCGTGTCCCTCAGAGTGGTGTGCTTCAGGCTGGTCAGGAAGCAGAGTCAAAACAAGAAGCAGAACAGAGCATTGTGTGCTTTTTACTCTCTGTGGCTCTCCTGGCTGTAGACTGATCAGTACAAACTGTTTTTCTAACTCTGGTTGTGGACAGTACTAGCACTTCTCATCAGAGGACTGTCACACGTAACAGTCATCTGTTTATTCTTCCTGTCCCAGAGGATCTCCTCCTCCTTCTATTGTGTTCTCTGGGTTGAGTATCAAAGTTCTTTAGTGTACACCAGGGACAGGCATATTTGCCAAGATTCAAGGATAAAACATCTTGGAAGAAAACTGAGAAAATGGTACAGCTACTGAAATTTCTGCTGCTTTTTATAACTACTTTTAGTCATCACTGGATTAAACACACATGCACGCACGCACACACACACACAAAACTGATTAGTTCTGGTTGTTATTCATTATTCTCCCACTTCTTGTTTCTTAAAAATCTGCATTACAAACAACTCTTCAGGATCTTAGTCCAATCAACCCATCTCAAGTCTTATAATTAATATTCCTAATATAACCACTATGCCATTCGACTTTTCTTTCTTCCTTCCTTCTTTCCTTTTCTTTTCCTTCCTTCCTTTTCTCTCTTTATTTCTCTCTCTTGTTTTTCCTTTGCCTTTCTCTTTTTCCTCCTCCCTTCCTCCTCCCTCCTCTCTTTCTTCCTCCATCTCTTCCTTCTTTCTCTTTTTTAGCAACAGAACCAATGCCAATGAATCACAGATCTCCACAAAAAGGGAGGCCAAAGCCAGGGATTTAGCTCAGTGGTTCTGGTGCCTGCCTTGCAAGCGCAAGGTCCTGAGTTTGATCCCTGGTACCAAAAAAAAAGGGAAGCCAAAGAAGTTAACTGGAGAGTGAACTTGACATTGCAAAGCAAGAACCTTCCCTGCATTTCCCTGCTCGGTCAAACTAGTGGCTTTGGTCAACACAGGAAACACGGTAAAGACACAATAAATTGTACCCACAAAACAGCCATGAGCAATTTGCCTGGTGGGATTGCATGCCATGTGGCTGATAGGTCTCAGGAGATGAGGAACAAGCAGCCATGATGGATGAAGTGATTGCTATTGGCTGTGTGCTTGCTCTGAATATTTCACCACGGACAGTAATCAATTACTAAGACCAGTAATGATACCAATCAAATGCACTTAGCACTGGTGCACTATCAACCCGAGGGCTGCCGACCTGCCAGTGTGAAAAGGCGTAAAGCTGTGTGAGAAGTGATGTGTGTGGAGGAGCCGCAGTGAAGCCTAGATGGGGGGAAGCAGCCTTTTTCCCTTCCCGCCGAAAAGATAAATGGATAAATTAGCCACTCACCTGCCCTACATTAAGGTTTATTTTAAAACAAGCAGTATTCTCCCTGTCCCTCAATCCCAGAGGGACGACTGTTTATAAATATTTTGGCATAATACAAGGTATCCTGTCAGCAGTTTTTTGTTTTTCTTTTTTTGCAAGCAAACAGCCTGAAAGAAAATAACTGAATGGAGGTTACGGGATAGCAAAAAAACAGCTGCCCTACTGTTTCGAAACACTGCCAGTCGCCCTGGAGTTTGGCTGTTAAGATGCCACTCCCTGTCAGGATGTCCCTGCGTCCTATGGTGGCAACACCATGTACCTTCACCCTAAGTCCAGAGCCTTGATCTAGAATGCTGTTCTTTCTGGTGACCATGAGAAGGCGGAAGAAGAAAATGAGGTTCTCCATTTCCTGATGACTAGATACGTCTGTGCCATCTCTTCTTGGGATTTGGCATCTTTACTCGCCCTTTGTGCTCATCTTCATTCACAACAGGATACTCCTGTGAGTTCTTGGTTGACCTACAAAGCTGTCCATCTCTGGTGTCAGGTGTCCCTACTTCTGTTGCCACTTTATTCAGTGGCATTTCTTCCATGGAATGGTGACTGTCCCATAATCACCACTCTGATGGACCGTCTGTCCTAACAATAAAGGTAACTAAGCAAAAGGGGAAAAGCCTCAGAAGAGTTGACTTCATTATTGAAGTTTATTTCTGCTATGTCTTAGCAGTTGTTCCCGACAAGCATAAATTCCCTTTTCATGAGCTGGAGAGAAGGGAATAGTTTAAGTTCATCAAAGGTTTCAATTAAACTGGCATTTGCAAATCACTTTGGTTCTTCAGGTATGCTATCTTAAACTTAGACAAAACAGGGACAAAAGGGGCAAAAGAGAGCTTTCAGGAGAGTAGGAATAGTCTTTTGCCTGGGGTGGTGGCAAAAGAATGTACATATTTGTTAAAACTGAAACTGGACACTTGGGATTGCCGCATTTGTTGAAAGTTTTATCTCAATAAAGTCAAAATAAAAACTCTTGTTAACAAGAAATTCCCAAATGACACACAAGATCACTGGATGTAGAAGTGAGATGAAACATAACCTTCTCTCACACCTGATACACAGAGGGGAGATCATTTTCAAACACAACACATTTCTTAGACTTGCCCAACACTCCCTGGCGATCTGCAGTTTAGAAGTGAAGTAACTGTTGGCTGTTTGGACCTGCTTCTTTTTTTGGCTGCCCCTCGGAGGCAGCTGCTGGATGCAGATTTATTATACTGCAAGTCACCTCTTTCGGTGAAACTGGTCCTTGTCAACAATTTATGAATTCTGTCCACCAGAGCGCATAATCCAGAGACAGGACTCTGGAGGGGACAGATGCAGGAATCTCTGCCAAGGATATAAATTTCCAAGAACCACCATAGGCACTGCAATCCGACAAAACACCATTCTGAATGGGTCCGTTCCTGATCCATGATTTGGACTGTTCCTAATAACAAGTACCACTTCACCTGTGGGCATCATGGGAATTAATGAAATCATGAGGTCCCTGAAGCAATGTCCAGAGAGGCTAGCAGAGGAATCAGGACTATCACCTTGCCATCACCATTTCAACAGGAAACACCTTTCATGGTTTGCTTTCTTCTCACTGCTCTTTCTTCCTATCATGGCATTATTATTACGCAAACCTGGGCAAAGTGTGCACTGGTGTCCAGCTTCCCAGATGAGCCCTCACCACTGCGAGATGTCCTTACGGTCCATGAATCCAGAGCTCCTTGTGGAACCCAGAGACCCTGTCTAGTTTCTCCCTCACCAGCAGTGCCACGTGATTTGGGGGATCGCACTCTGGATGCTATCTCTACCCAGGGGCTTTCATCAGTCTACTCTTTTCCTCTGGAAGCCAATGGCCAAGGCTTTTAAAGGACTGGACATCAGCAGGAAATGCATGAATATGCTAATGCACTATAGCTTTGAGCTTGGTTTCTTAATAATTTTGTTCATCTATCATCTGCCCTTAGTACTGCCGCTGCCATGTATTCACTTCCAGAATAATTTAAATATTAAGAATGTTTAAGGCGAACTGATAGGTAAAAGAAGGGTTGTAAGAAATAGGATAGATTCAGAAAAAATAAAACTTTAATTTTTTATTGTGTTCACATT
The DNA here is from genome assembly GCF_053883595.1 of Heterocephalus glaber. NCBI lineage: Eukaryota > Metazoa > Chordata > Mammalia > Rodentia > Bathyergidae > Heterocephalus > Heterocephalus glaber. The sequence continues at coordinate 19,961,520 of NW_028258364.1, forward strand.
TTCTATAGCCTTGGTGATTATAGCCTTGCTTTCTGGTTATCCTATCAATACTGAAATCTCAGATTAGTGTTACTGAATTGCTTATTTCTTCATTCAGTTCTGTCTGCTTCTGTTTCATGTACTCAGAGGCTCTGTAGTTAGCTGAACATACTTTTATAGTTGGTATATATTCTGGATACACTAATCTTTTGGTCACAATGAAATATCAATAACAATTATGAAACATTCCTCTACCTTTACTAACAGCTTTTAAAATATACTTTGTTGATGTTAATGGTTTTCAAATAATAGATAATTTTCAATTCTTTTACTTATATCCTATTTTCATGCTAAATTAAAAGTGTGAGGGCCAGGGATTTAGCTCAGTGGTTCCACTGCCTGCCTCACAAGCACAAGGTCCCGAGTTTGATCCCCAGTATCAAAAAAAAAAAAGGGTGTTTCTTATGGATAGCACATAGTTAGATCTTTTTTTTAATTTATCCCATTTGACAATGTCTTTCTTTTGCTTGGGGTGTTTAGATCATTCATATGAAACTCATTAAGTTGAATTTATACAGGCCTTTCTTTCTTTTATGGCAGTGCTTGGGATCAAACCCAGAACCTTGTGCATTCTAGGGTAGTGCTCTACCAATGAACCATACCCCAAGTCATTCCACTAACCATTTTGTTCCTTTGTTCCTCCTTTATTGCATTCTGTATTAAATATTTTCAGTATTCCAATTTAATTCTTTTTTATTTATTTTTTACTTGTAATATAGATCTTAACTTATCACATCCTAATATAGATTTATACTACCTTCCAATAATTATAGAAATTTTGGCTGGGCATGGTGGTGTAATCCCCACACTTGGGAGGCTGAAGCAGGAGGATTGCCTCGAGTTCAAGGACAGCCTGAGCTACATAGTGAGACCCTACCTCAAAAAAATTTTTTTTGCTGCAATATAGGTCCATTCCCTCTAAAATAGTACAGTGTTATGAATTTTGCTTTATAGTCTTGTTTCAAAGAAGGTACCAGTAAGTAAAAAGAAAACTATGTTTATAGTCATATATATTTACCATTTCTAGTCTTGTTCTTCTTGTGGATTGGTATTATCTGGAGTCATATCCTTTTGGCTTTAAGGATTTCCTTTAGTATTTAATACTTCTTGTGAGGAAGGTATACAAGCAGCAAATTCATTCTCTCTCTATCATCACAGATGTCTTAATTTCTCCTTGTTTTTTTTTTTTTGCAGTATATTTTTGCTAGGTATAGAATCCATACTTTCACAGCTTATAATATTTTGTTGCAAATGGACATTAAAGATGTCTTGCAGCAATTCTGGATTTCTGCTATTTCCCCCCCAAAGATTGCTATTGTTTTTTTTATTTCTTTAGTTACTTGCCCGAATTACTTCTGTGAAATCCATCTCCCTGGCAGCATAAGGTCACTGATATCTCTTCTCATTTACAAAAAAATAAAACAAAACTGTTTTTCTTTTAATCTTGGCTTCCTACCTGCCATCCCTGCGTCTGCACAGCTTATTGGCCAGTGTCTGGACTGAGACTGAGATCAAACACCTCCCATCCTCCGCTGCTAGATGCACGTGAGTGGAGGAACACACTCAAAGTTCAGGCCTTTTTCAACTGGACCTCAGCTTTTTCTCTCCCCCCCGAGCCCTTCCGCATCTTCATTATGCATGTGCTCAGCTTCAGGGCTGGTGGGCGTGCAGGAGTGCATGCATGGCTTGGCTCCCTCTGTCCTCTGCCACATATGTAGGAAGCCTCATCATCTGGGCTCATACGTACCACAACCTCAAGATAACAGAGTCAGTGGCTGTCCTTAGTCTGCCGTCACCTCGATCCGTATGCTCATGGTCCTGAGCATTGGCCCTGAGCATTGGCCCGAATTCCAAACTGAGTGAGCTCCTTTGGAGGCAGCTCTTTCTGGACTGTGATCTCTTCTGCTGGAGAACTCCCACGACAGCCACGCTAGGTGAGGGGTGAGTAAACATCTGGGTGAGAGTTCCACACATTCCTGCTTCTTTGACAGAAGTCCAGCTGTTTTTCTAGTAAAAACACTTGCCTTTTGCTTGTGTACACCTTTATTCAATTTCACAAGCACTGAGATGGCTGCTGTTCATTTGGTCTGTCTTACATTTGTTTTCTTAAAGATAACACTTACTGACTTCTCTACTTGGTCATAGCTGGCAGTGGCACCCCAGGGCTTATATGCTATGGGCACTACACAGAACTTTAGCCCTCTAGATTTTTTATGGTGTCAAATATTATGCAGGATAAAACACTTTCGAGTGAATGAGGCCCAACTTGAAACTATGAATTGTTTCCTTATATGAAAATAGAGACACAATTAATAAAGATTTTAGTCAAACCACTTGGGAGATCAGTTCGGTATATTCAGCGGGAACTCAATAAATGATCCTTGAGGTACAGGCATGGATTACCACATGTATTTTGAGTAGAAATGTGCTTATTTCCCCTTATTTTTATATTTCTGTCCACTGGCTTTCACCAAGTATCTATATCAAATACTGTATGGATACATTTAACAGCCATTTAAAAAAATTTATCCTAAAAAATGCACAGTCCTAGCTACATGGAACTTTGTTGCATGATCTTCCCTTTGACTGTCACGATGGGTCTTCCAGGTAATCTCAAGCAAGCATCTAACTGAGATGTTGCTAAAGTTAAATCATGATACCATTTGATTATACCTTAAATTTGTCGTGGTCATCTTCATTTACCTCAGTAAAGCGTGTTCATTACTTTCATGGCTCTTTACTGCTATATGATGAGATAAAAAGCACCAGTGAAGCAGTAAGAGATCCATAACTTCTCTTCCTCTATTCCTGACCAAAAACAAAAACAAAAACAAAAGCCCCACAACACAGCACTTCCTATGACACAGTGCAACCTGGGGATAAAAAGAACTTTGCCAACATCAACTAAAACTCACCCCAGCTGGTGAAGTTAAAATCAATACTAGCCCCTTAAAGGAACATAAAATGTATTTGCTTGAGATCACGTAACAAACTGGTACAACAACCAGAAAAAATGGCCCAGAATGCTTTGTCCTTTAACCATTACATCCTAGTCTCCCTCTACTTACATGGAAACCAAACCATAGGACGAGTTACCCAAACCTTTATCCCAGTCCTACTTCTGCTCTTCCTACAGGAAAAGAAGAATGGTGGAGTGGAGGAGCAGAAAGACTGGCACAATGATCCTGCTGTGTTAATAACACACTCAATGGAAACAGCAAAGGATTAGAAAAGATTTAACTTTCTTTTTCTTCAAATGTAACGCAAGTATGATCAAAGAACCAAATCTCAAATAAACTAACAAAACACAGATTGATTTTGCTATTTCAGCCGAGAATGAAATAGATGTGTGTTAAATTTGCAACATACTACTCCAATTTTCTCCATGAGCAGTTGCAGTTTTAGCCCTCATCAGTTCTAACCACGTTAAACACATTCATGGAGCTTCTGTAGAATGAAGCCAGTTAGAAGGCTTTGGATTGCTTTCTTCTGGGGGATGTTATCCCATCTATCCTGTTGACCATGTGATACTGGGTTAAGGAGGGTAGGCAGCAGGCATTAGAACTCCAGTGAAAGAGAGCCAAGAGCTTAAAGATACCCCTAAGAAGTCTCCAAGTTAGTAAGTAGCAAAGTGAGAAAAAGGCAGTGTTGCTCCAGTCGGCACAGAGCTCTGTCTAAGAAACTGAGCTGTCTTCCTTCTGCGGTATCACTTTATAGAAGAAATGGGTCGAATTTGAAGATGACATTGACACATGCATACACACACCTCAACTCATCAGAAGCTTTATTTTGCATATTAGTTAACCCAACAGTGTTTCTCAACATATCTAGATGATTTTGTGAAAACTACAATGAGTCTCCATGTATTGTAACTTACTTGGATAATGACGTGTATGTCTGCTTCACAGAAATTTATCACTCTTTATTATATCCTTTGGCCTATCCTACACTGTCATTTACTTTTTTTCAAAAAAAATTCACCCCTGGAGTATCATGCCTTCTTACAGCAACACTGAAAGATGGAACTTATTCAAATGAACACTATTATTTTTCTTTTTTGAAAAAGTACATATTTTTAATTGATAAAATTTCATATACTTATGGTGCACAGTAGGAGGCACGGCTCTGCTTTTCCTGTGCTACACTAGGTTAGGTGCCTTTAGAAATGACACTAGCATTATTTCTTTGGCAACATTAAGGCTAAGGAAAATTCTAGAAGGAACTGTTAGAGTTCCAGACATATTGGGAGAGAAGGACCTAATGAAAGGGAAACGTATTAGCTCATGTATTTATCATTTTTCTGTGCTAAGAATACTTAAAATCTACTGTTAGAAAATGTAAAGTATACCATACTTCATTAACTACAGCTACCATGTTGTACAATAGATTTCTTGAACGTACTCCTGTTGCCTAGCAGAAATGTTGTATTTTTGACCAACAGCTGTGCAATCGCTGTCCCTGGTAACAATCATCCTACTCTCTGCTTCCATGAGTTCAACATTTTTAGCTACCACACACAGTGAGATCATGCAGCCTTTGTCCTTCTGTGTGTGGCTTATTATTTTCTCTACTGAGAGTCTGTTCCAGTTAACTTATAATTACACTTGGGATAGATTTAAAGTCTGAAAATTTATTTCAGTTGAGGTCTGAGAAGGGAAAATTCAACATAGAAGCAAAAAACATGAACCAAATTTTCTAATAAGTCACAACAGGAAAGAGTAAGACCAGTCAACTTTTTAATCAAATTTATTTTCACGACACATTTGTAAATAATCAGGTGATAATAATGACTTTAAATTTCACTGGACTCTAGGATCTAAAAACTAGACTTGAAATTGAAAGCCCAGGACTTGCTGTCATTAATCTTTATTTCTTATGAAGTAGCAGCGCACTGGCTATCACTGTACTCTTTCATACTGCCCTTAGGAGCTTACTGTGACTCTGGCCAAGTCAGGATATTCACACACCTCAGAAAACTTAAAAAGCTTAGGTCTAAGTATCCCTTGATTTGTCTACTAGATATACCCAAGCCAACTTGGCAGAAAACAAACTGAGCGCATTAAAATTCATTTTCCAATTACATGCATCCCTTATGTGGAGGACTCCCAATGGTTCTCCTTCCCCACAGCAGGGTCTCCTGAGCAGGCACTGGCACAGTGAGCTGGAAGCAAGAAGGTACCAGCAGGGAAAAGCCCCATTTCCAAACTTACTAAAGATCTGGGTGTCCTGAGCCTTTTAAGATAATCTGACTGGGTTGATGCTTCAATTTACCAATTGTTTTTCAAAACTTCTCCCCGAAAATTTTACATAAAGATTTAGGATTCTAAGGAGGAACTTGGCATGGGAATTAATGTTTCCTGAGGTGGCGACAGCACATGGCCTTGACCCCTGGGCCCCAGGCCACCTCGGCTTTTTCCGGCGCCACACTAGGTTTGATACATTGACACTCACACTGCTTCTTTGGCAACACTAGGTCTGGAGAAAATTCTAGAAGCTCTTGGACAGAGTTCCAGACATACTGGGAGAGAAGGACCTAGTGAAAGTGAAATACAGGACATATTTTTAACACAAGGAAGAAAGAGCTAAGCAGTGTAAAGGGGGACAGTAGAAGTAAGAGACAGAAACAAGAACACTAGTTTGTCAGGGGCCAAGGAACTCATGCTTTTAAGCCCAATATGATTACTCTCAAATAGCTCTGAAGGGCTGAGGGAAAACACGGGGTCTTGTCTCACTGGCTTTGTCACAAAAAGTTAACATTGGGAAATTCTCTTTTTCCATACTGTGGTGTCCCCCACTTTAAAGTGGGTTAATAACCTTCTGCCAGACTTTCAAAGGAGACTGAGTCACTATCGTGTCCCTGAAGGAATCGGGAAGGGGCACCAGGTTCAAGGCCCCACAACCTGCCCGGTGTCCTAGGCAACATCCCAAACACCCTCTAAACTCAGCCCTCACGTCCACCACCATGCAGGCTTGGACTCCTTGAAAGATGCTGCCCCAGCCTAGGAGCCCTGCCATGAAGCGCCTCGTTCCCCCAAGGAAAGTTTCCCTATAAATTAAAAGTGGCTTTCAGAGCCTTGTCAACCCAACCTTTCTCCCCTCAATGCTTTCCTTCTCAGCACAAGCAAGAGAATCACTTCAAAAGCATTGTAAGCCACAGGTAATGGAAGGAGAGAGAGAGAGAGAGAGAGAGACTGAGAGACTGTAAATGGGCTCTTTAGAGGAAAGCTCCACCAAGCCATTAATGCCATACTTTGCACAAGACGAAGGTGGATTAGCATGTTTATTTCTGAAGGCTTTCTGAACACCGTACCTGGCTATTTAAATTCACAGGGCATTTGTCACGTTTCCTCTCTTATAAACAATGGCACGGAAGCCGGGGACCCTGGCAGCTCACTCACTACCCCAGGATGTGGGGGAAGGGCTGCTGCTCACGAGCGCAGTTTCTTTTCTTAGGGTGCCCGCCCCCTCCCACCCCGTCCCCAGCGCCGCCTCCCTGGGCCCCAGGGCTCTCTAACTCGAAATTGCTGCATCAAGTACAGGAACTCCCGGATCCACACAGGGGCACTGTCAATTTTTAAAGGTGTCCTGTCTTGTTACCTTACTTCTTGAGAGCTTGTTAGAAACCCCACCTTTAGAGCGTTTACTTTTTGCTCGGCTGATCTCAAATTCCCTGAATTCACAAACCGGCGAGGAAAAGAGGGGCCTGGGGCTGGAGGGAGTAGTGAGGAGAGGAAGAAAGAAAATGGGATGCACAGAGGCTGAGAGCGACAGAGTGTGAGACACAAGCTACCCACCGCAGACAAAGAACAGCGTGAGACGGAAGAGACAATGCAGGCGGAAAACGCGGAGCCAGGGCTGACAGAAGCCTCACGCCCCTCCCCAAGCGCAGCAAGCTTCTTGCCAGCTGAGGGCTTCGGCAGCTGCTCCACGGAGGACAGGCACTCATTCCCTAGCTAAAAGAATGTCTACCGTTTTAATTAAGTTTTTGTTCTTGTTTTTTTTTTTTTTAAAAAAAAGATAAAATAACTTCTTCATGGCCACATTCCCCAGATCCAGCTGTATTCCCAACTATGCAATCAGCAAACAGAAGAGAATGACTTGGGTTTCTTTAACAGTTAAGAATTACTGGTGAAATAAAATAACTAAGAGGAAAAAAGAAGTTCAGCCCGGTTGCTACAATCTGGGCTTGCCCATAAAACACAGGTAGAAAAGTGTGGGTGGTGGGGGTGAGGGGCCTGCTGGGCCCACCGGGGACCTGGGGCTTTTGCCAATGGAGTGGGTGCCCCAATGGTTAAGACAATGCAGAGGGGCAGGATTTTTAACGTTCCCTACCCTCTCTTTCCCCCTCAAAGTATCTGGAACAGGTTAATGCACTAGCGATTTCTAATCATTCCTGACAGAAGGGATCTGATAAACAACATGTGTAAAAATCTCCCTTAACCTAGAAAACATGAGGGAAAAAAAAATCAACTCAAAACTGAGATTTAAAAAACCCCCAAAACTAAAACATGGGAAAGAGAAAAACTACTAGAGTAGCTGCCAAACAACCACAGGGGGATGTCAGAGGTGTGGTCACCACAGACCTGGATCTTTCTAAAACCACTCTGGGTTCACAAAGCACTTACTAAATAACACCCCAGGTAATGCATGATGACAGGAATAGGGTTTGCTCTTTTAAATAACAACAGATTGGGAAAATATTTCAATACCGTCAGACAACAAATTAAAATGAAACATGTTTTCTAACTGGAGAAATGCAGATCTAGCTGGGAAAATTGATTTCCACCCACCCTCCATCGTCCCTGAAGCAGATTAGAAAGAGAAAACAGAAAAACATACATCCTGGAGATGAACTTTGGTAATGAGTACCATAAACATTCATAGAGAGATAGGCTCCTATTTCATAGGTCTTTGAAAAAAATTTTAATATGCACACATGAGTCAGTCTGCAGTAAAATGCACATAATATTTAATTGTTTCTGTGCACTGCAAGAGGGAGTAAAGTCTTGTCACTTACCTGATGAAATCTGATCTCTCTCAAATCATCTAACCCTACAGTGTTAAAGACATTACCCCTGTGACATAATTCAACCTCAAGACAGCTTGTGGGAAACACAGGTCAGTTTGAAAACACCAGGTGGGTAAACAGACATTACTTAGTCACCTGACCTTGAATGTTAGGAGTTGACTTCTCATCTTTTGCTTTAGGGCTGCCACCTAAGATTAGGTGCTATGGAGGGCTTTCTGAATGTAAGCTGACTTTACACAACAAACTGACTTCTTATCACAATAAATGAAGTACCACAAATATTCTTCTGTCTTGACCTTAATTTTAAGGTTCCCACAGGGAGAGAAGGGGACTGGTAGCCCTCCCCTCTCCTGCTTCATAGTAGAATGAACAAGAAGTAAATCAGGGAATGGATTAAGACCCCTGTGCACTGCAGAGAAAGGCACTCGGCATGTTTTCTCATTCAACCAAAGTACTTCTGTTGATCTCTAAAGGTTCTGGTCAATTGCAGAGCCAACTTTTTGCATCCACCTTAGCTAGGGAGAAATGGAAATCAGTGTTCTATGTTCTTCACTTAAAACACAAAACAGATAATAAAAATACGGATACAGATATTATCTTTTGCCAAGCACTATGCTAAGGGTTGTATATATTAACTCATCAAGTCCTCCCAACAACCTTATATACCAATGAATATAAACTTGATTATTATACCTAAGATAGGAAACGCTTCATAAGGTTGGTAGCAAAATGGTGCTTATAGCAGGACATGGTGGGACACACCTGAATCCCAGCACTCTGGTGGGGGATGCTGAGGGAGGAGGATTACAAATACAATCTCAGCCTGTCTCAAAATAAAAACTAAAAAAATAAGAAAAGGGCTAGGGATACAGCTCAGTGTGAAAGTGCTGGGTTCAATATTCAGTACTACAAAAGAAAAGTCCTTATAGTTTAGAACGTCAAAGGTTTGTGTGTTAGGTCTTCATCCCACCAGCCTGTGGTACTAACGGGAAGTAATGGAACCTTTAGGAGATGTGGCCTAATGGAAGAAAGTTAGGTCAGTGGAGGATACCCTTGAAAGGGACATTGATCTCCATATATTTCTTTTTCACTTCCTAACCATCGTAATTTGAGTAGCTTTGCTCAACCATGCATTCCCCACCACAATATCCTGCCTAATCACAGGCCCAAAAGCCAAGAGGCCAACCAACCATGAACTGAAACCTCTTAAAGCATGAGTCATAATAAACCTTTCCTCCTCTATAAGTTAATCATCTCTGGTATTTTGTCACAGTGATGGAAAGCTATGAGATAAAGGTAGGTGATAGTTTTGAGATAAACGTGGGTGACAGTTCTGAAAAGGTATCTCTGAAGTCTACATATCTAGTAACATAGGATGTTGGCCCATGTATTAGCTAGAGTAAATGTGAAGAAAACACATAAGGATACCTTGTGTAAATTTTGTTTAAATAGCCCTGATCATTACCTTCCACTAAAGAGAATATTAATCTCATAGATAGAAAAGTAAGATTTAAGAGAGATTTGAAATTTTTTAAAAAAGATATGTGATAAAGGGTGAAAAGGCCTCAGAGGAGTTAAAAGTCTTTCATCAATGGAGGAAAACTATTTTCACTCATTTAAAGGGTAGAAAATCTGAACTGAAATAAACAAACAAAAAAACTCAGGCTGGTCCTTCGTAGAAATCATAATCATTACAGCTTTTATTTCCTGGGATTCTTCCTAATGCCAGCTCCCAGCAGCTAAAATAATAAGAATATAGAACATAAGGCAAAGGAAAAGAGAAAATGTTTTTTGTATTTCATTATGGGGTAGGAGGCACATCAGAAATCTAGAAAGGAAGAGAAGAAATGACAGTTGAAAAGGGCTCCTGGATCTGTTTCTGTTGCCTTCTCACCCATTTTAAATTCAGCTGTTTGGAACAGACGTGGGAAAGGGGTGGTCAGGTTGTATTCCAAGCCACCAGCCTGGGGCAGCCTGGGAAACCCTGGCTGATCACATCCTTCCTTCCCAGTAACTGAGAGTCAGGGCAATGTGAGTGCTGCAGGCTCCCAACCTTGACCCTCTGCCTTCTCCCACACCTTCAGGGAGAAACCGCCAAGCTTTCAAGCACTGAATCTGCTGCCCTGCTCTGACATTCACACCTCCTGCCTTTTCAGAGGCACGGCCCTCCAGGTCACCTTAATCTAGTAACTCACAGTCATTTATTTGGCCTTGCTGTCAAAGAGAATTCTCCATCAGTAAGAAATGGCATTGTTAGGTGGTGTTAAGTCAATTGATACTGCTGAGAAAAGAGATTCCAAATGTCTGGGATTAATATTTGTGATATTTACCTTAGGCAAGTCCCAGAGTTAGAATATTTTTTAAATGTTTTTGCAGGATGTTTACAGGCTGCTGACCTTTCAGAATCAGATCACGTGGTGAGGACTAAACATTTTCTGATCAAACATTTTTTTCCAAATAAAGTAGGCTTATTAGAACACTTTACCATCTACCATTCCCTTATGACACTGGTCCCTTAAAGGATACGAAGTCAAACTACGAGCTGATAAGAGATGAAAATGCAAACGACAGATCTAATTCTTCCTCCTCTTCACAAGTTAAAAGCCTGCCTTCATATTGATTTTTAGATACTGAATATACATAGTTCATCTTCTAGATAATCTCAATGTGTCTTACTCCCATAAACAAATAAAATTTATGAGAACGGAAAAAAAGAGATGAATCTATATCTGTAAACAACCTTCTCTCTCTCTCTCTCTCTCTCTCTCTCTCTCTCTCTCTCTCTCTCACATACACACACACACACACACACACACACACACACAGGCGCTAGCCTGGTAGACCACTGAGTCCCTTGCAATAAAACAGACATTTCTGCCAAGCCCTGACCTGTCAGCTCTTGCAGGATGTAGATCCACCTGTTTATCTCCCACAGCGAAAACCATCAATTAATTTGACAGGGAAGGGGACAGGGAAATCATTCATAAATTATAATTTACATACTTGGATTAATTTTAAGTTCTCTATCTAAAAGGGTCATCTTTCCCTAAGTTCTAATACCATGCACACTGCAATGTAACAATGCAGTGTTTCCTGGGAGTCTGAGTTCTCAACATAATACCCTGATAGATGCAACTAGAGCATGCGTTTGCACCAGTCCATAGGCACCGCCACCTGCAGGTCTGACGACAGGGAATGCTGAGACAATACATCGGCCTGTGCCTGTCATCACATGTAATGTGCATTATGGCCCCTGCAGTTTTGGTTTACTGAATGGGAATTGCCACAAAGACAAAGAGGGGTCACATTTAGAAGGAACAAGTCCCAGGATCTCATAGGCCTCATGCTGAAGCAAAGGCGCCATACTTCTTTCTGCTGAACAAAGTTCCCCTCCAGCTCCCATTCGGCCTGTCCCTGATCCTGACCAGCTTTCCCTTCCTTGTTTGTCCATAGTTCGGTGAATGCATGCTCCCAGCCTTCATCCTGGGGCCTCCTGTCCTGGTTAGCAAGAGATCTTTTCTTATAAAAAACTTGGTTTCAATTAACAATGCTGACTGAAGTTTAAGAATCCTTAGTTTTCTTATTTAACTGTAACATATAATTTAATAATAAAACAGTTCATTAGGCAATCTTCCTTACATCAAAGAAACTATACTCAGACATCCAGGCAGGCACAAGATTTAATTAATTTACCTAACTGACCAAATATCTAATGAGTACCTACTGTGTACCATTATGTACTATATACATGAGTCAAAGGTAAAGTGAGTAGAAAGACCAAAATCCCTGCCCTAGACATCCAAGATACTTTCCTAGATACACAGGAACCTAGAAAGGTGGCCAGTACCACAGGAATTTCATGGTATCTTTATGCAGTACCATTATTTACACATCGTAGGGTAAGGCTTAGCATTAGTTGAGCAAATAGGAGGCTCTATAGAAAAAATAAGCATCTTTTGGTTACCCAATGAAACCATTTTCAACAAAGATCATGAGGAAGTAGACATGCTTTTATCGAGTGCTTCCAAATTCTGAAAAGTTTGTTTTCAGTCCAAAAGGTAACTTTACCCTCACGTGTTTGCATGGCACCATATATGTTAAATAAAGCAAAGGAACAAAAGAGAAATATCAGTTTTTACTCTCCACCATGTCTCACCTTTTAAAAATCATTAATGTTAGGGCCGGGGATTTAGCTCAGAGGTTCCGGTGCCTACCTCGCAAGCACAAAGTCCCGAGTTCGACCCCCAGTACCAAAAAAGAAAAAAAATCATTAATGTATGCTACAAATATGAGGGCCCTGGTTAGTTCCAGGCCTTATGAAAGGGGGCTCATCTTACTTGGTTCTAAATCATATATCTGGCACTCAGTGGAAGAAACAAATTTATATCAGATGTTTTGACTGGGGTGATTGGAAATTTGTACCATTGATAAGTATACCTGTATACACACACACACACACACACACACACACACATATCTATGTTTGCCATATGGTAGAAGTGTTTTTAAAATGTCAGCATTCATTCCAAGTGAATATGTGACTATATATTTGCTAGAATACTTGTCCTTTGTTTGGTACTCAATTCAAAAGCCAGAACTTGTTCGTGACGATGTCACTTGCCTCTTGAATCGCTACCTTTCCAGACAAAATAATTTGTTTGGTGTTCATCGTTTTGTTTCTCCTTGTGCCTCCTGGAACCAATTTATGATGAGTACCAAGCTACCACTGTAAAAGATGTACAGGTCTTCTAAACTTTACTTGGATGCCTGTACAAAGCCCAGAAGGGATAAGGATATTAATCAGTTTTACCCTAAGTTTTTTTAATGGGGGGGGGCAGCTCAAGTGAACTAATGGTCCTAATGATCTTCATTATGCTCAAGGATAGGCTGCTTATGTCTAACCTCTCTGCCGGATTGTAGTTGAGCAAGTTTCTGTCTACACGGAGGACAAATGCTTCAACTAGCTTATCACTTTTCCAAGTGCTATTAACAATTTATTCTCTTTTCCAGCCCACTTTGAACATTCACCTCTGAAAAAAAAAGAAAAAAGGGAGAAAAACTTTTTCTTGGGGAACTGTAATGGAAATTTCTTTCAGCCTAAAATACAAAAAGTTCTGAATTAGTAAGTGTGAGTTCATTTCTACCATATATTGGGGAAGTAATCTAAATCTCAAAGGGGAAAAGGGCGTAAAGATGCTTTAAGCAATTACCTATTATTTAATACCTCTTCAATCAGACAAATTTTCTTGCAAGGAAGGAATCTTAAAATAGAAAGTTTTTAAACAGGGAGTTCTTACAAGTTTGATGACCACATTTGTTGTTTTTTTACTTTGAACATAATTCAGAGAGGGAAAGAAGACAAAAGAATGAGTGACACATAGAATCAAAAACAAGCTTTGCCTGTGAAATGCAAGCTTTAGCTCCTATGCTGTGGATAACAATGCCTTAGGCTGCGTGTTCCTGAGACTCGGGGTGCCCTGGTCTCGGCAGCTCGTTCTTCCAGCCTCCCTCCCGCACACAGCACCGACTGACTTCCTGCAGCCCGGCTTTCCTCGAACCTGCACGGCTTCCATCCAAAGCCAGCACTTTAACTCCACACCTCCGTTTCTAAAGTCACACACCACTTCTTTTGTGTGTGCTTCACCACCAAATAAACATTCCTAAATTCCATCCAGGGAACCTGAAAACAGCCTTCTGAGAGACATCTTTGCTCAACAAATAAAACTGGAAACTCTCTAAGCGGGCAGTCAAGTTCCCCAGAGTCTAGGCCTAACCTACTTTTTGAGCTTGAGGTTCTCCTCCTCTCCATCCTCCGTATGGCTGTAGATGCCCAATGAGCCATGTGCCCTGGCACCATCCCACAGGGGGCACCGGAACACCACTAATAAATGAGAAATATAGTGACACTTAACTCGGGTTTCTATTTTGCTTACCCAGACCCGTCTGAGTGAAGCACACCCATGTGCAAAGAGATCATGTGCCAATAGCCACCTAAAATCTCTATCCATGGCTGCCATGACTAACCACATCCAGTCACGAATAATTTAACATGTTCACGATGAGGCCGTAATTGGATGTCTCACTGCTGGGTGGCTCTGGCATGAAACAGTCCTACGGAGTGGTCTGATGGGACAGTCATGCATGTACCACCAGTGGTTCAAGCTGGCAGAAACATGGTGGAAAACTATAAAATGAAAGTCTAGTCCAAATGAGTTAAAATGTCATGTTGCATTTGGAGCATGTAACAGACATCTTATTGTGGACGTATAGAAAAGTATATCTGATTTTTAACAGAAAATCATTTTTTCTTATACTCCCCCACTAGAAAATGTTGACCGAATATTTAAACTGAACGCTTAGTTTGCTGGGGACATGCATGTGTTTTGTCTGCTTTCATCTGCCATCTGGTCTACCTAAGCTGCACGCACCCTGTCACTCTCCTCCTTGCCTGCCCACTTCCTGCTTTCTTTGGGATAGCTGCCCTACCTTTCCCCTCACCCACCTCAGTACTAACCATGCTCTAAGACTCGGGTGATTTTCTAGTTTCTTCTATAACATCCTCTTCATTCTCACTAATCATAAACTCTGTCCTCTGAAACCTGATATATCTGACACAATACCATACTGTCTTTTGTGCCCACTTCTAAAAGAAATACACATTTACCTAAAAACATTTTCTAAGAGTGTTACACTCATTTCCATGTATTCTTCAAAATAACTGTAGATGCTACTTTTATTTCCATTTTATAGATGAATAAACTGAGGTTTGTGCAGGTGTGTGCCATCCAACCTGGTTTAAATGGAGGTTTATTGAAATGAGATCACCTGCTCAACTCCACACAACTTCAGGTATTCCAGAAGAAGAAAGCATGTATACACATGGAAGAGTAGAGCAGCCAGGAGGACTATGCACAGGGCTGCTGCTATTCAGCAAAGTGCTAGAAGGGGCAGCCAGGGCTACAGGGAAGGCCAGGGCAATAAGCACTACTGAGATTAGAAAGGATTTGTTTTGTTTATAGGTGACATGATTGCACAAATGGAAGTGAAATTTCACAGGAAGGAAGAAGGGAAGAAAGGAAGGAAGGAGACCAGGAAGTGAGACCAGGAAGGTATCACAAGACAAGATTTGCACAAAAAATTATATTTCAATAAATATGAGAGCCCTAAAGTTTACATTATTTTACCATTTGCAATTATTAAAAAGTTAAATAGAGCCAGAGTCTTGAAATCCCAGCTACTCAAGAAACTGAGGCAAAAGGATTCCAAGTTCAAGGCCAACCTGGGGAATTTAGCAAGATATAGTATCAAAATAAAACATTTAAAAGGGCTGGGGTAGTTCATTGGTAAAGCATCAATCCCCAACGCTATGTGTGCATGTGTGTCCATACAACACATACACACACATACACACACACACACCCTACACACAAAGTTAAGTAAGAGTCAACCTAACAAACATGTACAGGAAGGTCCAGGGATTTAGCTCAGTGGTGCTGCACCTACATCGCAAGCGCAAGGTCCTGAGTTCGTCCCCAGTACCGAAAACAAAACAAAACAAAATAAAACATGTACAGGACTAATTTACTAAAGACTGAAAACACTTAAGAGTGAAATAAAAGTAAATAAACACATGGAGATGTACACTGTATTTATGGATTACAAGACTCAAGTACAATAAAATGACATGAATTTTCCTCAAACTGATGAGGAAGTCTAACATAATTCTTATCAAAATCCCAGCAAGATTGTTTTTGGAGAGACAAAATTATTCTAAAATTTTTATGAAAATGGGAAGGAACTAGAAACACTGAAATTATTTTGCAAAAAGAATAAAATGGAAGGAATCAGCGTACCTGGTTTCAAGATTTATTGTGTAACTATGGTAATCAAGACTCTGGGGTACTGGTGGAGGCACAGACAATAGATCAATGGAACAGAATAGAGAACTCAGAAATAGATCCATACCACAAATATGTTCAATTGATTTTTGACAAAGGTGCAAAAGCAATTTCATGGAGAAACGAAGGCCTTTTCATCAAATGGGCTTGGGCAATTAACAGTCTTTGGCAAAACAAACAAAAAACAAAGCAAGGTTCAAGGTGACCTAAACCACACCTTTCACAAAAGTCACCTCAAAATGGGTCACAGGCTTAAATGTAGAACTACACACTTTTTAGAGACGAAAAAAAAAGAATATTTGGGACCTATAGCTAGGGAAAGAATTCCTTAACTTGACCTTAAATGTGTGGTTGGTCAAGGACAAACTGATAAGTTGTACTGCATCAGAGCTAAAAATTCTTGTTCTATGAAAGACTCTCTTAAAAATATGAAAATACAAATTACAGATGGGAAAATATTTGCAAACCACATATCTAGCCGAGGACTTGCATCTAGAGTGTACGAAAGCCCCTCAAAACATAAGTTAAGAAACAATCCAATTAGAAAAATGGGTAAAAGGTTTGAGCAGAGACTTCACCCGAGAAGACACAGCAAACAAGCACATGAAAAGACGGTCAGCACCCTCAGCCACTAGGGAAATGCAAACTACAGCCACAATGAGATATTGCAGACACCCAGCAGAAAGGCCAAAATAAAAACCAGTGACATCACCAAATGTTGGCAAAGATTCAGAGAAATGGAATCATTCCTACATTACTGGTAGAAACATAAAATAATATAGCCACTATGGAAAAAGAGTTTGGCAGTTTCTTAAAAAAACCATGGAAACACCACGTGATTGAGTAATCACACTCTCAGGCATTTATCCCAGGAAAAAGAAAATTATGTCTACAGAAAAACATGTACAAGATTGTTCATATCAGCCGTATTCACATGGACCAGACTGTTCATGACAGCTTGATTCATCACAACCAAAACCTAGAAACTACTCAAATGTCCCTCAAGGGCTGAATAGTACACAAACTAATGGATGTCCATTCCATAGAATACTACTTGGCAATAAGTTGAGTACAGTGGTTAGTGCATGCCTGGAATCCCAGCTCTCTGGGAGGCTGAGGCAGGAGGATTGCAAATTCGAGCTCAGTCTGGGCAGTTTAGCATTGTAGTTGAAAACCTGTCTCAAAATACAAAAAAATGGGCCGGGGATTTAGCTCAGTGGTGCCGCTGCCTACCTTCCAAGTCCAAGGTCCTGGGTTCGATTCCCCCATACCAAAAAAAAATTTTTTTTAAGACTGGGGATACAGCTCAATGAGAAGACACTCAGTTCAATCCCCAGTACTAAAAGAAAGAAAAAAGAATACAACTCGACAATAAAAATGAAGGAACTATAAATATAAGCAACAACTTCAGGGAATAGTGTTGGATAGAAAAAGGTTACATAGTGTATGATTACATTTATATAAAATCCTTGAAATGACAAACTGTAGAAATAGAGAGGGGGTGGGCAGTTGCCAGGGGCAATACAGGTGTAGGAAAGTAGTGAGTGCAGTTTTTTAACAGCAGCTTGTGGGACCCTGGTGGTAAAGGGAATGTTCTATACTGACTGTATTGTTGCTAATGTCCCGGATGTGACATTGCACTGTTTTTCAAGATGTCACCACTGGACGAACGAAACTAAGGATACATGAGTTCTCTCAGTATCTTGTCTGACAACTGCATGTGGGTCTATAATTATCTTCAAATAAAATGCTTGATTTAAAAAATAAAAGAAATGAATATGCTAGATGATTAGTGCTGTTTAGAGTAGGCTGATTTTCTACCAAGTTGAAGAGGGCTTCCACACTCAATGGTGGCTTTAGAATATCCCAAGTTCAAATAAACTAAAAATTGAATTTGCAGACCGACCCTGAGTCTAATTTAAACCTGTGGGCGTCACTGTCTCTTATGTGGAAGCTTATGCTGATATCTGTACTAAACAAACACTCAAAACTCTTCACACAACAATACCTACTTATGAAATACAATGAACAAATCAAAAAAATACACTATCATATTTTTGTAGCACTGACGGAGGCTAAATGCTTTAATTAAGAAAACAATTGTGTTCATACTAACATACTAATATCGCTACATGGAAAGGATAAGGAAAAGAAAAGCATAGGACAATTATTTGACCCTGAATTACAATTTCAAGTATTACATTAATCCAAATAGTTTTGTCAAATTTCATGCAATTCCTTTCCTGTGTTAATTTCCCTGTAAAAGGAGAAATCTAATACTAGTCTCTTATCGCTCTGCTTGATTTTCCCTATTCATTCATTAAGGTGTCTACAAGAATTCTTTTTTGGGGGGGGATGTTATAGAAGCCCTCTTATAAAGCCATTTTTAAATGAAACAAAAAAAATTTACTAACGAAAAAATTATACAGAAAAAGAATAACTTGTTTCACTGTGTCCCCGAAAGAAAAAAAAAATAAAGGGGACAATGGCAGCATGCTCAACAATAAGGGGTTCTCTTTCTTATTTTTTAAATACAAAATACAGAGCAAAAGATACACATACTTAAAGCTTATATGAGAAACCCAAAATACAATAAAGATCAAAATAAAAGATAACAGGAAGTAGGGAGATATTTTTCAAATGGAAGGGAAACAGATGAAGAGTGGGGAAGGATGGAAGGGAAAGGGTTGAAGAAAAGGGTGGAAGGAAAAATGGAAATAGAGCTTTTGCATATGGGAAGAGGATCAAGAGTCAGAAGGAGCAGGGAGGGTGGGAAGGGTAGGTGACAAAACAAGAATGAAGATGTGTTAGGTCCACATACCAACCCCCCATGGTGAATGTAATCAAATGTGGACCAATAAAAATCCATACATACATAGCTCCGGAGCAGACACAGTCCTGGAAACCCTTCAGTAAATGTAAAGTGGGAGTTTGTTTTTTCTTTGTGCATCAGACACACACAGAGACTGGGATATGTAAACATCAAGTATCACGAAAGATCACTGCACGACGCTACCAATGCATGATGCATCTACAATTCATGAACATCTACAAGAATTTTTGATAGTCTATTATCAGGTACTGCTTGGAAGACAGACAGCAAGATGAGATAGAAATGTTTTCTGCTACTCTTGTTTTAGTGACTGTATTTTCAAATAAATAGTTTTAATACTGAATGGTTCTACATAGTTGAAAATTTTTATATAACTTTTCTCCATATCATACACAGTGTTGTTAACTTACCACAACTTACATACCTAATCCCTTCACTTTGGGAATCTATGTGTCGTCTCAACTTTTCAGGATTATAATTAATACGCAGCAGTGATGAAGTGACAATAAACTAGAAATACAAAGGACAAAAAATTGAAAAAATTTACTTAAAAATAGATGGAGTCCTACAAAGAAACCTCTCAACTTTAACTGCTGATATGTGAGAAATTAGTGGTTGGCAATGTTTTTTCTCCCAAATTATTTAAACTTCAACCTCTTAACCAATATGGGTTCCAATTATTCTCTATTGACCAATCTTATCCCACCCTTTAGACACACTGAGCTACTTTCAGCTCTTCTTAATGGCCATGTTCTGTCCCAGGGTTTTGTACATTTTCCCAGTCCTGCAAACTACCTTCCTCCTACATTTTGTATCCTAATACATTTTTGAGCTTCCAAGACACATTTTTTGTTTTGTCTGTGAAAGTTCCCAGGTCCCTCCAAAGGTCAGGTGACACATACCTCAGGGACCCTGTAATTATTCTGCCACACTGGAATTATCTTTTTACTTCTGCCAACCCCACCAGACCCAACTTTTTTTTTACAACACTTTGTTCTGAGAAAGAGGGCAGGGCCCATAGCAGATGCTCAGTAAATACCTAATGAGTAATGAAAAGATGAGGAATAGTGAAGGGATGAACAAATAAATTCCTCAACCTCTGGAATAAGAAGATGGGGGACTCTTTGTTCACCCCAGTGACTGGTTCCTGCCTGTTATGTGGTCAACAACACGGAGTGCTCCCTGGAGAGAACCAAGTACATTTCAGAGGTTCATCTTCCTATTGCTACACCACCTAGAAATTTAAGCACCTTCCAGAAAACTATACCCAGTCTGTGTCTCTGCAGAACCACTCTGGGAGGTACCAAAGTCCTCTATGGTAAATACTGCCTTGAAAAGATACAGCATGTCACTTCAGGGTGTTCAGGGTAAAGCTGACTTTTCCAGACAGATGTCCATAATACAATATTTAGGTAGCATGCTTGGACTATTTAATTTACCCGAAGAACTATGAAAGCTCTGGGGGCTTTAAAGTGAGGATTTCTTAGTCCGAATGCCTGGCACTACGTTTCCATCTTTCTCAGCACTGAGACTATTAAATCCTTGAACACTGGTTCTGAGCGTGCTTGGCTGACAAAGGCCTTATGCCTCAAGACACAGGAGGGATGCTGCCCCCGGTTTTTCTCACATCTCATTCCACAAGGTTCTTCCCACTGCAAACAGCAACACTGCTTTTTTTTTTCCCCTGACCTTTTTCAACTGTGTCGCTGAACTGCATTTAGAAGTATTAACAACGGTCATTACCTGACCTGTTTACTCAATGTTAAGTATTAACAAGGCCTGGGCTATCTCAGCTGTAGCCATCTTTCTCCAGGACAGCAGTGCCTATGTAAATGTCCCAATGCAAACACCAGCCTGGGCCTTCTCTAGCTGGGGGTGGGGAGACCTGGGAGCAATTGAAACGATAGCTGATACTGTAAAAGAGCAGATACTATAAAAGTGCAGTTTCCAGAAACACGTAAGATAAACACACCCTGAAATCTGATTAAAGGCCTAGTTTTTGTCTGTACATTTGGTCAGCCCTGGTATTTACTAGTGTAGGGTATAAAGTGCATACTTCTGGATTTGTTTATAATGCCTTTAAACAGTTTGATATCGAGTAAACAGTGTATAAATATTTTACAGAATGAAGAGGGAAGGAAAACCATTGGCATTGAGCTCTCTTCATTTAGGGTTGCGTGTTTGGTTTTTTTGTGTGTGAAACAGCTATGTCATAGTGGGTGGGATCGTTTCTGGGGAGATGGAGGAAAGCTGGCAATATTAACTTGTGCACAAAGAAGGGTGAAGTGTTTTATTAAAACTCCCAGCAGATACTGCTTGTTGGACACTGAAATTGCAAAACTTGCAAACAGGAGGGCCCAATACTGCATAGAGATCAAATACAAATAAAAAATTGACTTGGGAGGGGAATCTTTCACTAGAGTCAGCTTTTCAGTAAAAACTGGCCCTCTCATAAATTCACCTGGGTCAGGTGACAAGGCAGAACTTCATCCTCAGACAGTGGCAGGGAACGCGTGTGAAACAAATCGAAGACAAACACGAGCTTCCTCCACGATATCTGAGCTGCAGGAAACAAGGCTCAGGACACCTTTCCCTCTGTAAAGTGATCGCAGAGAGGGAACAATCTACACAGAAGGCTGCTTCTTTCTTGTGCCCCACAAAAAATAAAACCATGATGCTACTTGCACTCAGATTTGCAAACCTGTGTACTGTCTGGGAAGATGGACTTTGGAGTTATACTCGTCAGCTTTGAATCCACTGAACTACTTCACAGCTATGTGATCATCGACAAGTTACTTAGCTATTTTCTTTTTTTTGGTACCGAGGATCGAACTCGGGACCTTGCACTTTCAAGGGAGGTGGCAGAACCACTGAGCTAAATCCCCAGCCTACTTAGCTATTTTCAATCTTCTACTTTTCAGAAGTGAGCACAAATAATAGGAATTAACAAAGTACAGAAAAAAAGAATGATTAGCCGGAAATACTTAGCAACATAACCTTTACACAAGAACAAATGCCACCATTTATTAGGGCTCGCTGCGTGCCAAGGAGTTCAGATATGGTGTTCTCATCTTTATACATCCCTGAAAGGTCAGTGTTGTTATTTCCAGCTTGTAAAATGGGAAAACTGAGGTTCAAAGCTCAGAAATTAGGCCGAAGTAATTAGACCTACATCTCAAAGCTGAGAAGTGGTAAGACCATCTATCTACATTCCTTACCTCATTTTTTCCCCCATTTAAAAAATGACCCAAGAATTTCCCTTCCCTCTCTGATTCCTTTTTTCACAATCATACTTCAGGTTCCAACTGCATCGGGAGTCTCTCGTCTTTGTTTTTTCTTTTGGCAGGACTCTTGATTGAGCCCAGGGCCTTCTCACTGAGCTGCATTCCCACTCGTTTTAGAATTTATTTCGAGACAGGGTCTTGCTACTTTGCCAGCTTCCCAGGCTGGCCTTGATCCTCCTGCCTCCTCCTCAGAGTGCTGGCATGAAGGGCGTGTGCCTTCACCACACACAACTTGTCCTTTCCCTTCTTTAGCCAGTTTAACTTTTCTAAATCTGTCCTACCAACTTCTCTCCATCACTTCCAGGTGCCCCTCACTGCAATATTCTACCTAGTTTTGTTTGGCTTGAGCCAAATCCTGCAGCCCCTCTGGTCCCATTAGATCCACCACCAGCACCACTGCTGGAATGACAGCAAATACTTGCTCCGTCCTTTTTCATGTGTCACTTACCTTATGAGACAAACACCATAATATGCCTATTTTAGACATGTCGACACTAGGTCACCAAATGGTTAAGTAGACAATCAGGGTCACCTCCAAAGTAGCAGATGGAGTGCTAGCTGCCCTCAGCCCAGCTGTGAATTCTTGGTCTAGTCCTAGGCCTGCTGCCTTCACGGCCCTGGAGGGACCCAAAGTTAGTTCCTGATTCCAGCAAGTGAGTCTCAGCAGAAGAGAGGGGAGCAGCTGTTGAAACGTGAATAAATATTTTCTATGACATCTGAAATAAAAATTCCTTCCTCTGTATTGTAAATGTCTAGTTTGTTCATCACAAGGAAAAACAAAGTGGCTTTTTGGGGTAGGATAATGTAGGCACTTGTACTTTGGGGAACATAAGTTCTGAGTTCCCCTCAAAAAACTATTTCCACGTGGGATAAAGTTAAAGTGGGGGAGACAGGAAAAGGGAAGACCTCTCATTCCTTGTGGGTACAATTCTGCATGAGAATGCAACCCGGAAGAAACACCCCAACTTTCTAAGTGTGCTAAAAATAAACACAAGTGCTTCATTAGAGCTAATCTGGCAGCCAAAAGTGAATATTAATAACATAGAAGGTCAATAAGATGCCTAGCGAAGAACAATGGATTAACCTGGCTCTAGAAATAACAAAGCTTGTGTAGGCCAGAGAAGAGGCAATGATTTGGGGGGCACAGTCAGAAGAGAAATCCCTTTCAGCTTGGTAAGGTCCAAAGAATGGAGAAAGACAAAATATACCCATCTCCTTTTGGCTCTGCCAACTACACAAGCAGTTTAATCAGTTTTTACTTTACCTTCCCTGTCTACATCTGCCATTATTACCTCAATAGAGAAATATATAACCCTAGTTCAAATACAGGTCAAGATGGCTATAATAAACACCTATGAGCATATGCTATTATTTTCTCCCTCAGTCCTTGGATTGTATATTCAAGTAAAGGACAGGGCAGGGTAGGTTTTACCCAAAGCATATTCGATGAAAAAAAGGATTCTGTGGCCAAATAAATCTGAGAAATGCTGCAGGAGCATTCTTCTTTGAAGATGCTGAAGGCTCAGGGCAGCCTGCCAGGCAGGTCGCCTGTGGAACATACACAAGTCAGTGTTTCCAGGCCTCTTGACCATAGGTTCTTTTCTTCTTGGCTCCTATTAACATCTTTGTGCAGAATGATGCTAAGAACTCTGGACTAAGAGGAGAAAGCCAAGTTCTCATCTTCTTTGCTTGTGTGACTTAAAGAAGCCATAACCTCCCTGGACTTGAATTTCCAGAGGGAGCTGTACCATAGACTGGGTGGCTAGAGGCTCTGTCTAGCCTCGTGGTTCTTCTGTGTCCATGGCCACTGTCCACAGCACAGAAGCTGGGGTCTGGGGAACTCTCCACAGCTTGTGCCCTCCTGCTAGGACACCTCACAAGCTCTGGAGTCACCAGGAGCAGCAAAGACAATGGATCCTTCACAGCCCGCCACATTCAGCCCTTTATGTCCGCGTTGAGTGCTAATACCGCAAAGGCTGTTGGGGAACAGCGGAGGGAGGGAATTCTCAGAGAATTGCTAAAACAAGCTTATTTTTGTTCTTTGAAACATTTGCTGGCTTTCAGACATGGCTTTTTAAAGAGTTTCTTGTGCTTTTTCATTTAAATATGCAAGTTTAGTAAACATTATTCACCCAAAACAGAGAGATGAAGTAAACTGTCATAATGGCTTCTTTAGGCCTACATTCCTAGGCCACATTCTCAGATGGTTTCATTGGAAATGAATGTGTATCAACCTTAACAATAATCTCATATGTTCTATTATTATTCCAGCTTTATGGATTTGGAAACTGAGGCACAGAGCATATTAAGTGACGTGCCAAGGCCACACGCCATTAGTGAGTGGCAGAGTTGAGATTTGAATCACTATGCTATAAGGGCTCTTGCTTAATTTGTGAAACAACAAAACCATTAGTATAAAAAATATATAAGTGGTGGAGAGATGTAACTTGGAGACACATCAACTCCATGATGTAACTAAAGAAAAATGAATTTCTGACTTGCTGGTTCTACCTAAGTCAGATCAAAGGAGAAAGGCCTGGCATACCATGAAAGACACAGGCTAGACCCATGGCATGTATTCTGTGGGTGCAAGGCTATGAGAACAGCCAACCCAGGCTAGAAGCCTCCTTGCCAGATGCTCATAACATCTGAAAGAGTTAAGAAGCATGTGAAATAGTCCGAAAAAGTTCTTGTAGAAATTAAAATGTGCTGAACTGACTTTCTTCAACGTTGCTCTGATGCTTTCCTGAGACTTTCTGTGGCTATTTTTTCCAGATATTAAAAAATTGTTTGTTTCTTCTATGTTAATGGGGAGGGGTGGGTGGAGGAAACAAGACAGAGATTAAAAAGACCTAAGAGACATAACAAGCTACGTAATGTGTGAACTTTGCCTGGATTCTAAATGACAAAGCCAACCTGGAAAAGGCTTTTTTGGGGGTGGGGTTAATTAAGGAATTTTGATTATAGTTCTGCCATTAGATATTGCCAAGCAGTTATTATTAATTTTATTAGGTGTGGTAATAGCACTGTGGTTATATGAGAACTCACCACTTTTTAAAGAAATGCATCCTTTAGTCAATAAAGGTAAGTAACATGACGTCTGAGATTAGTTTTACTCCAAGGGAAAAGGAGTCCCAGCAATTGTGGCAAAATCCTCATTACCATTAAACCTGAGTGATGAAATATGAGGTGTCATTAGACAGTTCTGCTTTTACAAAATGTTCTGACAATTATCATGATAAAATATTTTGATGAAGAGTATGAAAAGATTTTCATGCTGACAAAAAGAAATGAGTGACATGTAAAGTAACCTGAAAATGCAGTCTTCAAGAAATGGCCAGATGCACACCTGGGTAGAGCTTAGCTCACTTCTCCTAAGGCCGAGGCCAGAAAAAGGAGAAGAGCACAGGGCGTGCTAATCTTGTTTCGGGAGTTTTACGGCTTGCTGTCAGCTCTAGATTTGCTGTCTCTGCTTTCAACTTCCTCCAGAAGTGTCCTCATCCAGTAGCCTCAACTTCTGCTTCAAAAATACTATTGAAATCAGTCTGCTACCCCTCACCTTATGTAGCTGGCATTTATAATGTCTCCCACTGACTAACTCTCAGTCCTTGGGAGTAATTAGTTTAATTACGGAGTATGACTGTGTGTGTTTGTACAAGCTCAGCTCCTTCTTATATCTTTGTCTTTTACTCACTAGGTTATTCCTTTATAAAACCAAGAGCCAAATTTCTATTTGGTATTCCAGGTGTATTAAATATCAGTCTATCTTCAGGACAACTAATATCCCTCAGTAATAGGGAAATTAGACTTTTTTTAAAAAGAAAATGACCACATAGCTAAAGCATTATCGTTTCCCAAAGTACCTTGACTAGGGGCTCATCAAAACACGTATCAAAATGCAAATAAAAACCTTTAGAAACAGGAATAAACACTGAACAAATTAGTAGGTCAGACTCAATGAATGTTGCATTTTCTAGCGTCCTCATTCACCCACACAGACAATCATTTTGTTTCTAAAAATACACTAGTTTTTTGCATTTAATCACACTCTATGGTAAATTTTGCATCCTAGGTTTTCATCTGACATTAAAATACTGTTCTAATTCCTCATAAACACCTATTAATGACCGCAGAACATTCTGTCAAGGGTAGGCAATAGTTTTCTTAGATTTCTCCCCTACTGTGGAATAGGAGGTTGTTACCATTTGTTTAATACTAGAAAATGAATGATCCTCTCATGAACTTCTCTATGTGCAATATCTTCTTCTATAATTACTTGTGTTTTCATAGTACTGGTCCTCCAATCGTTACTTAGCCAAATTATGAACAGTATCTAGGAATTTACCTTAACACAAGAAAAAATAACAATAAAAGAATCAGGTCCCATTGTGAAGTGAACCCAAGATTCTCCCTCTGTTATCTGACACACTGTGTGTGCTTGAAGAAAAAGTCACTGCCTCCTTGCCTCTTGGTAGCACACAGTGTTGTCCTTGATCTAACCTTAGTCACTTCCCCCGGAATGCTTCTTGCTCCAGTTGTTTTTCTTACAGTGTAACAACACCAATCTGCAGTCCTGGCTGTTCTATTTCGAATTCTGTCTCTCCTCTGCTCCCACAGCAGTTTGCCCGGGCATCTCATGCAGCACTTCCTTCATCCTCCCGCATGCTATAGTTAGCTGTCTATTTCATCTGTCTACTGAAACTTTTTTTTTCTTTTTTGCAGTGCTGGGATCGAACCCAAGGCTTCACCCATACTAGACAAGTGCATTACCACTGAGCTACACACCAATTCCTGCTAAGACTCTAACTCATCTTTTAATCCCCTCTAGTGCCTGGCATTGTGCTCTGCAGAGAGTATACACTGCTGGGGCATTAGTGGATTTTAATCAAATTATGAACACCATCCTGTTAAGCAGGGTAGTTTCTCTTACATTGTTCGTTGCCCCCACGGAGCGCTTAAAAACACCTCTGTACAATTAGCTGCCTCTACAAAATAAATGAATGTGCTATTTACAACCTTTCCCAGATAATTAATAAAGATGTTAAGCAAGACCATGCTGAACATAGATCCCCACCCTCCTTGAAACCCAACTCTTTATCATTACCTTTTCAGTCCCTCAGGCAATTTTCAATCAATTTGACACATTTGACTCAAATTGAATTTATTTTCTGAACTCGATTTCATGAGCCCTGCGATCTTTCATTAATGTCTGATGTATTTAGAAGTAATAATATATGTAGTGTTTTCTTTTTGTCTACTCTTTTCTGACTTTCAAAACAAAAAACATCAATTAAGTTTGTGTAATATGAAAAACTTTACAAACTATGCTGTTTGGCTCCAATACCCCATAGATGTTCATTCATTTATCCTCCCAAGTGTTCTATTAGGGTTAGCAATGAAGTTTTCTCGATCCAGTCATTTATTCCACAAATGCCTATAAAATACAAATGCCTATGAAATACAGGTATAAGCTTTCAACAGAGTTAGGCCTAATTATATTTAGCAATGAATTATCCAGAGGCTCTTGTTCTGTGAAACATAGAGGAGAGTGTTTGTCCCACTGGGATATTCTTACTACACACTAGCAATACTGGAACACAAACGGGGCAGGAAGAGGAAACAAAGTTCAGTGTGGCTTCATAGTGGCAGTTACAATCAACAGGTACCGATTCTGAAAAAGGTGGCTAAAATGAGATAACACATCTATGCTTTGATACCCTTGCCAACAGTGCTCTGGTAACTTAGAATTGGACATGAATCCTTTCCAGTGTCTGTCTGTCTGTTGCATTATTCCTCATGGTTTCTAAAGAAAAGCTCCCATAGTTTGATGGATTCATTACACTTCCATTAACCCTGGCTAACACATCATCTAAGACCTGGCCTATTTATTTGTTATCTTCTTTTTTTCCCTTTTAATGAAACAGGTCTTCATTACTGTGTAATTATCCTTATTTATCTTCTTAAAGGCCAGTTTTAAAAAGCAGTTCAGAAGCTCTGCCATTTTGCCATCAATAGCTCAGTCATTTGAGCATAATCATTAGGCTTATCTCCCTATTCATTTAATGCCAGCCTCCTTTATCTCTTCTGCGCCCTCCTTTCTCTTCTTTATTAGGTATGTATTATTACCCTTTGCACCGCTGATCATCATAAATACTTTTTGGCTGCAACTCTGGAACCTCTTTGATGATTCATGCTTTCCTGTGAGAGTCTGACAGACAGATTTCATTTACTCTTGAGTTTCTCTCTCTTCCCCTTCTATTTTTGCACCGTTGTCACTGTCACTTGGATATTGCCTCTGGTTTTTCCAATGCTGTTGGGCCTTGGTGGTGGAACTGCTGACCCTGAGCAAGCAGCTGCCCACCCCCACTAGGTGAGCAGCACTGCAGAGCCCCGGACGACCCAGTGAAACAGGCAGACACTGCTCAGTACCCGCTCCTGCCCCATGGGCAGAGGCCCCTTCTCAGCAGGATGAGGCGCTGCCCAGCACAGCACAGCAGCAGCGCAGATGTGCCTGGGGGTGGGAAGAGCACCTCAATTTGTGAGCTGCCCCCTCAGACCAGCCCAACTGGGATGGCCATGGTGCCACCTCTCACTTATGCCACTATGGCCGCAAACAAAGAGAAACTGCATTTTCTTTCTTTTCTGGGGGGGACACCTATGCTTATTTTTGTACTTAGAAACACTCCTTTTTTTTGTATCCTTCCTTATTTGTGCAGTAACTGAATTTCTGATTGTTAATTGTTATGCTGGATTACTCACCAAGGAATTTTCACCCCGTATTGCAGCAGAGAACTAAATCTTTTAAAAAAGGCAAATTTTTGAAAAAAATTTTTTGAAGGAGTCCAACTAGGAAGAAGTCATAATGAGAAAAAGGGCCTCTTGGGCCGGGGATTTAGCTCAGTGGTTCTGCTGCCTGCCTT
Organism: Heterocephalus glaber; assembly: GCF_053883595.1. Classification (NCBI taxonomy): domain Eukaryota; kingdom Metazoa; phylum Chordata; class Mammalia; order Rodentia; family Bathyergidae; genus Heterocephalus; species Heterocephalus glaber. The sequence goes on from NW_028258364.1 coordinate 19,990,523, forward strand.
GCAAGCGCAAGGACTCGAGTTCGATCTCCGGTACCAAAAAGAAAAGAAAAAAAAGAAAAAGGGCCTCTTATTGTACTGATAAGTACAATCCTATCTGTAAATATTACATCTATTACTTTGGTTACAAGTTTCTTTGAAAAAGATCAAAATAAGATACCCATAATTATTAGGTAAATGCCATTTTTATATCAGTTTATCAAATGTATACATGTTTCTTTCAAAACTGCATTAAGTAAAGGTGCCAACTTAAAATATTCTTTAATATTCATACCAAACAAAGCAATCTAAATTCTTCAGTCCCAAACCTATATTTTTTAAATTATTTTTTATTTTTTATTAGCAAATGTTCGCAGGACAGTTTTCATGCCCTTCCCCCTTTTTCTCCCCCCTCCATCTCTCAGTTCTCTATTTCCCACTGTCTACCTTTCATTTTGCTCTTTATCCCCTATTTTAAAAGTCATTTTGGATAGTTTATGGAGGGCTCTGCTTGGTTTGACAAAATAAGATGATGAAGGCAAAATACTCTCACACTGTTTTTACTTAGGAGGACTGAACATTCTGTGTGTGAGCTGGAAGAAACAAATAAGGGGAAGTAAAGATCGTTTTTTCCCACCACATCTTTCTCTTTGTCCATCCTGGTTTCTCCATGTCTCCTTTCCCCTGAAATTCCTTTCTTTTCCTTCAGTTCTGGCATAGATCCTGTCCATGGCTCGACCCATCCCTCTCCTCCCCTTTTAGAATAACTGCATTCTTCATTTTTAAATGTCGCACCAAATTACACATCAATAACTTCAAGGAATCTTCCTGAAGACAGGGGATTAAATTATTATTATTTGCAGGGCTGGTACTGGGGCTCAAACTTGGGACCTTGCGCTTGCAAGGCAGGGGACGGCACCACTAAGCTAAATCCCCGGTCCAGGATTAAATTATCTTAAAAGTGTAATCACTGGTTGATAGCTAAACTATAGTCCATATGGCATTGGACAACAGGTACTAGTTTAGGGCAGGGGGTTGTCCTAAACTACCACTTGCCAGGGAAAGCTATCTCCTCGAGATGAAGAAAAATGCTACAGGAAGATACTTTAGCTGGACAAAGGAAAATAAGCGTCAGACTCTGAATAGACATCTTAAGGCATGTCATCCTCAGTCCCTCCACCTCTTCCCATCCTTTCCTATTCTCCCCAAGTGTTGACTCCTGCAAACTGCAGATTCCTTTACTTCCTCTCAGCCTCTCTGCTTTCAACTCCCGGGCCTTTTACCACGCCCACCTCTTCCGGCTCTCTACCCTCAGCCCGGCCTTCAGCTCGCTGAGATCCAAATGTGTGCTTCGGCTTCCGGCTGCTGCCAGCTAAGCGCTGGAGAGCGAGGGAGTTGAGGGGCTGTAGGGTTACCCCCTGCCACTGGGCAAGCCTCCTAACAGAGGAGACATTTAAACCCCAGGGACAGCACAAATCATCATCATCATTACCTCTCTAGGCACTGTGGCGTTAGGTAGGGATTGAGGTTCCCACGCTGGATAATGAGAAATTCAGGAATTAGACAGGTTAGGTAAGGCAGCATCCGCATATAATACCATCTGGAAATGCAGGCTCCACGGGCAGTGACAGCTGAGATGGAAACCTGGTCACCAAATGGCTGTGGACTGTTCTGATACTGTGGCTTTGCACCAAGTTACCGGAGTTCAAAGCTCTGTCCTTCAAAATAGCCACTGGTGAAGGCTCCGAGAAAAAAAATTAAGGGCCATTTAAAACAAATTCAAGCACAAATAGATTTACAACAAAAAACCCTTCTCCATTACTCTTCCAATGGTTACTCATCCTATGATTTAAATATTTATTCTTCAAACACAGCCAGTGTGTGTCCATATGAAATCGTCAGAAGATGCCAAACCTTTGGTTCTCCTCCGAGGGTCAAAGCTGAGATTTTGTGTGTATAATATTATTAAAGAAAGAATAAATATTTAAAATGGAGTAAGTAAGCTTTTCTTATGGACTACTGCAAAGAACAGAAAGTTTCACACTGCTTCAAACTCTAAGGAAGTGTGTGACTGTGTGAGAGGAGACTGTGACAACAAGCCCTATGAGCCTGACACAATTCTTTCTGTGAAATTTTGCTATATTAAATTTTGATTCAAATAATCTATCAGCAAAGGCTTCACAACATTGGTTATACAAAGATCTTCAATGAGTGACATTTGTTGAAGTGGGACTGCCCTTAAATTTTATAATAACCTTATAGTGGCATGGAAAGTTCCATCCACAAATTTTAAACTTTCATAGGGTTAGTTGTCTTGACATTTTGGAAAGGACAAGATTACCTTAATCAGAAACTTCCTTCTACTATTTCTGCCTAACAAGGAGCAGCAGCAAAAGTTATTTCACAAAGCTGTTCCTTATTCTCAACTGAGTATGATATCTCTGTCTTCTGAATACAATAGAATTTGTCTCTGGCTCTATTTCTATCCTTATCGCCTCCCTTGCTCTCAATTCTCACTTAAGCAACCCGTACCAACCACTGGGACTAACTGCAGGCTCTGTCTGTTCTGGCTGACTGGGCAAGTGTCTTGAACGGCAAGCACTAAATAATAAAAACTGTCCCAAGAAAATGTGAGACTCTGAATCCTACCTGTAAGCTCAGCCTCAAATTTGCCGCAGTCTTTAGGCATGTTCCACCCCCCCCCACATAGATATAGATAGATCATTCTACAATCACAGAATTGGAAATAGTTTTAGATATAATTGAGTTCAATCTACTCACTTTCAAAGACAAGGCAAGGAAAGTTTGAAGAGGTTAAGTGCCCTTTTATCACAGTGATGAAATTCAGACAAAATTGGAAGTGGCTGTTCTGGTCTATTTTGGTAGCAGCTGACCTGTCTTAGAATTTGTTGAACCTCTAGCATTGATTGGAGACTGATTTTAACCAGAATGAAAACTTCAGGCTTGAAATTATTCTGTTTCTGAGGAAACTGAAGTTGCTGATTAGTTATAGTAAACCAGATATTGAAAATCATTTCACTTCCATTTGATTCCTCACCAGACCTAAGCAGGCTCAAAGATCTTTGACTATCAAAGCTAAGTTATATGTTTTACTATTTTAAAAAACTAAGTTACGTGAAAATGATTCCTAGTACACATTACATAAACGTAGGAGTCCTGGACTCAAATACCCTCGGCTGGTACAAGCAGGTAAATTGCTACACTCTTACTGGAGGGGTTTTGGCAGTATGTTATAGACAGCTAACCTTTCAACCCAAAAGAATAGCTGGTGCCACTTCTAAAAATTTATTCTAAGGAAAACTTAGATCTTAGATCAATATTTATCCTTTTGCCTTTTCCATTTGCTGATAAATTCCACACAATGAATTTGTCATTTCTGCCATTGAAAAAACTATTTTTATTGTTTGTAAGGAAAGAGAATATGAACTGGCTGCTTGCTCTTCCAAGGCCCTCTAGGGTCTCGTGTACTGGTTGATTTTTTTGTTGTTGTCAAAAGGTTATAGAAAGGGAAAGATTATGTTTTCTGGTAAAAGTTACTGGCTGCTGTGAACAGGTTTTCAGAGCATTAGTTGATGTCTGGATTTTTCCAAAAGCTGTAGAATAAGGCTCCAGCTGAACTTCCTCTTCCCATATAGCAGTCACATAATCAGCAGACCTAGAAATCCTCACTGAACACATCTGATGAACAGCACTGCACTAGGAGCTGCATGGAAACAAATGGTAAGGGCATTCACTTGTTTATAACTATGTGTTGTAGCAGTGACTTATGCACATGAATAAATGGTCATGAGTGAAGGCTGTCATTCATTTCCAAATATAAAATGTGGGAATCTAAAGAAGGGAGGGGCTCATGCAGCTGAGCCCAATCAGGAAGAGCTTTGCAAAGGAAGGATTCAACCTTTGGCAAAGAGACAAGAGCATGAAGAGGCAGAGCAGGGAAAGGAACTGGGTACTGGAGCACAGGGTCAGAGGAAAGGCTTGCAGGCCAGCCTGAAGAGCACCTCAGCTTTAATGCTGCCAGCCATCAGCCACCAAACACTGGCTGGGATCTCCCTGTGCCAGATGCTGCTACCCAAGGGAGCAGGTGTAGCAGGTGGGTAAGAGCACTGAGCTCTGGAATCAGAGTCCTTGGATTCAAACCAACTGTGACGCTCAACAGCTGTCTGATCTTGGACAAGCCAAGCTCTCTAGGTCTGTTTCCACATGTGTACAGTGAGGATAACAACAGGACCTAGCTCACAGGGCTTTCAGAAGAAGATGGAGTAATTTATGAGCAAGGACTGAGTAAATGTTCAAAGGCTGGCAAGGTACCAAGGCGTAACATAAGATGATTCCTGCCCTTATTGTGCAATGACGTAAGACTTTTCAAAAATTTTTTTCAATTTGTATTTTTCCAATCTTATAAGATATATGAAACAATGTGCCTGCCTTTGGAAATACATAACCTGAATATACATGAATTGTTTTTTTTTTTTAAATTTTGTTTGTTTTTTTGTGTGTGTGCCAGGGATTGAACTTGGGACCTTGTACTTGCGAGGCTACATGAATTGGGGTTTTTTTGTTGTTTGTTTGGGTTTTTTTGGTACTGGGGATTGAACTCAGGTCCTTGAGCTTACTGAGGCAGGCGGCAGAACCACTGAGCTAAATCCCTGCCCGTGAATTGGTTTTTGATGACTATCTTGCAATGAGTCGCAGAGTCATTTACCACTCTTCTCACAGTAACAACAACGACTCTCACTACTGCAGCAACAATAGAGTTACACGGCTCCCAAGTGTTTACAGAAGGCTTCTATATAGAACCCACAGGAATTTGTGAGGGAAGCCAGCCAAATATCAGGACAGAGGCAAGCCTAGGACCCAGGGTTTCTGTGTTCTTGCCAGGACTCCTAACAGCTTCCCAGGGGTCTTCACAGAAGGGATGAATTGCTACAAGCTGGTTGCTAAACTCAACCTGGAATCCTGCTCCTTATAAAATGAACATCTTGTGGGAAGCAGTTTAGCTGTACTTTGACATTAACTGAAACAGAGCCGATTACTGACAAGCTTGAAATCTTAATAGTTTATTGTCTAATGTTAGTGCCCAAATTCACAAATCTGTAAACTCAGCTATTCAGTAACTGAATGTATTTTTGTTCTGCTTTGGATTTGAAGAGGAGGCAATAAAGAAGTCATTGCTATCTCTTGATTGTGTTTTGACTTCCTGCTTGCCCACTTCCAGTAAATTCCAGTTAATGATACATTAACTAAAATAAAATAGCATATTGTTGGGGCTTATATACGAGCAGAAGCAGGCAGACTAGCATCTGCAAACCCCACTGGAAAACAGGTACCTAAACCAGGTCAAAAAGTGTTCAAGGCCAAGGAGATAGCTGTGCAGAACCTGGCTGGCAGGCTCAAGGCCTTGAGTTGGATTCCTGGTACCAAAAAAAAGGGTTGTTCATGGCCAGGGATTTAGTTCAGTGGTGCCACCGCCTGCCTTGCAAGCGCAAAGTCCTGAGTTTGATCCTCAGTTCAAAAAAAAAGTGTTGTTCAGATGTTCAACAATATCAGCCAAGGGAGTTAAGGTTAAACTCTCAAAGATGGAATATTCATAGTCAAATATATGACATCAATATAGTCCTTTTCAAACCTGTTTGAACTCAGAATCTAGGTTGTCCTCGTTTTACCCAATAATATAATTATAAGAATCATCATTGTTATGGTTTATATCTAGATCCCCCCCCCCCAACACCTCATGCACTCACAGGTGGGGCTTTTTGGAGGTGGCTGGATCTAGGGTGTGTGATAACAAAATTAACCCACTGTTTGTTTTACCATAGTTCTGGATATGGTTAATGGGAAGGCCCACCCAGGTGAGGATGGCGCCAACCAATAGACTTATAACCCTGAATGGAATAAAAGGGAAGGGGAGGTTTGCTGCTTCCTGCTACCTGCCTGCCATGCTATTGACTGTTTCTCTTCTGCCATGCCCCTGCTGTGATGCCACCTTGCCTTGGTGCCAGTTGACTATGGACTAAAACCTCTACACACCGTGAGCCAAAATAAACTTCAACTTGTGAGTGTCAAGTATTTTGTCCTAGTGATGAGAAAAGTAATTAAGAGAACCACTTAATAAAATATAGCTTTAAAGAGACACACTATGTCTTTATTCCTCTAGGGAATATAAAGGATTTCCATTAAAACACTAATAGCATTCAAAGTTTAATATGAAATTGCTCCATTTGGGGTGGAGGGATAAAGCTTTAGTTAAATTTTTTTATTTATTGATGTTTTTGGAAACAGGGTGTCACTATATATAGTCCAGGCTGGGCTTAAACTCATAATCCTCTTGCCTTGGCCTCTTGAGTGTTGGGATTACAAACATGTGCCAACACACCTGGCAAGTTTCTTTTCGGAATCCACTTCTGTGGGTAACTGGGCTTACCTGTGATCAAAGTTTTCATTAATGGGCAAGTGTAGGGGCCAGAGATTTAGCTCTGGTTCCAGCGCCTGCCTCGCAAGCGCAAGGTCCCGAGTTCGATCCCCGGTACCAAAAAAAAAAGGGCAAGTGTACATGTGTTTTGACTTTTTCTACCCCCTCTTCCTTCCTTTATTTTTTCTGGTTCTGGAGATTGAACCCAGAGCCTTCACACTGAGCTACACCCCCAGCTCTTTTTATTGTCCATTTTGAGACAAGGTCTTGCTAAGTCACTAAGTTGCCCAGGCTGGCCTCAAAACTTGTGATCCTCCTGCCTGGGCCTCCCAGAATGCTGAGATTACAAGCATACACCACTGTGTTTAGCTACACATGTACTTTTCTAACGCATTTGAGGCCCCTCCTGACACATTGTGTGCTAATATGAGGCAGGGGGTCTGGCAGTTCTCTGGGAGGCAACTGCTTCAGGGGATGCAGCAGTTGGGGAGAGGAACAGAGAGAGACCTTGGTCACCCAGCATGCTGGAAGAAGGAACATGGTGTTTACAGGCTGCCTCTTGGTTGTCAGGGAGTACCACAGGGAAGATGAAAGAGTCAGAGGGAGAGAAAACCTGCCACTCTTAGCACTCCATGTCACTGCTGTGCCACACAATGACCCTTTCAAGTGACCCCCTCTGATGGCCTGGTGGAGACTGGATGATGTGACAGCAACTCCATACAGAGCCCAGGGTGGACTCTGCTGGAGCAAGGGAACAGGGAGGCCAAGAAGGGACAACTTCCTGTTTTCTACCTCTCCTACACCCAGGGGCTCTCACTCTCCTGTCCCCACTCCAAGTGACATGTCCTTTCTTCTTCCTTTTCTCTATTCAAAGTCAAAGTTTTCTTGGACTGTAGGAATAATTATGCTTTCTCCCAAAACTTGGTCTTCCAGGGCTGATTTCTAGCATCAAACTCTTGGTGTGTATTTTAGAGAACCCCTTAAAGTGACAATGGCTGAAGACACCATTCCCATGGTGTGCCTGCAGCTACAGCCGCTCCCCTGTGCTCCTCCATCTCACTTTTTTAGTGTGGAGTGAAGCTGGCTTCAACACAGACATTGCCACAAGTGCCAAGGATTCCAGCTGACATCACACTGGCCCTGCTCAGGGCCAACCGAAGCAGAAGACAGTGCTATAATTTAGAGGTATCTTAGTCCACTGCTCACTGTGGAATGCAATTCACCAGATTCCCAGGAAGTAAGGCCTGGAGAACCTGAGTTTTCATTTCCTCAAAACTAGGGCCCGGGATTTAGCTCAGTGGCGCCTCACCTGCCTAGCAATCGTAAGGTCCTGAATTCAATTTCTGATACCAAAAAAACCCCCCTAAATCAAACAACAAACCTCAAAGCTCAAGGCTGTTTATAAGGAAGCATTACAAATGACTCCTGGCCCTCTGTGTTAAAAAAAAAAAGACTAAGATATGCAAGAAGTTCCCTGAGATAGGTTTTAAGGTGAATTCCGAACACATTATTTTCTTTCTACTCTACTACTTGAGTTTGCACTTTAAACAGAGATTTCAAGAAATTAATGCATTAGTTACAAAGAAATGTACTCAATTTAAATGACTAACCAAGTGACCTGAATATTATTTCCTTTAAACAGCCTGAGCAACAAGAAAAGAAAATGAACACAAAAAGGAATCTGAGCAACACTCTGTCTACTGGATTCCACCTAAGTGGAGCATGTCTCCCGGTGATGCGACTCTTGGGAGGGAGGCCTGCAGCTTCACCTGGAATAATCAGATGCACATTTTCACCCAGCGCAAAGCTAACTCATGCTGCTCGCACAGCTAACTAGTTATCCTGGCTACCCACATCTGAGTCATAACCAGAAGCACACTCTCCTTCAATAAGACAAGGCCCAGTGAGCGCAAGGGTGACCAAAGGTCCAAATATTTCAAGGCATGTCACAGTGTACTTTGCAGAAAATCATTTCGCTTAACAAACTCGCAGCAGGCACCCCGATGAGACAATCTATAAGGGCCTTTTGTCTCAGGCTGCGCCGCTCTTCGGTGCGGGGCTCTCTTTGCGGTGGTAATTGGTTTGGCTGTCCATTCCACCCATCAGGTGATAGAAAACTATCAATCAGCCTAAATGCAATGTGAGAGAAGTCTCTTTAGCCAATTAGTCAGTAATGAGAACATTAGCCAGGATCTCTTCTGCAGAGGGCACCTTAGCCATTCCACGAGAGTGAGGAGATGACAGTCCCAGTGTGATTAATAAAGATCACAGGACACTTTAGACATTTTACTTGGGTGAAGAAAAGAATCAGAGAGAAATGCACTTGGAAGAGCTAAGTGTTTCCGGTACCAAGTGCTCTATGCAAAAACATTCCTGAAACATACAACAGCTTCTGAGTTGGGGGGGCCTGGAGGATCATTCGGTCCCACACCTCTCTCACAGGTAAGGCAGGGAGCGAAATAACTTGTCCAAGGTCACCCAGGTGATGGCCACACTACACCTCTTGGGGCTCCAGATAAAAATATTGGACGTGTTGAAAACAAATAATAAAAGGACAGCAAATCAATGCGGAGAGACTCCTGTGTGGTTTCTGATAGTTTTATATTACCTTTTGTCTCCAATGGGGACAAGGAATTTGCATTCACTGCCCCGATTTCCCAGCCCTGCACCATGACTGTGTGCCTTGAGGAAAAGCTGAATACTAGTAGGAGTTTTAGAGCAATGGCCCCCAAGTCAGGCTGCATGGGTCCACCCACAAGGCCAGCTCCATCGCTAACCAGATGTGCGATCTGGGGCAAGTACTGAACAAAAGTACCTCAGTTTCCCCGTGTGTAAAATAGGGACAGTAATAGCACCTGCCTCCCAGGGCTGTCGTGAGGGTTAAGAGTTAGAGTGCTCTACAAAGCTCAAAGAACAGAGCCTGGCACACACCAGCTCAGCTACCATCGCTTAGCTGCAATGGCAGAAGCATGTGCAGGAATAACACTGAGGAAATTCAAGACCAGTAAAACAAAGGGTTGGAACCTTTTTGGGATGAGAAGAGAGAGAATGACAGTAAAAAGAGCAAAATCCCTGAGGAGAGCAGAGGCAGGCCTGGTATGGTTATCCGTGGGTTACTAAGGTGTGCGTGACAGCACCATCACGTCCCTCCCAGTTGCTCACATGCTCCCCAGTAGTCACTGCGAATATTCAGGTGGGAATCCATGTGCCCTCTCACTACTGTGCACACCAGCCGAGAGGCCACGTGCCAGGTGACCTGCACACGGCAATCTGTACCTTTGCGCACACAAGTAGTCTGATCTCCATCCTCCCAGTCCCCGGGCCCCTGGACGAAAAGGGGCTTCCAGCACCTATTCTTCTGATGGACTCCCACAGCCCTGTAGGCACTGCATTGTCACTGCTTGCTTCATTCCATCTCTGCATTTCCTGTTCTGCTTCAGTGCTCCCATAGTGCAGGGCCAGGCGGGCATTTGACAAAAGGGCCACCTCTGCAGACTCTCTGATAGTGACACCCACCAAACAGAAGAGCCACCCTGATATGAGTGCTACCGCACGGCTGTCAAATGCCTCTGATGTTTCTTTTGCACACCGTCTTATTGTTCCCTTCAGGTGGGTCCTGCTATGTTGCTCCAGCTGGCCCTGAACTTCTGAGCTCAAGCCCATCAAGCATGAGGACCACAGGCACACACCACTGGACTCATGTTTTTTAACTTTTTAAGAGCAAATACACCCTATACTATTAACACTGCCAACCTGTCCTCATACACCAACCTCTTAAGCGTGCATGTGTGCGCGCGCACGCACACACACACACACACACGCATACACATGCACCCACACATAAAGTTCAAGTCCTTTGCCACTGCCTGAAAAGATGACAAATAACAAACAGAATTAAATGAGCAAAGGAGAAGGGAGCATAGAGACCTGGATGAAGTCAAAGACAGAAGGTCTGGTGTAGAAAAGGCCCGGGGACAAGGAGGGGTGCTCCGACTCCTGAGTCCCCCCGGATATACCATGTACATCTGAGCTCATGCGGAGGAGAGGGCCTCAGGGAAGGGAGGCATCTCCTAAGATTCCTGAAGATGGGAACACGTTTACATTTATATTTCTACCTCACTTTCAATTCTAAAAGGCCCTGGATGGAGACAAGGGACAACAAAGAAATGTATCTTGAATTTAGGAGATAAGGCTCAAAACCTGCCTGTTCCAGAGAAGAGGTAAATCTCACATCTCGTTTTCAAAGCACTATGTAGCTCTCACACACAGACCTCATCTCCAGGTAGAGGATGAGGGTCCCTCCCTCCTGAGCACCCACGGGTGATTCGACTCTCCTTCCACGCAAGGTAGTGTGGTTGACGTCCCCTGAGGTGTCCAGTCCAGTCCTCCTCCTCTAACCCAATGTGCCACATGGGGTCTAATGTTATGTTCTACGGAAATTGGAAACTTCAACACAGGCTCCCTCAAAACTGCAACACTACACCATATAGAGCATTTAATGAGAGGACATCACAATTTTGTGAAAATGCTAAGTTGCACACAGAATAATTGCCATATTTATGTCTTCCATACTGACCTTAACTTGCCACAGTAGGAGAATCAGTGGCAGGAATGAACTCTGTGTGGATTTAACTAGGATTCAAATATATATATTATGCATAATCACAGCCTTCTTCCACTATTATATAAACATAAAATATTGCCCTCCTTCTATTCTTGAGATGTTATGACAATCTGAGCTCATACAGTTAATTCAACTTGAGTCCCTGGGAGAAGAGAACTACAATTCCTATTTAGCAAGTGTCTGATCCATTCTGCTTGTCTCTGAAATGCAGTCTAGGAAACTTTTATGGAGGACACCAAGGGATCAGTGTTGTATGATGCACTGCAAATATTTCTTAAGCTTACACTCCTGACATTTAAAATAAAACTTAACTTTCTTTTGTACAGACAGGAGTGCTTTAATGTCCAGTTCTATAGAAATGCATATGTAGCTATCCCAACTTTGGAGAGTATATTTTGCTACATTTTAAGTGAGTTTCAAAGCAACAAGGGTGAATGCAAGTGGTTACATAACACCATCAGGTATACACACATGTTCCTGTGCTATCAACAGGAGGGCTCAGGTAAGAAGATAAAGAGGACCAGAAAGAAAGAGAATCGAGAAATGGAAGAGAAGGGAAGAGAGGGCAAGGCCTGAGGATCAACTGTTCAAAACTGAAGAGGTGGAAAATCCAGGCCCCTACCCTCTAACAGTGAGAAGAATGATCTCACCTGCAGCGCAGTCTATGACAGGGAGAGTATTTATTGTTTAAGAAAATGGTCGAAGCCAGGCATGGAGGTGCACACCTGTAAACCGAGCACTTGGGAGTCTGAGGCAGGAGAATCATTGTGAATTTGAGGCCAGCCTGGGGTACATAGTGAGTTCGAGGCCAGTCTGGAATAACATCGTGAGATCCTGTCTCAACAAACAAAAACAAAAAATAAAAACAAAGAAAATGGTCCAGACAGTGATAAATACAAAGGGAACCCATTCCTTTAAAGAAAAAGTTACTGTTCCATCATCCAGAGAGCGTGACTATTTCATGAGAGACCTTTAACTAGGAGAGGGCTCAGTAAAATCAATTGTGTAGATCTCTTATTTAGGAGATAAATAAACACCTGGGTGCAGCGCACTCACCTATAACCCCAGCTATTTAGGAAGCTAAAGTAAAAGACTGCTTGAGCCCAGGAGTTCAATACTAACTTGGGCAATATAACGACAGAGAAAAAGAAGGCAGGAAGGCACAGAGAGATGGGAATAAAATGGCTTTCACTGAGGTCTTACTAAATGCAAGGCACTCTTCAAAGCATATATTAACTCACTTAATCCTCCCTCAAGTCCTCTGAAATGGGAAATACCATTCATATTTTACCAATAGGAAATCAGTAACATGCCCAAATCTCAGCATTTTCACATCTAGGAAATGACAGAGGTGGGGCTCAAACCTGGCTGTCGGGCTCCAGCCTGGCACTGTTCACCATTTCATGAGTTGAGAGAGTGGATGGATGAATGAATGATGAATGATGAATGAACAAATGCAAAAGCTATGATGGCTATTTCTAACTTGTGGCCTTCGGGGCCACTTGCAGGGCTTGTCAACAGTACAAAGAATAAGGTTTATAGTAACAAACCATGGCTGGACAAACCATGCCTCTCACACAGCCCTCTGTACCACACTCTCCTCTGAGCATGTGCGAAGTGAAAAGCGAAGCTGCTGTCTGCCTTGTCTGACCCAGTCACACAGGGCCAGGCTGTGGGGATCTGGCGACAGGATGAAGATGTGTAAGGGACTGCAGAGCTTCCTGTGGGCCCCCCGGTGCTTCCTGCTGGAGGAGAGCCATCTGCCCCAGTGCCCTGGCGGCATTCCAACCTGGGCACAGACTTCACATGAAGTCTGAAGTTTCAGTTAGCAGCAGGGTCTCCACTTCCTGTTCTAAGCTGTTGGGTAAGTCCCGAGGCCTCTAGATTTGAGGACAACAATGAACAGAATGGCTTGGTGAACATGCGGTCCAAGCAGGAACAGAGACCCAGATCTAATACAGCAGGTCTACCTATGGAGAGAAAGAGCCAGTTCCGGATGCACCATACCCCCGAGAACCTACGAGAATGAACAGGACATGGGTATTTTACAATGGAATCTCTCTCTTCCCCTCTGCTTCTCGCCTCTCTTCTCTCCTTATTTCCCAGGTCCTCCTTTCTGACTGCAGAACAGCAGACATCCGGCTCTGTTAAATCTAAATTTATTTACCTAAGGCTCTGTCCAACTTTTATATTCCAGACCCAATTTCCTTTTCTCTCCCAGTTTCGATTTTGTTTTCCTCTGTTTGAGGAATGTGCTATTTCAAAAGCCCTGATTTTTATTTTATAGGAATGCTGAGGACAAGGCCCCAGAAAAGCAATGCTGCAGCATTTTCAAATCAGTCATCTTGGGCATTTGTGACCTTACAAAAATTTCTGGTGGTTTCTGACATCCAACTTCCTCCCTGCCTCAAAATAACTCTCTCTCTCTCTCTCTCTCTCTCTGTCTCTCCCTCCCTCCCTCCCCACCTCCCTCCCCCTCTCTCCCTTCCTCTTTCCCTCTCTCTCTCTCTCTCTCTCTCTCTCTCTCTCTCTCTCCCTCTCCCTCCCTCCTTCTCTTCCTCCCTCTACATTCCGCTGCATATTTTCAAACAAATTACCTGAGCTGGTAAAAAAAAAAAAATTTTAATGAGAAAAGTAAAACAGCCAACCTCCACTATAAAATGTTTGTTTTAAAACTGCAGCATTGGACCTGGAAGAGCTTATGTAAGTATGCACAGGGTATTTTAATCATATCAAGTGTGCCCACCTAGATTTAGCTCTTGGGAAAATTCTAACAAAGACAACACTCTCAATCAGTTTAAAATAATCTACTGTGACAGGAAAGTACCTTGAACATTGGTGAAGACTCATACATAGAACCAATTTCCCCTCTAGAAAAAGCCAGTGAATATAAATTCATTAGGGTAGTTAATTTCTCCATGTAAATAGAACTGACATCACTGATAATGCTAGGAAAAATAAGCAGCCTCTTTAATGAGAGAGATTGTAAAACCTAAAGCAAAGAGAGTTGAGTTCTAATTGTGTTCCTTATAAAAAGGGAATAATAATAATACATGTTCCTTTTTCACGGAGATCTTTTAAGAACAAATAAGCACTGGTTAAAAATACTTCTAGTTCTCCCCAGTAAGGGACTACCTAATCCCAAGAGAGTTCTAAATGAAAGAAAAAGAAATAGATTGGTGTGTTCTCAGCATTTTCAATGAGGGCTATGGACCCAAAATGTTTTAAAAGCAGAAAATTGGTAACACTGGAGATATTGTCAAAATACATTTCCTCCAGTTAAGAAAAGGAGAGAGGGAGGGCTAGAAGGGTGGAGTGGAAAGGAATTGTCATCAAAGCATTGTTAATATGAACTGAATTATATTACAATGGCGATGCCTCAACATGGAGAATGAAAATTGTTCTGTATTATTGTGGATTGACAATATGACAATCGTTCATTGAGAGCGGATGACAGCTGTAGCATTAGAGCTCAGTGCACAACGCAAGATGAATGAGTGTTACAAGTTCGTTCAGAATGGGCCCCTATTTCACAAGAGTCCATCTCATCCTCAAATAAATACATGCCAGCTTTTCACTATCCCAGCAAATTTAGCATCTCTTTACAAACCAAAGTGCTACCAGTGGCCTCAAAGTGCCAGTGTCATGTCCCTGCTTAGTGGATCTGCAGCAGCTGTGAAATGTCAAGTCAAAATGCCATGGAAGATCTATACAGCACCTCTGCAGAAGAAAGGGGAAGAAATGGTAAACCAGCTATGCTCGGACGCATGTGCACTGATGTCAGACTGTCTCCCTAGCCATGGAGCACTGCTTCTGAATTTCTATGTTGGCACCGGGCTCACTCCCATAGACTCAGGAGAGTGATTTGCCTGCCTCTTATACCAAATTACTTACCTAAAAGAAGTAACACCATGTATGCTATTTGAAACTATCACACTTCAGAGTCCGGAGATAATTTACTTGTGTATCTCCATATTGGAACAAAATCCAGTCTTGCTTACCCATCCCACATCCCCCCAAAAGCAAGGGAAATAACACGAAACCACTCAAAATATTATCACTGAGAGAGAGAAAGAGGTGAGCCTTGTTCACATTCCCATATTAGTATTTTCATTTCCAGCTTTAATGCATTTTTTAAAATTCTTAAATTAAAATTTATTTTTAACTGATACATAAAACACAGAAATTGTACGTACTGAGAAGGTGCCATATGATGTTCTGGTATATGTATATATTGTGTATTCTGGTTAAACACATTTATTTCCCCTAATACTTATCACTTCTTCAGAGGGAAAACATGCAAAATCTTTTCTTCTAGTTTTATGAAATATACAGTGTACAGGGCCAGGGATGTAGCTCAGTGCAGCTGTGCCTTTCTGGCAAGTGGAAGGTCCTGAGTTCAATCCCTGGGACCAAAAAAATAAAAAAGGAAAGAAAGGAAGGAAGGAAGGAAGGGAGAGAGGGAGGGAGGGAGGAAGGGAGGAAGGGAGGGAGGGAGGGAGGAAAGGAGGGAGGAAAGAAGGGAGGGAGGAAGGGAGGAAGGAAGGGAGGAAGGAAAGAAGGGAGGGGGGAGGAAGGAAGGGAGGGAGGGAGGAAGGAAGGGAGGAAGAAGAGAGAGAGAAACAACAATGTACAGCTGCTACCTGTAGCTACCCGACTGTGCAACAGCATGGTAACTGCTTGCTCCAATCTAACTGCAACTTGGTGCCCAATGATCAATCTTTCCCCAGCCCTCCTTCCCCCTACTTACTTCAGCCTCTGGAAACCACCATTCTACCTTTGACCTCAATGCTTTTTTTTTTTGGTAGCCGGGATCGAACTCAGAACCTTGTGCTTTTGAGGCAGGCATGGTGCCGCTGAGCTAAATCCCCAGCCCTCAATGCTTTTTTTAAAAAGCAGAACCTTGGCCGGGGATTTAGCTCAGTGGTTCTGCTGCCTGCCTCACAAGCACAAGGACCCAAGTTCGATCCCTGGTACCAAAAAACCCCCAAAAACTAAAAAGCAGAACCTGCTATATGTTCTGTTCTAGTGCCTGCTTTTTCAAACAGCCATTAATATAATGTAAACATTTTTCAATCTCATTAAGTATTCTAAAATCTAATTTAATGGCTAGACACATTCCATATTCTCTATGTAACCTACACAATCCCCTATTGTTGGGCATGTAAGTGGCTTCCAGCTTTTCCCTGAGAAAATAAGGCAGCTACTGTGTAATATTGGCTCACTCTCTAATTTCTTAAAACAAATTCGTAAGACCTGCACTGATTTTCTGTGATCCAGAGTATGACAAATCAAAGTGAACTTGGGGCAGCCCTTGGGTAGGTACCTAGAACAGAAGCAAATCATTACAAGAGTCCCCCAAGTATTGGTGAGAGCAGCTGAAGAGGAATAATGATAAACAAGTTCCCCATCTTGCTCTTAGAGAAAACACAACCACTTACCCCTTCAGTGTTGCGGACCAGTGTTCTAGACTTCGCCAACACTATCTGCCCTGGGGGATGGGGGTGGAGTGAGGGAAGGAACGCTACAGCCAAAAGGAGAGGGATTATGAGAATAATTTCCATGCTTCCAAACCTGATATGACATATAAGCTTCCTCTGAAACTTTGCGGGAATAACATAGCAGAGGAGTTATTGATGCTATCGCCTAAATAGTCTTAGCTATCGTTCAGGTGGATGGCAGGTAAAAGTGTATTTCCTGGCCTTTGTGAGGTCAGATGGGGTCCCGAGTCAGGCTCTGACAATTTGATTGTGACCAGAGTGACGGGTCCCATATCTGGGCTGGAAAATTCGGTTGCTGAGGTAGGGCCCTCTGGAGCTCTCTCTTTCCCAACACAGATAATACCAGTCTCCTCTACACTTATAGTTTGAAAATCTAGCGAATGACAGACATAATCTTTCAGGTGTCCTGGGCTTCCTTATATGACACTTCAACAGGTATTTCTTCAGTGTCCAGTAGGTACAAAGCAGAACTGTATTAAGTGGTTTGGGACATCTGATGGTTCGAGTGTGGTCTGTCTTCTCAGGGTTCATCTGCAGGAAGCCTGGTCACCAACATGGCAGCATTAAGAGGTAGTGGAACTGTCAATGGTAGGTCCTAATGGGAGGTGAGTGAGTCACAGAGTTGCTGCACTTCGAAGGGACTGATACAGGGCTCAATTAGTTCTAGTGAGAGTGAGTTGTTCTAAAAGAGCAAAGCTGACACCTGGCACTCTCTGGCTTCCTGTCTTGCCATGTGACCCCTTCTGCATCCACTCCTACCCTGTGATATCACCCACCATGAGGCCATCACCAGAATGGAGCGAAGCTAGAGCTATGCTCTTGGACCTCCAGAACTACAAGCTACATAAATCTCTTTTTTGTTAACAAATCACTCAGCCTTGAGTATTTTGCTATAGCAACAGAAAACAGACTAATACATGAAATATGAAGACAAAAAGGTCATAACTGTGGCCCTGAGTAATTTAAAGTAGAGAGGATACGGTTTCTAATTTTCTTTAAAGAAGGAATTTAGGGTTAGCAACAGGGCTGCACAGGCCACCTGGGGGACAGTCTTGAAGCTGTGTTTGCATAATTAAATGTGGTCTTTGTATAAATGCACTTTGGGCACTTTGCAGAGAAGGTGAAGAGAAATACAAGAGAGGGCTGGAGACCTCCTTGACCTGCTTTGGTACTGCCGTGGATACCGCAAGTTCAACTCAAGGCAGAAGATGCAAAGTCCTGAGAGGAGGCAGCAGGTGGCCACGGTGTTTGAAAGGACTGGAAGATGAGGTCTGAGTAGGAGACTAAAGAAGCTTCCCTGAGGGAACTGTATTTGAGAGGCACTCCTGAGGCCAATATTTCCACCGGAAGGAGGAAAGAAGTGGTCAGGAAGGAGGGCATAGCATAAGCGAAGGCACAGAGGGGACAACGCAGAGGACACATCAGGTGTCTAGAGCAATCCAGCAGAGGCATCACCACGAGCACCGACAAAGGATGTTAGACCAGTTCGAATTTGGGGGGAAAGTGCTGGGAGATGAAAGTGTCTGTGCTTGGCCAGCGGAGTCAGGAGAAGGGCTGTAAAACCAGGACTTGAAGAAGCAGAAATTATAAACCAGGAAGAAGGAGAGAAGCAGAAGAGCTGGTCCTGCCAGGTTGACTTGGCTGTCGCACAGCGCCTGTTTCTGAATAATGAAGTTGCTAAAACCTCGGGGGCTGCAACCCAGGCAGGGAGGCACGGGGCCAGGGCCTGGCTTGCACTGCTCTGCCAGCTCAGGCTCCGAGCACAGGGACGCACAGGCAGAGTGGGGACGAATGACAGCTCCTGATACCAACCAATGTGCCGGCTAAGGAACAAGTCAGTTGTGTGGGACTTGCTGGTCATCCTTTTTTATTTTTCATTCTTTGATCTAGTTAGGAAACTTTAGTCCGTCATTAAGATATTTCCCCCAAAACAGGTACAGCAGAAATGAGGGTGTTGTTTGGATCTGAGACTTTGGTTACCTGTGAATAGCTCTGAGGGAGACCAAAAATGAGGTTTGCTGATTATCTACAAATTTTGTCTTTAAATATTAAAACTGAGAGCTAGCAGCACTGACTATCCTTTCATGATAATAAGAAAAAGATAAGCTCTTAAGACAAACAGGGAAACATTCCAGTTACTCAACTTTTAGTTAGGTTTTCCAGCTGCAATTCCCTTGTGCTTAACTTGATCCCATATTCTTCCGTTATGGCAGTGGTTTTGCTTGCATTCAAACAAACAAACAAAAAGACAAAATTTAGTCCAAAGGCTGGGACAGGAAGGTGGAGTAGGACAGTAATGATCACTTTTCTGTGTGACCTAAAGAGAGTGGCATGGATTTTTAGCCCAAAACTACAATAGTATTTCAAGTATGAAAGGAAAATTTCTGGAGGCAAACTGTCCATTGAAGCACGGACACCATCCCTTTGATATCCCACCCAAATGGGAGCAAATCCAGGAAGAGGTTACAAGAAAGCTCAACACTTTGAATTCAGAAATAAACACAGGTTATTTTTTTCAAAAGACCCCCCCCCAGCAACCAAATAATATATTCATCTTGAAAGGGTCAGGAGAAAGTTACTGGGAGTCTACTGGACACAGAACCCAAATAAGTCTCCTCGTACCTGGGCTTTGTGACAATGCAGAGCACTGGGGTCCTTCAGTACTTTTGTCACCACAGAGAGCAAACATATCCCATGGAACCTGTTTTTGTCCTAAGGTCATATCTACAAAGCCATAATTACCCAGGTAACTTAGGTCTGATGTTGCCTAAAATATCCAGGTAATTACAGGAGAAAGGTCATTTCCTTTGTATAATCTCAACTACACCACTGGCTGTCTACACTGGCAGTTATCCAGTTCAGAACAGCCTTTTATTTCACTTTGTACTTGCAAAGACCTTGCCAAAGAGTATGAATTCTTAATGGGGGATTTTTAAAAAATTACCTTTCTAAATATGACTCCTCCCTTGCCCTACTCCTTAAAATGATCTAATGACGTGTTCACAAGATGATCTAGAAAATATCCTTTGCTAATTTTTACATTCAAAGGAAATGCACTCTGTAATGGGGAGAGAAGAATATCATGAGAGAGGAAGCCAGAGAGGTGAAGAGGGAGAATGAACAGGGTGCCAAGATCTGCAAAACTGCGGGGATTAAAAGATTCCTCGCAGTATGGAGAAAGAGAAAAAAGCAAAGCAGATATGCAGGTCAACAGACATCTTATTCAGAGTTTGAGCTTTGACAACACAGGCGGTTTGGGGGCAGAAAGGAGCGCATCTGCTGGTCTGTGATTGCACGGGGGAAGCAACCGTTCCTTTTCTTCACAAAGAAAAAAATGGCATTTATCTCAAGTACAGCAAAGCGTATTAGGATTCACCTCCCCCATTCTTTCTTCCCTCTTCCTCCTAGCATCTTCCCCGCCGCCTCCCCTTCCTGTTGGAAAAGAAAAGGTGGGAGGGGGAGGAGGACCCACCGGTCACAGACAACACTGTGGGATTCTCTTTCTTTGGCTTTTACCAGCCCGTGGGGGTCAGGATGCTATTGGTTCAGCTTTATGTGCGATGTGGTGCCTCTCACTTAGCAACAGCGAGCAGGAGAGGCAGGAAGACGGCCACCTGGCCCAGCGAGTGTGCAATGGTTTAAAGGAGCCACTCACTCAGAGGGAGACAGAAGGGAGAGAGAGAGAAAGAGCAATCTGAGCTTAACATATTGTACTATGAAGAGTAAGGTTTAATCAGGCTGCTACCAACCAACAGGCAGGATATGGGGGAAGAGCAGACTGGACATGAGTTCTTTTTAAGGAGTATCTCTGTATACATCCTATACTGTCTTCATGTATTTTTTTCAACGACAATGTACTGTGCTGTATGGGTGGTAGGTAGGGAGAGAGATGGTTATCTGGGCAAAAAATAAGAGATGAGATGAATCTAAAACTCTACAGCGACTTTAGTTGGTTTAATTTTGTTTCTACACCAGGGTGTTACTAGAAAAGAAAAGGCAAAATTGAGTGCACTTGAAAAAGCAATTGGCTATGTAATCATGGGATTTTTTTAAATTAGTGCACACAGTAGCTATTTCTAAATCCTAAATTCCATCTTAGTGGTTGAAAATTAGCTTTCTGGAGAGGAAAGTGGCAAAAGAAAAGTACCTCTCTGCTAGCAAGAGATTTTCCCCCCTTCACTTTCTTTGTAATGCAAGGGACATTTCTGAGAAGGATGCTCATAGCAGTTCTGAAGGCTCACACTGCCTGACTATAACAGGGCCCGGTGCCAGCAACAAGAAGGAAGTGCAGTCACCTAGTCCATACTCTTTCCCCTCTCTTCCTCTCCTTCTAGGTCTCTCTACCAAACTTTAGAGGGCTCATCTCACATCTGCACCCACCCCAAGCCAACCCATCCCATATCCAGGAGCCAGCCAGAGACACTATGCATACGTGGGAAAGTACCTGTCTTCCCTCATTGGAGAAAAATGGGAGTCAACTTGGGTCTTTCACTGGAGTCAAATGGTGCCCAGAGACAAACACCAACATCTTGGGGGGCAAGGATGGGCCTCTTTCCCCTTTCTAAACCAGACCCAGTTAACCCCTGAGGTGCTGAGCAGTAGAACCACTGACGACAGTGACACCTACTGCTCAAGGCACAGCTGTACATCCTTGTGGCACCTACTAGGTTCTCAACAGCAGACATTTGCCTCACTCTTGTGGGCTCCACTCACGTGGGCCCCATGACTGCATTTCTTGCTGCTCTTGGGCTAACACTAGAATGAGGACGTCTGCAGCCTCCCGCTTTCTGGCTGGCCCGAGAGGCCTATAACTCAGGCACCCCTGCAAGATGTAACACACACTCATCTAGAGGGGGACTCGCTCGCTCCAGCAGTGATTCTATACAAAAGGGATGGAAAACAGGTTCTCAGAGCCGACACCACCTTCTGAACCACTGCTAAGGTGTTAATCCTTCTGCTGCTTAAATCAAATATTCTGGGAAAGAAATGAAAGTTTCACCCAGGAATCACTGAATTTTACTAAACTGAGAAAACCACAATGGTAAAGCTAGTGCTAGTAATAAGGGAATTTAGAAACTCCACTTTCACAGGTTGTAGAATAGCATTTTAGCTAATCTGATTTCTTTCATTCTGTGCATTTAGTCAGATATCATAAATTCCCTACTATTGAGGGAAAAAAACCTCCATTTCATTAGGAAAGTCAAAGTCACAATTTTCTGAAACCACAGCAAAAATACATGCATGATGGTGACTATAATATTTATAAATCTATGATTCTTTTCCCCAGGAAGGACAAGAACCAATCTCACTAATAGAACCCACGACTTCTCTCAAAATAGGCACGAAGTTTAAAAACCATGGTAAAGGTGCCAAGAACAGGAAGTCTTGGATGATTATGAAATTAATGGGTCAGGAGGTACAGCTTGTTTCATTTTTGGCAAAGAATATCTAATGAGTTCTCAACCAAAACAGTAGCTGTTGAACAGAACATTAGGAATGCAGAAAATTCAAACATCACTCATCCTTCTGGGTGCTCAAAGTACTCTGTAGACATTTTGTTTTTTATTCCCAGACATTCTACCTATAATAATTGCATGTTAAGTCATGATATTCTAATTTCTCAACCGGGAAACTTGGGAGTCTTGGAGTTCACTCCAGGTCGCGGAGCAAGTGAGAAGAGGTGGTGAAGGACCAGGCTTCCCGACTGCAGCCCATCCTGTGCCCCTGGGCCACTAACACCGGATGATTTGCTCTCCGCCACAGTGAGGTCTACGTCAGCCTCTTCACTGTGTGTTAATCTGAGCCTGCGTCTCAGAGTTGGGATGGCTTTATGAACATTCTTTGAGTTTCTCATCAGTTCCTTTCAGGAAATGGATTAGGAAAAAATAATTAGTAGCTAGGAGGCTTCAGTAAAACCTAGGAGCCAGTTGAGGTTCAAACAGAAGTTAAACGAAAGGCTACATTTACCACCTGTCCCCATCAGAACTCTCTCGCATCTTAACATTCACAGGAGCATCACATGAAAGGGGACTCAAAAAAGTAGCCGTGTTAGCTCTCCATGAGTCGCAGATCCACCAGGTGGAGCTGCGCGGGGGCAGCCAGCAATGTGATCTAATTAATAGCACAACAGTGAAACTTTCATTCTTTTCCACAGGATTTCACACTGGCAGAACATGGCCAGACACAAGCCTGTGTAGGGATGCACAGCACCAATCATTGGCTATGCCATGGCGCACCCGGTCTGCGTGTGGAGTTTGTCCCGCGGAGCGACAGCAGTAGAAATGGCACCCTCAAACATCCCTCTAAAGCCCCCTATATTTCTATATGATGACAAACTCCTTCCAAGTGTCCCTAAGTCTACAACTGTTTTCTCCTAATAGAGAAGGTAAATAAATGGTGATAAATATATCCCCACAATGCATCTTTTTGGCAGACTCTTAACACATAACCCCAGTATCCAGCATGAAGCTAATGGACAACATGTATGAGTTGTATGTAGCTCAAAACAGCCCACAGAACTCCCTCATTCCAAATGTGAAAGCCAAATAAATCAACCACAAAAGAGGCAAATAGACGATGAGGAGTTACATGTTCTTCAGATGGGAACAGGAACAGTAGCCAACAATAGTTGGTGACACAGTATTGGAGAGATGGCTTGAAATCCTGAAACCTGCCTCTCCCTGCAGTCCCCATCAACACTTTTCACATCCTGCATGGTGGCGGCATTCTCCCAGCCTGGAGGAATGGAGCAGGAGCATCCGGACAGGTCCCTACCTCAATTCCTTGAGTGACTCAGATTGCCCCTTGGACCACTCTTCCTGAATGTGTCCTATCTGGCTTCCCAACTCCTCCTTCCTGAGGCACATCATCTTACTCCTGTATCACGGCAAGGGCCAAGTCTTTGACTCTTTTTCCCCTCCGGGCTACTTGGCTTTGAGACACTGTGACCCTCACAACCAACAGTAGCTCTTACTTGTTTCAGACCTAAAGTACTAAAGCTACCATGGCTCACACATCACTTTTAGAAATAAAACACAACACTATAAACATGTATGTCTGTGTGTGAGTGCATGTGTGTATTTATACAAAAAATTTTTAAATGAATGTATCTGGGCAAATCCTTTCTGTAAAGGGCATTTAGCAAATAGTTTAGGCTTTGA
This sequence comes from Heterocephalus glaber, assembly GCF_053883595.1. NCBI lineage: Eukaryota > Metazoa > Chordata > Mammalia > Rodentia > Bathyergidae > Heterocephalus > Heterocephalus glaber. Next base: position 20,014,217 of record NW_028258364.1, read on the forward strand.
GGGCCAAAGTGAAAACTTTATGTTTTTATGTAGATATTTACAAAAGAGAGAAAACAAATTTTCACCAATTTTTTTGTGGACCAAATTCAGAACTTTATTTATAGACATTAAAATCTGAATTTCACACAATCTTGATGTGCCAGGGAAATATTATTATTTTGAATTTTTTTCAACCCTTTAAATATATAAAAATTCTAGCCTGTGGACCATACAAAAACAGGTGGCAGACTAGAGGGTCCTGACTCATGGTTCATAATTTGGGGTCTCTTAGAATATATATCAAGTGGCTAAAACTGTAATTAGGTCTAGGAAATAAGGGAGAGAAACAAAAAAGATGAAAGCTTTTTATTCTTTACTTTCTAATTAAGACATTTCCATCTAATTTGCATTCTTATTACAGGCATGTATTACTTTTATGACTTGAAAACAATGAGAGATTTGATTGACTAATTGATTAAAATAAAGACTTCTTCAGAACTTTCCAGTTCCTCCACAGTCTTCCTATCTCAACTAATTTTGTTACATCCTCTGTTTAATGAGAGTGGTGGACTCTTCATTATCTGCCTAAAATCTCTTACACCCTTCCTGTGTGCACACATTTGCTACCTGGCAAAATCACACTCATATTTCAAGTAAATGAAATTTCCTACTTCCCAACTTTCTCCTTCAAGTATTTTAGGCAATTTGGGGAAAACTTCAATCACCTGACCATCACTTAGCAGCTCAATTTGAGTTTCTTAATTGGTCTGTGACCTCCCACAGGCAGGGACCCACTCAACCTCCTCTCCCCCTTGCAACACAGTGATAAATTTCTACGTAGGTGTGCAGTAAACACGACACAGCTATGTATTTGGCCATTCTGTGCTAAAATACAAATGCAGAATTTTTTTTAAAAACTGTTGACTATTTAATAAATATCCTAGGATCAGCAGATGGAAGCTAGAAAAAGATTTTATCTTAATGTGTGCAAATATTATTTTCTAACTTTTGCAACTGTCCAACAATGAAATACGCTGCTTCTTGAAATAACACACTTCCTGACACTAAAAAGTATTCAAAACACAAGTGTAGGACCATCTGTCAGGGATTCTGTAGAAGGAATTCCTGTATTATTTAGGTCAGGCCACATGGCCCTCAAAGTCCCTTCATGCTCAAAAACTGTGTTACTCTGATTGACTTTATTCCCCTACTCCAAATTTCTCATTCATTTGTTAAAATTAAGTGATTTAAAGTAACAGGGATTACAAGTTTACAATACAGATCATCAAAAACCTGGTTTCTTTGCCGTTTCGTAGTTCTGTGGGTATAAGACAAAATTAATTGCTTTAAGTAGAATTAAGATATTTGATAAACCACCAGCACTAACCTGAAGAAAAGTTCCCAGCTTGGCTAAAAAAAATTTTTTTTGTTTCTTATTTAGATAGTTCCCTGGGGATGTTTTGCTTATGGATTTGTTTTTAGTATTTATTTGTTTCCTTTTAAAGAAGCATTAGGTTCTGTCATTCATCAGTTGTCTGGCTGACAATATGTAAATCGTGACTACACCTCTATTTTTCTTACCTTCGATCTAGCTTTCTGGATTCTTTGGAATTCTAAAGATAACCCACTTTCCAAAGGGGGTTAGAAACTCCTGTCTAGTCTCCTCTTCAGAAGTCAAAATATCTATCACCTTTGGGCACTCAGCTATGTATAAACATCACTGCAAAAAGCCAAAGGCTCCAAATGACACATCATCACAGGCCCACTCGGCACCCACCATGGGCCCGGGGAGCTCTAAACACTTTGGACAGACAGCAAAATATTCAGACCCTCACTTAAGCCACACTGGTCACCTAACAAAGGATCAGTGTGTTGCTTTCAAAAAAAAGGCCAGGAGAAATATATTGGCTGCTTGCAGTATCTATGGAAGACCAAGCACTTTATTTACCAGTCTGAAAATGGAGAGCTGGTGACAGGAGATACAACAGATAAAAAATAAATGCACACACAAGAAAGAGAAGGAGGAAAAAGAGGAGAGTGAGATTCAGCTGCAACAGTGGGGGCCCATGGCATTAGAAGGAAGAACAGGCTGGGCCGGGGATTTAGCTCAACGGCACCATGCTTGACTCGCAAGCGCAAGGTCCTGAGTTCAATCCCCAGCACCAAAACAAAACAAAACAGAAGGAAGGGCAGGGAACAGAGACACTGCCAGACCAAGATACTTCCTGAAGGTAACACTGGAAGTCAAGGTACGTGCCTGGCCCCAGTACTGCATGGCTCTTGCCACCCACCACCTTTGCTTCAGCAAATGAACTGGTGTTCCTAATGAGGAACAACCCGTCCAGGTTTCAGTGACCCAAGCTCTTCCTAAGAGCATCGAGACATATGTTCTGAAAAGCACTTGTTTCAAAGCCTGGCATATACTATGCCCTCAGCTAACCTAAGCTTTCTTCTCATATTCTCCTTGAATCACTCGGGAAAGATTCTGTCACACTCTAAGTCTTCTGATCCCCCAAACAAGACCGAAACAAGAGATTATAATTATTGAGTGCTTACTGTGTGTAGGCACAAAGCTAGAATTTTAAGTGAATTATCACAACAACCCTATTAACATAGGACCCATTTGGGGGCACAGAAACTGAGGATTAGAAAAGTTATATAGCTTTCTCAGGACCTAAGGCTAGTAAATAATTAGGTGAGGATTTAAACCCAAGTGGTGAAACTCCAAAGGCAGCATTCTTACCTACAGATTTATATTACAGTGTAGGACCATGCCAATCTGCCTTCTTATCCTCAGTTTTCTCTTCTTTAACATGTGCAGAAAATATTCACATTTTGAAACTCAGGAAATGAGATGGTAACATTTTCTTTTATTTCTTAATATTTTAGGGGTTTTTTGAGACAGGATCTTGCTATGTAGCTCAGGCTGGCCTCAAACTTGCAGTGATCCTCCTGCCTCAGCCTCCTGAGTGCTGGGATTATAGGTGTGCGCCACCATGCCCAGCCCCCCTTTATTTATTAAGAAAATTTGTATTAACTAAAAAGTTTCTCTAATACAAAAATAAAATTTAAAAACACCCCCCCCCCATGTTCCCTATTCTAGGAATCCAAAACAAAAATTTCCCAAGATTGACATGGACTCCAGAGACTCTGCCAGATGCTTTTTCCCCCACGGAAGCTGTAAGAAGAGGACAAAAACCAGTGAACTTATTGGCATTACAACAGAAGAAATCGAAGGGACAGTCTGTGCTCAGCAAAAGACTCTCCCAGGCTGCTGGCTAAGTTTGTACTTCATCGGCTCCTTTAGAAACACAGTATTCTACAGAGTTACACCGTCCGAAAACTGAAGACCAGTCACTGAAATAAGGAATCCTTAAAGGACATCCTTCTACAACGGTACAGATTTATATTCTTGTATTCTTCAACAGAAAATATCTTCTGGATGGTTTATCACAGAATGATGGTTGTGAATATTAGTAGTGGTAACAAGCCCAATCCAAGGTTCTTTCATTGAGGGGAAGGTGTGAAAACCAGTAGACTCTTTGATTTTGCCCTAAACCCAAACTGCCATGTCCTCCAGGTCTCTACATCTGCTTGTTACAGTGTCTTTCTGTTCCCTGCTGTCTTCACTCGTCCTTGCTGTCACCCTGACTCCAGACTGCTCCCTTGTTTTACACATGGTTGGCTGCCGATGATCTCAAGGTGGCTCGATGCCTTGCCCTGGCCGAGGGTTAAGGAGTCTGCTGCACACACACACCTCTCTGAATTCTTCTTCTTCTTCTTTTTTTTTTTTAACTCACATACAGGTTCCAGATGGCTGCGGTTGATGGAAACCTAACCTCTCACTAAATGTCAAATTACTCTAATCTTTCCTTTTTCAAACGCCTTTCTTAAAAACCAGAATGTGGATTTCTAGAGATGTTTTATTTTACTCCTCTGAGAAATTAGGTACCATCCCTTTTAAAAACTAAATATGGGAGCTGGGGATTTAGCTCAGTGGTTCCGCCGCCTGCCTTGCAAGCACAAGGACCCGAGTTCAATCCCCAGTACCAAAAAAAATAAATAAATAAAAATAAAATAAAATAAAAACTAAACATGAACACATAATAGGCCAGGAAGAAAAATAGCAGAATATTTAAAAAAGTAAAATAGACTGTGCTTTTCCTTGATACTTTGCCTTTGGTGGAAGCCAAAGGCAAATCACAAATTTCTTAAATTACTAATTTAAACTGCTTTAAGAAAGAAGAATCTAACATTTGATATAATTCTTTGATAATTCTTGCTTGATTTTGGTCAGCCAATGGACAGATAGCTACATACAGACAGCATTACTGTTAATCTCTACATTTCCACAGAATTTGCATCCTGCCTGTCTAAATCATTTATTTCACGTTCCAGGGTTCAGCACAGTACCAACTTCCGATTATTTTAATCTACCCTCTTTTTTATTTTGTTGTTGTTCCCCTATTTGAGCAAGTAGCTTATTTTCTAATTTTGTTCTGTTCTAACAAGCACCACAATGAGTTTTTTCATATAAATTACCAGCTCTTCTGAATTAATCCTTTGGATTGACGGATGTTCCCGTTATTGACCCAGGAAGAAATCCAAGCCCAGTTAGAACAGTGAATAACGAAAGAAAAAAAAAAAGAGAGAATTGGCCTGAGAGAAATGCAAGAGTCTAGGGGCCGGTCTGCTCCTGTGTGTAAAATGCTGGTAATCATATCTTTTCTTCTGCATATGCTGAACAACATGAGGAAGCTGTTTTTCAATGCAATTTCATTTATTGCTCAGATCTTCTCAATTTAGAGCACAACCAGAGAGTAGAGCTTTCTTTCTTTCTTTTTTATTTTTTTTGGTGCTGGGGATCGAACTCAGATCCTTGTGCTTGCGAGGCAGGCGGCAGAACCACTGAGCTAAATCCCCAGCCTAAGAGTACAGCTTTCTAGAACAACTCCCATTATTTCTACTTGAGCTTTGCTTTCACTTTTTAAAATCTGTCTAAAAGAAGTAAAGAAATAGACATCTTACTACCAGAAGCATTAGGGTAACTTTAATCTTGATGAGGGAAAGAAAAATACCTTAATCACTATAGCGTTCCTGGCATAATCACAGGGGCACGGCTGATGTTCAGCAAACATGGTCAGAAGTGGTCCCATGGCTTGCGTCTAGATGTTCCCCCACAGCCTCATGCAGTCTTGGGTGGGGCCTATTCAGAGGTGGCTGAATCTAGAACGTGCGACTGATTCATGGTGCAATGCTAGGCCCGAGAGCAGTAGGATAAAGGGTGTGAGTGCTACCTAGTAAGATAAAAGGAGCAGAAAGACCCTGTTAAGGTCTCTTGTTGTTTGTGCTGTTTTCCTCTCCCATAAACTGTTGCCCCTCTGCCATGTGCCCCCCTGCCTTGGAGCCAGCTGATTACGGACAGAAACCTCTACAAACTGTGAGCTAAATAAATCTTTCCCCGTTAACTTTGGTGTCTGGTATTCTGTCTCAGCAACAAGAGAAAAGTAACTAAGACACGTGGCAAGGGCAGAAGAGTGGGTAAAGAGTACAAAAACACAGTAAGGTAAGAGGATTAAGTTCTAGGTTCCATAGCACAGTAGGGAAACTATACTTAATAATTCATTATATATCTCAAAATAGCAAGAAGAAAGGATTATGAATGTGCCCAATGCAAGGAAATAATGTTGGAGGTGACAAATACACTAATCACCCTGATCGCTATGCACTGCTCACAGGGGTGGAAATACATTATCACACCACAGCAACTATATGTGCAACTATTATGAGTCAATTAAAAACAAATAAATAAGTGCATTCACAGGAGCAAAGTGGAAAGCCAAGAAACACTTTCTGGAGGAATGCCTGGTAGTGAGAAGGGTGTTCTTTCACTGAAAAAAAAAATCACTTTCCCCTACTGGATGCGGTCTTGGTGATGAAAAAGTTTCAAAAATCTGATCAATCACAGTTTCTAGGGAATGTGCTTTAGGAGCATGTGCTGATTGGGGATTTGGGTTAAACATAAAAAAGAAACACTGACATTCTCATTATCTGACTATTAAGGGACTACAACAAATCCTTATTATATAAATAAATGAATCCTTATAAAAAGGCATGAAATAAACGAGTAAGGAAATAGCTGCACATTCAAGAAAGAAATTACTACATGTGAACCAGAAGACAGTCCGAGGCAGGTCAAATTTCATAAATTTGTATGAGTATATTCTCTACTCAAAGGAATCAACCCTTATAAAGAAGGCTGGGTGAAAACTGGTCTGGATGATTTTAAGTTTGTCTACAAGGGCTAAAGACCAAGATAAAAGACAGGAAAAGTATAAAAGGATGTATTAGTTTTGCAGAAACTGTCAGAGCTTCCCTGGCACTGTAATGGCAAAATTAAATATGCATCCTTTGCAGATAGAATTGTAAGAGACATTTAAAACACAGGCGAAAAATACTTTTTTCTCCAACAGAATAGTTTTTATCCATATTTGGAAGTCAGAAGATGCCTAGTTTTTTAAATATATGATGTAGTACCAAATTTATTTATATTAATAAAGGTCAGAAAGACTCTAGCTGGAGCTGGAGAGGGGACCCAAAATAGGAGGTAATAAAGCCATTAGAAGCCACAACCTTGAAAACAAAGTCAAAACTGGAACCAAGATGGGTTAACTTCCCCTCATTTAACCTTAATACCGTACCCCTGATACAACTCAGTAACAGAGATCCTAGAAACACCACAAGGATTTCTTTGAACAGGACACAGATTAGGCCAGCCACAGTAAATGCACAGAAATCCATGCCAAAGCCAGACATGGAATGAAAAGGAAAGTAAAGAATCATGCAGGGAGTATCAGACACTACTTTCGTATTATAAAACAATGTTTGCATAATGGTATTCTTTTAAGGGTCTTCTGATGACCCATGTGTTAAATAAAGGCTTGGCTTCCAGCTGGTTGCAGTACTGGGAAATGCCGGAACCTTTGGGGGGATGGGCCCTAGTGGGACGTCTCCTGGGCACCAGGGTGTGCCCTTGAAGGGAATATTAGGATCCATCCTTTTCCTCTTCCCCTCTTTCATTTCCCAGCCTTTGTGAGTGAGAAGCTTTCTCTGCCACTTGTTTCCACCATGCTCTCTCCACAGGCCCAAAAGCAAAGGGGCCAACTGACTGTACTGAAACCTCCAAACCTGTGAACTAAAACAGAACTTTGCTCTTTTTAAGTTCATTATTTCAGGTACTTTGTGACAGTAACGGAAAGCTAACACACACAGTCACTGCTCACATAAAATATTACTATTACAAATGATATTCTGAAGCTCTTAAATCATCTATAATCTATTAAATACAGGTAACTGCATATTTTGTGCTGTTCATATAAAAGAAACTCCTACTCCTAATTACAGTGTTAATGCAGCAATCAATGTGACAACATGCAAACAGAAATCCAACTACACATGCGACTGGATTTTGGCCAAAGGATTCAGATTCTAGCTGAAATTCAATGCTATCAGCACAGAATAATATGCTCAGCTAAACAGGCAGAAGAAGCAACTGGTCCCAGAAATGTTGTTTTTATTCCAAGTTACCAGAAAGAAACATGATGGCTCAGATTTCATACAGTCAAGAGTGACAAAATGATGTGGACATCTGAAAAGGATTTCTAGGTAGCAACCTGCACACAGAGATGGGTTATCTAAGCTCTACTTGTCTCCCCTTTTTTCTACTCCCTCTGCCACCAACATCAAGCTTCAGAGCCATATTTCATTTTTCAGTGAATAGTCATTACCTTTTTTTTCTTACCAGAATTGAACTCAAAAGAAAACACCATCCCTAAGTAAGTTAAACAGTTCAGTGCACCTAGGAGATTTATCATTGAGGAAGATCTGCCTAATGAATGCAATTCGCTAACTATAATATGGAAGACTGCATTCTCTCCCTAGTTAAAAAACATACTGGCTCTCTGATATAGGAGGAAGACATCAATCTAGGCACCTCTAAGATTAGCAAGAAACAAAACACTGTTCTTAGAAGGTCTGGTATGGGAAAATTCTGAAGGATTTCTGTAATCAAAACAATGATCAAAGTTCAACCAGGATGCAAGAACTCCAGTCTGTCGACTCAAGATAATTAATAAGACCAACTTTATTTCCAGTTACTAAAACACGCCCACGGCCAGCAATAATTTGTGGCAATCTAGATATATTTCCTACCAATTTAATGAAAAGTAAGAAAACATGATGTTCAGAATGGAAATGGCCTTCATGAGGAAAGCTGTTGCCTCTTTCACACATGGTCACCTTAGGCCACAGCATGTAACTAGAGACTTAATTTGATGTTGGCAGAAATTACCACTAACTGGCAAAAGGAACAGAGAAGGAAATGACAATATGGTGCCTGTATATGCAACCGCCACAGAGCCCAGTGTTTTGACATGGTTACTGAAACAAACTCAACTATTTATGAGAGCTAAGTTGAATCAAACAGTTGGTATAGCAGAAAAAACATCTGTTTCTGAAGTCTTTTTGTCTAGAAAGTCACTAAGCAAGGAGGAGGAATCACAGCAATCACACAAACACAAATACCTCCAAAAGAAATCATAAATAGCACTGTCAAGTGAAACAGAAACCTCCTGCCCCCAGGATAATGGCTCCCAGCAGAAGCTCCATGTGGATGGTTTTTTTCCCTTCTAGGTGGCTGAAAGTTTCCCTTTTCACACACTGAAATACTTTTTTAAATTAATTATCTTCAACAAAGTATCTTTCTGGAATGGGGCACAAACCATGCTGCCTTCTTGGACAAAATTAAACATTTAACTTGAGATCTTTGGATCCTGGAAATTGGCATGTGAGGTGGAGGTACGTTGTCCCTGATTCCACTCAACTGCTGCAGCTCCACTGGAAATTCTCAGAACCGCAGATACCCAGACTCTCTCAGACCTGCTGACCCTGTCTCTCTCAGGGTGGGCCAAGCAGTCCTCTAGAGCAAGCCTGCCAGGTGACTTTGATGGGAGCTGAGGTCTAAGAACCAGTGTCATCTACTAAGTGGCTCTAAACTACTATGTTCTTGGGAGTTTTCCGTCTGCTTTCTGTAAGTTTTCCTTCTATTTGCTCTTGAGTTATTATTCATTGCTGGCCACCATGGGACCACCTTCCTTGGTCCTTCTGTCTTCTAATTTGCTGTATCAAATCTGCCATAAGCTTAGAAATCGGTTATCACAGTTATTAAAATCATGTGTACATCACAAACAAGTAGGCTCAAATCAGTGACAAGCTGCCTAGGAGCTGGGACTGCATCAGGGAGGTAAATGGAAAAGTGCAAAGTTCTAGGACACGGATTTTGAGGATCTTTTGGGGCTTTCTAGAGCCCTTTTCTGTGTACTTCCTTAATTACACAGTACTGACTTGTGTTTATTCCTGGTCAAGAAAGAAGGCTGCTGAATAACTGGGCTTCAGGAGAAGACATTTTTGTGGATGGCAAGTCACTGCAGCACTTCTCTTAAATATTGTTAACATAGAACTAATACCTACCATTCCTTAGACATTTGCTATGGTCCCGGCACTGTGCTAGGCCTTTTGTATACATTATTTAGTTAGATCCTTGCATCATGAAATAGGTTCTATTAGCCTCATTCTAGATGATGAAATGGGGATCTTGCTATGGAGTAACTCATTAAGACCATAGACCTATCAAGAAGTATAGCCAGAACTCAAGTTTTCTGGATTTCAAAGCCTTTAAATGTTTTTTAAAAATGAATTATCACTGTGCTATGGTAGTAACAAAAGAGGTAAGTAGGTCGAACCCAAAACTTGGAAGAGAGAAAAAAGATAGAAACCAAAAGAGAAAAAAAGTGGGGCTGAGGATTCAGCTCAGTGGTGTCACGCCTGCCTCCCAAACGCAAGGTTCTGAGTGTGATCCCTGGTACTGGGGGGAAAAAAAAAGAGAGAAAGAGAGTAAATCTCAGGAAAATAGGATTATAATGAATGGCCAGTATTCAAAAAGGTATGGATGTATTCTCCCTAGCATGTAGCTCTGAAGACAAATGACTAGTCACAGCATCCTACCTACACAGCCAAAACCTGTTTATATCTGTGCTAAGAGGGGCTCCCCTGTCCTCCCACACCCTGGCTGGTCTACATTTTAGAAGGTCTTAAAGGATTCTCTAGTCTCTTTTCCACAGGATCCCATATTTCCCTTTATACCCTACTTTGGGGTCCTTACAATTATGCTTTACACTTGTTCAAAGCACACACAAGCTTTATATTTGTAAACAACATGAAGTTGGCATCTTTTAGCACATGACTAAAATACTAGAACTGACAAAAACTGACCATCTAGAATAATATCATCATTGAACTAGTCTTGTTTTAGTTTTTTGTTTGTTTTAAAAAAAATAAAAGCAAAGATTTCAAGTTCTCTTTCTTTTAGCCTAAGATTTTGCCAACCCTAAGGATACGCTGCGTGGTTTCTTTGAAACATTTAATATACAGACAGTTGCTATGGGTATATGGTGGTAAAATAAGTCATATTAGGTGTGTTCAAGGAGGCTAGAGGTGTAGCTCAGCTGCAGGCCACTGGCCCAGCATGTGCCATGTGTGAGGTCCTGGGTTTGATTCCCAGCACCAAAAGAAATGAGTAAATTAAAATAAATAAAAATGTATTCACTAAGCATCAAGGCAGACTTTGCATATCTTCTTCAAGCTGCTGAGAAAATGCCATTTCTTAAATCATTTCTATTTCTTATAGAGACGAATCAGATGCAAACTTTATATTTCCATAACTTGATTACAACCCATATCTAATCACATAAATGGGCCTCTTCATTTTAAATTTCAAACAATCCCTTCTGAGTTGGATCTTCGAAGAATCTGTGATCCTTGGGGAGGTATTTCAGGGGAAAATGCATTCTATAAAGTACCTACAGGAATGACTACGTTGAGAGGTAAATATCTAATTATTTCATAAGTGAGACATGGTAGCATTCTGATATAACACTCATGCCAAGGGAAATGTAAGAAATACATATGAGCACATTATATATGATGAAATGTAAGAATTATAACACAATTATCTGGTTTTCCATAGTGCTGCCATAAGAGAGTTGCTTTTCTACTACGTAAAAGTTTTTATTTGCCTTTCACACTGCAAGAACTAGTTGTGTTTTGTTTTGTTGGATTTCGTTTTTGTTTTAGGCTGATTCCTCAGTGAGAAGAAAAAGCTAGTCTTCAAACTTGGGACCTCTACTTCCCAGCAGATCAATACAGGACAAAACTGGAGGTTTTTGGAAGCCAGAATCTCCCAAAACTGTGTAGTCGGCAGCTCAGTCTGTCTGCTGAGGACTACACACCTTCCCTCCCTGTCTCTCTTGTCACAAAACTGTCACTTCCTCTCTCCTTACCCTCATCCCTCCTCGCCTTACCAAAAACAAATGAATAGTTGTGCTGTTAAAAGTTTTATTTCTTAAAAAAAAAAAAAAGTTTTATTTCTTAAACCTCTCTTCTCATTACTAGAAGGTTTTCTCAAGGCACTTTCCAGATTGCTGGAAGGTTTTGAAAACCCCAAATTTCCCATCTCTTGAAAATGAAAATTCTTTCATCAAACCACCCAACAGAGCCCTTTAAGTGACAAAGATGACATTTTTCTCTCCACCATGGCAATCTGGACCGAGGTGGTCTCTCCCTTTCCCTGACATGCAAAAGCGGGTGTAGGACAGAAGGCCTAGCCAGGAAGGCATGGCACCATCAAATGCCAAAACCTAGCAAGGGAAACAGAAAACTTGCTTTTCTAAAATGAATTTTGCCAGGAGATCCCAAGGTCGCTTTGTGAAGACACATAATGTGATGGGAAAGTGTAAATCGGGTGACAGTAAGTACTGTACTTGGTTGTGTTTGCATTTATGGTGAGCTTTTTTTTTTTCTGTGTAAAATTCCATTAAGGTAGAATCTATCTCTTTAAAAAATTTTTTTTCCTATGTATCTTACTGCAGCAAAAGGAGGGTCAGGGATTTAGCTCAGGGGTTTCGTCGCCTGCTATGCAAGTGCAAGGACCCAAGTTCGATCCCCAGTTCCAAAAAAACCAAAAAACAAAAAAGCAAAAGGAAAAGAAATATAATTATTGCACACATCAGTTGGCTATGCTGATGGTGCTATTTCTCATTAAAAATAGTACAGCTGGGTCCCTCTGACTTGAAAATCAGAAGCAGCCTTTACCCACAGTTGTAACTTTTCAGAATGAGTGTCTCTTGGCTTTGCCATCCTCAAGACCTTCTGGGTTAAACTTGACCCAGGCAGTCTATGAGGACCTCTCAACCGACACTTTTCAAAGCTTAAAAGGTTGGTTGTGAATTTGGGTACTAAATCACCCATATAAAGATTTTTGAACCTAAGTCTCTTAGGCTATGCAGGAGTTGTAAATTTTGTCCCTCTTCAAAAAAGGCAACTAGTATGTGAAAATAGAATGTTACAGACCAGCTGGATCAGGGTGAGATTATTCTCATTATCAAAAGGGTTTCCACTGGGGCCGGGGATTTAACTCAGTGGTTCCGCCGCCTGCCTCGAAAGGACAAGGTCCCAAGTTCGATCCCTGGTATCAAAAAAAAAAGGGGCGGGGGTTTCCCACTGCCCATCTCCCCTCACCACCACATTCCTGGCACCTCTGCCAAACAGAAAGCTCCACTAGGAAATGCACCACACTCTGCTCCCAGCATGAAGAGGCTACCAATAAATACCTGTTCAGCAAATGACACCCTGACTTTGCGAAAGGATTTATCAAGGCCTTCCTCCCTTGTACAAGCTTAATAGTCAGACCTCTGGGTGCATACGGTTACCAGTGATGGATTGACACACAGTTTCTAGGGACACTTGCATGAGATTCCTGTGCTAGCCAGACCAAAAGAGATGGGGGAAAACAAGTAAATCAGATGCACGGAACATCCCAGGTTAGACACATGCTTTTCAAAATGGCTGTGATCACTGGAATCTGAGCCGTATGCAATGGGCTGCCAAGAGACCCGAGTTTGAATCACAACTTTGTTACTGGTGGACCTGTCGGCTACTCTAGGCCTTGATTTGATTCATATTCTCTCTCTCTCTCTCTCTCTCTCTCTCTCTCTCTCTCTCTCTCTCTCCTTTTTTGAGTGCTAGGGTTGGAAGCCAGGACCTTGCACACACTAGGCAAGCATTCTACAACTGATCTACACCCTCAGCCTTAACTTTCTAACAGTGGAAGTGGAGAGAACACTCTTGCTATGAGAAGTAAATGCACCACTAAGTGGTCAACACAGCACCTTCCCTGCATAGAAGACCTGGAGTAGAGACAGTTCCTAATCTGAGCATCAGATTCCCCAGCTGATGTAGGATGTAGTTTCCTGATATTTCCAACCCAGAGTGTTCTTTCAAGTACAGACTCTCAGGGCTGAGGGTGTATCTCACCGGAAGAGCACTTGTCTAGCATGTGCAAGGCTCTGGCTTTGATCCCCAGCACTGTAAAAACAACAACAACAACAACAACAACAACAACAAAACTACATGATTTCTTAGACCATGCAGGTCAGCTTCCTCAGTCTGACATGTACAAGGTAAAATGTGCCCTAGGAATGAATCTAAGGAAAAAGAGTTCCATCTTGTTTCAGAGTACTGTGGTATCAACAAAAGCAGGAGAAGAAAACATTACATTCCTGAAAATGGCTATAGGGAACTTGAGAGCTTCAAAGCTAAAGAATTACAAAAATGATAAACTAAGTGAATTCTAGCTCTCCTTCTCCCAAGCTCACCAGAGGCAGGGAAGGTTCATGACACAGGAGGCAGGGGAGGAGCTGGTTCTGAAAGCTACGGCCCGATCTGGTCTAATGGCCAAAGTCTTGGTAGGAGAGCCATGCCGGCCCCTCCCTGCAGTCTCCTTTCCAGCAGATGCCTTCCAATTAAAGTCCTGATGAGCTTCGCTCTGAACCTGGTATCTGCAGATCAGTGTTGAGAGATGAACCACAAATCTTGTAGTGCCAATTATCCAGACACAGAGTGAAGGGGATTTAAACCACATCGGCTATTTTTAATCGCAAAGATTTCCAATCTTTTATGTAAATGGGTTAGGCCCAACAGCACTTATATGCACAACCTCCACAATAATGTTTGCCTATGAATCCCTGAGTGATACAATTTGGCATGCTTCTTCTCCAATATCAAGACTTGGGAAATATTTTCACTCATTTAGAAGGGGGGAGAGAGACTCAAGACAGTAATCAATGTAATCACTGAATGTCCCAACTCCAGCGAGCCATTCAGGATAAGATTTTAGGGGTGTGTGGTGTGTGTGTGTGTGTGTGTGTGTGTGTGTGTGTGTGTGTGAGAGAGAGAGAGAGAGAGAGAGAGAGAGAGAGAGAGAAGAAAAAAGAGAAGAGAGCAAAAAAGACTCAGGGCTCTTAGAAGATGTTTGATTTCCTCTGCTGCTAAGGAGTGTGACTTAACTCAGTTATCAAAATGGCCAAGTTTGTGAATCTGTCACACAGATGTTAGAGTAACAATGGGTATAGCAACAAAGTCAGGGAGGGAAACAGCACAAATGGCATTTACAATAAATCTCGGTGACAGTCTCTAGCAGGGTATCATGTGGGAGGCTGTGGCAGGAAGAATGCAAGTTCTAGCCCAGCCTAGGCAACGCAGCAAGAACCTGTCTCAAAATAAGAAAATAAAAAGGGGCTGAATATACAGTTCAGTGGGAAGGCCCTGGGTTCAATCCCCATTACTACAAAAACAAAAAAATACAACAACAAGGACAAAAAATAATGTCCATGTAGTGAAATTATAATGTTCCAGAATATAACAGCAATTGGGGGAGGTGATGATGGTGAGTATTAAGTTCCTAAAGCAGCAGTTTTTTACATCATCTCTACTAGGTAAAAAGCATTCTTGGCTGCCAAGTATTGAGTAGCTAATTCTATTCATAATAAATATGAGGCTGAATTTTTTTCCCATACAGAAAGCTTTCAAACATTTAAACTGCACATTCAGGTAATACCTCACTGTCAATCTTGACCTTTTGAAATCTGCTTTTTATGAACATGAGGCCATTTTTGGATGTCACACAACATCACCTTGGTGTATTCTATTGGTTCCCGTAGTCACATAAGGCCCAGTGCTAGGAAATGTAGCCTCCCTTCACCAGGAAGAGTGTCAGAAAGTACAGGTGCCACGTCATACAACTGTGGTTCTCTCAGTCTGTGCACTCTTGTAATCCCTCACTGGTTGACTCTCCTGTGAGCCTGAGAGCACCTGGCTTTGCCCACAGTGTGCTTAGTAAATGTTTCGGAAAGCACATCATGAGCTCTTTGTCAGAGGAAAGGTTTGACATGGCCACTAACCTGGTATCAATTCACACAGCCATCTTCACAGGTACACAGTGAGACTGTGGTTGTCAAACTCAATTCATTGCAAATTCACATCTGAACACCGAAAAGTTCAAGAACTGAACAAACTTTTCCCACACGAAATAATGGAAAACAAAATAATTGGCCCAAAAATTACACTTATAAATTCATTTTTTCCAAGACTTGAACAAATTTTGCACTGATTGCTTTCTTTAATTCTATTGTAGTTCTCAGCGTTTTCCTCTTAGCTTTACTGCTGGTATCACTAACTTTCTTTGGAGCCACAGTTACGATATTTAACACAAAGCGCAAAAAAAGGCACAGTGATAAATTCTTGAGCACTTAACACAAGCTCTATACGTTGTCTGGGCGAGAGCGGCGCTTAGCCTGGAGGTCACCCCTGGTGTCCTCCAAGGAGAGATGCGATGTGTGAGTCACTCTCTCGTCCATACTGGGTTTTTCAGGTCAGATTTCTGGTGCCACTATCAAGCAAAGTTACCAACACTGCGCAGAATTTTTTTTCTGAACTTTGCTGTTCAAGTAGTGGAAAGTTTGAACTTGGAAAGTGTTGGACAACCAAGGTATCGCTGTATAGTACATGGGGATGTGAGTGCCGAGACGAAGCTCTCTGATTTGATACTTTTCATACTAACCGGGCCGTTCTGTGAGAATGAAAATAGGCACTGTTCAGGAAAGAGAGCTCTGCAAAGTGCTCACCCTATCAGCTTCAGACAGAGAGAAATATGGATCTGAACCCTGACTCCACCACTTAGAAGCTGGAGCTCATACTTCACCTCTAACATCTCCTGCTCCGTTTTTACGGAGATCATCATTGATGATCAATACCACCTATTTCATACTGTTGTATGTACCAATATGTAAATACTTGTAAGAGGCAAAACTAGAACCAGGCACATGGTGGCACTCAATAAATACGTGTTGTTTTTATATCATTATTGCTATTTTAAAATTTTCAGACCATTTTCTAGTGGATAGAAGCACTCAGTAAATGTGAGCTATTAAGCTAATTGTTGTCCACTACCTTCATTGGTCCAGTTTCTACCTGGCTCTCTACCATCCTACTACAGCTAAGCATCAGGAAGGAGCCGCTGACAAATCTCATAATTTGACAGATCAGACTTTTGGAACTTCTTATCTCCCCTCCCTCCCTTCTTCATATTCTGAGAAATGTATAAAAAGGAAGAACAGAAATGCCAAAAGATAAGTGACCTTAGGAAAAAATCAGGCTTTTGTAAGTAGCTTGAATAATCATATCATCAATATGTGATTTTATCTGCTTCAACTTGACATGAGAAAAAGGAATCTGCACCTTGATTATCGCAACTTTAAAATGTTACCATCCCAAGGAGAAGACCACATGTGGATCTTTTGCAGGGTTCCATCATGGACTGGCTGCCTCTTTCTCTAGAAGTAGAAATCAGACCGCTGAACACCACACATGTGGTATGTTTCAAGGTGTGAGTCCAAGAAAGGAGGAACAGGGGTAGGTTTTTTCCCCTAGTAGCAGGGACTGAATCTAAGACCTTCACACTGAGCTACATCCCGAGCCACTAAATTTCCCAGACTGGGTTCAAACTTTCAATCCTCCTGCCTCAGCCTCCCAGAGTGCTGGGATTACAGGTGGCACCACCACGCCTGGCTAAGGATGGCAGGCTACAGAATAGGACATATGGTGTACTATTCTCCAATGGAAGAAGATCATATTGGAATTTATTTTTTTAAACTAAACTAAAATTGAGCCAGACTCTTACATTTTGTGATACAGGGACACTGTCTTGTACATCACTGCTTTTCTGACTCCGGCTTCAATACCGGGCACTTAACAAGTGCTTCTGAATGATTTGTTGGATGAGTTGCACGCATTCTTGTTAAATAAATGCCTAGGCAGCAACCCTCTTAATACTTTAGCATAAGTAAGCGTTTCAACTTTGGGCCCAGAGACAGTCTGCTTTTAATCTGTAATAATTCTGGTTTTCCATTATGAAAACATTTCTCTCTTTTGAAAGTGAGCTTATTTTTTCAGTTCACTGATGAAGATAATCAGAATAAAGTAGAACACACTACAGAAGAAAAAACAAAAAGGAGAAGCCCCAGAAGCGAAGGCAGAAGCCACAAAAACAAGCAAACACACCGCTGTGCAGCCACCTCGAGGCTGACACTGAGAATCAAAGTGAAACCGGCCTTTGCTGAGGAAGAATCCATGTGAGAACCGGGAAAACAAATCCTGGACATACAGACAGCACCTAGGTGATGAGGGCGGACAAGGAGCTTGCAAATGCCTCCTGGGAGGACACTGACCCAGGTCCACTTCCTCATGCTTTAGCTGCCTGCTCTCTTTACTCAAACTTGGTACACACACACACACACACACACACACGATTTCCCCTCTGCGTTTGGTCAGGATAGTGGTCATTTTACGGTCATTACAAGTAGAAATTCTCCTTCCTTCTCCAGAAGGGGAACCTCCTGCCTGCTGACAGCCACGCAGCGGGGTCCCAGCTTACCACTGCTTGCACCCCGGCCCCTGGTCCTTAGGAGAACTGCCAACTGCCCACACAGCTGACCCTGGGCCACCACAGCAGGAACACAGCACCTCTCCATACCAAACCCTGGCTTCCAACACCACCTGCCTACTCTGCAGGAGCCCTTTGTCTGTCAGACCCCTACTGTGCCTCGCCATTGCAGAGAGAACAACTGGGAGTTTCCACAGAGGACACATGTGAGCACCTCCGCCTTTGCCTCTAAAAACCCTGGCTGGTCAAGGTGCAAGGCCCCACAGAGCCTGCTCCTCCCAGTGGACTTCAGCAGCTTCTTGGAGATGCCTTCCTGCAGCTCTGAAGGCTTGTGGGGCAAACCCCTGCCCAACTCCCTGGGTCCTAACTTCATAGCATGGGGGCGCTCCAGCCCACGCCCCTCTCCTGTCCCTTCCCATTGCTGGTTTGGGACCAAGACAACCATTTCTTTCTAATGTTAAGAAATTCAGAGTGACCTGTGAAAATAAATATAAACATATACACCCTAGCTAGGATTAAAAAAAATCATTCAATTTCTCAGACCCCGGCCTCATAGTTATCAGACTTAAACAAAAGCCAACCCCACAGTGAAATGTATCAGAAGACATCTTTCCAACTGAGTACAGAGATCATCGTTGCACTAATAAATTTTATGGGGTCAGGATAAAAAGAGAGCATGCACATCTGCCTTACATTCTCGGCGAGCAACTGGACAGCTGGTCAAGAATATCATTAGCTCTTGATTATTAGAAGAAAGTCCCTTGGTCAGGCCGGTGTGGGGCACAAGAATGTCCCTGAACCTGATATTTGAAGAATGTGTCCGTGTCTGACACAGGAGCCCAATAGTGGGGGAGAAGGGGAAGAATAGGCCACCCACTGGGATCCAACTTCGAGTCCTTGAACGTTGGCTTGTCACCAGTGTCACTTCTGGTTCCTGGTCCACCCAGTCCCTTGAGAGTATTACCAGAAAAGAAAACCACTGACAGGTCAAGGAAACCGTACCTCCCAAACAGGGCAGACAATGTCTGAAATTATCCCTTTCTTTAGCACCTCTTCAGGGTCCACTTAGAAATGGGGCTTACTGTGTTCATCCTAATATCAGTGTTTCCAGGGTGAATTTTCTCCACATCATTGCTTCACCTGACAAAGAGAGAACATGAGTGGGGTGGAACCAACAGATCGGCAACTGCCTGACTTTCTATACCAATTCACATCCACCTTTCAACTCAGTCTCTTCCAAACAACCATCAGAGGGACTCACAGGGATGGATGAGGTCCTTGGCCTTTTTGATCTTTCTTCCCACCCTGTACCAGGCAGCACTGGGCATGAGGTGTTATGCTGGGCACCCGCAGGAGCACAGGAGAACTAGGGGTGTGACGCTCCCCAGCCTTCACTTGAGAAAGCATGTGTGAGTGAGCATCAGTCAACATTCACAGCTTCCAGAAGAAGCAGTCTCCAAAATAATCTATGCATTGCTTTTTTTTTTTTTTTTTTTTGCCAACAACTCACATTAGTCCTTTGATTGCAGAGTTCCAAGGAGGAAATCAGTGAGAAACCTTGAGGGTTAAGTAGAAACCAGAATCGCCAAATTCAATCAGAAGGCAGGTTTGGGGCATGGAGCAAGGAAATCAGAAAAAGGACACGTGTATTATCACAGTGAGCGTCATTATTCATCTCAGCTGTTCCCTCCTGCTGTCTTCTAGCAACCTCTGGGCCTCATAATCCTCAGCTGCCACCACATCTGACCCCTGGGTGGGGGCCCCGCAGCAGCAGTAGTAATAGTTCCCTGTACTGAGAACTGAGAGCACTTACCGCGGGCTGGGCACTATGCTGAGGCCTTAGATTGATCATCTCATTCAATGCCTTCACTGTGTCCCTGAGCAGGTTCTACTGCCAGTTCACAACTTGGAGAGGTGAGGTCACTGGCACAAAGTCACACTGCTAGCAAGTGGCAGGGCAGGAAGTGGGCCCAGGTTACGCCCCTTCCAGTATTAGGGCTCTTAACCATTGTACCATAGGGAATCCTTTCCATATCCCGGTAAAGACACGCTTGAGACTTCCCCAAATTAACTTTATTTTAACAAAATTTTTTTAATGTAACATAAATTCATAGAAAAAAACCACACAAGTGAACAAAATTCAAGTCTCTCCTGTTTTGGGGGTGTTTTTTGGTACTGGGGATCAAACTCAGGAACTTGCACTTGTGAGGCAAGTGGCAGCACCACTGAGCTAAAGATCTCTGGTCCTCTCCTGTTTTTAACATCAAAATCTAAATGTTTGGCAATTAGTAAATTCACTAACTAATTTTCCTCACCAAGCATTATTAAGAACATAAATACATACAACTTTACAAATTTTAAAGCACACTATGAAAGTTACCTATTTGCTGTTCTTTCTAGGAATACACCCTCTCCACCCCTCACCCCAAAGTCTGTGAAGATCAAATATGGCATTATGACAGTTGAGGGTCCTGTCTTATATCTTTTCTGCAACCTAAAAAAATTTTTTAAATCGAAATTTTAATTTCATAAGTTCAATATAAAATCATTGTTTCTGCCAATCAAACAGAGAGAAAGCTCAACCAAACCTCTTAGGGGGTGGTGATCTTAGGATCATAAAAAAAGACAAATGAGGTTTTGGTGGTTGTGTAAGGAAATCTCCTGCCATCCTGTACTGATTTGCACTTTTCTACCATTGCTCTCCAAAGTCTCAGCTCTGAGCTCCACTTCTCTTGGTGCTGTTTAGTTTGCCTGTCTTTGCCGGGGCTGATTCCTGCCCTGCTAGGAAGTTCATTTTCTTTGCTTCTTATTCTGATCCTGCATTTGGCCTCTTTCACCCATAGCATCCACACAGGTATCATCCTTCCCTGAAGCCTGTCTGCATCTTTTGTCTCTTCCAACCATTTCAGGGTCTGTCCTTCTGGAAGACGGGTGGCCCTGAGTTGCGGATCCCGCCAGGTGCACTGATTTGGCAGAGCACATGCGCAGACACAGAAAAGGGGTTCAGCTCCCCAACAGCTCCAGCAAACTCTACTTTGAAGGACCCTGAAGGATCTCTCCATCTCTCTATGTCTGCAACAGGAATGTCATTGATGTAGTCTATAATGTCAGTATTCCTAAGCCACACAAAACTTCCTGGTCAGGACCATCACAAAAAGAAGTAGAAGGCTATTTTTTTCACACCCAATAAAATCTTGCAGCACCTCATCAAAGGCAACCCTGAAGGGGGAGCCCCATGCTTTGAGTCATCATACTGCCCATTCTCAACGGACTACTGAGTCAGATTTGAGGGCAAGTTCCACTTCAAAAAAGTTCTATGACACCGGATAAGTCACTTGACTTCTGTAAGCCTCAGTTTACCTATTCTCAAAGTGAGGCTGATGATAATAATCTTACTGCTTCCCCGGGGCTTAACATGGGTAATGGTTATCAAATCTTTGCTTGAATCAGTTGCAACACTTTTTCCTAGAAGTTAAGTCTCACATCCTTCCTCTGGCTCCTTCTAAGAGCCCCTGAAGATAAAGAATAAAGAATACAGCCGAAGGACAAGGCAGTATCAACACCGTCAACTGTAGCACCAAAGAATGGGAATCAGATATTCTGGTGTTAAGCAGCACTGCTCTCGTGCCAATCATTTCCAACTGCATCAAACTACCGGGCATTAGGGGCTGGGGATTTAGCTCAGTGGTTCTGGCGCCTGTCTCACAAGTGCAAGGTCCCAAGTTCGATTCCCGGTACCAAAAATAAAATAAAAAAGAAACTACTAAGCATGAGCCTTCTAACCCCCACTTTAGATTAGGAATGGGAGAACCTGAGAGAAAAATAGGACTCTTTTAATCATTAGCAAGTTTATTACACGTTATGCCTTCCACGCCTTGCTTGGAGGAAAGCCGCAAGAGCTCAGGGCTGTAATCTGACAACATGCCAGGGGAATCAGAGGAGGCCACCGGAGCTTCACTTTCCAGAGCCTCACTTCCCAAAGCCTGAGCGGAAGGCCAGCCTTCCAGTCCTGAAACCACCCTGAGCCCCACAAGCAATCTGTGCCTTTAAAAAAAGACACAGAGGCCTGGGGATTTAGCTCAGTGGTTTCGATGCCTGCTGTGCAACCGCAAGGACCCGAGTTCGAGCTCCGGTACCAAAAAAAAAAAAAAGACAGAGCTGAAGATTAGAGGAAAAGAAGGACTAAAGCAAAAAGAAAGACATAAATACGAAAAGAAAACTACAGAGACAAATTAAGCATCGTCTCCATCTCCCACTACCAGGATGAAAGAAAGTCTGTGCTAGGCTGCGAGGGAAGGGGATGCAAACTCCCCAGGAACCCCCAGGACCCAGTTTGAGAGCTGAAAAAGAAAGAAATGAAGGGGTGACTTCCAAACCCCAACTCCTACTAACCATATCACAGGAGGAAAAATAGGACGGAAAGAGAGAAAGGTATGTGTCAAGTCATAAAATATGTTCACAATTGCACATGAAAAAACCACAAGGGCTCTGTTCATCCAGATACGGGAACTCCATCTTCTGAATCCATGCCTGGGTCACTAAGAAGGTAGGAAAAATCAAGAATCAAGAGCTCAGTGCACTTTTAGGGGCTCGCTCACCTGGAAAGGCCACCTCTGCCCCAGTCTTCAACATGGAAAGCAACCTCCAGCTGATAGTCTTTTAGAAAGGTGAGAATTGGGAGCAACTAGGGTCATGGGTGGATGCTCTTCTGAAAAGAGGAAACGGGTGGTAGTTCTACATATAATTTTACTCCTTTCATTGGGAAACTACAGGTTAACAAATCTCATCTTCAAAAGAAAGTTTCCCCTGAATCTAAAAAACGTTAAGTCAAGCTTCCACCACAGAAGAGAAAGCAACTGATATTTGTCAAATGACTGCAGACCAAAGAGTGAATTCTGCATTACTAATTCCACGACCTTCTTATTTACTGTCCTGTACATAGGCATTCAAAGCCAACAACAGGAAGCTAACAGTAGATTCATTTTCTTAATTGTTATAGAAATGTCTCAGACTGACCTATAAACCATATGGAATCAAAGAAGGTATAATTTATTCTGAAATACATGTTTACAAAATGCAAGACAAGCGTTTGGATTTATTTCAAATGTATTTAAGAAAAAACAACAATAATACAATACTCCCTTGAACAAATACTGCAGAGTATGTGGTAGTTAATTTTAAGAAAAAGAATGCAAGTGATCACTTACATTTTTGAAGTAAAGGTTAATTTGCAGAAAATGGGACGTTAAAATGTATGTAATTAACTCAAAGGTATACAATATCAACAATGGAAGGCAGTGACTAACGAAGGAAGAAGACCGGTCTAGCTTAGAAGTACTTGCAGAAATGACACAAGGACTGAAATTCTCTTGTTTGAGCTCTTTCCCCCACTTAACCATCAGAGAAGCTCTAGTCACGGATCACAATATAACTCAAAATATAGTCCCTGGACCCAGTGCTTACTAAATCGGCAGAAATGGCTTTTGCAGCATGAGATTCAGATTCCACTAAAACCAACACATACTTTTTTATATATTTATATATGTATTTATATATATATTTATATATGTATATATGTTTATATTTATTTATATTTATTTACATTTATATTTATATTTATATTTATATTTATATATATATATATTTTTTTTTTTTTTTGTACCAGGGATCGAACTCGGGTCTTTGCACTTGCACAGCAGGCAGCGAAACCACTGAGCTAAATCCCTGGCCTATACTTTTATACTTTTTAACTATTCCAAGTAAGGCAAAGCTCCATCTGACTTTTTGCTTGTTTGTATGTGAAAAGAAATTCTGAATGGAGCAGTCTTTTATAGACAAATAAGGAATTAATAGTTTTAATTATTTAGCACAGCCAAGTATTTATACATCATTAAATATAAAATACATGAAATGTTAGATGGGTGCTTTTTTCTACCCTGTCTTACTGTAAATGAACATACTATAATACCTGGACTATTTTATGTTACATACTTCTTTACAGTAACATATTTTAACATAGTCCTTTATAGTAGCATGTTCCTTTATAGTAATATAGTACAGAATTTTTTGTTTAAATTTCTGTGGCTATAGCAATATCACTTTTTGTCTTCTAAAAATACTTTAGGCTTCTGCCTAGATTTCTTCTGCTGCAATTCTGTTTATGGAGAAAAATAGCTACTTTTAAAATGTCCTTTTTTTCATTAGTATAAGTTTGTGATATACAATGAACACATTCATTGTGGGGACATATACACAGCACATTTTAGTCTTTATTGTGAGATTAAACACATAATGAAAAATCAAAATACATGTACATATGCATACATGAACATAAATGTAAACTCACATCCATAACCCACTTCTAAAGTCCCACCAGCAAAATCCCCATTGACTCACTGTTTTATCACTGAATAGAGAAACAATTCACCCAAGGACTATCAGACAACATTCTCAATATTTACTAAAACTGTGCATTTACTAAAATAAAGTTTTTTAGCTACTACCTTGGTTATATTAAGCAAGTTGGTTTCCAGTTCAGTATTAAATGCAAATTTCAATCAATGTGCAGGCATTGGTTGGCTGAAGAGGGCAGACACTGGCGACTGCATGAGCTAAGGCAAAAATGGACAAACAGACCAGGAGGTGGAAACCAATCCACCATAATTTGATTTCAGGAATCCTGTTAGACTTCTTCCTGCTATGTTTTTATCTAGTGGCTTTAAGAGTTAGCTGCTGCTACAAACACTGGGGTTATCTAACCAGAAGGGTAGGAAGCAGACCTCTCCTCCACAGCCCTGGAGGGTGTGATCAGTCGGAGCTGCCCCCAGATCTTCATAAACAAGGCACTTTCCCATCAAAGGTCCTCCTGGAATGGAGCTGCGGTTGTTTACACTGCTTTCTTTTTCCATTAGGTTTACTTTCCCCATGTTAAACCCTGTCAACTTTACTGGCCAGAAACCTGTCATCAGAATAGGACCGTCTGCTTTGAAGACTCCTTTTAAGAAATGTCAAGGGGCAGTAAACATAAAATAGGATCCATAGCACTACCAATGACAACAAAAACAGAGCCAAAGCTAATCAGTCTCTTCCATAAAACACCCGCTCTGTCTCCCTCTCACACACACAGTAGCAGCCCTATAAGATCTGCGCAGCGAATGTAAGCGACAGAGGAGGAAGCAGCTAAAAGAAAGAATTCCTGCTGTGTTCTCCCCTTGTGCCTCCTTCACAGTGAAAAGGGTTCAAGGAAAGAATGTTTTATTGCACACTGCTGTTCACGACCAGCAGGGCAAGTTTATTCTGCCTGGGGACACACGTGGGCAGAGTTTGGTCATCTCCATATGTTCTCAAAAAGAAACTGTCTTGAGTTTTTCAGGCCTGGACTAATGTAAAACAAGCCACACAGAGACATGACACACATACCTGGCCTACGGGCTGGGGATTTACCTCAGCGACACCCTGTCTGCCTCGAAAGCTCAAGGTCCTGAGTTTGATCCCATGTATGGGGGCGGGGGGCGGGGGGAGAAGGCAGGCTCTGAGGAACACTCCCCCCTCTTGGGCCTCACATGGAGCTGACAAGAGTGTCGTTACCATGGCCACAAGCCTGGAAGCCTGGAACCAGGTGAGGATCAGTTGATGTCAGAAGGTGAAGGCTCAAAGGGGGCAAACGAAAAGCTTCTTTTACCCCTAAGTCACCAAAGCTCCCAAGAGACTTTCCCCAGAACAGAACTAAAGCACTCAGGGATTTACAAAGAAAGAGAAAAAAAAGAAAAGAAACTGGATTTGGGGACTTGTCAAAACTGCTACAAATGCACCTTAAAGTCTGGGACCAGAATGAGACTCTGACTTCTTCTGAGGCTCCATCTACCAGGTAATTCCTACAAACAGGTGAGGCTGGCCAACAACTGGAACCCACCTGGAGCATGCTAGTATTATTATCATTTAACAGCAACCAACATTCATGTGTATGTTGTGCTTCCATTTACTCCACATTGTTTCTATGAGCAATTTCATTTCAACAAATTCAGGTGAGGAAAAGGGTAAAAGTCGCCCTCATTTCACAGCAGAATTGCTCAATAGTTTGAGAGAAAATCCCAGCTAGAAAGCAGAGAAATGAAAATGAAACTCAGGTCTTGTCTCTTTCCAGCAGACCACTGCTCTCCTGCAGAAAGCAGCCTCACCTTTTAGACATATCCTTCCCCATCCTGCTTGTTTCTCTCCAGCATGGGAGAAAGAGGCCCTTTCTTTTGATGCATGTAACTCATGCATGGCTGCTGCTCAGCAAATGGCTTCTGGAATGAGGAGCACTTGTGTATGTGCCATTCCAACGTACCCGCACTTTTCCTGCCCTGGGTGAGGCACTTTGGGGCTACATAAGTCTAACACAGAATATTAAACAGACCAAAACACCAGGAAGGAACGCAGATGTGCATGTTCCTGTGTGCACACAAATGCCAGCTGGCTTCTCACACCTGACATGTGCCCCCCTTCCCAAACCTTGTGCTTTTCTCAACACGACGGTCAGTCTGTATAAGCTATGCCACCTAGCTGCCAACCACATCCCTGGTAACTCTAGTTAATCTTTAGCTTCACGCTTCTATTTTAACAACAGGTTCCCCCAAGCCATCCCTGTTTTAAGGTCAAATGATGTTGTGCCAATGGCAGAGTCTGAGGATTTCTGTTGTGCTAGAATCAACTTGCTGGTCCCTACCTCTCCCAGGGTGTTAACAGGCATTTGGCCCATTCTGCTCCTCCTCGGCCGTTCTCTCCCACACTCATTCCTGCCAGCTTCAAAGAATCCCAGTGGCAAAAGAAACACCCTAGATTAAAAGACAAAATAAAACAAAATCCTTGCAAAAACC
Organism: Heterocephalus glaber; assembly: GCF_053883595.1. Taxonomy (NCBI): domain Eukaryota; kingdom Metazoa; phylum Chordata; class Mammalia; order Rodentia; family Bathyergidae; genus Heterocephalus; species Heterocephalus glaber. Next base: position 20,040,947 of record NW_028258364.1, read on the forward strand.
TGCTGATAGTGGAACTCAGCTCTAGGTGGGAACCAGGAGTAACTCACTGTTAACACCCCAAATCCCAGCAGGGAACAGCCAAACCCATCTCCCTAATTATTTCCAGAAGTTTTAAAATCCATGATAGGTCATTATTACTCACCACTCAATACTTAAGTAAATGAATGAATGAATGACTATGATTATTCTATAACATGACCTATCAAATTCTTACTGAACATTCTAAATTACTAGAAGAGCAAAAGATCAATGACTATTCATTGATCTTTTTTTCTAATTTATTCTTTAGTGGCATATACACCTTTAAAGCCATGCTTATTTGCCTTGTTACTGTCACTTAAATGTTTTATTGTTTACAAAACTTTTCTCAACTATTTTTATGGCTTGCTGCCACGTGAGCAATGCAATATGCATGTAGATACTAATAATGAAAGTAACACTAGCACTTTATCATTTCAAGGATCACACTCCTCCAAGTCAGTTCTAATGTTGTTTATTTCACTATACCTTTTCACTAGTAGACGAACCATTTTAAAGTTTATTTCTTCCTAAATTCTTCAACTTCCTGAGTATTTGTCTGATTTCCCCTATTACCTCCTTTCTTACCCTTTTATTCCTAATATCCCCCTTTCCACCTTACATTACTATGAAGCACAACCTAAAGCCAGCATTTACTTCCTGACCTCCAAAATGAAAAAGACTCATAAATTTAAAAAAGGAGAAAAAGTTCTCATTACTACTTTTGAACTCTATGAACAAAAGTTATGTTTCCAGAGAAGATAAGCCTTTAACCTACTTTGACAACTAAACAATGGTTTGTACATATTGTGCTCACAATTTTGTTTTCTATCATTAGATGGGAAAAGTAGAGAAGTACACTATTAAAAATGCTATGGCTTTTTATTTTTTTATTAACCACTCTAATGCAATAGAAACATGGCGGGAGCCCTCCTTAGAAAACATGAAGGGGAAAAATGGGGAGTTATATGGCTCAATGTTGGATTATTAGTATTGACACTGCTATTACTCAGTGATCATCTGGAAATTCTACTCTTACTGTTCCCTGTAATGCTTTTTACATCTCCATTATCTTCCCCGACCACAGTGAAGCCATTCACAAGCTATGAACAGAGCTCACAAAATCCAGGATTGTTTATATACCAGCTGCAGCATGGAGACACAAAAAGGTCTAAATGGGTGTTGTCTAACCTGTTTTCGTGTTTTCTCTGCTTATTTCTTCCCAAGCTCTTAGCAAACAGGTAGTTAAACATTTGGGACCAGTTACTTAGCTTGCTGTGCAGTCACAGGACTGGTCCACACCGAGCACTCAGTACTTTGAAGGACACCTTTGGTTTGGATCTGTTTCACCGGGTTGGGGCCCAGGTCTCAGGTGTCTCACAAAACCAAAGGAGGACATCGGCCATGTGGCAGACCTCTGTAATCCCATCTGCTCCAGAGGCTGAAGTAGAAAGACTGAAACTCGAGGCCATCTGGGGCAACCTTGGGAGACTCTGTCTCAAAATCATTTTTTTTAAAAAAAGGATTAGGGACATAGCTCAGTGGTAGAGCACCTAGCATGTTGCAAGGCCTTGGATTTGATTCCCGGTACTAGGAAAAGCTAAAAGGAAACAACAACAACAACAATCCCCCTAAGCAAGGACTTCATTCCTTGCTCTGGTCACCTGAGGCACAGTGCACACAAATGTGAGGTTAAAGGATTCTCTATTTGGCTGCAGTGGACTCAGGAAAAGGAAAAGAGAAGAGAGGTCCCTGAACTGGTCCCTCCCACTTCTCCCTAACTCCACCCTTGCTGCTGGAGTGGTCTTATTTCCAGAGCAACTTAGCCAAGGCAGGAGCGCACATGGAGAGAAACCTAGAATTTTGAAAATATTTCCAATTTCTTTTCTTGTCTCTCACACAAGAGCAAGCTTACCCCACTAGTACCTTGCAATTTTAATTCATAAGGCAGTTTCAAAATAAAGGATAAGGTACCCATGCCACCTAGAAACACCTCAAATCCTACCCACTAGGTATAGCTACTGCCTTCATTAAAAGTCACATCTTCTTGGCAATGGTGGCCCCACCCTTTTTCATTGACTTACATCTGTTGTCATCTGTCCTACAGATCAGATTGCTTTTTAGACCTCTACCATTTTCTGCCAGTGAAAAATTCACGCCTTCTCCTTTAACTACTATGGGCTAAATCTACTTTACTGAAGGAAATTCGGGCCCTAAGTAAAACTCATGTAAACTTTCCATTTCACTGTGATGTTTTCTTTTCTTGGATTCAGTGCAAGTCTTTTCTAATCTAAGAAATGACTCTTAAAGGCCCTCCATCCCTATTTGTTTTCTAATTTAAGAGCATCTCTCTGTACATACACAAAACATCAAAAGCGCCAGTGCTGTGTCCAGAGCTGTGGGGCACAGGGAACAGCTGATCTCAGCCGAGGGTTGTGACCTCCACCCTCCCTGAGTGGGCTCCTCCTCCCAGGGTGGCCGTGTGGCCCGTTCCCTTAGCATTCGCTGCAGCCTGTCTTCCTCCAATTCCACTTTGATACGCACACATGTTTGGGCTCTAACGCTCAGCAGTTCATCTCCAGCATCAATTTCCTTCATGTTCTTTTGTCTCAGGACAGAGTTCAACAACACACTGTCTGGTTGTCAAAATGCTTTAATGCTTTCCCATGGTTTAGACCAATGATCTCAGCATCTAAAGGAGAACAGAGAGGACTAGGAAATTACAACCATCCTTTATGAAAAACAAGAAAGGCATCTAAAAGAGCAAATATTTTATGATTTGCTCAAAGTATGGACAAATGAGAACAAAAGTACCAGTTTTTCAGCTCTTGTAGACATGCTTAATTCACCCTGTTACTCTCGTGTGACTATACAATAAACAGAAATGGATACGTCAAGTACAGGTGCAAATTCCCTATGATGAGGGTTACCATTACACATACCTAAAATGTACCAATCAATGTTTGGCTTAAAAATAAATACATACATACATACATCCAAAAGAAACGGAACCTGAAGCACATACAGATGGAGAAGGAAAGAGAACATGAATGGACTATTTCCCTAGGGATTTTCTTCTTTTTGATTCTGCCCCTGTTGACTCATTTAGGAAAAAGGAATGAAAATACAAAACAGACCCTTCTACATTAAATCCCCTACATTAAAAACTTCCGGTCTTTGGACACAGTTACAGTCAGGCTCCTGGCTTTCTGATGTTCTATTGTACAGTGTGGTGTCTATGGAAAAGAGAAATGCATGTATATGAAAGAGCTAGGAGAGATGCCTTTTAATGTTTCACCCCAAGGAAAGGGGAAATGTTTGACTATCTTGATTTGCTCATACATTTATCAAAACATCACACAGGTAGGGTGTGCTGGCACCTGCCTACAATCCCAGCACTCAGTAGGCTGAGGCAGGATGGTTGTGATTTTGAGGTCACGACACAGCTATCTCGTGAGTTCAAGCTTACCCTAGGCTACATAGCAAGCTTCTTTAAAAAAAATAAACTAAAAAGGGAAAGAAAAACATCATACTGTACCCCATAAATCTGAACAATTATTATGTGTCTGTTAAAACTAAAACTTCCACTTTGTATGGCTACCCTAGCTTTGCAGAGATCATGTTCCCCAGCTGTAATCCGAGTTTGGTACTGTCTTCTCCATCCTCCGTTTAGTAGCACTCTATATACTCATCCTGCTACAATATCCCATTGTAATCCAGAGAGAACTCCTTGAGTAATATCTGCCTGGACACTCTTATTTGGGGATTAGTACTGTTCTATTTAATTGTTGTAAACAATGCTGCCATGAGAAACTTTATTCCTTCCAGTTACTTGTGGTGTGTCCTATGGCATTTAGGCTAAGTAAAATTTCAGCTTTTTAAAATTATTAGAAAATTCTTCTCTGAGTACACTGCCCCAGACTTATAGTGGCATCAATACAATGTAAGTGAACATGCTTCCCCACATACAGCTCAGTGTTGGCTTTTTAACTTCCATTTATTTTTTCCCTATTCCTAATTTGCTGTTTGTTGTTGTTGTTTCTGGTACCAGAGATGGAACTCAGGACCTTGCACTTTCAGGGCAGGCGCCAGAACCACTGAGCTGAATCTCCGGACCCCGCTGTTTGTTTTTGTGCTGTTATTGTTGTTCTGAACCCTCAGATAGATACTGTACAGAATCCTTTCCTTGTCACCCCATTTCCCAGTGTGGCGCATCTGACAATGAAAACAGGACACGAACCCACATGGGAATGACTCCCAGTTGCTCAGACCCTGCGTGGCCTTCGTGGAATGTTAGAGTGCTGTTATTAACTTCTGTGATTCATGCTAAAGACATGAGGTCAGAACACGAATGGTAACAACAGGGCAGTAACAACAGCAGCGAGCATTTAGATCATACTCGCTATGTTCTAGGCGCTCTTCTAAGAGCTTCTATAAACCCTACCTTGAGTAAGTGCTCAGTTAGAACAACACTGCAATAGGTTATACAGCAGTGTTATCCCACTTGACAGTTGAGATCAACCAATTTTCTCAAGCTCAAATGGCTACTAGGCACAGAGTCAGAAATTAAAATTAGCCTGACTCTTCCACAAAGCCGCGACCCTATGTAGAAAGGCTTTACTTAAAGAATACTCAATTCAGGGCTGGGGATTTAGCTCAGTGGCACCTCATCTGCTTCGAAAGTGCAAGCTCCTGAGTTTGATCCCCTGTTCCAAAAAAAAAACAATACTCGGTTCATCTGCTCCCAGAGTCTGTGGCTACGTGTGTGATCCTGATATAGGGGTATGTTATGGGGATGACATATGGACCTCTAAATGATATAAGGGAAACATAACTCTTAACCTGCTGGATATCTGATATGCCAAGTTTGTGTTTTCTAAAATCGAAGAACAAATTCAAGGAACAATGGAGGTTAAGAGTGGGAAGTATTTACTGAGAGAAAGCTTCACCTAGAAAGTAGGTTACCCTTGGACCCCGCTTCTCAAGGGAGTTTTATAGACCAAAGCCAGGAGGTGAGGCAGGTACAAGGCAGGACAAAACTTTAGACAACTAATAAGATTACAAGTATAATCGCTTAGGTAATACTGACCCAACGGAAAATCACAAGGTGGGTATAAGGTGGGACAAAACTATGGTCAACCAATAAGATTACAAGTATAGTCGCTTATGTAATATTGATTAAACAGGGATCAAATGGGGAAGCAAGTCACCCAGCAAGCTTATAGGTAACAGGGAATGAGCAGGTCTTTCCTTGCAAGGAATGAGCTAGGGAGGTTTTGGTCCCCATCCAAGGTGACTGATGTCTCTTTAGAATGTCAATCACTGCTGTTCATCCCAGGGGGGTATGAGTGTGGTCATTTGTCTTTGTTTTGAAGCCTCCAGCCACAGTTGTAGTATTTTCTTATGTTCTCCATTGACTCTCCACTGGCCCAGCCCTGTTTGATTGCCTATATTTTAAGTACCTTAGCTGTCTATAATAATCCCACCAATCCTCATCCGGGCTTTCTTCAGGAATTGGACAGGAGGCCTTCTCTGAGGAAAAGCCAGCACTTGGTGAGCTGAAGAACCCCAAGAAGCCCTTCAGAGACCACTGCTCACAGCCAGGCACAGGCCTGAGCCCCTCTGTCACCTCCATGCCCTCAGTGGGGCTGCTGTAGGGGAGAGGGGAGTTTTCTCAAGGCCTTGCAACCCTGGGCAAGAGAAAGGCTGAGCTTTCTCCCTATTCTGCTGCTTCAGCAAAGTTTGGTCCTTGGGCAGAAAAATCTCAAAGCACACAAGTTCTTGTTCTGGAAAACAAGCTAGGTGAACTCTATAAACCAGAGGAGGATGGTTAATTTAAGAAAAAAAAAAAGGACAAAGCTGCCTCTGCTAAAGGAAATCATACAAACAAAAACAATGAGCCCATTAGGCAGTGCCTATGAGGTATTTAGACCCTGAGAACTTTGAATGCAGTGGAGAAAGGGCTCTCGACTAATTCTGGGGCTTGTTTAGTCTGCTTGTCTCAAATCCTAGGTAATCATTTTAATCATCGTTATGGTCAAAACCCGGTTCTGGGGATTCAATGGACCTTTCAAAGAGCAGGGCAGGCCTGGCCCGGCCCACCCCAGATAAGTCTTCCCCTCTCCAAGGACCACAAACTTCTCTTTATTAAGGCTCTCCACAAGATTGCAAGATCGTAAGCAAGTAGAAAGTAGAGCCTAGTTTTATTTCCTGTCTCTTCAAAGCAAACTGTTAGCTCCAAAAAGAACAGTGAGGTATCATCTCTGTTGTTATTGCTATCTCTGATTCATAGGTCATTTTGGGAATGAAAACTTAAAGAGGGGAAGTCAGATTGCATTTAAAGCCTCTCGTTTCCCTGATATAGACCCTAAAACCTTGTGACCAGTTAACAGGGCCCTTCCAAGTGCAAGAGGACTTTTACAGAATCTTCAAACTCCACCAACTAATCCATCTAACAGTCAAGGGAACATATTTCCCAAATTCTAATCCAATAGAAGGGGAGCTGGATTGGGGGAGGGGAGAGTTAAGAAAGCAAACTCTCTCTAGGCCACCTACTCCCACCCTCCCAGAGGTTCAGATGCCAGGGGAGGCATGGTCACCTCCAATTAATGTGTCATTGCTCTTTTATATCCCAGCCAGGAAGGCCTGGCTGCTCCCAGTCTGGGAGGGTACAGAGCAGTAATTGTCACTTAGCCACTTAACTCCCAGCGCACAGCTCTCTCAATCCTGTGGTTTATCTCTCTGCCAATTAACTGCTGTCCTTTGCCTTTCCGTGTGTGCTGTCAGGGCCAGGCCCAGGCCTGGTCCACAGCAGAAAAGGAAATCCTGGGCCAGTGCCTGGTGGAGCCGAGCTCATCCTTGAAGCACTGCAGGGGCTGCAGAGGTGTCCTCGAGAAGCAGCAGCCCCTGGGCTTCTCCTTAAAGGCCCACTGCCTCTCTACCACACTCTGGCTGTGCTCCGTGAAAATCTGACCCAAACGCCATGTGGATGATGATGATGATGGAGGCACAGGCAGGGTGTGGTGGCTCAAGCCTCTAATCCCAGCCTCTCAGGAGGCTGAGACAGGAGGAAGCTGGGTTCAAGGCCATCCTGGGCAATTTAGTGAGACCTTGTCTCAATAATAATAACAATAATGATGGTGATATTAGAGCAACTGCTCAGCATGACTGCAGACAAGTGGAGAAAGTAGCAGGGATTATCACAAAATATTATTGCAGAATCAAGGCAGGCATAGCCTACAAACAGGAATACAGTAAAGTTTGGTCTCACAGCTCTTCTTTGGGATGAGATTTCCATACAAGGTGTTTATCCACCTATAACTGGGACCTCAGGTGTGGGGGACATGTGCATTTTCTCAGGCAGTGCTGAGTTAAAATATCTAGAAATTATATTTGTATTCTACTGTTATAGTGTAGGTTAGTGGCAAATTGTATGTTAAAGTCAACAAATTTTATTTTAAAAAGAAAAGGACTCCTTATAGGTACAACCAGATGCAAATCCTTAAATCAGAAAAAAAGAAAGAAAGAAAGAAAGAAAAAGAAAGAAAGAAAGAAAGAAAGAAAAGGATAAAAATCGCTTGCCAAACAGTGTATTCAGATTTTTGGGTTCTACAAAGGTTGTTCAGTATAAACCTCGTTTTTTTTCAAATATTTGGTTTACTCTGTCTTCATGAGCCCTGTTTGAGCTTTTATCCCGGAAGGTTGAAAACTCCCTTGGCACAGGCAGCCTATTGACCAAAATGTATCAACCCAGCCCGAGTCTCCCACTGGAATGCCCGTGTTTTAAATCCTGACCAGGAGGGAAAGAGAGGCGGGGAAATGTGACCTCTGAAAACAGCTCCTGCCTGACACAGCGTGAGGCTGCCCCTTCACCCCGCAGCAGCAGCAAGCTCCCTCTGCCATTCCATCCTCCGGAGCCCCAGCACCCACAAGAGGAGGCCCCCAGCCGGAAGAGTCCTCTTCTAGCTGGATCCCCACACCCTGTCTCTAGGTCTAAAATAAAACTCGGAACTTCTCTGCCAATGAGCTCTGCCAGGCCTGATGACGCGGCAGTGCCGTCAGTTCTATTTGCAGGCCAGGCCCCTGCGCTCGGGGCTTCATCCAGGTAAGGCGGAATCGGGGAGGGAGCAGGAGGGAGCGGGGAGGAGCCTTCAGAAGTCGGACCTGTCCTCCTTCTTCCCCTGCACACGCGAGAGCTGGGCAGGTGCCAGCGCGATTGTACACAGCGTCGCGGGCCGGGCTGTGCGAAGAGGCCTAGCCAGGCTCATTGCTATCCTCGGGCTACGTGCTCCCCACTGAATACCAGAGGGGGTAATCTGTTCAGCACGTAACAAAGAAAAATCACAAGTAAAATGAGCTAAGCAACAGCCAGGGAGACCCAGCTTTGTTCTCCCTCACCACCTCCTAGCCTTCTAATTAGGAAAAAAATCTTAAATTTGGAACCAGTTCGCTCTTTTCTTGCTCATTTCAGACATCACCTTCACCCACCCCTAGTGACTAGAGTGTTTCGAAAGGATGGAGCATGGCCCCTAAATAGCTGGTGGCCTCAGGATGAACTTCCTAATTAAGGACCCCCCCAAAAGTAACTTTTCCTTTCAGCTCTGTGTTTCTAAAATTCTGCTTCAAACTGAACCAACTATTCGAACACCGCTGTCTTTGTCGCCCTGTCTCTCCCTGTCCCTGCCCCCCCCCCCCCCTCGGATCGATAGCTGCCTCTCTGGGTCATGAAGTGGGCAATAAACTATGCTTTTTCTTTTGTCTCAAAGCCAAAAGACACTCAGGAAGAAGCCAGTTCCTCTCTTCCCGCCCTCTGCGTGTGATTGGCAGCCAGTTCAGGTCTGGCAGCCAGCCACGTGGCTGAGACCAGCATGTGGGCCAATCGCCGCGCCCCTCCGAGCGCCCTCCCGCCCCCACACTCCCGGAAGAGCAGTCTTTCCAGAGCTTGGGCTGCAGCCACCAACCACCCCTAGGGCTGCCTTGGCTCCAGACCTCAAGCCCGAGCCCCACCTCTTTCTCAAAGGACCTCACAGAGTACCTGCCCTTGGAGCTTAACAAGCCTTTCCTCCTTCATTTGTCAGATTCAAGTTGACTCACTGCCAAGAACCTTTGCTCCTTCCTACCTTATCTATCCCCCAGCAATCCCAGTCACTCTTTCCAGCATTCACAGAGCAAAATTCCCAGATTCCCCAAGACCACCATGAGGGCCTGATCACCACAGACCTGCTGTGTATACAAAGCTGAGCACATTCTTTTCCTCTCTAAGGTGATCATCAGATTTGTGACTCTACTTTGTGCTTGGGGCCGGGGGACATATTAACTGCCCCTCTCCTCACCTGCATCCACCTGTGAGCTTTAAAACTTTTACCTCACACCTGTTTCTCAAATCCAGCTCTCAGAATCCAGAGCTAAGACCACAGCCCTAGTTCAAGTTCAAAGCCATCCTCACTACCTCCCTTGCTCCCTGCCAAGAGGAAGCTAATACCTAAGTCTGACTCCCATCGCCTCCAGGGCCCCTCTGCCCGGCACTCCAAGCCCCTCGGCTGACATCTGAGCTGCAGCCCTCTCACTGTCATCCCACCCCTCCCTGCACCAAGGCCCAGCTCACAGGAAGCCCCCAACCTCATGGCAGGGTCTTCCCTTCCCAGAGTGCACCCCAACCCTCATGCCTGGGTCTCTGCTCAGGGGCTCCAGACCAGGCTGAGCTGTTCTTCCTTGCTCCTGTGATGCTGCAACATCTTGTCACTGCATAAGGTAAGGGACGGTGTCACATTTCTCCGCAGAGTCGTGAGCACCTGTTACACTCAGCAGCAACTGGGAAGCTGGATTTGTGCTTCCAGATTACAGTTAATGCCATCTATTACTCACCACAGGGCAATCAATACCTCAGTCTCAGTCAGATCCAGGCTAGTGTTATCTATTTAAAGGCAGCAGACTCCCAGACACCAAAGATTGTGTCCAGGTAACATATTTTGTCTCACAACTTGTATACTCTGGGACATTTAACGTGATGGAGTGGAAGATGATGACGATGACAATGACGTCAGCCATGACAGGAAACCGGAGCTGACCAGACATCCCTCTGTTCTCCGTAGCTGCTTAAAACAGTACATGATGAGTCACAGAGTGACAGCTCACTTATCTTGAAACCTTGACGAACCAGAATCCAGCCCGGAACATCAGTGAAACATGCTTCTGAAAAGCCAAAATGTGTACCAGAAAGTCCACACCGTGGGGCTGAGACGGAGCATGGGAATGGGGCCATGTGGTCCATGTTTACAGCCTGTCCTTGCTCTACATCCACCTGGATAACTGGAGTGATCTCATTTCCCAGGCACACAGCAAGTTAGACATCAAATACGGGAAGTGGGCTGGAAAGAGTGTCCCAAGCTCCCATACAGTGGTAGCAGGACAAGGATTCACCATGCCCCACAGCGGGGACTCAGAGGATACAGCAGCCTGGGACAGTTCATGTTTAGGGAGAACACAGCAGCAAACCCTAATGTCACCACCACACATCTAGAGATACAATATTCCCCCCCACAGTGATAACTGAGATAGCAAGAGAAAGAGTAGAGGTCTACACAACATGCTCTACTTACAGAGGAATAATGGTGGCTTTTTTTGGTTTTTTTTTTAAAAAAAGCTTTAGGGCCAGGGATTTAGCTCAGTGGTTTTGCCCCTTGCCGTGCAAGCACAAAGACCTGAGTTCAATCCCCAGTACCAAAAAAAAAAAAAAAAAAGCTTTAGCACTTATTGAAGTAGAGTGTCTTTATCTGGAAATTTTAGATACTACTGAAATACCTGACCAATGAGCAGTTGCTTAACTGTATCCAACTTGGAATTGTTGAGCAACCACACCATAGGCCCTGCCTGTCAACTAAGAGTGTGCAACCTAAAACAACTCAATCCCCCAGAGAACACATTTGTCTACACAATTTTATTTTAAAATGCAATGCAATAGAAAACCTTATCTGCCAAAAAATTACTAAATGTAGCATGTTCCAACACCTCTCCATCCATGCAAAACAGGAATGGACTTAGATTTTAATTTAGGGCAAGAGCATGAGAGGTGAGTATTTCAAGACAGGTCCTGCTTGGGAAGATGTTTTCTTTTGGTCTCTTTCTTCTGTCCTCTCTCCCTCTGCCTTTCACCACCATGTGCTGGACACCTCAAGTGCACAGGAGCATCTCAGATGAGGGACGTAACCTAAGACTAGGTTTGCTCACTCTGCAGAGTCACATCCTTGTCATTTTCTTGGTGGTTCAGGGAGATCCAAGGAAATGGAGTGTAAGACAGACCTGGTTATTTTTCACCAAAGACAGGAGTTTAAAATGGGAGTAAACAAAAATGGCCGTTGGAGTAGCAAATATTAAATGGAAAACTTTGCAAAACAGAAGATTGCAAGAAGGAATGAAAAAAGAAAAGTAGTAGAGTGGCCAAAACAAGAAACTAGTGGGATTAATCCCAGCACTCTGGGAGGCTGAGGCAGAAGGATCACAAGTTTAAACCCAGCCTGGGCAACTTAGGACTTACAAGACCCTGTCTCAAATTTTTAAGTAATAATAATAGTAAAAGGGTTGGGTCATTGTGAAGGCCCTGGGTTCAAATTCCCAGAAAGAAAGAAAAAGAAGGAAGGAAGGAAGGAAAGAAGGAAAGAGAGAGAGAGAGACAGAGAGAAAGAAAGAAAGAAAGATAAATCCTGTAAACAGTATCAAAGAGTTAAGAACAGAGAATGCTGGGAAAGCTGCTCAAGAGTGGCCACTCATCTGATCGTTCCTGCAAAACTGGAAATTTCACAACTGCATATCCTAGCTCACTTTTCTTCCCAGTGACCAGAAGGAAGTGAGTCCTTTTAAAGGATGGGAGAAGTTAGCACAATAGTCTCAACGTTGTGTTTCCACCAAATGTTTCTAAACCGCCTATCACTGGTTTGGGATTTTGTCAAGCTGCCAGTATTAGGAAACTTATCTTACAACATTTTTATTTAAAGCTCAGAATCTTCAAGTCTTCCACGTAGTTTTTCTCCACAACTAAGTATTATACCAGGCAGAAATAAACACTAGTCATTCATTTATTCAACATTTACTGAACAAGTATTCTGTGCTTGGTCCAGGGAGCTTTAAGAAATCACATATTTTCGAAACTGGCTGAGTTCTATTTTGCACATGTGGTGTATGGTGATTTACACCAAAAAATATCCTGATAAAGAATATTTGTAGTATACTCAAAAGGTTTAGTAGAACAATCCAGGCTTGGGTCCTAGCTGTGTGACATGCAAGCTGCATGTCCTGGGCCAGTTATTTAACTTCTCTAGACACCGATTTCTTCATCTGTGACTGCAGTGAAACCTATTTCACCGTCATTATGACGATTAAATGAGATACCAGATGTCAAGCATTTAACAGAATCTGGCACGTGGCAGTTAAGCATTCCCTCAACTGTGTGTCGGACTGGATTCTAGGTACCAAGTCAGCAAGAGAACAGAACCAGGACCCCTCCTCTCTCTCCTCACCCTGCACCTTAGCATCCACAGTAACTGTCCAGGGCTTTGCGAACCTGTGAAAAGGAAACCAGGTGGATGCCATCGTTCTGTTTAAGATCCTATTGCAAGGTGTCCAAAAGACTGCACTTTCAAGGGAGATCAGCTGACAGACACACATACCCATGCGAAGACTATGTGAGTCTGTGACTATGTCCACCTGGGACCCCAAAAGGAAAGGGCTGAAGAGATCCACACCCAGCCTTAGGTAGAAACCATTTAAGAAACACTGACTGCTGTCTCTTGCCCTTTTGCTCTGAAAAGGAGAAAGGTGATTTAATAGAAGGGGGTGTAGCTCTATGCGAAGGAAGTTCCCAGAGGAACTGCTCCATTGTTTCTCCTGCTCTTTGACTCATTTTTTACTTTTCCTCTCTATTCCTTCCCAGCCTTCCCTCAATGTCTTGGTGTGTTCCATTTGGGACACAATAGATTCTTTGTTTATGAAATTCTAATGTGCAATAAAATCAGCTATTAGGGCAAGAATAGTTTATGCACAAAATATAAGGACTGAAGCCAGAAGAGGTAGTGCACCTCTATGATCACAGCACTCTGGAAGGCTGAGGCAGGAGGACTGCCTTTCAGAGTGAGTCTGGGCAATTTAGCAACTCAGTGAGATTGTTTCAAAACCAAAAATTAAAAATAAGAGAGCTGAAGATGCAGGTCAATATGATCAGTCTTCAGTACTGGGGGGGGGGACAGTATGGTTGACATGAGTTGTGTATTTCAAAGTATTTTCTTATCTATAACATTTCAGTTGATAGAGTTGATAAAAAAAATTAGCTAAAAGCCTTAAGTGTCTAGAAAACTCTATTCAAGCCAGAAGCATGTGATTGATATGCACGCTTCAGGAATAAAACATTTTTAATGCCTCAAACATAATCCAGAGTTGTTTGTTTTTGTTACTGGCACAAGCATCCACCCAGTCTCAACAGTAAGAAACTTCTGGTTATTTTCCGAGGTCAAGGCAGTGAGATTTGCCGGAAGTCAGGGGCACTCTAACTCACTTGGCTCTGAACAGGCTGTCAACCCTGTTCCCTCCTCTGTGTCCACTCTCAAGGAGGTTTTTAAATGTTTCCAAGTCTCATTGACTTCATTTGGAAAAATGGGACTTCTGAGAGGACTAAATTGAAGGACACAAGCAGGGGGTCTGAATGCACGTTAGGCATTCAGAAAAAGGTGTTTCCCCTCCCTCCCCGCCCCCAACATGCCACCCTCAAAATCTTTCCTTCCCCACACTGTTGTTACAGCTCTCCTGGACCGCTGCCCTCCCACTGGTTTTTCAGCCTCTTGACTCCTTCAAACCACCCCAAACCTGCTATTAGAAATAGCACTCAAAAAATCAGAAATGTAACCATGGCTCTCCTTGCCACAAATCCTGCTATGGAGATCACATTCGGAGCAAATCTGCATTCAGAGCAAAGTCCACATGCAACCCATCTGTTCAGCCTCACTTCCCTCAACCACGCACCCCTGCCCCTCAACGACCGAGGCCTCCACGTTCCAGGAAGGCAGTCATTGTTCCCGGAACGCGCCATCTGCTCTGGGGCACTGACTCTGCTGCCCCCCTCCTGGGCGACACCCCTCCACCCCTCCCATCTGCATCTGCAGAGACCACTGTCGCTTAGGAGCTCAGTTCCAGCTCCATTTCCTCTTTGAAAGGCTCCCTGACTTCCTTGGCTGGCCCCGGGACACGCCACTCTACAGCAGTGATGCCTTTCTCAGAGTTATTACTTGAGCTTTGTGTTCTACAGTCACCATATCCACAGTGGTCCTTCTCCACTAGATTCTCCTCCACTAGTTCTTCCACGGCCGACCGAATACCGAATATCACTCTTGTTAAAAAAAAATTACCCTCAAATAGATACTTTCTGGAACTGAAAGGATAGAGTGAGGATAGAAGAGACTCTAAAAAATATCTTTATGAACAGACGAATTTCTTAGTAGAGAAAAATCCTTCTCTTATGACTGATGAGTCTATTTCCCTTCCCTTGAATGTGAGCTTCCTTAACTACTTGAACAGAGGATGGAAGTGGTATTATACCATTTCCCAAACCTAGTTATTTAATAGGACTAACAGCTTTGGCCTTTGTTTTTTTAGAACCCTGAGATCCCCTTTAGGAAATATGATTCTCCTCGTGGAGGGGTTCCCATGATACAGGGGGAGGCACTCAAGGGAGCTCAGCCTTCGAGGGATCCTTGCCAAGGTGCCAGGTGGGTGAGAAAGGCCACACTGGGCCCTTCAGACCATTCCAGCCATTGACTTGCCTTCAAATGACCACAGCCAATGCTCCACTGGGACAGATAACTTCAGAAACCCCTGGTAAAACCCTGTACCAGAAGCCATTCTGTCCTTTACCACTCTGTCCTGGGCAGGTGATGAAGAGATCCTCACTCTCATTTGTCCAGCCTCCAAGTGGGTAGATACACCCATGATGACAAGAGGAACAAGGTTATGGGTGGAAAACACCTTCAGTTCACTGGCCAAAAACCACTTAGGCTAACTCAAGGTGCTAGCATTATTTTGAAGATAGCGATTCTCATGTGTAAAATAGCCTAAATCAGTCAATGCAGCTCCATATGTTGGGTCAGCCAAGCGGGTGTTTGACATTTGCCAGATTTCTTCCCTTTTATCATCGGTAAGGTAAAGCAAATAGAACCACACTAAGATGAGTGGAGAATCTGACTCATTTCTGAAGGAGACAGAACAGGTGTTGAAGTCAGAAAATAATCATCTGTGTCATAAGTCTGGGTCTTCCACAAGACAAATGAAAACAGGCAAAATGTGGTGGGAAACTTGAAACTTACATGTGCAATGATCTGTGTTGTTCCAACACTAAGTGCTCAGCAAAAAGCCAGGGTGAATAGTGAATAGACTCCATCCCGTTTTCACGGGCATGAACTCTCCCTCCATCTATCAGGAAGCATCAACTGCATTACATCACTTATTCTTATGCAATCACCCTACAGTGTAGGACCAATTTCTACCCCCATCTTAAAGTTGGGGAAGTGGGGAGGCCCAGAGAGATTTTGTAACTCTCCTGCTTTGGTCTGCCTTGCTGCCATAACAAAATAACACAGAGTGGCTTAAATAACAGTAATTTATTTGCTCCTAATCTGGTGGCTAGAAGTCCAAACGCAAGGTTCCAGAGCAGCTGGCTTCTCCAGAGATCTCTCTCTCTCTCGCTTGTAGACCTTTTCTCTGTGCATGCTCTTCCGTGGTACCTCTTCTTCTAAGGATTCCTGTCATACTGGATTAGGCTTCCTTAGGACTTCATCTTACCTCAATTACCCCCTTCAAGGGCCTCTCTCCAAATACAGAGCAACACAATTCAGACCAGAACAGCTCCCCAAATCACCAAGCCCATTAGTGGTGCAGTTGGGCTGTGCACCCTGGCTCCTGCTACTTCCTAGGGTTCCCCAGTTGTTGTCTGTGTTGCTTCCCTACACCCCCACCAGCTCACTAGGCATCCACAGGAAACAGCCTCATGTAATTTACCCATTTCTCAGAGTTAAGAGACTGAGGGCCAGAAAATGGAAGTCAAGAAGGGAAGGAAATTGAAGCCATAGAAAGACAGGCATGAAATCCAGACAAACTGGGCAGGAAATGCAGCTCACACCCAAGCCCATTCTTTTATGGCCAAGAGCCCCCCTCCCTGTCCTCCCGATGCTGGCTTCATTGTATGGGCAGGAAACTCCCCACCCTCCTCTCAAACGCTGAGGAAGGACCAATTTTTGCTCTCCTCCTGGAAGTCACCCACAGGGCACACAATTCAATCACAGGCTTTTGGCAAAACTACAAGATAATATAAAATTTAATTTTTTCATCACATTTTTGGAACCAAAAAAAATTCATAGACCTTCTTGGAGTGCTATATAGTTCATAAATGTAATTAATAAAGATTTTCTGATTAGTTAGAATATGTTAAATCCAAAAAAAGCAAGACCCGACTTTCTCCTTCGTCCAGATAATGCTGAGAAGCATCTTGTATTATAAGGCACAAGCTTTCAACTATATTGGATTTCCCTTTTAAAAGGAACAATAATTTAAAGTGGCTGCTAGCAGAGAATTGTTAGGTACATTTAAATGGGTATTTGTGTTCTGAAAATCCTAATTGGAACTCTTTTATTGTTGTTGTTTATGTATGTGTTTGTTTTGGTTCTGAGGGAGACTGAGGTTCTTTTGTGCATTAGGAAGCCTTTCATCTAAAATTCTAGTTTCTCATAAAATTAAACCAGCATATTAGAGATATGACTTTATATAAAGCATTAAAACACACTCGAGTATTGTTTTAAAGAGACAGGAAATATCAAGATGGTTTTTCTATCTCAATCCTTCTGTAACAAATAAGGGACATGGCAAGAGCCGTGGACCTTGGAAAGAAATGGAATCTGTGCTGTCCATTACCTGTTTCTTACTCGTCACCTTCCTGGTCTTTGCCAGATGGTCAAGCCTTGCCAGCTACCCCTAAAACATGGCTAGTGAGGTAAAAAGTCTGCTTCACCTCAGTTCTGTTAGCTACTACCACAAAAATACTAACACTGCATCCTTCAGCTTCACTGAGCAAAACTGAATTTTGGCTTACAATCCAGCACATTCTAATGGCCAGGAAATAGCTTGAATAAGAATATTTCTCCACTCTTTTCCCAGTAAAAATACAGTATACAGTACTGAACACATCATATCAGTAACTCCTCTCAAATAGAGGTGCTCTTCTGATACTAAAAACAATAGTAATAAGTTTTTTTAACATACAATACTTTAAATTAAAGAATCAAAGCATTATTATAAACCCCTGTTTTACCAACCAAGGGGCTTTAAAATTACACACATATTTTAATGTGTATATTTTAATGTTTACAGTATCATCCTTCATCTGAGATATTAATTCAAAGACTTTTTAGCTTTTCTCCCTAAACTTTCCAAGTGGGAGCAGAGGTCCCCGAGTGCTTATGCAAGAAGTGAAGGATTACCCTGATAGTACCCCAGAACCGCTGCTTCTAGGATCCTTGTCCTGAAGATCCTCAACTTAGCTGACCACATAAACCCCTTCCACTCTCTTGAACACTACCAGTACCAACATGAACGCCTTACACCTGGGAAAATCATGTGTTCTATCAAGGAAAAGATGTTGTATAAATTAAAGTCCTTTTCTGCTAAAGAACATTCTCGGGTAAAGCATTTCACTTATAACATGAGACAAAGCATTTTAAGATGGTGACCCAGACAATCATGACAACAGATTTAACCAGTGGTGACCCCCAAAGGTTTCTTGGGGAGCTTTACTAACCTTAGCCTTGCACTCCACTCCAAATTCTCCACAAGTTTATGGTCTCCTGATCTATTTTTTCAGATATAAACTAAATACAATTTAAGGGGTAAAGACTCCTGCAGAAACTCTTAGAACTTGGTGCAATGAAGAATAAGAACTGAAAGTGAAAAGATCCAACAGGTTGGCCCTTCCTCTGATAAAACACGATTATTCTTTATGGGGCATTTTCAAGTTAGATCACTTCATTTTCCCTGTTTAGAAAGCTTAGTATTGATAAAGTATAGCAAATTGTTACTTGTTTAAACAGTTTCATTAACAAATTAATAAGTGAGCACATAACACCAAGAAGTTGCTTGTGGGAAATGTGGAAAGCATAGAAATCCTCTCGCAGTCCAGCCAACAGCACATCAAGGGAGAAACAGAGAGGGCTGGCTCACTGCTGCTCAAGTCCTGGGATTAGCCCAATGCACTAAGTAGGAAAACGTGTCTGTCCCAGGACAACTTATAACTAAATATGAGATGGCTATAGTTTTCCAAATTCAGAAAAGCTTTAAAATGAATTAGCATGGTTTTTCCACGTCAATGCTCCTAATTCTACTTTTAAAGACTCCTTTACAAATAATCCCATCACTCTGCATTATGCTACACCACCAGGGACAGTCACCCTAAAATGAAAGAATCACTTGTTATCTTTATCTCAGGATATCTGTTGGATAAAAACTGACTTTTCTTTGTTACTGATCTGGGGATTGAACCCATGGACTCATGCATGCTAGGTAAGCACACTATCATTGAACCACAGCACCCCGCCCCCCCAAATCAGCTTTCTTTTTTAAAAAAGAAGTCCTCTCCTGAGACATGTAAAAAAACAAGGGGAGAAAGGGTGCAAATTAATTTCCTTTTCTTGTTTTTCCAAAAATCTCACTCTTTGATTACACATTCCCTGCTTGGAAACAAGAGTAGATTGACTAATCTTCCTACTCACTCTGGCTGTCACAAAATTTTGTTTTCTTCCTAATTATTCTCAACTCTATTGAGCTCCAGTTCTTTTTTTTTTTTTTTTGCTTAAATTCTTTTATTGGTACATTTTAGGTATATAATATGTTTACATTTATCATTGGGTGCTTGTACCTGTACATGATGTATCTTGGTTCTTATTTTTTCCCCACTACCTGTGCACCCTATTGAGCTCTAGTTCTGATCAATGGATTTATTACTCCTGAGTTAATTTCTTTACATGATATACATTGTAAATTGCTAGATGCCACCAGTCTTACAAGTAGCCGTCCAACAGAAGCGTGTGTGTGTGTATGTGCACGCCATGTCACTGGGACAAGTGAAATATAAAAATCAAGAAGAATCTGTCTTATGCAACTGTAACCTTAACTCTTGTTTCTTTGTCCAAAAAATAAATGAACTAATTTAAAAATCAGCATCTCCAAATATCTCTAAAGTATTAGGGTTTATGTTTTTATAGTAGTTTAGTGCAGCATGGAGACTGGTGGATACCAGCACTCAATTTCATCACTCTCTATGGCCTTAATGTTTTCCATTTTCTTACTTATTGGTATGGTAATCATCTGGACTATCACTGTTTGAGAGCAATTCATGACTTTTCTTTTTTAATCTAAAATGGACACGGCCTGAGATTAATTTCTGGTATAAAATCTGCTAGCCAAGGAATGAGATTTAAAGGGTTGGGTCATTATGAAAACAAGAAAGCAAACAGCAGAGGGTTGACGAATATTACTGAACAGTGGACAGATCTCCATCATGTATATAAAACAGATGATGAAAATAAACTGCTCAGTAGACATGAAGTCTGAGTTTAGTTTTCAATCAACTACTTAGGGCTTAAAGCTAAATTTTCCTAGACTTAACTATTTAAATTATTTGTCCAGGACTGATGGGTTTCTAGTCTCCTCATTTGTTCTACCTAGTATTTCCTTTTATTTAGGGTCCCAACGACTGGATTAAACATGGTTCCTTGGGTAGAAAGTGCTCCTAATTCCACTTTTAAAACTACTTTATAAACAAATCCATCACTGCATTATGCTACACTGCTAGGGACAGTGACCCTAAAATGAATGTCAACCTTTATTTCAGGAGGTATCCTGGTTAAAAACTGACTTTGGATAAATGAAAGCCCTTGACTAGAATGAAGGGGAAAAAAAAGAATTGGTAGAGTGCGCAAAACAAATATTCTGTGAAAAGCAAAGGCACTTGGAGAAAAACAAAACTAGAAGTGGAAACAAAAGCAAAATCTAGAGAGAATGACTATGCCAGTCAACAACCTGTAGACTGTAAGGTCTGAGACAGCAAGAACTGTAGCACCTTTCTCCAACAGCCCCACCAATGCAACGTGTCATGTGGGCACACTCATGCTCTCATTCTTTTGTGTCTACTTATGCTGTCTGCTCAGGCTGGAATCCCCTTTCCTCTTCATCTACCTTTAAATTATCCAATCATCCTTTAAAACCAGCTCTATCATAATCCCCTCACGGGAGCTACTTGTCCCCTGCTTAGTACCCCTGTGTCTGCTGTGGCACTTAACAACCTGTACTGTTGTTATTAAATGTTGACATGGTTCTCCAACAAAACTATGAGCTGCTTGAAGGCAAGGGCTAATCTTCCACATCCCTTGAAATTACACAGTTTTAAAAAAATACACGAAGTCTGCAATAAGGCATACTACATGAGCATCTTGTTTTTGTCAAATACAAAATGGTAACAGTATATCTACTTCTCAAGATCATTGTGTGGATGAAATCATTTGGTCACCTATCAGGTGCTCAGCAAATGTCAGACGCTATTTCCTTCTGTGTCCCAGAACCAAGCCAAATACAGCCTAGTTAGTCTACGTTCCATACACCTGTGCTGGATTCCCTACTACCCTAACTGATCCATTACATACAAGTGGGATGTAGGAGTCATTTTACCTATTCTTGCTAACTTACACATGAGTGCTGAAGAATATACCAAAGAAAATACCAGAAGTTAAGACCACACTGCCTAACTCAGGAGCCCATCAGCAAGTGCCGCTCATTGTTCTCCCTAACAGACAGTCCAGTCCTGTCCAAGAATATTTCTCTTTGAACTTCACAGTCTCTCTTTTCCCTCAGCCCTAATATGGAAACAGAAACATACACACTTTTCCCCCTACTAACCAAAATGGCATGGTTACATGAGAATTAAAAAGCCAGTTTCAATTTGTTGGCCCAAGAGGACCACATAATCACATACATGTTATGCCCATGGTCTCAGTATGGGAGGGCTTCAGCTCAAGGCTCTCACTAGTTTTTAAGGAAGGAGAGAAGAGATGGAGAAAAGAGGAGAAGAGAGAAGAGAAGAGGAAAGGGGAGGAATGGCAACAATGCTTGAGAAAGAGAAATTCTGGCACAATTAAGCATATCCTCCTATGTTCCGATAGATTCAGTGCAGTGTGCATAACAGTCTATCTCGGTATCTGTGTAATACAGTGCCCTAGTAGAATTTCATAATAATTATTTCTTACTCCTTCTAACTCGAAAAAATTCAGTGATGCTCTCGATGAGAGAAGGACTGAAACCTCTTTCAGTGTGCAGAACTGGCTCCTGGTTTCCCAAGCCATACTTCCAGTCCGCACGGTGTCTCCCTGCCTCCTCTGAAGCCCCTACATTATCACATTAGCTCAAGAGGGAAGCAGAAAGGCGTTGTGCTAATTATATGTACACAGACAGCCATGCAATATCCAGAAACCATTTTCTTTCTTTTAATAGTCCACTTTCATCTTATTAATAAAAAGTAAAAACTCTGACTTCCTCTAAATCACCTAGAGCTTTTAACAGAAATCTTTTTCTTCAACTAGCCTAGCTTTTCTCCAGCTGATCCTATAAACACTGGTGGCAATTTTTTCCCCAATGCCTCTAACATATTTTCACTTAGCACCAGTTTGATGTATAAGATCTGACAGCCCGGCAGTTATAGGCCACCTGCATCACTGTCGCCATGACAACAGTGAAAGACAATCCATGATCCCATGCCCTGGTCACACGTTTCAATACAGCTTATCTGTCCAAAGCCACTGAGTCTAATGGAAAAGAGTAATTACCATCTTCCACTCATTGTCAAAACTCCCACCATATAATGCTCTTCAAAATTATTTTATTCCTCTCACATGGCTGCTTTGCAAAAACTAAAAGAAGCCTTAAGTGGAAAGGGGGCGGTAGATGGAAGAAGGAGGAGACTGTGATTGGTACAAATGTAGCTGACTATGCGTGAACTGTCCCTTTGCAGCCTGTGAACACACCAGCCAGCAAAGGGGCTACAAAATAAACAACTTCAGTTCCCTGACTGGCATCCTAAGATTTCTGAAATTCTGGGTCAGGAACTAGAGAGTAAAACTGCCTAATTTTGGCCTGTTCTGAAAGTGTTCATTTCATCCCTATCAACATAACTCTTGTCCAGGGATCGCGATCTCCCAGGACACCGTGCCACAGGGACAGTGACAATGACCAGCACTGCAGCTCCGGGGAGTGGAAATGAACACTAAGCTCTAGCGGCCTTTCATGTGAACGCTTTTCCTATCATCTTTTTCTCCTTCATTCCTTCTCTTCACACTGTAATAATAAAAACAGATGCCTGATTGTCTGACGTTTGCATTCAGACTCCAGATTCTTGGGGATGGGTAGAACTCTGTCTTTGGGAAAAGCCTCACTCATATAGTATTAAAAGGTGAACTGTGACCAGCAAACATTTTCATGGGAAAACCTCGGGGAGAAAAGTACTTACAGGAAGGGATAATTAAATTTAAAGGCAACATTAAAAGTTACATGAACTTGCAAAGCAAATTGCAGAGAGCAAAAAAAGTGGACAAAAGGGCATAGAAAGACAAGCCTCTGGGCCGGGGATTTAGCTCAGTGGCACCTTGCCTGCCTTGCAAGCACAAGGTCCTGAGTTCAATCCCCGGTACCGAAAAACAAAACAAAAAAAAGAAAGATAAGCCTCTGGCACAGGCAGCTCAAACTTGGTAAGATGGTGCTATCCTTTTTTCTTTTTTTCTTTGTTTCTTTCTTTCTTTTCTTTTTTTTCTACCAGGGATTGAGCCCAGGATCCAGGCTCTGCAAATTAAGCTACATCCTCAACTCTTTTTTTATTTCAAGACATGGTCTCACTAAGTTGCTAAGCTGCCCAGGATGGCCTTGAACTTGTGATCTCCTGCCTCAGCTTCCTAGGCTACTAAGATTTCAGGTCTGTTCCACCATAGCTCCACCTTCTTTAACTTCAATCATTTTCATAAAACTAATATCATCCCAACTACCCACTCATTAACTAGCAAGAACACTTATATGAAGTGGTACCTAGCTTTGTGGTAAGCATAAAACACTCCTGTTAAGAAAAAAAAAGCAAGTTCACATGATGAAATAAATACCAATCCATAAAAGAATACCTTCTAAGTATAAATAATAAATTCTTAGATCAGTATTCATGCACCTACAGAATATGCCTGATATGTCTCATGTATGGCTTAAATCCTTAAAACCCGTATAGCCATAAAACATTTATCCTGCTGCCAAATCAGTTATGAACAGACATTATTACCTAGGTTCACTGTATTTATTTATGGGGTTTTTTTTTGGTACCGGAGATGGAACTCAGGACATTGCACTTGTGAAGTAGGCGTGGTGCTACTGAGCTAAATCCCCGGCCAAGGTCCACTGCATTAAACATGACATTAAATCTGTCATACAAACTTGGCAAGGCAGATCAACAACCTCTGTACCACAGCCACTCTTTGGTGGCTGGTGGACAGGCTTTTTAAACTTTGATCTCCTGATAACTTGGCCTCTTCACTGCTCATTAACAGTCCCACAGGAGGCCAGATAAAGACAAGCAGAGACTGAGGCTGAGCCTAGGAATGGAAACTTCAATAGCTTGAATAATTTATTATAGGTCATCACAGACACAATGATGCTTGCAAACACACTGGATATTCAGAAATCTCTGGTCAACCCATGACTAGAATATTCCAATTAATTCTAATTTTAATATTTGGATTAAACATACTCTAGTAATCATTTGTAGATTTCACTTAGTCATCCTAGCTTTGTCTCCTCTCCCTTATAGTGGAATTAGATCACAAGGGCTAAATAAGTATAAATGCCTTGATAGGATAGAGCTGGAAAAAAAATTTCCTATTGGCTACCTCTCACTGAGAGAAGAGACCCAACATGAATCAATCTTCTGTAATGTTTTCCGGAATCTTCCTTAAAAGGGTCTTCTCCACTATACCACCTCATTTGAAGGGAGAACTCAAAAAGAGCCTCAAAGGGCTGGGGATTTAGCTCAGTGGTTCCAGCGCCTGCCTTGCAAGCGCAAGGTCCCGAGTTCGATCCTTGGTACCAAAAAACAAAACAAAAGAGACACAGAAACTTCCTCTTCAGGAAGCCTGAAGCTCACACAGTCAACAGAGAGGGGGAAGTTCTTATGCTCTCCCAACTTGCCCATTGATGGACCTCAACCCTCACCCCTGAGCTCATCAGTGTTCTCTGTCTTTTTTAGTTTGACAGGTTTTTTTTGTTTGCTTGTTTGTTTGTTTTGGTACCAGGGATCAAGCTCGGGTCCTTGCACTTGCACAGCAGGCGGTGAAACCACTGAGCTAAATCCCTGGCCCTTTAGCTTGACAGTTTTGAAGATTACAGTCCCATCCCTTCATTGAATGACTTGTGCTTAGGGTTTGTGTAATGCTTCCTCATGATTAGACTCAGGTCACTCTTTCAGAATCTTTCTCAGAGCATTGTATCAAGAGGCACATGGTGCTGGTTTGTCTCCATACTGGTGCATTAATTGGGTCATTTGGTCAAAGTGGTACCTTCCAGATTTCTCTGCCATAAAATTACTACATTTGGCTTTGTAAGTAACAAGTAATTTGTGGGTAGATACTTTGAGGCTATGCAAATAACCAGTTCCTCATCAAACATTCACTTACCAGTCTTCACACACGCTGATGATTCTGTAGCTCATCATTCCTTTAATACTTACTAGTTGCATAGATGGTTTGTCCACTCCCTCCCAACTTATTTGATCAACTTCTGTAACCATATGGATTTATGGATTTATATTTTATAACATGGTTAAAATTCATTACCAATAAATATTATTCTGATGGTCAAATTCTTCCAAGTTGGCCAGTGGGATCCCATCAATCTGGCTCCTGTCATTTTGATTCTGACAGTTCCTGCTACTTTCTGGCTTAGCAAGATGTTCCACATCCATGTTGCACTTTCCCTGCCTCTGCCTAGGAAGTAGCCACTTTTCCAAGTCATGCTCCATAGTTTTAAAGGTAATATGTTAATATTCCTAAAACTGTGACGTAAATACATTCAAGGATGCAATGTGAAAAGTAACTATCCAACTGTTTCGAATAGGAACATCACTGATTAATCTGCAGAAAGCTGCCAATCAGCGGAGCCTGTGTCTTGTGCTCACTTCCAACATCATCAGAACTGGCTTTGCTTCTGGTCACACACTGCCAGACTATGAAAAGCATGGGGCCACTAAAGGTCAGAGGAGGAAAGTGAGAGCAGAGATCAGAGTTTCAGAGCAACAGCGAAAGATGGTGGAGACAAAGCAGCAGGCCCGCCAGTCCATGCTGGGCAGGGCCCAACACCGAAAAGATTCTTCTCAGAACCACGCAAGCTCATCCAGCAAACATGGGTTCCTTCCTCTCTTATTGGGACCAAATTATTTAGCACATTTCACTTGTCCCCTAAACAGCATCTGATTCCATTTTACACACAAGTGTACAGTAAGCTGGAACTAATCTGTGAAGGAGAAAATATTATCTGTTCTTTTCAGAAGGAAACAATAAAGCATGAAGAAACTTCCATGTGATGCTCCGAAGAAAGGGGAGCCTTGGGCTGTATAAAGCTTGTAGGCTGTGACATTTTAGGCTTTAAGAATAAAATTACTAATGACTACAAGGAAATGTCTAGGGCTTCTCCGAAAACTGTGTAAAAGGCTGTGCAAGGGAAGGGATCTAAGTGAAAGTTTCATTAGCCTCCTGGTCAAAGGCCCCCTCTGCTCAGTAGTTCAGCTTCTTGCCAAGCACCCTGGGTCCAGCAGTAAGAGAATATTTCTTCAATGGAGCCAGTCGCACAGCCCTTCTGCTGGCCTGGGAAAGTGAGATCATCCGGGTTCTAAGATCATCTCTACTCCATGAGTTTCAAACCCAACCACTGTCTTTCACTCTAAGTAGGAAAGCAACCAGAACTCCCACAAAAGCCCAGAAGCAATCTGGATGACAGAGGAGTAGCCTTCTTGGCTGTCTGTTAGCAAACTTCACCTGTATAGCAACACCAGCCTGCCCACCTGAGGGAAGGGACATGCAGCCGGGACACCTAGAACCCTTCAAATCAAATGAGGGTGACAAAACCCCATCCAAAGTCCAGTGCAGTCTGACACTGGATCTGGAAACTCAGGCTAATGGGTGGAAGTAAACTGCCCTATGGCAGGGGAGACTCGGATTTGGGGTTTTACTTTCATAGTATTCTTATCTGCCCGCTCCCACCATGTAACTACACTCTCCATGAGCCTTGGCAGGCCCCGCTTGCCCGCCAGGTCCCAGCTCCTCCGATAGGACTTCCCTACTCACTCCACAAGGCCAGATTAGGTACAGGCTCCCTGGACAGCTTCCCTACCACGCGCTGCCAAAGTAGAGTGAAATCATTCCGACTTCTGTGTTCCCACAATGCTTTTTCGTAAATCTGCTAGAGCCCTGGTCACATCACACTGTGGAATGACATGGAGAAATCTCACCAACAACATTAGCACAAGGCCTGTATCTGTGTTTTCCTTTGAGTTTCTAGCAGTCTCTATGGGACCCGCCACAGAAGGGCTTTAAAAACCTGTTTGTCGAATTAAAGACTGTTGTCAAAACGGCAAGTGTTCTTTTTTCCTTTCACCTAAGCAGAGGCTTATCTTCATTAAAATAAAACAACAATATTACTGGGTTCTAAAATCACGGGGCTGTATATAGCTGTATGTAATTGCAATGCAATCAGACCTCTGATATTTTTAGGCACTTCCTTCTCTTGAAACACTCTAACTATTCTTGAAAAAAATCAGTGTATTTCTATTGAATAAGCCTTGTGCGTATGTGTTTTGTTTTTTAAAACTTTTATTATTGAAAATTTCAAATATACAGAATGAGAAAATGCAATAATTTGCTATCCCCTAGCCTCAGCTTGTGATTTACCCTATTTCATCCGTACTTTATACCTACTTGCCCCTCGCATATCATATTAAAGCAAATTCCAGTTATTTTATCATATCTTTAAATATTGCAGAACGTACCTCTTTAAGTTATGGTCTCTTTTTCAAAAATATAACCATAATACTATTGTCACATCAAAAAATGTATTTTACAATGATCCCAATATTCAGTGAGTGTTAAAATTTCCAGTTGTCTTAATTTTTTTGCACTAAGATGTGAAATGCTGAAAATACACTGTTACTTTATACAACTCATAAACAAATCGCCTTATTTAAATAAAAAGCCCCCGACTCATACCGCACAGAGCCATAACATTCCACAGGACAAGACACAGGAAGTCTCATTTCAGTGCAATGTACTAATTATCCTGCCCAAATTTTGTTAAACATTTGTCCTATATAGATATGTAAAATAATTTTTCTCAGTTCACTGCTTTTCTACTCAAAGACTTTATCCCACAGTCTTCCACATGAGTTAGCACTGCTCCTGAGTTATTCATAGCACATAACAATACATTTTATTTTTAAGACTCAAAGTACACATTTTCCTTCCTCCTGAATCTCAAGTGCTTACTCTCAATGAACACAACTGCTTTCACTCTCAATTTTCACTTTTAAAATAAAAATATGACTAGAAAAAAATGCTATCTATGAAACCATAAATAAGATATGCAAAGCTATAAAATATCCCTTATAATTTTTACTTGGTATAAATTAATACATGGGAGTCAATGTTTTCTTCTACATTAACACAAGTCAGCAAGAGCATGACTGGAATGATATGGCGAAATCACACACCTGTATTCCTAGCACTATGGGAGGCTGATGCAGGAAGATCACAAGTTTGTGCCCAGCACAGGCAACTTAGAAACACTTTGTGTCAAAATAAAAAATAAAAAGGGGATATACATTGGTGCAAAGGCCCTGGGTTCAATCCCCAGTCCAGGAGGTGAGGGGGAGAAAGAAAGAAAAGAGTAAGTCAGTAAGTGCAAAAGACCAACAGGAGAGACTGGAAGTAACTGGCCTCTTTAGGGAGGACCCCCACACCCCAGACTATAGGGGGTTCTGATGCAAGTGAAAGACTTAAGATTAGCTATATAAGCTCACTTCCGGATGATTCTGACACATGTAATACATTCTTTAACCTGGAACTGGAAACCAGGTCCATAAAGAGCACCAAGCATTTTACATTTATGCAACCAAGACGTTTTTGAAAAACAGAATACATTTGCATGGAGAAATCTTGTCATTAAGTGAATATTAAAGTGAAAACCTTGCAAAATTAAGACTGTTTTATAATGCAAAAATCATCCTTTTGAAAATTATATTTGAATGTAAAGGAGTTTTTCCACCAAATACAAAGTCATTGGCCCTACAGATGTCAATTTAATGCAGAAAAACACTTACTAACTCACACTAGTTGAAGGTAAGGTGAGATAGAAGTATATACAAATATAGAGACAAGTATTTGCTAAAGATTTCCCTTAAGATCATTAGTTTGGTGATTTATTTGCTATTACTATGACTCTAAAAGCATTTTATTTTATTAAATAGGTTAAATATCCTGTCCTATGCCTTTTTAAACTCACTGATAACTCTTTCATGCAAGGTGAAAAGCCATATTACAATTACCACAAATTCTTAACATCCATACTCAAATTATTGAAGCTATACTGTATTCCCAAGGTTCTAGACTTTTCACTGTTTTTCATGTGTTCAAACAACGCTAGCCAGTATCTAGGACCCCAGAGGCTCAGCCTTACCCAGGAAGCTCCTGACTCTAAGCTGGCCCTGGGGTGGCTCTGTGTCCCTAAGGTAGACACCTACACAGAGAATATTTCTCTCCATGTTCAGGACCACTTTGGTCACCGGAAATCAAGAAGGTGTCCATTCTACATCAATACAAGGATGGGGAAGCTGACAAAGAACACAAGAAAACACAGGTCAAGTGGAGCCAAGTGCCTGGACTCAGTCTCTTCAGAAGCCACCTTAGAAACTGTCACGCTGACCCCATGGCCAACCCCAGTGCTTCAGAAGCCGTCCTTCCCACCATCGTGGCCGGAGTTGGCCGTGTGTGCAGAGGAAAAGCACTGGAGCTGGTTTCCACCCCAGGGGCAGGAATAGGTCAGGCTCTCCTCTAGCTGAACACAGCCACATGGACTTGGTAACGGCCTATAAAGAAGTGACTGGGAATGTGACCAATGACAAAGGCTTAGCGCTCTGGATTTGCATCTTCGATGAGATTTTTAGAAAGCACTGGCACTCTGCAGACAGAACTGCAGCGCTGACCACCTTGGGCGCCCCTGCCCGGGCACCTTGCACCTGGCTCAGGTGAGGATCACTAGCTGGCAGCAGGATGTGCTGAGTTCCAGGATCTCGCTGGCTTTCCTTTCCCATGGCAGAATATTTTTTGTAAATTTATTTCTTCTTCCTTGGCAAAATTAAAAAGTTCTACTTTTTGATTTCCAAATGGGGATTTTCTCCTCTTTTAACCTTAGTATGATCTGTGGTGACTCTGAGGTTTCAATACTAATAAAATCCTAACTATGAGAAAAAGTCATTACCTTGTATCTTACTTACTATGACCCAAAGCAAAGTTTGGGGTTCCTAATTATACCGATCCAAATACATCCCTTATATTTTCTTAAAACACTTGTTATTGTCTCTCAACACTTTTAAAAGGTATGTCTACATTTACACTATTATTTGGAGCTGCTGACCACATTGAAGTCTGACTTCTAAAACTAAATTTAAATGCAGCTGTATGGTTTAATGTATACTCAAAATTAAAACCTTAAAATGTATGAGTTAGGGAACATTTATTTCTCTAAGAAAACATCCCAGTGTTTCATCCGTGACAAAACAAGGTATTCCAAATCAGAAATCCACGTAAAATATAGTTTCATTTTATAATTCACAAAATGCATCAAATCATAAACAGATAATAAAGAACTTGATCTAATCTGAGGCCACCTTTCCAAGCAGCATAGAAATACAAATGTAAAGTATCTAAGTTACAGCTCTTTTTTGTTTAATTGTTTCTTTTTTGTGGTGCTGGGGATCAAACCCAGGGACTCTCCCTTGCTAGGCACCTGCTGTGCCATTCAGTGACATTGCTCCCCTAGCCTCGCTACTGCTCTATCTTTAATAAGGTTACAAAAGCCTGAGATTATCAAAGGAGCAGGACAGGTTCTTTAAGTGCACCACACTAGACCAGAGGTCAATAGTTCAGGTTAAAGAACAGAACTGTATCTAACAATTCTCAGGGTAATTTGTGCATATGTCCCTGTTTTTAAGGTTTGTGGCAGATAACCATACGTAGTAATACATGAAAGTACAGTACCTTAAAGACATAAAACTCTAAAAGAACCCCTTGACTTCCTTTGTCTTAATGTTCTAAAATGAGAATCAGGACATATCCACAGCAAGCATCTCTTTAGAGTTTCCAGCTACACTAACTGCCACAAAAGATGTGGTCTATTGTATCAGCTACCAACCCTAAGTCCAAATATAGTAGTACCTCGGTTCACAAACTCATTTCACTCCACAATTCTGGTCACAAACCAAACTGGACAAGAACTGAATCAAATTCCCCCGTAAGGTCAACACTGAACCTAACCATTGAATTTGATTTGGTTCTCATCCAACTCTGTTTGCAACCAGAATCATGGAAAGAATTACATTTGTGAACTGAGTTACCACTGTATTGAGGGTAGTCTTTCCCTTTTTTCCTACTGTGTTCAGTCTTCTAAAAAACAATAATCATGGGCTGGGAACACAGCTCAGTGGGAAGTGCTGGCCTTCCACACAGAAGGCTCTGGGTTTGACCAGATGATGATGATGATGATGATGATGATGATGATGATGATGATGATGACAATGATGACAGTCACAAGCACAGTCTCTAAATGAGACTTCCTGGGGTCAAACCAGAGCTCTTCCACTTACTAGGTGTATGGCCCTGATCAAGTCCCCTAGCCTCTTTATATCTCAGTTTCCTCAGCTGTAAACATGCCTATTTTACTAGTTTTCTTTGACGATTAAATGAGTTACTAAGCATAAAATAGTACAGTGTCAATCACATGCTAAGGGCCATATGAGTATCAGTTCATGAAAAAAATACGTAACATGAAGATCAGGCAGTAAAATCATAACCTTGACTGTCATTGTGGGACTCATATTTCAGTGTGGAAAACAATGTATATAACATTAAAACAATTTCAGAAAGCCATGAGTCACTGGTCTGGTCAATATTTATATAGCAGCCCACTGGACATGAACAAGCTGTAGCAAGAGAAGGGAACCTAACACTCTTTCCAATTCCAAAAATAACATATTAATAGCCACTTCCCAACCAGGGACCCAGGTTGATCAGTTTCTCTCCCCGCTGTCTTTTCCAGAGACCATTTTAAAAGATGTCACCGTGATGGACAATTTTAACAGATCTTATAACCACTATCCTCTCATTTCCAATGGCATGAGAGGAACCAAGATTCAGCCATTAAAGTATTACACTGGAGAGAAATCCATTTAATTATACTGGATATTCTATCTTACATCTCAGGATCCATTTATGGATATGCAACAGTACACCTATATGTAGTCAGTACAGACTTCAATATCACCTCTTCAAAGACACTTGGATACACAATATTTATGCCATTTGAAGACAGGACTCTTCTGTGGTCAAAGAGCTCTCAATCTCTCCATTAAGTCAACTACTATTAGCTACTCCAGAGAAGCAAATTAATATTATTGTGGGCCTGAAAAGAGACTTCCAATCACAATCAAGTTTGTCTCCAGAGGTCAAAAGCTAACTAGAGTGTGACATCTACAATGTGAATCTGAGTGCCTCTCCTAATGAGTAATGAGCAGTGTTAAATTACAGGTTCCTACCCATCCATACACAGAGAGCTGCATGTACAAGCTAGATGATGTCTTATAAAAGTAATTATTATCCAAACACAATCAACAAAACCTTTGGCTAAACTGATTCTTGTTTTTCTATTCCCTCACCGGTACATGGAACTGTGCAAAAACATTTGATGTATATTAATATCTTAAGGGCATCTAGTCCTTAAGCATCATGCTTCCACATTAATCTTTTGCATTTTGTCGCCTGTAATCCTTTTCCCACAGTTCCAATTTTGGATATAGTTAGTCCATAAGAATTAATCTTTTCTTGTACAAAGATTGGTCCCAGCTAAGATCTAATAGCTTCTCCTTCACTTTTTTTCCCCCTCATAAGGAAACATATGAGTTATGTTATTAACTGGTCTTTTTATTTTTTTACTGGTCTCGCTTTTCATTTTGAAGCTCCCTGCTATTAGGGAAAAGGTGCCCTTCACCACTGCTTGACAGGACATTCAGTTTGCATTTCAAAAGCTTTCTTAATAATGGGTTAAATTGTGGTAGTCTTCAAAACATACACACACATGTGTACGCATGCGTGTGGTCACAGTAGTTTTATGGAGAAATGTACTTCTAGTATCAAAGGAAATCTTTTGGGCTAAGAACTCTGAATCCAGACTGAGGGACAAGCTTAACTTCAAGCTTCTAATAGAGTCTGCCTATTTCTAAGTTACAGACAAGCTGGTTTTCTGAAAATTCTGCCACAGGATAGGCTGCAGAGAGAAACACTGAAAGGCAACGTCACCTTCATCTGGACACATAACTATGGTGAGCTCAGATTCAACTGCTTCTTCTTAAAGCTTTTGTCTTTTAAAATCTTGCACAGTGACCTCTAAAGCAGAGACTTGACCCTTCCTAATTGTGCCAAAGAGATACAAAAATATTAAGGTTTCCCTGGCTCTTACCCAAGTGAAATTCAAAATGTTAAATATTTCTTATTTTCACATAAACAATCCAACGTTAGAAGACAGATTATCTTGGGCACTTTCTAGCATAGCATGTCTTTCTCTTGATTTTAATAGTAAACAAGCTCCAGTGCTCTTCCACAATCCAGCATACTCTTTGGCTGGCAAGCATGACTCACTCACTCACCACTCTGAAGGAGAAAAGAGGTATCAGGATACCTGGGCTCTGGAGGTGGGGGAAGCCTCTATTTCTGCAGACGAGCCCGTGTTGATGGAGACACAATATGGCAAAGCAAAAACCAGGGTTTTACAGATACAGTTTATTTCATTAAATAAGTTTCTGCCATCAAAGTGACACCTAAGGGTTTTTTTGTTTGTTTTGTGGTACTGGGGACTAATCCCAGGGCCTTTGCAATGGGCTACATCCCGGTCTTTGTTTGACACAGGATCTCACTAAATTGCTAAATTGTCTAATCTGCATTCAAACTTGTGATCCTCCTGCCTCAGTTGCAATCCCAGTACTCTGGGATCCCGTGGTAAGAGGATTGAAAGTTTGAGCACAGCCTGGGCAATTTAGTAACTTAGTGTGAACTTTCATGTCTATAAATAAGTAAATACATACATAAATAAATAAAAATAAAAAGCTAGGTGTCGCGGCACACGCCTGTAATCTCAGCACTATGGGAGGCTGAGACAGGAGGATTCCAAGTTCCTGCGAACCTTAGGCAATTCAGTGACTTAGGAAGACCCTGACACCAAATAAATAAATAAATGGCTGAGAATGCAGCTCAGTTTGACACCCCTGGGCTCAGTTTCCAGTATAACCAAAAAAATAAAATAAAATAATTAATAAAAATTGTTTAAAGATTTTTTTTTTAAGGGCTGGGGATATACCTCAATGTGCAGCCCTAAGTTCAGTCCCCAGTACCATCCCCCCAAAATTAAAACATTCCTTTAAAAAATTTAAAGAACTGAGGATATAGCTCAGTGCCCGGCTTCAATCCCCAGTATCCCTCTCCCTAAAACCTAAGTATAAAAGAGGTAATCTATCTGCACTTAAAAGAAACAGAGGGAAATTTATCTAAAGATGAAAACACTGATGGGGCTGAGGGATGCAGCTCAGTGGTATAGCATTGGCCTAGCATGCATGAGACCCCAAGTTCAATCCCCAAGTACTGCAAAAAGAAGGAAAGAAAAAAGAGAAGAAAAACCCTAAAAATAGGAATAACCAAACTTGAGTCCATATGTAAAACCATTTTGTAAACCTAAAAGTGTCATCATTTCTTAAAGCTAAGCAAACCAATATTGAACTGAATTTTAAGTAAATATCTGCAAGTACTTCAAGTACTTAAGAGTTCTGATCTTAATGATAAGGTTTGAGAGCTTTCCTGAATACTTTTCTTAGTATCTTAGTCTCTAATTTTTCCTATTCTCTGCTAAGCCAATGTGGTCATGATATTAACAATAAAAAAAAAAAACAGAACTTTTGAGGATTTCATACTTCTTCCAGGCAGAGCTCTATATATTTAAGAGATACCTACAATCAGAAAATAGCTGCCACATTTCAGACCACACTTACTTTTCTAATAAAATGTGACTGTATCAATTCAGTCCCAACTTGCCCCAGAAGATTCACTAAGATGACTTACAAAAATACATACAAAATAAAATGCAAAATATACTATAAGTATCAGCAACTGCAGAAAAAGGAAAAGGGTTCCTTTATGCTTACATACACAAGAAAAAAAAAGGTCTGAAAAAGCATGCTCTAATTTCATGACATGTGTCACCTCTGAATAGGGCAACTGAGTAGTTTTGTTCTATTTTTCTGTTTTGTTTTACAAAGATGTGTTTTCAAAAGTTTTTAAGAAGTAGGTGAGAAATTGGTTATTCTAAGTTGTCCGGGTAGGTGAACTTCTTGAATATTTTCTTTCTTTTCATTCCTTCTCCCTCTCTATGTAACTTTCATAGACTTCAGTCTTCTATTCCCCAGTCTACTTAGTTCAGTAGAATCTCCTCAGGACTACAGAAGAAAACTGCAGCCTGCCTCATGGGAGGAATCATGTTTGAGGCCTGTTATTACTCCTCACCACTTAGATCCGAATAAAAAGTATTTAAAGAGCAGAAAATTTTACATTCCATTCTGAAGAGGCAAATGTCTCTAAGACATTTGATTTCTTTTTGTGTAGGCAGGCACTGAATATCTTCTGAATAATAAAATGAGGCTGGGAAGGTGAAACAAGCTCCTGCATCAATAAAAAAGGGTAAAAGCACAGGAACTAAGCCCTACACTTCTAGATGGTTTCTGGAGTGAGGAAAGGTGTACTGGTCATTTTCCCATCACTCAGACACAACGCCCCAGATGGCTCACAGTTTCAGGGGATTTCGTCCATGATTGGCTGATTCCAAGGCAGAAAAATCATGGTAAAGGGCCTGATGGAAGAAAACTGCTTAGCTCATGGCAGCCAGGAAGCAGAGAGGGGAACAGAGCAAGAGAGGAAGGGGCAAGGGACCAGAGCTACATTCCAAGGTAATGCTCTAAAGACCCACCTAGACACAGCCAGAAATGTGCTCCAGCAATCCTCTAGGCGACTCCCAAGCCAATCAAGTTGACAATTAAAGTTTAACCCTCACACAAGTTGAGATCTATTTTTATGTAGCCTCAAGACAAATAACATTCTCCTTGATCAGGTTTCATGACAAGCCCCAAAGTGACAAAGGTTTGAAATGAAAATCCCTAAGTTATATTTCAGGGTTTTTGGGGGAAAATCCAATCAATTTCCCCTCAAAATTCCCAAACATATACCAATAATCACTTATTAGCTTTCTCTTATCTCAAACTTCCAATTTGAGTAGTCAAATGTTTTTCTTTCCAAAAGACTTCAATTTTTCCTTTTCTCTAAAGTCTTTAACCAATCACACATTCTGCTCTTTTACTCTGAGTCTTTCTAAAGGCTCTGGAACATCTGTTTTAATCTCCAAACTGTACACACACTGTCATGTGTGTGAGCCTCCTGAAATCTCCACATGGAGAGCTGAAAATGATGGCCACTCAGAATCAACATCCAAGACACGCCCTCCTTGACTAGCTCCTACATAACCCAACACAGAGCTGGTGTCCATTTATTATCCTAACAGGTGCCTAACACAGTACTCAGTGCCTAACACACCACACTGATGCACCCTTCTTCAATGGCACTCCCTAGGTCTGCTTCGGAACATTTCCGGGATGGAAAACCAGCCATTTCCAAGTCTGTCTTAATTTACAAATAAATAATAATCATTAAAAAGGCTCTCTCCAAAGCCTAGAAATGCCACATAGGTGATTTCTGAGATGCATGATGAATTCTAGGTGAAAGAACAGAAGCCTAGGACTATTAAAAACAAACAAATAGCACGCCCTACCGAGGTCCTGAGTCACGAGGAAGATGCCGAATCACCCCACTGCAGACAGGCAGGTCCGCCCACACCCTACCGAGGCCCCCAGTCCAGCGGAACACGCTGAATCAGCCCACTGCAGACAGGCAGGTCTGTGCACGCCCTACCGAGGTCCTGAGTCACTCAGAAGATGCCGAATCAGCCCGCTGCAGACAGGCAGGTCTATGCACTCCCTACTGAGGTCCTGAGTCACGAGGAAGACGCTGAATCACCCCACTACAGACAGGCAGCCACCTGATTCCACATTACCAAGGCGCAGGGGACACCAGACCAACAGACCAAGGTACTGAGTCCCATTGTTCCCGGCCCAGAGGTAGGGGCTTCTGAGCCGTCGTCCCACTGCTCCTGGCCCAGAGGAAGGGGCTTCCGGGCCACCATCCCTCCCACTGCTCCCGGCCCAGAAGGAGGGGCTTCTGAGCCACCATCCCACTGCTCCTGGTCCAGAGGAAGGGGTTTCCCAGCCACCATCCCTCCGGCTGCTCCCAGCCCACAGGAAAGGGCGTTTGGGTCACCATCCCTACCGCTGCTCCCGGGCCCTGTCCCACCTCACCCAGCTCAGAGGAGGTAATCTGTGCAGGCGCTAAAAGTCCCCTGCCCCAGTCGAAATGAGAAAACACATAAATAAGTCTCAAAACGAGGCTTCCAGATCACCTACAGCAACCACAAAGGGAAATGAGATGAAACACTCTGATACTCAACCACCTGGACCCACTGAACTGGCAACAAAAGGGGATCTGGAAAAAATGAAGTCAGAAATAATTTCTCAGATAACAGGAGAAATTGTGCCCTTAGTGCAAGACATGATTAATAAATCTAGAGAGGAGCTGAGGAACATGATGGAATCCCAACATAAGAAACAAATGGAATCCATAAAACAGATGCAAATAGATTTCCAGGACATGAAAAACTCCATTGAAAGTCTACACAGCAGAATGAACCAGTGTGAGGACAGAATTTCAGATATAGAAGATAAGATTGCAATTAGCAACCAGGAAAAGAAAAATTGCTTCAAAATTATAAGGGAACAGGAGAAATCAATCCAGCAACTGCTAGATGATGCAAAAAAGAATAACATAAGACTGATTGGGCTCAATGAAGAAACAGGAGAGAGTGCAGATGACATAAAAAATCTCTTCACAGAAATAATGGCAGAAAACTTCCCAAGCAGGGGAAAAGAGCTTGACATACAGATAAGTGAGACATATAGGACTCCAAATAGCCTTGATCAAAAAAAATCTACACATAGGCATATAATTGTTAAGATTCCAGAAACACAACAGAAGAACAAAGTTCTCCAAGCAGTCAGAGAAAAGAAACAAATCACATACAAAGGAAAGCCCATCAGAATCACAGCAGACTTCTCAACACAAACCATCAAGGCAAGAAGAGCTGGGAGTGACATATTCCAAGCCCTAAAAGAAAATATCCTCCAACCCAGATTGATGTACCCTGCAAAACCATTTTTCAAAATGGATGGAGAAATAAGATACTTTCATGACAAAGAGCACCTTAGGAACTTCGTGACTACCAATCCAGCACTCCAAAGAATTTTACACAGTAGCCTAGGAACAGACATTGAGGATCACAACCCCAGGAAGCAAAGCAGAATGAACCCATCTGGCATGACAAGAAATTAAATGTAAAGGGGGAGAACCCAACAAAAAGAAAAAGTCATGGCAATGACAAGTCAATACGTGTTTCAGTTACAACCATCAACATTAATGGTCTCAACTGACAAATAGACTGACAAAATTGGTTAAGAAGCAAAACCCAACAATATGCTGCATACACGAAACACACTTAATTCAAAAGGAAACTCATAGACTGAAAGTTAAAGGGTGGAAAACAATACTGCATGCGACAAGAACCCGAAAAAAAGCAGGAGTAGCTATCCTCTTGGCAGATCAAGTAGATTTCAAACCAACACTAATTAAGAGAGATGAAGAAGGACACTACATCCTTCTAAAGGGAAGAATCCAAGAGGAAGAGATGACAATCATAAATATCTATGCACCAAATACTAGTGCACCCAACTATATAAAACAAATACTAACGGACATGAAAAGCCATATATGCACTAATACAATGGCAGTGGGGGACCTCAACACCCCACTGTCACAAACAGATCAACTAGACTAAAAATAAGTAATGAAATACTAGAACTCAATCCAACTCTTGAACAAATGAACTTAACAGATGTTTACAGAGTCTTCCACCCCACAAAATCAGAATACACATTATTCTCAGCTGCACATGGGTCATTCTCCAAAATAGACCACATACTCACACACAGAACATGTTTAAGTAAGTGCAAAGGAATTGAAGTTATCCCCTGTATATTATCAGACCATAGTGCAATGAAATTGGAGATCCATAGCAAAAGAAACTCAAAAAATTTCATAAACACGTGGAAATTGAACAACACACTTCTGAATAACCAATGGGTCACAGAGGAAATTAAGAAATCAGACAGTGCCTTCAATTAAATGACAATGGCAATACAACATATCGGAATCTATGGGACACAATGAAAGCAGTGTTAGGAGGGAAATTCATCGCAGTGAATAAGCATATTAGGAAAACAGAATGAGCCCAATTAAACAACCTGATGCTGAACCTCAAGCTTCTAGAAAAAGAAGAGCAGGACAACCCCAAAGCTCATACAAGGGAAGAAATTATAAAGATCAGAGGAGAACTCAATGCAATGGAGACTAAGAGAACAATACAAAAAAATCAATGAAGCCAAGAGTTGGTTCTTTGAAAGAATCAACAAAATTGATAAACCTTTGGCCAACCTTGTCAGAAAAAGGAAAGAAAAGGCCCAAATCCATGCAATTAGGAATGAAAAGGGTGAAACTACAACAGACCCAGCAGAAATCCAGAGGATCATCAATACCTACTTCCAGAACCTATACGCCAATAAGATAGACAACACAGAAGAGATGGACAGATTCCTAGATACATATGAATTACCAAAGTTGAATGAAGAAGACCTAAAAATTCTGAACAACCCAATATCAACCAATGAAATTGAAAATGTAATTAAAAACTTATCAACTAAGAAAAGCCCGGGCCCTGATGGCTTCACTGCTGAATTCTACAAGACATTTAGAGAGGAACTGCTGCCACTACTGTTTAAACTCTTCAGTGAAATTGAAAAGGAAGCAGTACTCCCAAGTTCATTCCTGGAAGCAAGCATCACCTTGATCCCCAAAGCAGAGAAAGACCCAACTGAAAAAGAGAACTATAAGTCAATCTCACTAATGAACAGAGATGCAAAAATCCTTAATAACACACTGGCAAAGAGAATGCAGAAGATCATCAAGAAGATCATACACCCTGATCAAGTGGGATTCATCCCAGGGATGCAGGGATGGTTCAATATACGAAAATCAATTAATGTAATACACTATATCAATAGAGCCAAGGACAAAAACCATATGATTATCTCCATAGACGCAGAAAAAGCATTTGACAAAATCCAACATGCATTTATGATAAAAACCCTACAAAAAATTGGAATAGATGGTCTCTACCTCAAACTGATAGAAACCATCTATGAAAAACCCACAGCCAATATCATACTAAATAGTCAAAAACTGAAATCCTTCCCACTAAAATCAGGAACAAGACAAGGATGTCCACTATCACCACTCTTGTTCAATATACTTCTGGAAACATTAGCTACGGCAATTAGACAAGAGAAAGAAATAAAAGGAATAAAGATAGGAAATGAAGAAGTCAAATTGTCATTATTTTCAGATGACATGATACTCTATATAGAAGACCCCAAGAAATCCACCAAAAGTCTTCTAGACTTAATAACCAAATTCAGTCAAGTAGCTGGTTACAAGGTCAACACACAAAAATCAATAGCTTTCCTCTACACGAATGACAGACTCCCTGAGAGAGAAATAGGGCAAATAATTCCTTTCACAATAGCATCCAAAATACTGAAATACCTAGGAATCATCCTAATGAAAGAAATCAAAGACCTCTTCTGTGAAAACTATGGCACTCTGAAAAGAGAGATTGAAGATGATATCAGAAAATGGACAGACATCCCCTGCTCCTGGGTAGGAAGGATTAATATAGTGAAAATGGCCATACTTCCAAAACTGCTATATAGATTTAATGCAATTCCAATTGAGATCCCACCAGCATACTTCATAGACCTCGAGAAAACAATCCAAAAATTCATTTGGAGCAAGAAGAGACCCAGAATAGCAAAAGCAATTCTAGGTAACAGAGACATGGCAGGGGGTGTCACAATCCCCAACCTGCAACTCTACTACAAAGCTACTGTGATAAAAACAGCATGGTACTGGCAAAGAAACAGGCTTGAGGACCAGTGGAACAGATTAGAAGATGCAGAAACAACGCCAGACACACTCAGCCATCTCATCTTCGACAAAGGAGCCAAACACCCTCACTGGAGGAAAGATAGCCTCTTTAATAAATGGTGCTGGAGAAATTGGGCTTCAACTTGCCAAAGATTAAAACTAGACCTGTATCTCTCACCATGCACTAAACTAAAATCAAAATGGATTCAAGATCTAAATATTAAAATAGAAACCCTGAACCAGTTGGAACAGAGGTTAGGTAGAACCCTTGAAGACATCGGTGTAGGAAAACATTTTATGAACAAAACCTCAGTTGCCCGTGAACTAGCACAAACAATCAACAAATGGGATCTCTTCTTATTAAAAAGCTTCTGCACAGCAAGAGAAACCACCAGCAGTGTGAAGAGACAATCCACAATGTGGGAAAAAATCTTCACCTGCTCTTCCTCAGACAAAGGTCTACTATATCGAATCTATAAAGAACTTAAAAAGATCAGACCTCCCAAATTTAAAGACCCAATCCGAAAATGGGCATCTGAAATGAACAGACATTTCTCAGACAAAGAAGTAGAAATAGCAAATAAATACATGAAAAAAATGTTCATCATCACTGGTCATTCGAGAGATGCAAATGAAAACGCTGAGATTCCACTTCACTCCAGAAAGAATGGCTGCTATCATGAAATCAACCAATAACAAATGCTGGTGGGGCTGTGGGGAAAGAGGAACCCTGCTCCACTGCTGGTGGGAGTGTAGACTGGTGCAACCACTGTGGAAATCAGTATGGAGATACTTCAAAGAACTAGGACTGGAAATCCCATTTGACCCTGCTATTCCACTGCTGGGGATCTTCCTCAAAGAATTAAAAGAATCATACCACAGTAATATATGTGCACCCATGTTCCTAGCAGCGCAGTTTTTAATAGCTAAAACTTGGAAACAGCCCAAATGCCCATCAACTGGAGACTGGATAAAGAAAATGTGGTTTTTTTATAAAATGGAGTACTACTCAGCCATAAAAAATGAGAAATTAGAGACATTTATAGCTAAGTGGATGCACATTGAGGCAATACTCTTAAGTGAAATAAATAGGACACAGATGTGTAAATACCGAATAGTTTCTCTGGTGTGAGAAACTGAAAGTGTAAATAAGGACTAAATGTATAATAGGTCATGTGAAATAGGAAGAAAAGGGGCAAAGGGGAAGGACGTGGTAGGGCTAAGGGAAAGGATAGAAGGGAATGGGATTAATATGAGAAAATGGAAAAATAGGAACAAAATTTTTGTAAATAGGGAGGGCTGGAGGGGTTGAAGGGAGGGCTGGGCAAGGGTGAAAAACAAGAACCAAGAGAGACTATGTAAAGGTGCAAATTTCCAATGATGAATGTCATTATATTGTATACCTAAAATGTACCAATTACTAGAATGAATAATCGATAATTTAAAATAGGAATAAAAGGTCCAAAGGGGTAGGGGTAGTGGGAGGCACAGGGGAAAGGAAAGAAGGGAAAGGAAAAAATGATGAGAAATGGAAAAAATGGAAATAAAGTCTTTGTAAATAGGGAAGGGTGGAGGGGGTGGAGGGGGTGAAGGGAGGGCTAGGAATGGGGAAAAAATAAGAACCAAGATGCATTATGTAAAGGTACAATTCCCAATGAGAAATGTAATTGTGTTGTATACCTACAATGTACCAATAAAAGAATTTAATACAAAAAAAACACAAAGAAACAGAACCTTTAGCACCTCTTTAAACCGTGAATTCTTTTTTTTTTTTGGTACCAGGGATCGAACTCAGGACCTTATGCTTTTGAAGCAGGCAGCGGAACCACTGAGCTAAATCCCCGGCCCTAAACAGTGAATTCTTAAGGCTGGGGCTATAGAGCTCAGTGGGTAGGGCACATACTTAGCACGTGCCAGACCCTGGGTTTGATCCCCAGCACCACCAAAAGAAAGGAAAGAAGCAAGGGAGGGAGGGAGAGGGAGAAGAGAGAAGGAGGGAGGGAATAAAAACAAGTAGATCAGCCAAGGGATGTAGGTTTTGCATTTGGACAGTCAGGGCTACACGGCATATTTCCAACTCTGATTGGTCTTACATTGACACTTCTTCACAGTCATTTATCTGATAAACTCCTAGAAAACATGGAATGCACCTTGTTTTCACCATAGAAAGAACCATGGTACAGATGACAGAGCTTTG
This sequence comes from Heterocephalus glaber, assembly GCF_053883595.1. NCBI lineage: Eukaryota > Metazoa > Chordata > Mammalia > Rodentia > Bathyergidae > Heterocephalus > Heterocephalus glaber. The sequence continues at coordinate 20,083,820 of NW_028258364.1, forward strand.
GGCATCCTGAATTCCAGCTTTAGGATCATGGATAGAGTAACCCTGGCATCTGAACCTCTCACAAATCAAGTCTCAGTAGGTCAGTATCCAGGCTAAAAATCCTTTATTTCCAATGCAGAGTCAGATTCGTCATGCAGAAGAGGCAACTTCTTCCAAAAGAAAAAAATTGAAATTAATTGTTTCCTAATGTCCACCAAAGAAACTGAGCTATGACTTTGGTTTTCTAATTCGGCTCAACTTTAGCTTATATTTCAATAATTCTAAGTTTAGACATGGAATTCGTATATGTTCTATTAAAGGACTCCTCAATTCATATCATAAGGGAAATTAATATTAGCATATATATGTATTTACAGAGAAAATACTCAATAAAATGAGCATTTTTAATAAAATTAAAAACTTAAAATGTGCATGTTTCAAAACAATGAAGAATTCACCACAAAAAAACACACAACTTATTGGTAATTACATGAGTTTAGTCCTCTTACTTGGCCTTTGCAAGAATCCAAATGGTATTACATACATATGCCTACTTACGCACAAGGCAAAAGAACTGACCACACCACCACTGTGTAGAGGAAACCGTGTATGTTTTAAAGAGGCAACACCATAGTTCCATTTATTGGACTGTCTTTTGAAAATAATAATGAAAAAAGACCGTGGCAGCGCTGGGGGGAAAACAATCAATACATACCAAAAACTCCAAGCACTGAAGACATTCCTAATCCAAGAAACTTACCAACTACTACGAAGGGTCCCTGGTCTTGAATAAGGGTTTTCTCCTCCCGGTCTCTTTTCCCTCCCATGCAGGCTGCACTTCTCTACACTGCTCATTCACTGCTTCTCCTCACACCGTCCTCTTCTGACGTCTCTCACAACAGGCCACGAGCTCCAGGTTACCAAATCCCAGGACACAGGTCCTCGTCTCGCTGCCCCTGAGAACACTGGCCACACCCCTTTACTGTTCACTCCCCCACTCACCAAGGGGACCCCTGGGTCCTCACTAATCAGACTATTACACCTCCGTCTTTTCTGAAGGAACTCCTCCAAAAATCCAATGCTTTTGCTTTCCTCCTTCCACGCTCTCCATGCTTGGCCAGTTTCATGCCCTCTAAAGTCTCAGCTGCTGTCCTTCCTTCAGAATGGACCGGAAATAATCCCATTAAACTACGTATGCCTAAACCTGGTCATCTTCACTCCAAAATCGAAGACAGTTTCCTATATTTCCTAATCTATCTTCCAAGCCAAAAACCTGGAAATCATCCCTGATTTCTTTCAATCCTCTTTTGTCTATTCAGTGAATTACTTCCCTAATATGTTTTGCAAATGTCTTTGGATCTTCATCTCTATACATCACTCCCCCTCCTTCAAGCCCTTCAGCATCTCTTGCCAGAAGATTTAATAATATCCTAACTGACCTCCCTTCATCCAGTCTTTGTCACAAACCTATGTTTCCTATGGTCATTTGGGTGCCTTATCTAAAGTCAAATGACCACATCGCTCCCTGGTTCGCAATCCTTTCATAGATTCTCTTCACGCGAATCACCGGTTTCCAATCCTGAACGTGGCATCTGGGGCCTTCTGTATCCTCGTATTTCACATGTCCCTCTTCATCCATGTCCCTCTTCATCCATGTCCCTCTTCATCCAGCCCTCCAGGGCAGGGAGAGCAGCCCAGGTCATCACCTTAATACTTAAGTCACAGCCTCCAGCTCAGAACAGGTGCCGTATGAACAGTCAGTGATAAACAATGAAAGACGGTGTGGTGTGTGGTACGTGAGTCCAAAATGAATGGCACAGATAAAAGTGCGGAAGGAATCTGGACTCACATGGAAAGTGACCGCAATGAGGCCTAAACATGCTAAACACTTTCCACACAAGAGATAAAAGAGAGCCAGCAAAGCTCCATTCCTCCTTTCAACCCCACCACAAACCTAGAGTTGTGCTCTGCTGTTTTTGGAGAAAACATGTTGGCTACCCACTGAGCCTGCCACCACACGGTACAGTAGTGGGCATCTTGGTGAGTGCTAATAATAACAGCTGATATTTATAGGATGCTGACTGTGTACCCAGAACCATATTGAAAATCCCACATAAATTATATCTCTCAGTTCTCACATCAGTACTATGAAGAAGACATGACAGTTACCCCTGTTTTACAGATGGGGAAACTGGGGACCTAGTATCAAGTAACTACTGAAGGCACAGAGAGTAACATGAAGGATATTACTCACCAGAATGAATACGTATGACTCAGTTCACACATACATTCAAACACATATGTTCCATTTAATTCTCAAAACTGTACGTGTACATCAAGAGCTAACCAGGAATGAAATGGCAATCTACTAGGCTATGAAACTTTTAAGTCACTGTCCACCAAATAAACCGACTTGACTAAGTGAAAGAATCATTTCTGTCACCCAGTGTCTCACAGATGGTGTCACCACCACATCATGGAGACAGCTCCGCTTCTTGCTGGTGCAGCCCCTCCTCCTTGCCCTGGTTCTCTTTGGCCCCTTCACATGTTCATGTTACTCTTCAATTTGCTCAAAATTTTCCCACCTTCAGTTGTGAAGGATGGTACAGAACACATAAGAAACAACATCTCTTCTTCATCAAAGCAGAGCACTTATCTTGGGAGGGATAGAAGCAAACAATCTTCATACCTTCAGAAGAGTGTAAATAAATTCACAGATGTGAGAGTTCAGTATGGAACTTGGAGAGGAAACCATTTATCAACAATAGCCATGTGTATTAGCTTTCTCATTGCTGAGACACAATACTCAATACCCATAATTTAAAGAAGGAGAGGTTTAATTTGGTTCACGGTTTCAGGGGATTCAGTTCATGCTCAGCTGGCTCCAAGGTAGGAAATCATAGCAGAAGGGCACAGTAGAGCAAAGCTGCTTAGTTCATGGTGGCCAGGAAGCGGAGCAAGGAAAGAGGATGGAAAGGAAGGGACCAGGGATGGTATATAGCAGCCAAAGACATGCCTCAATGACCCACCCATGCACACCCAGAAACATGGCCCAGTAATCCCCCTCAGGTTTGCAAACTGACAGCCAATCAGGACAGCAACTGCAAAAGCCAAAGTCTAACCAGCCATTTAAAATCCAGATCTCAAAGCCAATCAAGTTGTCATTCCACCCCAACCACCACACCATACTTGGCTATCAAATGAACTAAGTCTGTGGATATGTATTAAGCACCTACTATGTCCAGTACACTTTCCCAGAGGCAGCAGAGCAGGGAACAAAAGAAACAAAATCTCTGCCTTTATGGAGCTTCGTGCTCTGACCACCGGATGGTTCCCAGGCAACGGGATCTGTAATAAAAGTCTCCTCTTAAGAGCAGAGACCCAGCACTCTCCAAAAACCTTCAGGGTGCTATCAAAAAGGTGTACATAAGTCAGATGTGGTGGCCATCCCTGTAAACCCAGCATTCTGGGAGGCCGAGGCAGGAGGATCACAAGCTCAAGCTCAGCCTGGGCAACTTAGCAACTTACGTGAGACCCTGTCTCAAAATAAAAAGTAAAAAGTGTTGAGATGTAGCTTGAGAGGAAGGCCACTGGTTCACAGTACCATCAAAAAATAAGTAAGTAAAGTTGTATGCACACACAGGCTCTCCCCACACGTGGCTGCATGCTGAAACTCTCAGGGACTCAGTAGCCTCATCTTTTAAATGGAAACAGTTATCACACCAGGCACATAGGATCACTGTGAAGAATAAGAGATGATCATATAGAAGCCGTTGAAAACAAGTGTCTGGCCCCATGGCACTTGGGACCAGCTGCTGTGGTCCTTCCAGTGTGTGCTTAAAGCTCAAATAAGATCCTGATTTTGGCTGTTTAGAAAGGAAAGCAGATGACAGAAGTAGACAGGACACCTTGGGACCAACCATGTCTAGTGGGTCACAAGTAGCTCCGGAGACAGAGTAGACACCAGGTGACCCAAATGTGTGCCCTGTCCTTCAGATCATGGAAGAATGAGAGAGCCAGGCGTGGGATAAATGGTCCCAAGGAGCATCTGGGGGCGGCCCTTCAACCCTGCTCCTCCAGCACAGGCAAACAGCTTCCAAAGTCCTGCACCCATCAGTCTCTTCCTAGGGCCAGCACCAGGAGGTAATTCGACACAGACCCGGGGGAGTCCTGTCTGGATCTGAATCCTTGTTCTACTGCTCATAAAACCCAACAAGCAACTGCAACTCTCTAGGATTCGGTAGCCTCATTTTAAAGATGGAAACAATAATTCTAACTGCTGCATAATTGTGAAAATTAAAAGGGATCATTACATATAAAACTCTAAAGGCAGTGTGTGGTATTCAGGTACTCAGGAAATGTGAACTGTTAGTACTGCCATTCTCCATCAGTAGGATCCTGGAGATGCCCTCCCAGGTCATGGCCAGTGCTGGAAGCCACCTAGATGCTACAGATATGAAGAGCTCAGGGCATGAGCTATCTCATTTTGAGGTCAAGCCAAAATTCTACAAAGGAAATGTTTCTGAATCCCCTCACCCTTTGAATTCATGCACATTTTTCTCAGAATGAAACAACTGGTTGATTGATTGATTGATTGATTACTGTTCAAGGTCAGAACCCAGAGCCTTGCATGTGGCGGGCAAGGGCACTGCCACTGAGTTACATCCCCAGCCCAAGACACTTATTTTTTTTTTATCAAATTAAAGCAAAACTGATTGTGACTGCAGTATATACTGTCAAAAGGTAAAGGCAAAAGACCAGATAGATTTTGCCTGCTCAGAACTTCCTTGGCCTCTGGACTGACAGGCTGAGTCAGCCTGCTAGCGAGCTGCAGCAAACAGAACAGGAAGGAGGGCCAGTGAAAGTTTGCAGGCTGACAGCCAATCAGGATGGCAACTGCGAAACCCAAAGTCTAACCAGCCATTTAAAATTGAAACCAAACATCTTAGTATTTCTGTTATTCTAATGAATCTGCAAAGGGAGAGAAAGGCACCAATAACAAATCTAAGTAGGCGTCAGGTGGGGCCCAGACACAGAGACAGGTAAGAAAAGCTCCATGGTTGGGAGGGGCTCCTGTTTGCAAATTTCAAATGGAGCAGGCACTGTTTTTTATTTTCTAATTGTGACATTGGACAAGAAGTTTATCGGGCATCACAGCAATCAGAATCACCTGTGTACCCCCTCAGCCAAACACAGACATTAAACTCAACCAAGTTAATTTCTCTGCCTCTTTAATTTGATTGGAGAGTGGTTTTCTTTTTCCATCTTAGTGTTATAAAAGAATAAATTGTTATCAAAACAGTATGAATTTGATTTAAGTCTGAGGCATTCTCCTGTTTTTCCGTGTGCTCGTCAAAACTACCTGGGGAGGATCGCGGTAGAAAAATGGCTATGTACCCAAGAGGATGCTGGATATGTACTGCTTCAGAAAAGCTTCTGCTTTTGCTTTATTGGGATAATCCAAGCACTCTGATGTATAAAATTATTTCTTCAGAAAACATGCTGGTAAACCTACTAGAAAGCTAAGTATCTCTAGAACTGAAGAAACAGTATCGATGTTTACTGACTGTGTCCATGGTTTCCTATGTGGGGAGTAGTGTAGGTTGGCCCGTTGCTCATGCCTGCAATTTATCTGCCTAAACACGTATTTTCTAAAGTAAGGTCAACTCAAAGTGGTACTCATAAGAAATTGAGAGTCTAGAGATTTGTTCTGAGGGTCATCTACATAGATTTATTGCAAAGGTCTTGAACTGCAATTTGTATAATGATTTTTAAAAACAGCTTAAAATTGGGCCCAGGGATTTAGCTCAGTGGCACTGTGTCTGTCTCACAAGCGAAAGGTCCCGAGTTCAATCTCCAGTACCAAAAAATAAAACAAAACAAAACAAAAAACAGAAATAGCTTAAAATTCTTGGGCCGTTATCTGGCCTTCTTGAAGGAAAGTTTTCCTTGCAAATCACAAGAAATGGCATTTTAAAATATGCCTTGCCAGGCATGGAAGTACTTGCCTGTAAACTCAGCACTCTGGGAGCCAAAGGGATTCACAGGTTCAAGCCCAGCCTGGGTAAATTCATGACTCAGTGAGACCCTATCTCAAAAAAAACAAAAACAAAAAACAAAAAAAAACCCCAAACAATCGGCTCAGGATGTAGCTCAGTGTGAAGGTCCCAGGTTCAACCCCTAATAATGAGGGGAAAAAAAGAAGTCTCAGTTCCACTCCCGGGAGCAGAAGGATACATGCTAATTGAAAGATGAGAAAAGTCTCTCTAACCCATCAGAAGACAAGTTTGGAGCCCTAGCTGACAAGCCACATCTTAAACTCTAGCCCTGAAATTCAGAACTACTGCCTTAATTCACAAGGACAGGAGGAAACAGATACTCTACTGTCCATCTGAGAAGTATTTACTGAGTTCCTCATATGAGTCAGCCTGGCCCCTGCCTTACAGTGGCTCACCACCCAGTGTTGGTCATGCACCCGCAAGGGACACAGGACAGCCACCACATCAAGCATTAGGTGCTGGGAAAGCACAAGGGACAGGGAGGCCCAGGGTCCTCAACAGAGAGAAGGACTCGGAATCATCCCTGCAAGCTTACTGAAGAACCCAATTTTACACACCTGATTTCCAAGCAGAGCACACACACATACACATTACACTTGTAAACTATGCTCTGCTGCACAGTCTCAGTCAGTGCTGGCCAAGCCTTCCTTTGTTTTTGCTGTGGTTGAGACCTCTAGGTAGCCAGAAAGACAGCTGCAGATATTCCTAGGATTTAAGGTAGCACTGCCAAGCTAAAGAAAATTACTACAGACTTACATGTCATCAATCTGCGTCCTTCCTCCTGTCAAGTGTCCTTAAAGTCAATTAAATCAAACCATGAGTTTTGTGGTCCTCAGAAATTAACTTGATCAAGGTCATACTGTTTGTTGTGGCTTGCCTGAGCTAGACCAGATTTCTTTGCTCCCCATACAGTACACTGTACTTTTCTTTAAACCAAACTGCCTCTCAAACACAGGGGCCAGAGCAGGTGTAACAGTGGGCATCTGTTATATGTGACAATCAGAAATCGCGTCTATGAAACACAGAAGACAGTCGAGAGAAAGTTTGTGGCTTGTCGTTGATGTAGTCTGAGAAGCTTAACCAGCAGGCCATGAGAAACGTGGGAACACCCCTAAAACAGCAGGCTCTGCAGAGGCCAAAGGCTGGGGTGCTCCCTTCTGTGTGGCACCCCCAGAGCACAAGGTAGAGCCACCACTGGGAAAGGATGGAGTCCCTAAGCAAAGGAAATACTTCTGTGAAACTCAAGGCAGAGGACAGAGGTACCTGAGATCCCTGCAGAACCACAAAGATGGCTCCGGGAAGGGAAGCCAGAATGAAACCTGCCTGGGCTATCTGCAAGAAAAGTGGAAACTCTCACCATTTCAAAAATCAGCTCTCACTCATCTCAGTGCCTCCTAGCACTCCTTGCCCTAATTCACCCCTGCCCCTCTGTTTTCATCCAGCTCTGGCCTCCCCAGCCCACCTCATCCACCTGCGCCATCTCAGTTACCAAGTTCAGGGACAGCTGTGGGTAGCTGATTTCGACACTGGGGCCAGAACATCAGCCATAAGCCAGCTGCCTCTGCCCAGGCTAAGGCCGTGAAGCAGCGGTGGGAAGCTCCTTTGGGTCATCTACCTCTGGCCTCCACTCAGACTGCTACATTCCCGGGCATCTCCACTGTATCAAATCAGGCACACAGTCTCCAGATTCTACTGGAGACATCAGAGATGCCATCATTTCCATATGACTCACCTAATAAGAAAGCAACACACTTCCATAAGGCACTGTGGGCATGAGACCATACAGCAGTTGGGCACGTGGGCTTGTTTACTGTAAGGAGGCACCTGGGTGGAGTCTGTCCCAAGCCAATTATCTTATCACTGTGGTTCTTGACCCTGTCCTTGTATCCTGCAGCTTGTATCTGACCCAGTACTGGCACACACACTCCGGTAATAACAAGCTTAAAAATACTCGAGGCAGGGCCAGGGATTTAGCTCAGTGGTTCCACTGCCTGCTGCACAAGCACAAGGACCTGAGTTCGATCCCCGGTACCAAAAAAAAAAAAAAATACTAGCGGCACTCAGTCCCTTAGCCTTCTCTCTTATATGAACAGTTAAGCAAGAGCTTCAGTATAAAGTGACAAAGGAAGTCAGGCACAGTGGCACACACCTGTGATCCCAGCAGTCAGCAGGCTGAGGCAGGAGGATTGCAAGTTCACACCTAGTCTGGGCAACTTAGAGACTTAGCATGACACTGTCTCAAAATTTAAAGTACTATAAAAGGCTGGAAATGTAGCTCAGTGTGACGGCCCTGGGTTCAACCCCCTTACACACACACACACAAAAAAATATATATATATATATATACACTTTCCATATATATATGGAGAGAAGTTCAACTTGTTCTGACCCTTGTGATAAAGCTTGACTTGTCTCTACGAGTCACTTTACTTTCACATATACCTGGCCCCTCATAGGACAAAGAAAAGAAAAACAAAGACAATGTTCAGATAACTATGCCTTGCACCACTGTGCAGTCAAGAAGAGGAAAAAAACCACCTTTTATAACTTCCTCTGGCACTAACTGAAAACTCTGGACTTTGGGGAGGCTATTAGAAAAAGGTTAAATATGAGACTAGATAATGATACACCAAGGGACTCGCGTCAGGGTTTGTTTGAACACTGCTCAGACGCAATTGCTGCTGAGAACCAGCGACCACTTAAAAGAGTTGTTCAAGAAGGCAGAGTCTGCTAGCAAAGGCTTTGCAGTGCCCAGGGAGGAGGGGGCTGAGGGCTTCTTATTGTGCACACACATCTCTGAAACACTGTTCTTTAATTTCAAGATGAAGAGATGCACATATCTCGCCATTATTTCCTATATGAGGCATGTTTTCTCGTATTGTTCTTGGTTTTAGTTTTACAAAGTCATCATTCCAGATACATTTTGTATATATATCTGTACCCTCCCTTTTCCTTTCATTGCCAGTTTTGGAGAGAATTGGGGGTCTACATCTTTAACTCCAAATTGTATTTATTTGGAATGAATCTGTCAGTCAATTCTTTAATATTGTTGTACCGGTGGATTTACTTCAAAGTGTGAGTGCTGATCATCAGTATTATCAAAAATACATTGCCAGGCATGAAGGTGCACATCTGTAATCCCAAACTCTGGGAAGTTGAGGCAGGGAGATGCCAAGGCTGGGTAACGTAGTGATTTAGCAATACGCTGTCTCAAAATAAAACATTAATTACAAAGGGGAAGGGGCTGGAAATGTCGTGCAGTATGAAGGCCCTGGGTTCAATCCCCAGTACTGAAAAAAAAGTTGAAGAGTATTTTGATTTATTTTAAAAGAAAAGGAGAATGGAGAATGATTTCTATCAAAGGGAGGTAGTACATGCTGCTATGTGTGATATACATATAATATGTATCTTAAGGACCAAATGTACATTGCTGTGTGTAATATACATGAAACTTCTATCAAAAAGAGTTACTATAAATCTTATGTGTAATAGCCTTCACTTAGGTTTAAAGAAACCCAACACAAAGAGAGAAAAAAGAGTTTACTTTAAAAGTCCTATTTGTATAACTGAAATATTAATGTGTAAACCTTTTCTTTCCCTAAAACTATAGTAGTGTCTTCTTATAAAATTTGTAGCATTACCCAAAGCACCGTGTGCTATCAATTACAGGGTTATGAACACCCACCTCTAAAGCTAGCTGTCTTAACGTCCCCTGGTGCTTTATAATGATAACTACATAGTATATAATTACTCAGTTCCCACAAGATACTTATAATTGAATCACAGGGCATTTTGTAAATGTTTGGGACCGCGATTAGAGGACCACAAAGTGATAGTATTGCAACTTTCCCCAGCTAGAATGTAAATGAAACACCCTAAAATTCAATTAGAAGAGTCCTTCAGGTATTAAATAATTATAATACAAATCACATTAGGGGACAATTATTTTTTTACTGCCTTCATCACCCCCCAAAGATTGTATTTCTTAATAGTTTACAAAACAACACAACTAAAATTTCAGATTCTGATTTCCTATTCCAAAACTGGAAAAGCTATACCAAAGGTAGAGCATCTAAAACCTTGTTTACAGTTGTGTTTTGCCACTTCCTTATTTCATGACCTGGTTGGTTGTGAACCAGGTTCCACAGAAGATTGTCTTATAAATGTGCTGCATAATTAGAATGCCTACTATATTGCTATAAAGATATTTACAAAATCAATTAAATAGAAAAGAGGATATTCCTTCTATCTGAATGGTCAACTATTCCTAACCTCCAAAAATGTCCTGTCATTTCTTACTCTCCCTTCTTCCTTTTCTCTCCAGCTGCCCCTGATCTTACTTATTCCCCACTGAGCCCTTCTCGGTCTCTACTGTCTCTCCCTGTGGGGCGGCTGTGACAGTTGTGTGAAAGCCTCCAGGAGCAGCGGTTGTTGGCTACACAGTGCTGAGGCAAGGGTACAGAAGGGTCAAGTGTGGGCCTTTTTCTTTCATCTTCTTCTCACTTTCATTTCTTAAAAGAGAACACAGATTGGCTCCCTCGCTTAGGGAACACACACAGTGTTACAGTTTAAGCACGAACTGTCCCCCCAAAACCCATATAGAGAGGGTTAGATTCCCAAAGTGGCCATGTTCAGAGTGAGGCCAAAGTGACAGGTGAATCATGAGGGCACTAACCTCATCAGTGATTCACAAGTAATGGGCTACCAGGAAGTGGGGTCCAGTTGGAGGAAGTAGGTCACCAGAGGCATGCCTTAAAGGAGACGTCTTGTCGCCAGCCTCTTCCTTTCTCCACACACTCTTATCCTGCCCCTGCTTCTACAATGCCATGAGATGAGCACCTTTTCTCTGCCACACCCTTCAGCCACGATATTTCTTAGAGTCAGTCAACCATGGACTGAGACCCCTGAAACCATGAACCCAAATTAACCTCCTGAAGTCCTGTATGTCAGGTATTTTGTCCAAGCAATGGAAAAGCTGACTGACAGACACGTGAAAATAAAAAAGAGAAAAACTCCTCCCCTGACTGACTCCTGTGAACCCATGATCAGAAAGTTGAGAGAATGTATACAAACTCAAGGAAGGAGCTTGCACAACTAACTTAGCAAGTCAACAGAAGACAGGACTCCAGTCACATCTCAAGACACTGGGAATCACTTCTGAGGAACAGGCATAATATTTTCCAACCTCTGAATGCTATAGCAAGTACATATCCACCAATGACAGACCTGTTCTTCTCTAGTTAAAAACATTTCCCCAAGGCCAGTGATCAAAAATGTAAAAACTAAGGCATGAAAAAATTCCAGCTTCTCTAGCAGAGCTCAAAGTTAGAATACAATTAGTAGAATATCACACCTACATAGCTATGTATATGGGGGGGGTAGATTTGGTCTTGTAATGGCAAAATTCACTGGAAAAAGAAATTCCTTTAACACCATGATTCAACCAACCTTCATGGGTGTTGTGCAAAATTCATCCTTCCACAGAGACCAAGACTATGGTGACATTTGGTGTTCCTCTATCAGAGTGTGAATACCACCCATTTTCTCCTTTTAGCTCCCAAAATAAAAATATTCTCATGCACGGAGCACAATAGCCAAGGCTACAGCCACTCCTCTGAGTGTGAGTCTGTCCCAGACTTGCCTTCTGCTGTTTGAAGGCACCTATCCCTGAATCCCACATCCTTTAGAATTCATCTTCTGCACCTTGGAGTCAAGAGAGAAAGAAACAGAATGGGTGGCCATAACCACAGAGAGGCTGAAGCCATGGAAGATTTAAGATGATGGCAAAACTCTAGTCCATGTGGCGCACACCAACAGGGTGGTGGAGGAGATCCTTCCAGAAGGAAGTGGCATTAAACAGCCTTTTTATGCACACACACACACACACACACACACACACACACACACACGCCTGCCAGCTTCACACATTCAAAAAATAGACCCAGGCCAAGCAAAGGGCCTATTTTAGCACTTTTTTGTAAAAACTAGATAGACAGAGCTCTCTCCTTTCTAACAGTAACCCCGGCCCCAACATACTTGCTGATTTTAGCTATTCAAGCCTTAAGAACGAAACAGCAATGTGCAAAGTTTTCTGAAAAGCACTAAAAATAAAACTAAACAACTTTCCCTCTCACAAGAAATATGGAGCACCCGGGAATCAGCGCATCTCATAATTAATTGGCTTGCCTGCAGAAAATCTCTCTTTGTAATTGTGGCCACTGGGCTGCTGTGGAAGAAAAGGTCCCAACGTCCACTCGTTGAACGAATGATTAGATGAGTGACCCGAAGTCACTCTACCAACATGAGCTTTTCCACCCTGCCCAAGTTAGCCTCAAACAGCAAGGCTGGCATAGGGCCAAGGGCATGCTTGCCAACGAGACTAGAAGTCTCTGACAGCCACTGTAGACCCAACATTGGGACAGTTCTCCAAAACAAAAACCGGCCACCGAGTTCAACAACTGGTTTGCCACGGTACCATATGTTCCACAATATTGTCCTGTGCAATGCCGGGCCTGTCTTTGGTGTCTGTGTGCCTCACAGCTGTCAGCTTGGGAGCTGTCTTATCATTATTTTCACTGTTTTATGACTTTTCTGGGAATTCAAATCAGTGTAACCGCGCTTGATGCACCCAGTGAAAAATGGCATCGCCCTCCCCCTACTCCTTCAACCTAATGAATTGCCTTTTTTCATATCAAAGAGTAATGAGCACCAAGCCACGTAATATTTATTCATGGAACAAAAGACATGAGAATGGGGGGAAGGGGGAGGGCAGAGGCAGCTCCTGGTGCACATGGAAGAAAAGCTGCAGATTTGCAAAGGGCTCCTTGCTCTGATTCCTGGTGTCACTGGGTTGGATTCATGGGGAAATCCAAACTTTGGGGCTCTCCCTCTTCTTCCCTGGGAGACTCCCCCACCCATCTGGCTCCTTGAAGTTTCAAGCACTTCCCTAATCAATGCTTAGAGACCCTGCTGTCCAGAATTGCCCCAAATCAAAGTTAACTGGCATGGTACACTTAACTGTGAATTTCTAAACATTTTCCTTCTCAGTGAAATGCCTCTAAAAAGCCTCCCCTTCTCTCTCTTCTGAGCAATAAACCAGTGCCTCCCAGAATGCTCTAGATAGGTCCCCCCTCACCCCCATCCCCTGTATCTTCACTGTGAATGAGGGCATGCTTTGGCCAGGGAGGAAGAGCCATAGAAACACTGGTGATGGTGGCTTCAGTGGTGCGTACCCAGAATCCCAGGTACTCAGGAGGCTGGGGATGCAGCTCAGTGGTAGATATGGATAGACCTTAGTTCCATCCCAAGCACCACAAAAGAAGAGATGGGAGAGGAAAGTGAAAGAGAAAGAGAAAGAAAAAAGAATTAAAAACTGGTGATACTAAAGCCTTGTTCACCTTGAATGACATGAATTTACCCCTACCCACTTTCTACCTTAATCATTCTCTTATTTGATCTACAAATTTTCTCACTAATCCAAAAAGTAGAAAATAATAGAGACTAGTAGGAGGGCCGGGGATTTAGCTCAGTGGTTCCGCCGCCTGTCTCACAAGCACAAGGACCCGAGTTCGATCCCCAGTACCAAAAAAAAAAAAAAAAGACCAGTAGGGTAATCCAACCCCTCTGCGAAATCCCCTCGTTGGGAGGGGCACCATGGAGCGCTAAGTCAAGTTAATGTGGAAGAAGTTTCTTGCGCGTCACTTTCCCAGCCACATGAGCTACCACAGTGAAAGCAAAGCTAGTTTTTAAAGGTAAGGTCGCTGTTAAACAAGTCTCCTCAAATACGCTGCACATTCATGCAAAGAGAGAGGTTAAAGGGCACAGTGAACAACCTAAGGAATTTTCACCTCAGCAGCTAGGATGCTACTTCTTCTTTCCATTTTATTACTCAGTATCTTGAATTTCTCCATTTAAAAACTGCGTTTTGAAAATCAAAAAAGTTTTTTTTTAAACCAGGAAATATGTTTAATTTTTTAAAAAATCACAAAAGTAGCCACTTCCTCCTATAATCTGTGCTCCCCAGATGGATATGAATTTTAACACAGACGAGTTGCTTATCTGGATAATTTTCCTCTAGCCCAGTAACTGAATCCTTTCCTGAAGCGATCCTTTTGCTTCTTCCTCTTACAGCCTCATTTCTGTAAGTCTGTCAGAGCTAATTATCCCTCTTCTGAAATGTATTGCTCTTCAGTGAATCATAAACACATGTATTACAAAAAGTTGAAGAAAACAAGTGAGCGTTACAGTGTGAAGGAAAAGACTGGTATAAATATTCAAAGAACCCACTATCTCTGCTAATAGAGAAATGAAAATGGCATTAGAGAAAGTAGCTGAGAATACCAAAGCCAGCCAATCCCAGCTCCTCTTCCTTATAAGGAAGTTCCTGCCCCCTTGAGCAAATCCCAGAGACTCCTACACCACCACTTTAGAATCAAGAGAGAAGCAAAGTTCTCAGGTTTGCAATCCTTTGACATTCCAGACCACAGATAAACAGGAGCCTACCAAACCAGTAACACAAACAACCTGGGCCTCCGCAGGGGAACAAAGACAGGATTCTCACGAGCACACACCATCATTAAACTTCCTTCCTTGAAACTATTGTTACATATTCCTGAGTGCTCCAATTCCAGTCTCAATCACAAATTTTAAAATTAATAAGCCCCTGAATGATTCAGATCAGTCCTTTAAATGTCAGAACAGGACCAAACACTAAAAATGCAACATGCCATTTGAATTTCAATAGCCTGGGTGCCAGATATCCCTGGTCCCCAAAGTACCACTTTGTCATACTTATCACCCCCAAAATCACCTTTCTATGTTCCTACTTTCTCCTGGGCTAAAGATGTTTTCCACTCTAACAAATACAACTTCCCCCCAAAATTCTGCAGTGTGGTTATTTAATGTCATGAAAAACAACATCTTCAAGTAGTATTCCTTCGACAGGTTCTGAGAATCAGGGAGCATGATATCCAAATCTGAAATCATTGTTTTCATGCTGCACTAAAGAAAATGAACGCGTTTTTAAATATTCAATAGCAGCTGCGAAACATTTGGGAATTCCTAGTTAAACTACAAAATACACTTTCAACCATTTAGCCGGAACAACTTCTAAACTTCACACAAACCAACTATGTTTACCCAACATCAGAGACTCTCCGGGTAAGGGCCACTGCAGGACTTGAACCATCCAGGAGGTGCTGAGCCGCACCCACCAGTGTGAGAAAATACCGTACGTGATTAAAGATAAACACCACTACGTCCACTAGGTCGCCACACACTTTCCTCCCAGAGAAGGAGCAAGATTGGATTGAAATACCACAGTGGATTAGAACTGAAGACAAAAGGAGCCAGGAACTGAAGATGCGGGCTCACAGGAGGAAGAGACTCCCTAACTCCCACCCTGCTGGCAACTCTAGCTTTATTCTCACTTAGACATTCTGACGCCCAAACTTAAGAATAAACAATTAAAATAATTTTATCTCACTTATTTTACAGAAAATTTTGTTGAACACTGACATAATCAAATGCCCTTGTAAGAATTTTAACATGAACCCCCAGATAGTCCAATTTATTAATTCATTTCAAAACAAATCAAAACAGGTCTGAAACATCTACATTTCTAAGTCACTCACACACATATGTATATATTTAAAGCTCTCTAAAAAAGCAGGATCTGATTCTAGCCATTTATTATTACATTGATAAATCTCTAGACTCTTTCCAAAAAACACACAGAAATGTTTACCAAAGGAATTAGAAGTTAGATGTCGACTGCATGAAGCTATAAACCTCAATAGCCTTTGGAAAAGTTTTTAATATAATAGTTACAATCAGCTATGAAATAACTAGTATTCAAAATGTTTAATAACAATTTACCCTTCTATAATCAATACAAAGGGGAGGACTGATTATATTTCCTGAAGACTGCACTACAGTTGTCTACTTTGTATGTAGGTGAAATCATCCTTAAAAGAAAACATTCTGGTGCAGGAAAGAAATAGAGCCAAGAAAAATCAGAAGCAAACACAAAAAAAGTAAGACAGTACTCCTGGGAGAGACAATAGAGAAGCTAAACTAAACAGGCAAGGAAAAGTTGTAGTCTGGAATTTTACTGCATTACATGATCAGACCAGCAACTTGAAGAACATCTCAGTTTATAATACTGGATGGCCTAGGTTCAAGATAAGGGGCAAAGTCTCTTATTTTATGTATGTTACTAAGTCTCGCTACTTGTATTAGTCAGTTCTCCAGTCACTGAGGCACAATACACCATGCCCACAATTTAAAGCAGAAGAAGTTTAATTTGGATCATGGTTTCAGGGGATTCAGTCCAGGGTCAGCTAGCTCCAAGAATGGAACATCATTGTCATGGCAGTGCAAAGCTGCTTAGTTCATGGTGGCTGGGAAGCAGAGCAGGGGAACAATGCAGAGAGGAAGAGACCAAGTCAGTCCACAGCTGCACTGACTTTGCTGGCCAAAGGTTTTCTCACTTAAATGCTATGTGCACAGCTAAATGGCAAAAAGTGGCTCACCATCACCTCAATCATATGTTGAAGCATAAGGCCTAGTTTATGGAATCACTTGGTAGAGAAAGTATAGGCACCCACTTACCTTCCCACCCTTATTTTATTTCCCTGGTTCATCCCATTGCCATTATACCCTGTTTAAGGTGCTACAGTCACAATGGCAAAGGTAAAACGTAGTGGGTAAAGGAGATGGGAAAAGGAGGGAAACAAAAAGACAGAGATATGTGAGGCCAGGTGACAGCAAAGTTGTGGACTTCACTGGTCCCAGCAGGGACAGTCAAAGACCAGCACCACCGTGTGCTTTAAATTTGGCCCCTGTCCAAGCTGAACTAACACTGTAATGGCCAGTCAAGTAGGTAAGCACTACTCCTTGGGAGAATGTGGCTATTTAGAAAATGGAGCTGCTCAGACAACCAAGCCAAGAAAGACTACTGCAGTCCAGGAAAAGCAGAATGATGTAGGAGCCAAGGATACAGATACTGAAGCCACACTGCTCCAGGGAGGGTAAACATGTAATTACTGTTATTTCTGTGTAAGGAAGCTGCTATGCCAAAGGTAAAGCAAAACAACCAAGAGCACAGAGGTAGGGCCATCTGCAGCCCTCGTCACACCTGTGAGCAAGGAAAACTGATAGGACTTCTCACTGTCTAAACAGATGCTCTTAAGGTAACTGTCAGGCAAGTCCATTTTGATGCGTTTTCCACAGTTGGCCACGTCAGCAGGTTGTTATTACCACATTACACAGATGACTGGATTAGTCAGGGTAATTTAACCTGTAGGAAATGGCAACTCACAGATCTGAGATTTTTATGACCACTCAAACATACACCTACAGATACCCCAGGTATGGCACTGCCAGCCAAAATACATTTTATGCACAAAGTGCACCATCAGGCCTATGCAACAGGAAAGATAGAGGGCCGCAAACTTGTTCAAGGGAAGTGAATGGCCCACTTTCACAGAAAGAACAGGAGCTGTTTAACCTGGCTCCTGATTCAACAGCTTCCTCTCTGGGGCCAGCTAAGAAGAGGGAAGCTCATTCCTGCAGGGTGTGGTATTTGCCAGATACACAGCCTTCAGAAACTAATCACATTCTCTCCAAAAACCAGCACTAGTTACTACAGTTAGTAATTCTAAGACATATTTTTAAGGAGGCACAATCATCATTTACCCTAAAATGAGCGGTAACAAGATTTGGGTGCTATATTAAAGCGTGATAGATTAAAAGATTTTTCTGCCAGCTTTTTTCTGTTTATACATACTACATGTAGAAAGAACCCTCGACCTGTGCTGCAGAAATTCTCACATTCATACAAAGGGATATATGGGTAAGAGTGTAGGGGCCAGGGATTTAGCTCAGTGGTTTCGCCGCCTGCTGCACAAGTGCAAGGAACCGAGTTCGATCCACGGTACCAAAAAAAAAAAAAAGTGTTGCAACCTTTAATTAACAAAAAAATAAAACCCTAGCCAGAATATCTATCAATAGGGGATCAGTCAATAAACTATGGAATGCTCTAAAGCAGAGCTCTAAAATATATTAAAAGAAAGGCTGGGAATGTAGCTCAGTGGTACAGAGAATATCTAGCTTGCTTGAGGCCTTGGGCTCAGTCCCCGGAACTACAAAAGAATAAAACAAAATACATTAAATGGAAAAAAGTGTATCTTACAACAGTACGTATAACACAATTCCATTTATTCAGGAAAACGAATATATATGGTTATGTATAATATATAACATATACTTAAGCAAACTGAAGGTCAGAAGAGATATACACTAACCCATGGTAACTCTGAGATGGAGAAGTCATGGGGGCTGGGGAATTGGGCCACTTTTTAGTCTATTTGCTTTCATTTATAATTTATTCAATAAACTGAGTTCCCCCTATGTACAAGTAGGTCCTTCTGAAGTCAAGGGGCTAGGCGACAAACTGCCTATCTGTCCTTTCCCGATGTTCCAGCCAACTGAACGACTTTTGCTGGGACCCTGCCACTCATCAAAGCAGCCCATTTCATCTGTGAACAGCTTTAATTTTCATAAAATTGGTTTTTAAAATATATATTACACCAAACCCTGAATTCTAATAACTGCCAACCTCCGATCCTAAATTTATCCCCATGGGGCCATAAAGAGCACATCTAATCCTTTCTCCACATGACAGCCCTTCACATACTTTGCCGACTCAACCCTGCTTCATCAGACTCCGCATCTCCGTTCTCCCCTGGCTCCTGGGCTGTCACGGTTTCAAGTCTCTGTATCTTTCTAAATGTTCTCCTCTTTGTCTAATTTCCTCTAAAAGCTTGATATCAAGTCATGATCGTGGTGCTACAAGTGTCACCTCGCCCCCTCCAAAAAAAAAAAAAATCATCTGTGACCTGCTTTTCTTTCTTTCTTCATTTATTTATTTATTTATTGCAGTAGTGGTGACTGAACCCAGGGCCTTTGGACTGAGCTACATCCCAAGCCCTGTTTGTTTATTTATTTATTTCAAATTTTAAGACAGGGCCTCAAAATTGGGTCTTAAGTCACTAATTTGCCACAGAACCTGCCTCATTTTTAACAACCATACCTAAATCTTATTCTCCACCATGCCAACTAATCCTCTCCTCCTCCAAAATAACTTTCTGTGAAAATTAATAAAACAAACTTCATAACAGAAAGGAATGCTTACAAGAAGATACAAAAGCACTTAGCACCCCTAGGTTTTTCCTAAGTGTCAGCTTATTGATTGTTTCCACCAACATGCCTAACAAAACCACAAATACCATTTCAGGAAGCTAACCTGAAGCACACAACTGTGCCCTGCCATAGTCTGATAGGAAGAAGGATGCCATCTTCACCACAGTCTCCAGTGGGTAGAACAGTGCCCACCTGCAGCAAGTGCTCTGTACCATTCACTAGACCTGCATATTTGCCTGAATGACATAAGCCTCCAATCCGTCAACTTTCAGTCTGCATTTGGGCAAGAGGTAACCAAAGTGAAACGAAAGTAATTCATTAAAACATGGCTAATGCTGCCAAGCAGACTCCTACACTAGTAACTCATTTGATCCTAACAGTCACACCACTAGAAGAAAGATGACAACCATTCACCTTCCCGACCTGCAAGGAGACAGAGCCCATGATCATAAAAAGGCAGAGGGTCCCCTGGCCAGCTAGGACAGAGCTGAAATGCATCATGGGAGTCCTCCAACTGCTTACCACCTCTACCTCAGTGGAGCAGCTCTCCCTCTCCCCACTCCTGATGAGAAAATACACACTGTGCAAATCTACCCGCTACCCTATTTTTAACATTCTAGGGGGGGCTCCAAAGCTATGTTTCTTGACAGCAACAGCAAAGATATTTTGGATCAGGTAATTCTTTGTTATAGGTTCCTTGTAGGACATTTACCAACACCCCTGGCTTCTATCCATTAGGCACCCTAAGCTGTAACAATCAAAAAGGTCAAATGTTTCTAGGGTGGAGGTGGGGAGTCAAAGACTCTACCAGTTAAGGATCACTGAATTAGAAGAGTCTTCTAGGAATTCCATTTAAATAGCAGCAGTAATCACTTAAGAGAGCAGTTTTTGGAACGCAATTTTTTCTTTCAGATACAAGCAATATAACCATTAGCTCTTGAAAATATGCATTTGCGTTTCAGCGAGGTCTGCAGGTTCAGAACAAACTACTAAAAGCATACGTTACCTCTGCAGACTCCCAAGGCACTGTTTACCACAAATGTGCAAAACCAATCATCTCTGTGAGGTCTCTCTCCTCGACATCCAGCCCAACAACGCCTCCCGAGTGATCATTGTCTTCTGCTTTTCTTACTTTCACAATACTTACTTCCTGAAGCTCTTCCTGGGCACGGGTCCCTTTAGCTTTACTCTCAATCACTGAGCTTCTTTAGGTAACTAACAAACAATCCAAGATAGAAAAATAACCAATCACGGAGAGAACAAAGCGTAGGAGCAGTTTATCCTTCAGGGCTATGCCATCCTTTTGAGTTATAGGGACAACCCAGGTTGAAGCCATACAAATGCATTCAAAGCACTTCAGTCTTTTCCTTTGAAGGGAAGGAAGCCCCTGTCCAGACAGGGTCCTGGAATTGGAAAAGATGTGTAAGAAGGAAGAAGAGATATGCCCCACATACCCCAACTGCTGCTTCCCTCACAGAAGTCCACACAGACATAGTGAAGGCTGCATGGTCCCTAAACTTGAAACATTATACAACCACACTGTACCCACCAGGATGGGGACTTGGGGGTTAAAAAGGAAATTCTTGAAGTTGTTAGTTAAAAATTAAACATTTCACTGAAGCTTTCTACAGTTGTTAAACCCTTGCTAAAGGGGATGAATGTTATTAGTATTTTAAGATTCTACTTCAACATATGGTCATATCCCGCCAATGGGAGGTCCACTATAATTAAAAGGCGGTGCCTAAATTATTCTTAAGGAATCGCTTTTCTTATGTCAGAGGAAATATTGCAAAGCCTTTTGAGATTTTTTATTAAATTCTGCCAAGAACGGTATGTTTGCCTTAAAAAAAAAACAACTGAGCCATATTAGTAATTTCCTTTTCTTTTGCATGTGTGCATGTAGCTCTAACAGAACATAGAGTTTCTTTTCCCAAACAGAGAAAGGAACTCAAAAGCCTCTTCACTGTTTAGAAGATTTTTTTTTAATTATAAAAATAAAATGTGTGCTCCTTCTCTGATCCTCTGAATGGGACCACATAATCTTTATCAAACACTAGGCCTCAATTCCATTTTCTGAATAATTTTATCCAATCTTATTTCTTTGTTCTCTAAATTTTCTAAGATTTAAACAAGTATTAAGAAAAATTAATCCTCGTGATAGCTTCCTGAAGCTCTATTTCCAACTCACAAACCTGACTAATGTATTTTTGGAATGTGTGTATTTAAAAAGCATGCTGTATTTTTAATGTAAACTAAATGTGTTTGTGCGTGGTGGGGGAGTGTCTTAAAACTTGGCAGCAGTCATCTAGAATTCAGGTTTCTTCTTGTTGTTTGGGGGTTTTGTTTGTTTTCCAGATACCAATGTCAAATTAGTTTGCAACAATAGGAAAGTAAAGCTTACTATTTTCCTTAAAATATCATGGGAAGGGCATAGATGAGGCAGAAGCCTAGAGCAGCTAAGACATCATTGCCATTAAAACCCTATGTTGAATTTTAAAAAAATACTAAAAACAAAACTGTCAACTCCTAAAAACTAGCTAGTATAAAAATGAAAACCTATAAAGAATATACCCTGTCGAAGTCTAGAATGCAAGAGCACGATTTAACATTTTAGCTTCTAAGAAGCACCACGGATTGTGCCAATACTGTTGAAAGAATGAAATTAAAAATTCAATCTATTCCTGATTATGTATGCTAAGAAAGGGAAAACAATGTTTAAAATCAAATCCATACTAAATCCAAAATGGTATCTCATCTGCTAGTCTCATTAGTTATGAGAGCCAGAAGAACCAAAATTAAATTTCTTCTTTTTATTACTTCTTTCCAGTCTTTGGTGAATGTGCCAAAGATGGGAAAGACCAAAGGGTCAGCAGCAGGAGGAGGGGGGAAACAAAGCCAGAAGCTACCCGATCTCAAAACTCAGCAATCAACTTTTGAGTATAGAGTGAAAAAAAATGTAAAGCTACTTGAGAGATGTAAAAGGAGATATTATGGAAATCTTGACAGTGAGTCTTAAATATATTCTTCTTTATAAGAAATGGGTGTCTGATTGATTGATTTCACACTTCTCTATGATGGATAATGTGCAAAAAGAATTTGACCATCGTAGCTCAAGTGTACAGCACTGGACTGTTAATGAACATAGACCACTCATCAAAAATAAAATTTAGCAAGTGACATCAGATAAAAGATAAGTACTTCAAACAATTACTACATAACATGCAAAATGGTTTATTATACTAGATCCTTTTATGGAACTAGCACCAGCGTGTGTGTGCATGTGTGCGTGTGTGTGTGTGTGTGTGTAGACAGAGAAAAAAATTCCTCCACGCCAACCAAATGGAAGAGCTGTACCAGGAAACCTGTTTAACAGCTATTGATCTCACAGAGGTATTTAGAAAATAACTCTATATAACTCTATTTTAATGCCTAAGATCCTCATTCTTCTTATAGAAGTGTCAGGTACCCACATATCAGGACTGTTCATTTCTCTTATATAAGGAGGCAGAAAACCTGCAGAAGATTCTAAAGTTTGCCCTTAGAATTCTAAAGCAGCCAGGATGGAAACTATCAAATATACTTGCTGTCTGAAACTCGGCTTTCCCTGGGAAGGAGCTCAGCCACACAAGCATTTCCGAGATTGAGATGAATGATTAATTTACTTTCTGACTCCTGGTGGCCCGGGACTAAATAAAATGTATCACAACCAAAGAATATAATAGAATTATATGTATGGAAGATTTTTTTTAAATGCTTTTTTGAGGGCCGGGGATTTAGCTCAGTGCTTCCACTGCCAGCCTCGCAAACACAAGATCCAAAGTTCAATCCCAGGTACAAAAAAAAAAAAAAAGACAATAAAATACTTTTTTTGAGAATTAAAAGGAAAGACCAACACACCTGGAGGACAGAAATGAAGGTTCACAGTTTTTCACAAACTTAAGGCACACTATCTTTGGGCTATGAAAACTTTTGAAATGACAGCTGTTTGCCCTATTGCCAGGACAGGAGCAGAAAACGATGAGCCAAAGAAAAGGTTGTCGTAGGAAATATTTCAAAGTGGATTTTAGTATGAGCGTGTCAAGAAAACCTAGAAACAGAGCCAGTGAGTTACCTTCAACAGGGTAAGAAATGGCAAATCCGATTCATTTATACAGAAGTGAAGCTCTCGGTAATATTTTGACATTTCCTGGATCTACTTCAAAGGTGGATTCGAATGTTTTGGTTGATTGCAGTGGTCTCAGATACTCAGTAATTATTATCAAGTAACTTTTGTGTGATACACTCTTGAGAGCAGAGCCATACAGATTTATGTAGTCTGTAAACTGTCTATAAATTAAGCACACTCCAAAAGTTATACTAATACAATGGAAAACAAAAACCATAAGAACAATGTGTTTCATTCAGTTTGAGCAAGATTACCACCATTGAGACACTGTTGTCCCTAAGTGATTATACCCTTGTCAAGGTAATCTACATTTGAGCTTGACAATGAACTTGCCAATTGAAATTTACTTTCCTATTGTAAACAGCACCTCAGTTCCAAGCACAACAAATGAACAATGTGTCATTCTGTTATCATAAATAATTTAAATTATTTCAGGAAAAGACACTTTCTCAACTGCGATCTTGAAATAGGGGGACTCAACAGTTCCTACTAATAAGCGTTGGGTGTGCCCTTCTGCAGAAACAAAGTGGTGGTGGTTGAGGCAGGGATGAGAGGTCACCTGACTGTATTTCTAGAAAGGATCAACGGTTTCAAATCTAAAGTGACCTGCTCCATCAACATGGATGGTGAAAACCATACCAGCCTGAAAATGCCTGGAGCCTGGGAAGACTTCTACTTGCCCTCACCTACCCTGCTTTGGCTTGCTGGTTGCTTGTTTGGTTTTCATGCCTATGCTTGTAAATGGATGAGAAAGGAAAACAAATCAAAAGAGGTAAAGCCCTCATTAGAACGCCTTTGTAACCCAAGCCAGGAAGAAAGACAATCGATATTTAGTACTCTGGACATATTGGCCCTAAGAAGGTAAACAATAGCAATAAAACAGAAAAGAACCCTATTCAACTTTATTTTTATCATCACCGTTATTAGTATTGGGCTGCGGTTGATCACTGTGTTTCTGTAGGGCTTTCCAAATCAGGAGTCCAATCTGAGAACTAAATTTAATTGCTCTGTGCCTCACCGGAGCACAACTAGAAGCCAGCAGTCAATTCAAGAAAATGAAGATCAACATGCTCTTTGTAACCTCTATGCTTAAGATGTTATCTCAGGCATGGGCAAGTTAAAATACTTTCATTTCGGGGTTGATATGAATTTCTGAACTACTGTAACTATTTTAAAGGGAAATATAACTTCCTCAGGGCAATGTTAATTTTTTCTTATACTAGTACACAGAATTTACACACACCTCTTTGCTTAAGATTTAAAGCTGTTTATTTTCACGACAGTCATCACGTACTTCACACTGGTATCAGAGATGCATAGGTCAAAGTTCAAGCTAAAATATACTCCTGTACTAGGCTTTGGCATTTCCGTGAGTCTTGTCAATAAGCTAAACTATTGTCACAAAAATTTAGAAAAACTTTTACTTTCAAGCAATCATTTTTCAAGCCTATCTGTGTTAACGGGCTAAACTGGGATTATTTATGAAATTCACAGCTGATGTTTTCAGCACTATCTTTTCTTTTACAGAAGCGAGCATTAACTAGGCTTGCTGCCTCCCAGGTAACATCAGGTCTCCAGCTGGCTTCCACCTGTGGGTGTATTAACTCCGGCGCGGGTCCCTAAGTCCCCTTCGACACACCCCAGGGCTGATAGGTTCGGAACATAACCCAAATATGCAAACTTTTTGGTCACAAACTGTACTCCTCCGCCGAAGTCTAAAGCGACCCCGCAGCGGGAATGGCACAGGCTTTTGTTCCAGCGTCGCCCCGCTGGCTGGCGAGGTGAGCACCCCGACAGTAGTCCATCCCCAAAGGCCGTGAGATTCTATGGGACGAGAAGTCCATTTCTACGCAATCCGTGAGCGTGGGGTACACAAACACGCGAAGGGTGAAATCATAAGTGCCTTTCAAATTCTCCTTCAGCCTCAGGTTCACAAAGTGAGCCTCCTTCTCCGTGGAGGGCGGGGGCGGAGGAGGGAGCGGAGCGGGGCGGGGCGCCGGGCCCCGGAGAGAAATGGAGAGGTAAGGGTAACCCAGCAGCAGTCCAGCTGCAAGTCCCCCCCCCCCACCTCCGGGTGCAACCAGGAAAGCTAGAGTGTCAGTGGTTTTCGGCTTCCTGTTTGTAAAGCGAGAAGCTCCCTCCCAGACTCAGGGACGGAGGCGCGCTCGAGGCAGGGGGCGCAGGGGCCCTCCCAGCCCGCAGCCCGGGGGGCAGAGCTCGGCGGAGAGGCGGACAAAGCGCCCCCGCTCCTCCCCGACTGCCGGGTCCCTCCGGGGGGGCGGAGAGGCTGGGGGAGGGGGGAGGGGGAGGAGAGCGAGAGGAGGAAGGGGTGGGGGAAGGCGCAGCCGGCGGGACTGGGCTGGATCGCGCCGAGGAGGGAGGGGTTGGAGGAGGGGCTGGGAGGGCGGGGAGAGCCGGGAGGAGGGAAGGATTCTTGAAGCCCAAGATAAACAAATTGTTCCTCTTCACGTGCGGGGTGGGGGAGTGGGGAGCGAGCGCCGCGGCCTCCCTTCCCCTCCCCCTAGCCGGCTCTTTGTCACCGAGCGCCGGGCGAAAGCCACCCTCGGCGCGCGAGGGCTCCCAGCCCGGGGAGGAGCGCGGCACAGAAACTGCATCCCCAGAGGGCCGCCCGATCGCGGCGCGCGAGCCCGGGAAGCCTGGGGGCGGCGCGGAGGGGGAGGGAGCGCAGACACCTTTCCCGAGCTTCCGGCCTCCCCCCACCCCCAGCCCAGGAAAGCTAAAGAGCCGGAGCGAGGAGATAAGAGAAAGGATTCCACCCTCAGGACTAGGGGGCGGGAACTGCCCCTTCCTCCCGGAGAAGTTAAGCCATTGGCTGCGCATCCTTCCTCGAACCCACCCACCCAGCCATTTAAGCCTCTTTCACCTCGCCGCTCCCCTCCACTCCTCCGCGCTCATTACATAGGCGCGTAAAGTTGGCGGAGCGCGGGCAGAGGGCGAGGTGGGGGAGTCTTGGTGCCACCAAGTTTAAGAAGAGCCAAGTTGTGTGGCGGAGACTCTGGGCTCCGGCCACCCCCCCAACCCGGCCTCGACCCTCCCCGCGGCTCCACCTGCCGGGCTTGCCCGGGCCTCCAGTGGCGAGCGCAGCGCACTCGCGCCCCGCACCCGCGCGCTCCCGCGAGTACCCGCGCGCGCAGCCACCCTCGCTCGTTTCTCACCCACTTCAAAGTTCATTCACAAAACTCTCAGACTTTCTCAAGCCCAAAGGAGGTGAGCCGGGGAGAGCAGCGAGAGGCTCTACCCTTCTTTCCTACAGAGGTTGAGGGCCCCAAGCCCGCCCTGAATGCGCGACAGCATCAGTTCTGCCCTGCACAGAGAGGGGTGGGCGAAAGGGGAAGATCTGGGGAGGCGAGGCGACGCGCGAGAGGTGGGGTGGAAACCGGCGAAGAGGAGGGGCGAGGTTGCAACTCTGGGGTTCACTCTCAAATCCGTATCTAAGCCAGAGGGGGGGGAAACTTTTCCAGCACCTCACTCCGACGCTCCTCCAGGCTCCCTCCGCCCCTCGCAGTCGTGACTGGCTTCTCCCCGTCTCACCCCCTCCTCCTCAAATCTGACAACCCTGACAGATTAACAGGTAGCGGCAACGACAGCTTTTTTTTTCTGAGAAAAGTTGTCGTTAACCCTTCGGCTTCATCCCACCGTGCAAATCAGACCCTCACGCCCCCATGGAAGCAGCTCCACGCCCCCCCTCACCCGCGCGCGCGCCCCGAGCCCGCTGCCAGTACGCCCTCACCATGATCAGCGTGTGGTTCCTCTGCTCCGCCGAGGCAGCCTCCGCATCGTGCTGGGGTTTGCTCGTGTGCTGCTGCTTGCCAGTGCCGGCGCCCGATTTTTTGGCCCTCTGCTCCAGGGTCCGCTGATAGAGGCTCACGGTGTCCCGGCGCTCCAGCTCTAGCTGCTCCACTTGAGCCTGCTGGTACCTGTTCTCGCAGTTGACGTGGTGTCGCCGGCAACCCTCGATGCGCTGGCGGAGTCGCTCGACCACAGTGCTGTGCTTGGGGACGGCCGCCGAGCTGCCGCCGGGGCCCCCGGAGCCGCCGCCCGCAGCGGGGTGATTGCTACTCGGAGCAGCGGGAGTACTATTGGGAGTATTATTCACACCGATCCCGGCCCCGCCGAGGCTGCTGTTCAGGCTACTGTTGATGCAAATACTACTGCCATTCGCGGCAGCAGCGGGGGCTGCGAAATCCCCCATCCTGCTCCCCGGGCACACTATTTTGGAAGAACTTTTTTTATCCACCCCCCCTATCAGCCTCCTCCTTGGGTCCAAGGATTAAAATAGTTTTAGTGGAACGCGGGGGAGACGCAAGCACATGGATGGAAACAGCGATCCCGGCGGGGCGAAAAAAAGGGGGAGAGATTTTGGGGTGGGTTTTTTGTTTCCTTTTTTTTTTTTTTAACTGTAAAGCTCGAGGGGGGTTAAAAAAAAAAAGCGAAGGGTGTTATCGGAATACCATCAGACACCTATCAACAAAAAGAATCACAAACTGAGCCAGCAGCAAATCAGGTTGCAACTCAAGGGAAGATCCGCTCTTCGCCTGCCTTCTTTTTATAATCCATTATTTTCTAATAAATTCCAGGAGATTTCCGGTGGCTGGCAAGCATTTTCTCCCTACGTCCCGAAAATCACACCCCATGTACACACACAAGCATATGCCTCCAGTGCGGAGACGCGCGACACACACTCACTCCACACCGCATCGGAAAACGGCAAGCTTGCTTATTGCATTTTCCTTCCACAAAAAAGTTTTGGTGTTTATGCCGCCCCGTGTTCTCAAAGTACTTTGGCTGCTCAGTTGCATTTCACAGGAACCTAGATACCGAATCCTCGGGCTGGGGGAAGTAAACACATGGACAGTCCGAGGCGACTGCAAAAGTAGATCGGTGAAGTCCTTTGCAAAACGCCGCGCGGAGAGCAGCCCCTAACGCTCGGCTGGGCTGCCGCTGCCGCCTCTGCTCCTGCCACCATCACAATGATCAACTGCTCGCCGCCGCCGCCGCCGCCTCCTCCGCCGCCTCCTCCTCCTCCTCGCGCTCCTCCACCTCCTCCTCCTCCTCCATGCCAGCGGAGTGATATCAGGACGCGCGAGCTCAGTAAACAAGGCAGCGGCGGCGGCGGCAGGAGGCCGTGAGACAAGACCGGGGACCGGCGCAAAACCCGGCCCGGACTCTCACCCGGCAGGAGCGGGCGGGGCACGCACGGGCACCCGGCTCTCCCCGCTCCCGCCCCCCTCACCTCGCCCTCCCCACCCGCCTCGCCTCGCCTCGCCTAGTCTCGCCCTCCCCGCCCCTCCCAGTCCCCAGCCTCCTCGCTACCAGAAAAGAGGGAAAGAAAGATTCTGGGGAATCTCAGGAATGGATCAACTTTTGACCTGTGTGTATGTGTGTGAGTGTGCGAGCGCGCGTGTGTACGTGTTCGTGTGTGCGAGCGAGCGCGTGAACAGCCGCGGGGACGCGCCTGGCTGGATTTGCTTATTCCCAGCGAGGTATCAAGAGAGCCCAAGTTGTTGTTATACATTTATGCATCATATTGCAGAACTGTGCATGACCAGGCAGAAACGTTGCAGCTGCACAGCAGTTGTCTGTCATTCCCACCCATGTGGAAAGAAAAAGGCAAATGAGTGACTTGTTTTTAAAACCCAGGTAATAAGTCCTTGCTAGTCATAACGCTGTTTAAGGACACTTGTTCAAACTCAAGGCCAGTCTTGACGCGCCAATTCTGAATTCTGAATAAATAGAAATAAGCAGCGGAAAACTTAGAAAATTCTTTAATTCGCTATACATCATGATTGTTGTTATTCAAGCAATTATTGTTTGACTTACCCTTAGAAAATATTAAAATAAAGCAAGCAGGGACTTGGAGGTGAGACTAACAATACATTTTAACAGACTGTTTTGAACACTAGGTGCTAATGACAGTAGTAATTAAGGGTCCTTCGTAAATCAAGTGGAAAGATTGCAGATTTCATGGACTAGAACTATAGGAAAAACACAGCATTTCACAGTTTGTCATGACCAAAACAAAAACAAGCAAAAATAACAGGCTTACTTTATTGCTGGATATATTTCTTTACATTTCAATGAATTCATAATAAGTACAATTAAAACACAATAGCAGCTGCAGAAAGCAATCTAAACTTTTCATTTTATTATGGCGAATTATCTTCCCTTCTCAGTATCTAAAAACAACATTAAACATGGAGTTTCCTTGAGTCTGGACTTAAACACTGCATATACATAATTTTGTAAAAATTAAAATGGAGAAACTGCTTGCTTGTCTTCGATCATCAGTAGGCTACAGATCTTGATTGTGCAATGTTCATTATAAGGCATCCTCTAGTATCTCAATAAATCTTATAGAATGGTTTTTAGGGTAAAAATACACCCCAGTTTTCAAAAATAGCCAGGAATAAAAGAACTTTGGATCTTATGCATTAGTCATGAGATCTGATTTAAACCATCTTCATTTCTTGGCATTGCAGATTAGCATAGGATGCTATTTCTAACCTCATAATGTCAGGATAAGAAGCTACATTTTTCTCCAATTAATTAATCAGGTCTATATAGTGAACTTTAACATCCACCAGGTTATGTGGTAAAATGGGCAGCAAATGAATTTTAACATGGCGTGAGGCTACCTTTAAGTAGTAAAACCAGTGTGAGAGAGCATCTTTTGTTGGAATTGCCATATTTTTCATCTGAGGATTATTTAGTTAATAGAGTAACTTCAAAATCAAACCCAATCTCGGTCAGAAAATTGAACTGAATTAGTCTTATAGAAAATAAATCCATTCATACTCTAAAAACAGGTAGAAAATTACACAAAATTATAAGAAAAAGTAGCAAAGTAGCCTTTATCTTTTTCACACACTCACGGAACAATATCTCTATTAACTCAGGAAGCATGGGGCTTCACCACAGAGGGGAAGCCATGACTTTGCATTCACTCTTCTCTCTCTCTTCACAAGAGTTTACTTGTTACCCTCCGCCTAGCCCTCTTGCCTACATCATCCATGCAAGATCGAAACTCGGTCCCCAGAGGCAGCAGATTGAGAGTGTTGAGTATAGGGTCTTCAGTTTGAGACATCAGTCTAGCTTTTCCTTGTGAAAGTTTTTCATTGGCTTTCTCATTCTGGAAAAACAGAAAAGATAACTATGGCAATAGCATGATTCCCATCGAGGGACCGGCAGGTGGGGGACACACTTTCTGTCTTTCCCCCATGCTCCCAATGACCAATGCAGCTATTCCTGCACAACTGCTGTATTCTTTGCTGACTGATTGTAGTGCATGAGCAGGCTGTACCCAAAACCTTGAGTTTTCATAAGATGGGTGCACACACACCCACACACACACTTCAGATGACAGAAGAGACAGCCACAAGCTCCAAGAGCAAGATGCCAGATGCCAGACAAGGAAGGATTGTGAAGTTGTGAGAGGGGAGAGGGGAGTGCTTGAGAACCCCGACCCAGGCGGGTATTCTGCTATGATGTACTTGAGGTCCGAAGCCCCATCCTACTGTACTCATGCAGGGCCAGTAGAAGAAAGAAACAGGAAGTGAACGAGTGTTGAATCTTGAGCAATGTCAGCCAGTCACCCTGAACTAGAGATGTTTGTCCATACCAGTGACTTTCGGAGAAACAGAAACCTTGTACTGGCTATTTCTGGAGACTAAGGTAGAATAGGAACACTCTGCTGCCCATGTACACATAAGCAAATCTTTATATAGCCCTCAAAATTGGGGCTCAGGGATTTCTGAAGTACTAGCCACAGCAAGGTATGCTCCTAAAGCTCTAGCGGTGGCTATCTTTTCTTTGGTACTGGGGATTGAACTCCGGACCTTGAGCTTGTGAGGCAGGAGTGGAACCACTGGGCTAAATCCCTGGCCAATGGCTATCCTTTTAATAATTCCACAGACATATCTACAACCTTCCGTGTGTCAGGTGCTGTGATAGGCGGTGGATATGCAGCGTAACAGTACATACAACACAGCCCTGATCTCAGGGAACTAGGGTACTAGGCATCCTGGCCCACCTCCTGTGGAGACTGTTTGGGAACTAGTAGAAGACCAAAGGGGAGGGGCAGGGGGACCTAAGAAAAGTTTTCCAGGAAAATCCATCCATATTTCCTTCTCACAGCATTGTGACTATGAGGGGATATGAGGAGAGGTGAGGCAGCTGAGGCTGAGACAGAAGCAGGAGCCAGCTTGTTTAGGGCCATCCAGTTTAGACTGTATTCTTAGGACAATGGCTGCCGTCAAAAGGACTTAAGCTGATTTATACATTTTACTTTGGCAATGCAGACAAAGTAGTATTACAGTGTTTTCTAAAGTGTCTACTGAAACACCTGAACCCATCCATTGCTCCACCATAAAGCCTGCTGACCCAAGTAAGTTCAGGAGTTGATCTCTCTTGAAGATTCATGATGGTTTTGAAGGTCATGAGAAATCTTACAGCAAAGGATGTTTAACTTTGCTTAACTTAATGCTGTCCAAATCCTGTTATGTCCCACAGAATAGAACACGCTACAGAAAACTCTGTGCAAGAGAGAGTAAAGATTGAAGCCAGTTCTAAATCCACTTCAAGTTACATCAGTTGTCTGGGGGTGTAGCCTAAGTCAAAGACCACACCCCCTCACCATCTGCTCTAGTCCAGTCTCTAGGAGGTGGGCTCAAAGCCCCTCACTAACCTTGCTGGCTGTGTTAATTCTGACCTTTAAGTAGTGAGGAAGTACCCACATGAGACAGAACCCTCAGAAGGGTGAATTTGACTAGCCTTTCTCAGCATTTGTCCCCTGAGTGTGTTACATTGATATGTATCTCTATATAACAAAAACCTCCTTATTAGGGGAAAGGTCAGCCTTATTTAACTGAAAAATCTTAATTTTATGATGTCTTTAAAGATGAAAAGTTTCATTACTTTTGAAGTCTGCATTCTGTCTAGCCTAACAAATACTGGCCTCATGCAGGTATTTTAATGATTTCCTTCTACCCAGTAAACCAATTGTTATGTAAGTGACATCCCCCATGGATCAGGGGTCTTTCAAAGATTTTTTCTTTGAACAGTTAAATATTCTAGGCAAGATCCTATTTACTTTATTAATTTTAACTTTTTTATTAAGAAGAATTTAATGAGCCCTAGACCATGTCATAAATTTTGAGAATATGCATTAATAGGTTTGCTTATCAATTTATATATATATATATATATATATATATATATATATATATATAAAATGATTGTATGGTTACTAGAAGAAAGGTTCTCTAAAGTCCATGACCAGAAAAAAAAATTTTTTTCTTTAGTTTTGTGAGAAAGTGTTTAGGCTGGTTTTGAACTGTGTGGTTCAGGCTGGTTTTGAACTCTCTAGTCCAGGCTGGCTTCAAATTCATGGCACTTCTCCTGCCTCAGCCTCCCCAGTGTTGGGATTACAGGTATGTGCCACCACTCCCAGCGATGGCAGAGAATTTTCTTAAGAACCTTTCATTTGGTTTCTACTCTCAACCATTCTGCAGAACCATTTATTTCAAATGGTTCTGCACTCAACCATTTGATAAAATAAGGTATCTGACTTGAACAAGTTTCCATGTTGGATGTTAAAGACTTCTGAAAGAAATTATTGATCATTTTTTTATTTATTGAAGACTTGTAATCAGCTAACCTTGACCTTATAAATAATTTTAACCAGAAACAAGCATTGAAAACTTGTTCTATTCCAGTTTTCTTCTCACTGGTAAAGAAACTGAGGCACAGAAAGAAACTTTCACCAAACCACACTGCAGCATAAAGTGGCAGAAACCAAATTCGAACTCAGGCAGTTTGACCCCAGCATACACAGTTATGGGAGAAACATATAATTGAGGTGCTCCCTTTCTACAGCTGCAAGAACAGAAGGCTGTTGCTGCGGGCACAGGCTGAGGTCCAATTTTTACAGAAAACCGTCTCTGGCCATGCCTCCCCTGGGCCCTTGTGGTGGATTAACTAATGGTTGGTGCGAACACCCAGCTGAAGTGAATCAGCATGGTCTGGGCTGGAGGACCCACCTGAGGATTGTTCCCAACAGCATAAAAGGAGAACTCGAGGGGAAGATGTGGGCTGTTGATTTTCTAGGAGAAGCTTGCTGTGGTTGGTTTTCCTGATGCGAACTTGGCTGTTCTCATGGGAGAAGGGGCTCGGGGCCTCGCTGTTGCTGGGGATGGCTGCTGCTCTCATCAGAGGAGCCCTGGTCTTCACCATGAGCATCACTTCCTGACTCCAATGTGGATCCCTCAGCCTGGTGGCACAAATCCTTCACCCCACCAGCTCAGATTTTCTGACTTCCCCCACTGGCCTTTCGGCTTTCCAGGTGCAGATCTGCAATACAGACAAGCATGGGACATTGCCGTGAGCTCTAGGCCTCTGGTTGGACTCATGGAGGACACTGCCTTGGACTCTAGGCCTTCAGCTGGACTTGTGTGGGACACTATTGTGGGATCCAGGCCCTTGGCTGGATTCTTTTGGGTCTCTAGTGCATGGTTAGATCTCTTGTGCTCCTCTGCATTTGACTTTTTGGGTGACTATTATAAAATCACCCTATAAATTATGTGTCCTGTGTTAAATCTATTTCCCTTGCAAACCCTGACTACAGCAGCCATCATTCTAGGCTCATCACCTGCTCAGTGCCCTCGGAGCTGGACATTCCTCTCTCGGCATATACATTATCACATTATGTGGTAACAGAGTTGTCACCAGTGCCAGCCAACAGCCCCTGACTAGAGTAGCACATTGCTGTCACCTGCAGGAATGGTTTGCATGCCATCTAAGAAAATCAGAGTGAGATGGAATTTATTTTTCAAAATGCTGTTTCTCAGTGGTTTCAGGTATTCTGAGAATTGCCTTGGTGAGTTGCAGGGTTGGGAGTAAGGCAGAGTAGAGCCAGCCCATCTCGGCCCCTCTGCCTGTCAGGAGGGGAAGGCTCACAGGTATTGTCCACTGAGGCTAGGAATAGCTAGCTGGTGGGCAAGGCATTTCCCACATGTTAACCAACTTCAGCATTCCATCAACACTAGAAAGTAGCTAAACCAGAGTTGGCCCAAATGTGCCATTAACATACTTGAATTCAAAAATATCAGTCAGTCAATCCATCCATCCATCAATCAATAGGTACCCCTACTTCCTCTACTCGAAATGAATAGCCACAAGGAGGAAGGGGACTATTTGGGAGTTGTAACGGGTGGGGAGAGGAATGTACTAAACTTCAGAGGATTGCTTTACCTCCTGGATGATATAAGGTGCAGTGACTGAGTGTGTCCCTTGCATTTATATACTGAAAACCTAATATCAACTGTGAGGGCGTTTGGACGTGGAACTTTGAGGGGGCAAGTAGGTCACAAGAGTGGAATCCTCATAGTATAATGGGCCAGTGCCCTTGTAGGAAGGGACAAGAGAGAGTTTGCTTCCTCCCCCACTTCCCACCTTATGATGGCACAGCAAGAAGCTGTTAACCTCCGATTCAGATTCACATTAGATAATTTGCTGTAACTCAATCTTCCTTAGCCTGCTACCACCACAGTAGTAGGTTTTAGCTGGTATCATATAGTGCCTTTTGATTAATTTAAGTATTTAATTTTCATCTTCCTTCCTTGGATTTGTTTAGCCTCTCATGATCTGAGATTTCTGTTAAAAAGATTGATGGTATTGTCTCTTGTAGAGGAAACTAATAAAGTATGTGTATGTGAAAAAAAAAAAGAAGAAAAAAAAAAAAAACTGTTAACCTCCAAACCAGGAAGAAAACCCTCATCAGAAACTTAGTCACCCCATACCTTGATCTTGGGTGGCCCAGCCTTTAGAACTGGGAAAAATAAATGTCTGTTGGTTAAGCCACCCAGTCTTGTGTTTTTGTTATAGCAGCCCAACCTGAGACATAAGGAGTTTTGAGGTAATTATAAGAACACACTTGAGAAAGATGTAACTACCATATTACTATATAGATGAGAAAATAAAAGCTTAAACAGTTTGCATGGGGGCCAGGGATGTGGCTCATGGGTAGAGTGCTTCCCCAGCACACAAGAGGTCCTAAGTCAAATCCCCAGCACAACAAACAAAATAAAAGCATTTACATAACTTGCATTCAAGTGAGACCTGAAGCCTCTGTCTTACACATCCCCATGCTCCCTTAATCTCGCTCAGTGGTGGTGTTGCTGGATATAGGGAGGACAGCCCTTCTGCTTCTGCTGTGTCATTCATTTAGCCCACTCTTGTGCTAGGAGCGCAGGATGCTTACGTTCTCTGAGGAAGCCTAACAACCTAGGGGCGAGAAGCAAATGCAAAGAATATTCTAGGCAAGCATTTGAGAAGTATAGTCTGCTCCTTATTGACCTGAGTTTGCGGGACAGATAGGAAAACATCACAGTTTAAACTAGTAAAAAGGGGAATTTGAGAGAAAAAACAACCTAAGCTTAATTTAGAGTTATATCCAAAATCAAGGAAAAGTTTACCATCCTATACATGTCCTTCAAAAGGTAAAAAAATAAGATACAAGAGATCAAGAACACAAAGCATTTTCATTGTCTGTTGAAAAATGGCCCCGAGGTACATGTTTAATGGTTTGATGTTGTCTCTTCATTCCATAGCTGTGCCTCCCTTTTTAATATTGGAACAAAGCCTAGGCAACATCAGTTTGTCTCCACCCAAACTGCATTCTTCACCACGACTCTGGTAGACAGTCTAGGTCAGCAGATTTTAAGCCGTGTTGAGCCCTAAGAATTTTTTCAGAGGGGCCCTGGGACCACTGTATGGTGAGGAGGGAAATGCGCTGGGCATGGCCCTTATTCAGCTCAACTGCCTCTTTTTCAGATTAGAGAAAGCTAGCCTTAAAATAAAGGGTTCCATAGCTAGAAAGTATTTGGAAATTGCTCTTGGGTCATCATCTTTTCGCTGTCAAATTCTCTCTCCAGCCCAGCCCACCTCCACCCCCATCACACATGGGCAATCATTTCATTCTACTCTTCTTGATGTCACCAAGACCTGGTTCACACTGGCTCCAAATTAATGTTGTCTCCAAAACTTGATTATCCACTTGTTTAGTGTCAGATCCCTCAAATTTCTCTTTGTTCTTTTAAGCTGGACAGCTAAGTGTGTGATGAGACAGAGAACGTTATTTACTACACCGGTGGACATGGAGTTGGAGGGCTGAGCATGTGTGTTCAGAAGGAATGCAAGATGATCTGGCTGGTGTATTGGTGGGGTGGGGCTTGGGGAACCCTAGGGCTATGTCCAGGTAGATGGCTAATCTCCTTCTAAGTGGGGTGTGTCTTGGGCTCAGAGGGTTTTATCTTATAGAGTGGGGTTTGTAAGTGTGGGGGACTATGAAGAAGAGAACACTACTAGTACCTAGCAACTTCCTCCTCAGTTCCTCCTTTGAGTCAATGCCAAGCAAAGTGATATGAAGGGCCACCAAATGATTACCCTTTCTAGGATATCCATCTACTTTGGTCCTCTGATTTCCTTTGACTTTTGTTGGGGCCAGAAAATAATCTAGTGTAAAATATGACAAGTTTAGGATTAGTATATTAATTATTTCCCGGGAGATTCAAAACAAAGGTCTCAGCTTTGGGCTAAATGCTCTTTATTTTTTCTGCATCCTTCCCTGCAAGTTCTCTGTTTAAAAAAACAAAAACTCTTCAACAGGAGAAAAGGAAACAGTGCATAATACCTCAGTTTCTATAAGGAACTTACTGGGCACAGGGATGAAACCATGGCTGCAGGGCAGTGGAAGTTCATGGAGCCAACTCTGCTGGTCATCAGTGGAAAAATAACTGGTAGGAGGTGTGGGGTAGGATTCCCCCCTTAAAGTAGAGACAGATATGGCATGTGTTGGTTAAAATGAGATTCTAAACCATGGACACTCTATTCCAGGGAGATGTTATACTGAGTTGATGTCTTCAAAAACTTTTCTTTTCCTATAGAAGACACTAGTGGGTTTGGGTCTTCCCAATAAGCTTGCCCATGACTTCCAGCAATGGGACACCATAATACCTTTTAAAACCATCCTACCTGCCTTCTTAAGCTTTGAAATTTGCCTACGGTTAGGGAGGCTGAACATATCCTGGCTCCAGGGACATATTGGTCACTACAAGTGAAGGGACATTTTTCCTCTAGAAATCAGACATTTTTCCTTCAGAAAACCATATAAGGTGGGAGCTGCCTGTGGCTGGTTTTGATATAACATGACAACACCTGCCTGAAAGTAAGGCTGAGGCAGAGAACAGAGCCAATAAATGGAGATGGTCCTCATGATACCAGTTCTGCCATGGATCCAGGATGCCCTCAGAGTTCATAACATAAGCCAATAATTCTCCATTTTCTTTGTTTTTTCAACTGTGTGTGTGTGTGTGTGTGTGTGTGTGTGTTATGATGGAAAAAGCCATCATTTAGGGACTGGTTAAATTGTATTATATCCAAATAATGAAATATGTTTAACAATTAAAGGTACATGTAAATCTATACATAAATCATTATATTACTCATCATAGCAAAAAAAAGTGAGAACAACTGAAAGCCATTATTGGGAGTCTGGATAATTAAAGTATAATATATAAATACATTTAAAGAAGCAACTGTTATAATGAGTAATATTCAGCTATACCAATTGACACTGTAAGATCTTTATTTCATAGTGTTGATTTTTAAGAATGAAGGTTAGCTTTGTACAGTGTTTGTGGGAATGTAAATTGGTAGAGCCATTATAGAAAGCAGTGTTTTATCCCTCAAAAATTAAAAATAGGACTGGGGATTTAGCTTGGTGGTGCTGCTGCTTGCCTTGCAAGTGCCAGGTCCTGAGTTCGATCTCCAGTACCAAAAACAAACAAACAAACAAATAAATAAATAATAGAACTACCACCAGGTGTGGTGGCATGCACTCAGGAGGCTGAGACAGGAGGATTGCCATGAGTTAGAGGCCAGCCTAGGCTACATAGTGAGACCTTGAAAAACAATAACAACAGGGCTGGGGATTTAGCTCAGTGGTTTCGCCGCCTGCTGCGCAAGCGCAAGGACCTGAGTTCAATCCCTGGTACAAAAAAAAACCAAACAAAAAAACCCAGTAACAACAACAACAACACCAAAATAGAACTAATATATGTTCCAGCTACCCTTCTCCCAGGTATATGTGCATATGTATATGCACTCTCATCTTACTGCAGTACTATTCACAATAGCCAAGAAATGGAAACAAGCTAGGTGTCCATGTACAGATTAATAAAGAAAATTGTGATATGTACTGTGTGTACAATGGAATTCTATCTAGGCTTCAAAGGAAGTAAATCCCATCATCATTTGTAACAACATGGATGAAAGTGAAGGACAATATGTTGACTGAAAGAATCCAGGTACAGAAAGACCAATACCACATTATCTCACTGCTCTGTGGGCTCTGACAAGTCCAACTCATGGATGTAGCAAGCAGAATAGTGGCTGCCAGGGGCCAAGTTGGAGAGAAAGGAATGCAGAGATATTGGTCAAAAGAGACAGTATTTCAGTTAGAAGGCATGGGTAAGATTTGGAGAGCTACTGAACAGCATGGTGACTACATTGTGTACTCCAAGATTGCTAAGAAAGAAGATGTGAAGTGTCCTCATTATAAAAAAATGACAAGTATTTGAGGCAATACATGCTAATTAGTTTGATTTAGCAATTTCATAATGTATATAATACATTAAAATTTTTAGTTGTAGTCCATAAATATACTCAACTTTTATTTGTCAATTTAAAAAGTAAATAATTTTTAAGAAATAAAAAATTTAAAAGTTTATAAAGCAAGATTATGAAAATATCTTATTATGTAAAATTATGTAATTTTATATGTATGACTCTAAGAAACTCTAGAAATCTAGTTCAACATCATTACTCTAAGATTTCAGGCACTTCACACTACCTCTTTCTTTTGTACATTCCTTCATGTATATGATTAAATATATGCATATATGTATAATAAAAGGAGAAAATTAAAACTTCCTAGGAAGGAGAAATGGAGGGAGGAAAAATCAGAAAAGAAGGGAGAATGGAAATGTTGGTAGCTTCAAGTTCACCTAAGTGATTTAGGGAAAGATGGAAGGAGGAGGAGACACCATTTCGGGAGCTATCGCTGCTGTGTCCCAGGGGACAGAAGGGCTGAGGACATCCAGAAAGAGGAAACAATGAAGGTGAAGGTTCAGGAAAGCAAGAAGCCACGATGTTTTGAAGAATAAACTGTCTGATATAGCTAAATAAGTTTCAGTAAATTAGCAATTTACTCTTAATGACTCAGTCAATTAAACTCAAATGTTAGTGGAAGGAATTTCACATCAGGATTACATATGAGATGTACAAGGGACAGGGAAAATACTGTTATCACGTGTCTGGTCCCAGCCACATTTCTTCTGTGAGGTCTAATAAATACCACCAACTTAACATGTTTAAAGCAACACTTGTGATTTCCTTTCCAAATCCGCTCCTGTTATGGTTGATGTTGTGTTAATGTGACTGGACCATGAGGCCCTCAGATATTTGGCCAATTATTCTGGGTGATTCTGGGCGAGGGCTTTTGGATGAGAGTAGCACTTAAATTGGTAGACTGAGGAGAACAGGTTGCCCTCTCTGCTGTGGGGGGCCCTCACCCAAGAAGACGAAGCTCTGACAAAAACCAAAGCACTGGCCCTTCCCAAAGTGAGGGAGGATTCTGTGATGCCTTGATTTTTTGACTTTCTTTTCCTGCCCTTGGACTTGAGTTGAAACACTGGGTCTTGCTGGGCCTCAAGGCTTCCAGCCTTCAGAATGAAACTGCAGCTTTCCTAGGTCCCAGGTTACCAACTCACCCAGCAGATGTTGAGATTTGCAGCCTCCATAATCACTTACACACGCGTGTGCACACACGAGCCCTATTTGCTCTGTTTCTCTGAAGAACTCTGACCAATGTCTCTTCCCTCTCCAGAAGCAGCAGTAGTCTGCCAATACCTTGGTACACAAACCTTGGTGTCATTTTTGACTCCTTCTCTCAGATGAGATCAACCTGAAGGTAGATTCACCTCTACTCTAGAATAGACCCAGAATCTGACCACTATTTTACCTTGTTTCCTGCTACCAACATGATCTCTCATCTGGACCAATGCGATCATGTCCTGATGCAATAGTGTCCCTGCTTCTACCCTGCCCCTTTACAATCAAGAGCACGGCAGCCTCAGTGACCCTTCTCAGACATGCCAGATCATGCCTGTCCTCTGCTCAAAACCTGCAGATGGTTCCCAGTGCCTTCGAGATAATATCCAAAGTCCCCATGGGGTCGACAAGACCCTGCAGGGTCTGACTTCCTGCTCTACCTCCAGGCACCATCTCTGCGACTCGACTCCTCCTCCACTGTCTCCAGACCCCTTCTTTGTCCCCTCCCAACATGCCAGGAATTCCTTCTGTGGCAATGCTCTTCCCAGATGTCTGCAGGGGCCATGCCCCACTCCTTTTAGGTGTGGTCCTCGGATCCCTTCCCTGCCACCTTCTCCCCGCAACCTTCTACTCTTCGTGAGCCATTTTCATCACCAGAATGAATGCATCTTATTTATCATCTTCTGAGTCCCCAATCTAGATCACGAGGCCCTTGAAAGTAGATGGTTGCCTTGTGTCTCTGTACCCTGCACAGGGAGCCCCAACTGACAGGGTGGGGGACACTTAATACATATTTGTTGATCAATGAAGTTTCTTCCATACATTGGAGGAAATTGAGTGTTTTTGATATGATAATACTTACCATTTATTGATCATGTACTATTTATTGGATATTGTGTCAAGCTTTTTACATAAATTAACTCATTTGGTTCTTTTAACCACCTAGAAGGCACACAGCATTTTCTGAATGAGGAAACTGAAGCAGACATAACCTTACTAATGTCCTACAACTAGCAAGGACTGGAACCTACCTGCCACCCCAAGCTGATCCCAGAGACTACACGGAACTGCTGAATCTCTCAATTAGTAAAGTCATTAAGAAACATTCAAGGACAGCAAGAATTGAATATTTATTTCCTACTTGAATTTATTTTTCAGGGGTAAATATATTTCCCACTATAACTAGGCATGGTGGTGCATTCCTGTAACTTCAGCTTCTTGGGAGGCTTAGGCAGGAGGATTGCAAGTTCAAGGCCAGTCTGGACAACTTAACAAGATCTTGTCTATGTTTTAAATAAAAAGAGCTAGAGATACAGCCCAGTTGTAGACCACTTGCATAGCATGGATGAGGCCTTGGGTTTAATCCCTAGCACCACAACCCCTTCCCCCAAATTCCCATTATAGAGTACTGTATCCATACCACCTGAACAGCCCATCAGAGAGTAAAGAGATAGTGGAAAATTTGTTCTGCAGCAGCAGTGAGTCAACATGATTCAGGCTAACAAGGTAATGGCAGAGATTCTGAAAAGCTTTCTTGGGTCATGCATACATTGTAAATTTAGTAGAAGCTTTATAAGCTCAACTAAAGATAAAGACACTGCTTATTACCCTTGTAAATTTATTTATCTGTGAATCCAACAAATATTTATGAAGCACCCTTCTAGAACAGTCAGGCACAATTTCAAACACAGCCGTAAGATAAAGAAATGCCCTCTTGCATGAACTGATTTGGAGCTAAATTCTCCAGTCAAAGTGACTTGAGTTTAAATTCCAGCCCTGCTGTTACAGGCTATATGACCATAGGCAAGTTGCACAACTTTTCTCCATCTCAGGGTCATTGTTTATAAAATGGAGGCAATATCCATGATGAGATTGGCCATGCTGTTTTATTAGAAGGATTAAATGAAGTTACTGGATACATAGGTAACTGTGCCAGTCAGTTTTCTGTAGCTAAGACAAAATGCCTGAGAAAATCAGCATAAAAGGAGGAAAGGTTTATTTTGGCTCATAGTTTCTGGGGTTTCAGTCCATGGTTCCTTGGCTCCACAGCTTTGGGTCTATGGTGAGGCAAATCATCATGTTGGGAGCACATGTGGACAAAAGCTGCTCACCTCATGGCAGCAAGAAGCAGAGAGAGAGAGAAAAAGGAAGGGGCTAGGGCCCCAACAAGACAGTACTTCAAGGGCACATCAATGACCTAACTTCCTCCCACATGGCCCCACCCCCTAAGGGTTCCCCCTCCTTCCAATGACACTATCACCTGGGGACCATGCCTTCAACACATAAGCTTTTGAGGAATGTCCAATATCCAAACCATAATACTTAGTAAGGACAGTAAAGCTTACAAAGTAAAGTTTCTGTGATGGTGAGCTTAAAATCTTTGTGCTTTGAATATAGTTTTGTAGACTTTGGTAGTTTGAACCTCACTTAAGTATCAAATGTAGTGTTTTGAAAGAATGGAAGTTGAGTCAACATTTTTAACCAGAGGGCTCAGTCTTGTGAT
Organism: Heterocephalus glaber; assembly: GCF_053883595.1. Taxonomy (NCBI): domain Eukaryota; kingdom Metazoa; phylum Chordata; class Mammalia; order Rodentia; family Bathyergidae; genus Heterocephalus; species Heterocephalus glaber. Next base: position 20,126,637 of record NW_028258364.1, read on the forward strand.
GAAGTCATAAGGCCTTGCACTCACAATTAGGCACCATAATAGAACTATTAAAAGAACTCTGCTTCACTAATTTGTTGATTCTTTTTTCCTTGTGGGGCTCTCTGGGAACGCTGCCTGCTTGCAGAGAGCTCCTTTGGCTGTCTTCCTATGCCTTTCAGGCCCTCCAAAAAAACTTCTTAAGTACCTCATAATGGGCCATGAGCTTGTTGATTTTGTTTCTAATATGTCAGAAGTAACAATTCTTATACTACTAATAGACTCATTACAAAGTATTGCTAATAGACTGAGTACAAAGTATCTCAGGTGGTTTCAATATGGACCAACTCTTCATATTTATTCATGGTTCTCTGCTTTCATGAACATTAAATCAGGAGTTAGGGGGCATAAATTCCAGTCCTTGGCATGATGCTAACTATTTGATCTCGACTGTCCTGGTGTTTTGTTACCTTAACTATGTATACCAAAAGATTAATGTCTGTATCATCTTCCAGCCCCAGTCTATTCCTTGTAAATAAAACCAGTGAAGAAGAAACATCCCATGTGGCATAGAACTGAACCGCAGGACATAGAAACTTCTCAGGGAATAGACAAGTGCAGGGGCTCTCCCATCTCAGGTTGAAGAAATTGTCATAGACCTACACAACCAGATGATAACAGGGTTTAAAAAAGAACATACATACACCTCGAAAAAAGGAAAACAAAAGCACAAAGATGCAAGAGCTGCTGTCACCTCCCGGGAAAATATGTCAACAATATATGGGTATCAAACAGCTATTGAAAATTGAAAATGCAGATACTAGTGTACCTAGTACTATTGACAAAAAGGTGACAACTGAGGCCTTTAGTGTTTGTCACTCATTGCTTTGATCCAGGCTCACAGAACCTTGGTTAGAATTCATGTGAGATTTGAGATTCAGTCCACACCAGCACTGCAGATGCAGGGAGTCTTCAGAGGAGGAGTTTTTATCGGCACATAATTTTTTGAAGATTCTGGGATCCTTTGAGACAAAGAGGACACTTTGAGTCTGAGCTCCAGATAAAGCAGAATTAATAAAGTGTGCTCATTTAAAACCAATCTACCCTTGGGAAATACAGGAGCTTAGCCAGGGCAGCTGGTGATGTTTTGTAGGTTGAAAGGGGCCATTGAGTAAGTGCTTTAGCACCAGCATCCCTTTGGTGAGGAAAACATTCCAGGATGTTCTTTCTGTCCCTTAGTTGGGCTTCTTCACATAGAAAAGTAAGTTTGAGGTGCTTTCTGAAGGGAAGATGAAGACTGTCAGAACTGTGGCAAAGCCAGTTGTATTCTGAATCCAAGGAGCTCCTACTGTCTCCTCGGAACCACGCAAATTAATCTGGGACCATTTTACTGCCTGAGAAAAAAGTAGAGATAAGTAAAATAAATTTCTGTATTTTTGTATGCTACCTTTCACCTTGATTTTTTTGGAATCTGCATGCAGTGAGTGTATCTGATACAAGTAGTTGATTTCCTGAGGAGGATAAACTAGGAAGCTGAACAGAAGACATTTTGAGAATCTGCATTCCTGTAGTGGAGAGATTTTTACATAAAATCGGTGTTCCATTTATGAATATTATAGCTGAATAAAATTGAATGAATTTAAAGCATTGCTCTCTTGAAAATTTAGTCAAAGTCCTGAATTTTCCCTATCCCAATGCATGATGTGGATATTTACATAATTGAGTACCTATTTATAGAAAACAAAAAAATAGAACAAGTAGGTGCAAAAAGAACTGATTAGAAAATGTAGAAACAAAAAAGCCATTATTTGAAAGAAAATATCAACTAGGAAAAAGTTTAGACTGAAATAGGCCGAAGAGAGACTAGTAAAATAGTTCTGAAGAATTCACACAGAATGCTGCAGAAAGAGACAAAAACTATGAAAAAGAAGTTATGAGTCATGAATAACAGATTTCGAGGCTGTAAAATAAATCTATAGAAGTTCCAAGGGAAAATAGATGAAAATAAAGATGAAGGAACAACATTTAAAGAGATAACAGTTGAGATTTTTTTGAGAATTAAAGACATACATCCTCAAACCAAAAGTTCACAACAAATTCTAAACAATAAAAATAAATCTTCATGTAGAGAAAGTGTTAGAACATCAAGAATCCTAATAGCTATGAGAGAGAAAAGATAGGTTACCTACAAAAGAATAACAATTGGTCTTACAGCAGACTTCTCATCAGCATTGATAAATGAAATAATTATTCAAACTGCCAAAGAAGAATAATTTTCAATCTAGCTACATTATCACACAAAAATTAAACTTTCATTGAAAAGAGAGAAAAATTAAAGACATTTCACCTATGGAAACTACCCCTCATGGATCCATTAAAAGATTAACTTGATTGTCAAGAAAAAAGCCTATTACTGATACTACTACTAATAACAACAATAGTTAACACAACACTATGAGGCAGATACATTCTAAATTCCACTTTATAGTAAGAAAATGAGGTACAGAAAGGTTAAAACCTCAGAGCTAGTGAGAATTAGAATTTGAACCAGGCAGGCTGAGAAACATTGGATGAGAAACAATGAAAATTAGATGGGAAATAATATGAGACAAGGAGGGCCGGGGATTTAGCTCAGTGGTTCTGCTGCCTCGCAAGCACAAGGTCCCGAGTTTGATCCCTGGTACCAAAAAATAATAATAATAAAAAACAAACAAAATATGAGACAAAGAAATTGTTAAGATTTGTGGGTATATTTTAGTTAACTGCTGGCTATAATAATTAACTAGCTTTTATGCTAAAAAAATAAGATGAAAACTAAAAAGGCTATAATAGTAAGACTAAGAGTTGTACTGTGATTAAATCATGTCCAAGCCCTCAATATGTTCACCAGGATGGTGATAAAGAATAGCTTTAAACTTTTAATAAAAATATGTAGCTTTACAATATGAACATAAAAATGACAAGAATAGGTCCTGGGATTTAGCTCAGTTGTTCTGGCGCCTGCCTCACAAACGCAAGGTCCTGAGTTCCATCCCCAGTACAAAACCAAAAAAAAAACAAGAATAGAAATGTAATTTATAGTTTCCAAATCAGTGGAGGAAAATTAAAAATGAAATAAAAACATTTATTGGTTCAGCAGAAAGCTAGAAAAGGAGAATGAAAATTGTAGAAAAAGGATGGTTAAAAGAAAAGAAAAGAAAGACAATGGAAATATATACAAATATATCACTAATTACAATAAAGAGTTGTGAAATGAAATCTACTTACTAAAGAAACTTATTAATCTATTGTATTTTTAAAAATAGCCAAAAAATTGTATTACTCAAGTTTTACAACTGCCTCCTACAAATTAGGATTATTTTATTTTGTTTTGTTTTGTTTGGTACCGGAGATCGAATTCAGGACCTTGCGCTTGCAAGGCAGGTGCGGTGCCATTGAGCTAAATCCCCTGCCTGGATCATTTTAATAGATGTTACATAGAGAACGTTCAAGAGTTATAGTTCCCTTTCGGATTTAAAAATTGAGGCTGGAGTTTACATAACTCTGATGCTAAGGCAAATTAAAACTCAGACAGATGGATGTTTATAAAAACAAATATTTCTGAAAGGAAGTGAAGAATCCTATTCCAACTTCTTTAATTGGAGAACAACTATTTTAGCATTAAATTTTTCCTAACTGTGGCCCAAGTATGTTAAAGGGAAAACATTTAGCAATCTTAAAACTTTCCCGGGCACTGTGGTGCAATCCTGCAATCCCAGAATTTGGGAGGCTGAGAGCAGAAGGAGTGCCACGAATTTGAGGCCAGCCTGGGCTACACAGTGAGTTCAAGTCTAGCCTGACCTACAGAGTGAAACTTTTACCTCTTAAAATTTTAGATGCGTTCTTTTCTAAACATTACAACAAATCTTCTGGCTGAGGAAGGACCAAATTTTTACAAGTTCTTACGAGTTGGATGATTTTTTAAATATAGCACACAGATAACATCTAACATTTAACATACTGAACTAGGGGAATAATTTTTATTGTTTGGGTACTAAATATGAAGTTAAAATGTAATTCACTTGATTTTTCTTATTTCCCGGTATCAGGGATCAAACTCAGGACCTTTCACTTGCCCGGCAGGCATGGTACCACTGAGCTACATCCCCGACCCTTGCAATTCATTTTAATGGTCAGTATCATAGGTTCCAGGTTATGATGAATTCTAAGAACATAAATTTCTGTATCTTCTGTGTAAAGTGTACTTTTCAGTTGTGACACATTTTCAAAGAGTTTTCAGATTGTCATTATCTTTCTCTTTTTGACTACAAAATGCAGTGCCTACCTCCTCTCCCATCCATCTTTATTCCCTGGCACTTACTAATCTTTTCTCTACCTCTGGATTTTTGTTACTTCAACAATGTTATATAAATGGAATCATACAGCATATATATATATATATATATATATATATATTTTTTTTTTTTTTTTTTTTTTTTTTTTTTTGGCACTGGGGATTGAACTCGGGACCTTGCACTTTCAAGTCAGGCTTGGAACCACTAAGCTAAATCCCCAGCCCTCGCATATATATATATTTTTTAAAAATCAGCTTTATTCCTACGAGTTTCATCCAAGTTATTGCATCTATCAACATTTCATTTTATTGCAGAATCCTCTTCCTTGGCATGGATGTACCACAGTTTCTTTACCCATGTGTACATGGAAGGACAATTGAATCATTTCCAGTTTGGGGCTATCATGAATAAAGCTGCTAAGAGCATTGATGGACAGGTTTCTGCATGAACTTGAGTTTTCATTTCTCTGTGATAAATACCCTGAGTGCAGTTGCTGGATCATATAATATGGATGTACATGTTTTTTTCAAATAAACCGGCAAGCTATTTTCCGGAGTGGCCATACCATTGAACATTCCTATCAGCAATGTATGAATGATTCATTTCCCCCTCACTCTTGCTATTATTTTGTATAGTTACTATGTTTTTCATGTTAGTCATTCGATAGATGTGTAGTGATATCTCACTGTGGTTTTAATTTGCATTTCCTTAATGCCTAATGATGCTCAGCATCATTTTCTGTGCTTATTTCCCATCTGTATGTCCTCTTTGGTAAAGTATCTGTACTTTTTGGCTTTTAATTTGGTTGTTTTTTTATTTACTGTTCAGCTTTGAGAATTCTCTACACATTCTAGATGCAAGTCATTTGTCAGATATATGTTTTGCATATGTTTGCATCCAATTTATATTTCGTCTTTTCATCCTTTTAAGAGACTATTTCCAGAAACAAAGATTTTTAATGTTGATGAAGTTCAATTTACCAGCTATTGTTTGTATGGATTATGATTTTGGTATCAAGTTTAAGAATTTTATCTAGCTTTAGATTTCAATGATTTTCTCCTATGTCACTGCATTTTCATTTTATAGTTCTATAAATAACTTTATGCTTAAGTGTAGGACACATTTTGAGTTAATTTCTGTACAAGATACAAGGTTTAGCTCAGTGTTCTCTTCTGATTTTTTTCTTTCCTTCCTTCCTTTTTCTTTTTTTTCTCCCACAGGCATCCAGGTGGTTTACCCTTCTTGTCGCAAAGGATATCTTTCCCTTGATGCTTTGCTTTTGTACTTTTGTTAAAATCACCTGAACATATTTGTCTGGGTCCTTTTCAGAATTCTCTGTTTTGTCTCTCCACTAATACGCCATAGTCTTGATTCCTATAGCTATATGAGTCTTGAAATCAGATAGACTGTTTCTTCCCACATTATTATTCTTTCAAAATTACTAGTTATTCATGTTTCTTTGTCTTTTCATATAAATTTTAGAGTAATGCTAGTATATCTACAAAATTTTTACTGTAATTGTCACAGGAATTGTGTTATGCTTGAACATCAGTTGGAAAAATCAAAATACTTATACTGAGGCCAGGGATTGAGCTCAGTGGTTCTGCCACTGAACCTGAGTTCGATCCCCAGTACCAAAACAAAAAAATACTTATACTGAGCCTTCCAATTCATGAACATTGTATGTTTCTCTATTTACTCAGTTCTATTTATTTATGTGGTAGTGGGGATTAAATCCAGGGTCTTTGCACTAAGTTACCTCCCCAGCCACCTCTCCCTTTTTAAAAACTTATTTTGAGACAGGTTCTTTCTAAGTTGATAAGCTACACAGGCTAAGATAATTTGTCCAGCCTCCCTGTGCTGGGTTACAGGTGTATGCCACCATACTGGGCTTACTCAGATCATTTTATTTCTTTCATTGACATCTTATAATGTCCAGGAGATAGATTTTGTGACATTTTGTTAGTCTTAAACTTAAACATTTAATTTGAGGGGAGAAATTATAAATGGTGTTGCATTTTAAAATTTCAATTTCCATTTGTTTATTGTTACCGTATAGAAGGGCATTAACTTGTTGCATGTTGATCTCATTTCTTGCAACCTTGCTGAACTCACTTCTGCCTTCCAGAGATTTTTTTTTTAAACTCCTCCAGATTTTCTAGCTGTACAACCATGTCACTTGAAGATAGAGAGTTTGGGCCAGGGATTTAGCTCAGTGGTTCTGCCATCTGCCTCGAAAGCACAAGGACCCGAGTTCAATCCCCGGTACCAAAAAAAAAAAAAAAAAGAAAACAGAGAGTTTTAGTTTTACATACATCATGTTGGGTTTTTTAAATTTGTTTTTTGTTTTTGTTTTTTGGTAGTTATGAGGATTAAACCAAGGGCCTTTCAAATGTTATGCATGTGCTTTACCACTGACCTGCATCCCAGCCCATATTGTATTTTTTAAAAGTCAAGTTCTCTGTTTCCTTAAAGATACACAGTTAAAAATATTCTAAAATTCAAAAACAAGGAATGGAACAAGATATGCTAGGTAAATATACAGAAAGATGATAGAGGGTTATTAATATCAGAAAAATAGAATATATGCATTAATAAAGATAAAAGTGAGGTACTAAAAATGGAACTATCAGTCACCAAGACTAAATAATAATCATGAATTTCTATGCAACTCATAACATAGTACAGAAAAAGCTGACAATTACAAAGATAATTTGGCAAAACATGAAGGACTATTTTAACATATCTCTATTAAATACCAATCAATTAGAAAAAAGTCACAAGGAAATATAAATATTGAAAAATAAAGTTATCAAGTTTGAGTTAACGTGCATATACACACACATCCCACATCCAACTAAAACAAGATATATTTTCATCTTTAGCACTAATGGAACTTATACTAAATGAGCCATCAAAGCAAAATTATAAATTTTGAAGTTGCCATATATACCACATTCTCTTTTCATGGTGTATTTGAATTAGAAACTAGTAGTAAAAAGAAAATAAAAAAGCAGATGTGTTTGAAAGATTGAAGATACACTTAAATAGTCCAGTGATTAAATGATTAATAATCCAATGTTTAAGTGAAAATAATAAAAGATTAAAAAACTGTAAAATTAGCACTTCTCAAGAGTTGAGGTAAAGTAGCATTTAAAGATAAATTTTAGTCTTAATTTTATTGTTTAAAAGGCCAAGAAGACTGAAACCAGAAATCTAGAGGAACAGAGTAAACCTGAGTGAATTGTATGAAATAAGCAGAAATTAATAATATAGAAAGCAAGATGAACATTAGCAGAAACCGAGATTTTTTTAAAAAGCTTTTAAATCTAATTTTTTGAAGTGAATCGTTTACTTGTTTCAATATTTAAAATGCATGACCTGATATGCAGTTAAAAGCATTCTTTCCACTTCTTTTGCCTGATCATCCAACTTCTTTCCCACAGGAAACCAATGTCATTCTTTTTCATTTCTCCAGGAATGACTAACATTGAGCCAGTACACATATTATAGTGTCTTCTCATGTTCATATTTTAGCTCAAATGTTGAAGTTTGACTTACTCAGATTTTTGACAAGATCTAGGAAGGAGTGAGAAAGAAGGAAGGGGGGAGAAGAAAGAGACACAAATAAACAATATTGAGAATGTAAAAGAGAATATAATTATGGATATGGTACAGGTTCTAAACGTCCTAATTGAACATTATGCCAATTATGAATTATATAATTTAATATGTATCCCACAAATTCAAAAGCCCAAATCAAGTAGGTGATTTTCTATAAAAATATGAACAATGAGGATCAGCCAGGTCTAGTCAGGAAAACAAAGCCTCTCCGTGTAGTTCAGTAAAAGAAATTTAAAACAAAAGTCTACTGAAAAAGTAGAGAAGCTACCAAATACATCTTATGATGTTAGTATATAACTTTGAAACTAAAACTTGAAAGGGAAGTAGAAAAAAGATCACATAACAATCATATTTCATTATGAACGTAGATGAGAATATCCTAAATAAAATAAGAACAAATTGAATTATACATATAAGTGCGTATATGTATGACACATAATAATTAAATGGAATTTTTCCATCATGCAAAGATGTCCCAACATATAAGTGTAATCTAATAGTATCAGAATGAAAGAAAAATCCTCAATAGATGCAAAAAATATGATGACAAAATATTTAAGATTTTTTAAAAATCTTAGTAAATTATGAATAGAAATGTATTTTCTTAATCTTATTTCTAGGCTCTACTTCCACTTCATCACCTAATATTTTTTTCTCAACCCAACTAAATCAGTCTATAATTATCACCATTGCACTGCCAAGTTTAGTGGGCAATTTTTATTTTAGTCTCTTGGCAGCTTGACCCAGAAGATCTCTCCCTCCATCTCATAATGCTTTGCTGGGATTCTGAGCCTCTACATTCCCTTGGTTTTTCCTCCTGGATCAAGCATGTCCAATACTGATCTGCAGGTTGCACACATCTGTTATATTTTTAAAAAAATACTTTTGTTACTTATGTACCTTAACTAAATATATATTTTATATATAGTTCAAGATAATCCCTCTTCAGTGAGGTCCCGGCAAACCAGGCATATCTAACTTGGATAAAGGGTTACCCATCCTCATTCTTTTTCTTTGGAGACACAGTATTTTCCTGATATTTGAATATCAGCATTGCAGGAACACCAGCCCTCTATTCTTTGTGTTTTCCCTCCTGTCTTTATACTAGCCTGTTCTGGCGGTCTCATTCATTCCTGTGGCTTTAACTACCTCATCTACACCGATGATATCCAAATGCAAGTCCGGCTCCAATCCCATAACTGATGTCTCCATTGAAGGTAAAATCTGTCTCAAACCTACCTTATCCAAAACAGAACTCTTGGTTTCGCTTCTTCCTTTACCAACGCACAACCCTTTCCTCCTCCAGTCCTTTCTAATTCTCTAAAGGTAACTCCATTTAACCAGTTGGTCAGGCCAAACATATAGGGTCATCCCTGACTTCTCTTCTCTTCCCAATCTTACACTGAATCCATCATTAAATCCTGTTGGTTTTATCCCTGAATATATCCTTAGTGTAACAGTTTCTTACTGCCCTCATGGCTACTAATGTGGTCCAAGGCAGGATAATTTCTGGCACAGTTGGCTGAAATTGCTTCCCAACTTGCCTTTCAGCCTTCTCTCTACTGTGATTCTACCACTAGCAGCCAGAGAGAACTTCTTCTTTTTTCTTTTCCTATTTTTTAAATGTTATAGTACCTATTGTCACTGGGTATAAAGGGAAAAGTTTTTACACATTCACTGATAGAAATATAAATTGCTCCAGACTGTTTTAGAAATAATCTTGCAACATGTATTAAACATTTTTAATATACATGTCCCTCAATCCAACAATCCCAAGGACTGTATCCCATAGAAGTAAAACCATCACAGTCACATATATACAGGAATATTTATTATAATAGTAAAAATCTGATAACAAAGTAAATACTCATCAATTTGGAAGACATTCAATGAAGTGTGGAATATCATCGCTATTACATAAGTGCTAAAAAGAATGAAGTAACAGCTTAAAATACGATTTACATCAGACATGGAGAAAACTGAGATGCAGACAATATATATGACTCCATTTACTTAAAGGCCAGAGGGAACATCTTGTAATTCCTTTAAGCTCCCCAAAGTCTTCCCTTCAGAATGAATTCTAAACCTCTTGCCATCAACCCTATGGTCTGACACTGGCCACCTCAGTGATGCAGCGCCTGCTCTTCTTGCTTGCTGCGTTTTAAGTCACACTGCTCGTCACTCATGCAGCTTGGACAGACCAGGCTCAGGTGCCTGCTTCATTTTCCCCTGCCTTTCTTCTGGATTTTCATGACATAAGGCACCAGCCAGATCCCCTTCAGAAGATTTTTGTTTCCTCCCCTGAAGGAAGGAAGCTCATTCCATGGCCTTCACTGGATGCCTCTTGGGGTAATGCCTTAGCTGAGAAAGTGACATACTCATGGTCAAACTGCTTCAGTGGGTGGGTGGGGATGCCAATGTCTGATCAGTACAAGGATTTTCAAGCCCAGTCCCCTTGCTCCTATGTTCTAGGTCCTGAATGTAGTTGTAGCTCCAGGGCCCGCTCTGAGACTGGGGGATGCTAGTCCTACATTGTGGTTCAACTGTTCCCTCTGCCCATTCTTCTTTCCATGCCTTTGCTTCTGTTGATGCTGGTCCCATGGTATGACTGCTAATCATGATTGTCAACTTGACTGGATTAAGACACATCTGGGTGATTAGTAAAGCACACTTCTGGGAATGTCTGGGTGAGTTGTGGAGGTATAACCCTGGGGACTCTATCTGGTACCATGCCCTTTCCTTTCGGATGCTGCCCCCCTATTATGCTTCCTAGCCACCATGAACCCCCTGCTATGATATGCCTGCCTTGGAGCCCAGCCAACCACGGACTGATCCTCTGGAATCATGAGCCAAATAAATCCTTCCTCCTTTAAGTTGTGGGTGTCAAATAGTTTGTTTCTGTGACAAGAAAGCTGCCTAACACACAAGACAATTTTAATACATGACCTGCAGGCTGAATTCCATCTCAGACCCCCATCACACAACCCACTCTTCTTACTCAATTCTTTGCTCACATGTTAATTTCTCAGATCCGCTCTGAATACCTTTTTTAAAATAAGCATTCCTGTGACTCTATTTTTCTTTATATCTGTATCAGCAATTGGAAATGTGTATGTGTATATATGTGCATGTTATGTGCATATAATTATATTTGTATATATTTTTACTTTGTTTCAGTTACTATCTTACAAACTTCATGAAGAACTGTCATTTTCAGCCTTTCTATCCTTGTCACTTAGAAAAATGTCTGCATGAAAATGTGTCGAATGGAAGGCAGGATAGAACTGATGATGGGTACCAAATTATCAAAAGCAATAGAAGCCCTTTCCTAATAGTACAATTTTAGAATTTGAAAGTAAGGAAAAGTACAAGGATATCTAATATGACATCACTATTAAAAAATACAATAAGACAAAAGTAATGATTTGAGGAAGAAGAACTGGAAGAGACAAAAAAAAATCATATGTAAATTATGTCTGCCTACGAAAATAGTACCAAAATTTTTGGAAAATCTCTTAGAATTAACAAAAGACCAAATATGTTAGATATAAGATAAAAATACATGATTTACACCACTCCTCGGCATAAATAATAATCAAATTGAAAATATAATAAATGAATGATAATATACCAGAGTAATAAAAGCCATAACTATTCAGGAGTAAGTCTAACAAAATTGTTTAAGAAGCTTTTGAAAAAAATTACAAAAGATATGTTAAAGAATCTGAAGAAAAAAATTGGAAAACCTGGAATGAAATGCTGCTATATTCATGGATAAGAGCATGTCATATATTAAGAATTCAACTTACTATAAGTTTTTTAAAAAAATAAATCTATAAAAATCATAATAAAGTTTGTCAAAGCACTTGACAAACTAATCCTCAAACTCACTTGAAAAAGTCAAAAAGAAAAACTAGCCAAGAAAACTTTGAAGAAGAGCAAAATGTGAAAATCCTGACCCAGTATCAGTGGAGAATATTTAAGATAGTGTGATTTTTAGGGCAAGACAGTGCAAAGCAATGAAGAAAATATGAAACTACAGAAATTGGCCCATGGCAAACTTGGTGTAGGACAGAGATTACATCACAGATCAATATCAATATTTGATTGGCGGGGATTTAGCTCAGTGGTTCCGCCGCCTGTCTCGCAAGCGCAAGGACCAAAGTTCGATCTCCGGTACCCCCCACCCCCCAAAATCAACATTTGATAGATGCTGCTAAAGCAATTCATGTGGAAGAGTCCTACCTCATGCCAAAGAAAAGAATTCTAGATGGATTTCAGAGATATGAAAAACAGAACTCAAAATAAAATATAGGACTTCAATTATAACAATTCAGCAGAGAGGATTTATTAGATAAGACATGAGTCTAAACCATAAAAAATGAATACATATGACATTATAATATTAAAATTTACTATCAAAGCAAGAACAAATATAGAGCTATAAAAAAAAACCCCAAATACATAAAAAGTTGAGCTATAAACTTAGAGAAGCCATGTTCTATGTATTTAACTCACAAAGAATTAGTAATACAGAGCTAGGGATGTAGCTCAGTGGTGCCGTCCCTGCCTGGCAAGCACAAGGTTCTGAGTTCAATCCCCAATACTGGGAAAAAAGAAAAAAGAAAAAAAGAAAAAAATTAGGGGGCCGGGGATTTAGCCCAGTGGTTCCGTCGCCTGCCTTGCAAGCTCAAGGACCAGAGTTCGATCCCCGGTACCAAAAAAAAGAAAAAAAGAAAAAAAAGAAAAAAAATTAGAAAGTTTTTAGAGAAATTAGCAAGACAAACCATAGACACAATGGCCAAAAGATATAAACAGGTAGACAATTTACAGGGCAAAGCTTGAATGGTAAATAGGCATATGTTAAGATGTTCAGTATTACTAGTAATCAGGAAAGTGCAAATGAAAATGAGATACTATTTTTTTTTTGGTACCAGGGATCGAACTCGGCACCTTGTGCTTGTGAGGCAGAGTGCGGAACCACTGAGCTACATCCCTGGCCCTGAGATACTGTTTTTTAACCTATTGAGTTAGAAGAACTGAAAGTCTGACTCCAACAAGATGCTAAAGTGCTGCTGTCGGGAGTTCAAATTAGTAGAACAACTTTGGAGAGCAATTTCAACAGCAAGATCAAGGTGCCAGCATTTTACCATCCAGTCTTTTTGTTTCCAGGAAATATTTTCTAGTTGAGATAAATTCTGAGTCATGTACCAGAATATTTTTACTGCATTATTTGTAACAGTAAAATATTGTAAACCATCCCCAACATAGAGAAATTTTTAAAATGATCAAAATAGATCATATTCTGAACTACTGTGCAACTGGAAGAGGAAGAATCAAGCTACATGTTCTGCTGTGGATAAAGTTTAAGAAAAAGTACTGCTGGGTGAACTAAGTAAGCCAGAGGCTACATGGGATGGGACAATATTTATTAAAAATCTATTTAAAAAGTGCTATATTTAAGTAATTATGGATATAATCCATTAAAAAACCATTCCTGGGTTTATGAGACCATTTATGCAACAACTCCTCTTTAGGGGGAGAATAAAGGGAATGTCATTTGAAAGGGGTTCATGGGAGGCTTGAGCCATATTTATATTGTTTTATTTATTTTAAAAAATATTTGATCTAACTATGGCAAAAATATTGAGATTTACTGAAACAATGCCAGGTCCTGAAAACATTAAAGTCACCATTCTTACAGTGATACATGCATACCCCTATTTATAGCAGTGCAATTCACAGTAGCTGGGGTACAGAGTCTAGATGCCCATCCACAGATAAATAGATAAAGAAAATGTGATACATATGTAGATAGGGAGATAGATATAGATATGCTATTCATATATAAAGATGAATGAATTTCCAATATGCAAGAAAATTCATGGGTCTCGAGACCATAATGGTAAGTGAAATAACTCAGACAGAAAAGCTTAAATATTGCATGGTTTCTCTTATTTGAGAAACTCAAAATATAACTAAAAAGAGTAAAATGAGGAAAAAAATGATAGGAAACAGGTAGGCAGACTTTTTAGAGCTGCAGAAGGAGATCAGGGGAAAGTGAGATGTGGAGGTTGAAAGGGTATCAAAAATTATTAAATATATATGGCAATTCCCCACAATGGATGTTATTATTACGTACCGCAAACATATACAAATAAAAAGTGCCAGGCATAGAAAGGTTTGTTATATTATTCTTTACACTTTTGTATAGGTTTGAAACATTTTGATTTAAAGATATTTTCTTTAAAAAGAAAAAGAAAAATCATCCAAATCCTCAGTTTCCTCAAAATCACTTAAACACCAACCAGTGGGGAACTAATTAAGCAAATGCAAGTATATATGCAAATATTTGAAATGATGCTTTATATTTCTATAATATGGTAAGATGTATAAATATTTTTTGAATGGAAAGGCTTATAAAATAATTTTGTAGTCTGTATGTACCAAATATGCATATGTTTCAGAAATTTTAAATTGTCTTTGGTTTTATCTAGATAATAGATATTCCTCGTTATTTTTCTTTTTCAAACGATCATATGTATTTTAATAAAAACAATAAAATTATTGAAGTAGATGTTCAGAATTAACCTATCTTAGAAACATAAATTAAAATGAAAAACACCGATTTTCACCTACTTAGAATTTCACTTTGTTTTTCAATTTATAGCATTGAGTGCTGGTAAGGCTGCAGCTAAATTTGATCTTCAATCATTGAGATGTTAGGTAAATCAGTATCATATGTTTTGAAAAGTAATTTGGCAATATGTAACTAGAGCACACTTACCATAACAGGGAATTTATTCCAAGGAAATAATAAAAGATGCACACAGGATATACCAAAGAGGATGTTTTTGTTATAGCATAACTCAAGGCACTAAAGGTTGGGAAATAACCTACATGTCCAGCATCAAGGGATGCTCTGATAAATGACAGCAATAGAATACTCTGCAGCTAATTTTAAAAAGCATGTTTGAGTGATACTTTAGAAAGTGAAACCTGACCACAAATTAGAATATAAGATATACTTCAAATGTATCCCTAAGAAAGTTATCCCTGAGATTACCTGAGAGGTTAGAAGATCCATTATTTTTACTTTTTAGTTTATGTATTTTCTAAATCGTATCACAAACATAAATTTTATGATTCAAAGAAACTTTTTTAAATAAAGAGTATAACCTTCCTCTCTGCCTCTTTTCTTGTCTCCTCTTCCAGTCAGGTTGGCCCCTGTTCACAGAGCACATAGAGATCCCTGGATTATAGTTCGCAGCAGGTAATTACTAGCCACCATTATAAACTGTCCCCTTGTCCAGACTCTTTTCAAAAATGCAAGCAGGGTTAGACAGCTCTGCAGGTCAATGAACAAGAAAAGCAGTGAAGGATCAACACTTTATTCCCTAGTCTTGCCCACCTCTATAAAGATTCCTTATTATCCACTGCCCTAGGTTTATTAGCCAGTGCATTCCTTCTGAACTAGATTGTGACATGAACAGATAGCATTTTTTGCCCCAGGGGAAGGGTTAAACTCTGAGAAAGGGGAGTGGATTAAACAAGGAAGAAAAACTATCAATATGTCATAAAATATACATTCTATTTCTAATTTATTCTTGTTTGAGGCAACATATCTAATGCATTACAAATATTTCTGGTAATACAGTATCGTTCCCTTTAATAATGTGCTAGTGTCTGTAACTCATTTGGACTTGGTGAATTACTGTTTTCTTTAATGAAAAAAAGATAAATTGTACTTGATTTGTATTTATTAATTTCTATGAATTTGGTGTATGACATTTATGAAAGCTTAGGAACGTAATTTCTCCTTTCTTTAATTTACAGCCAGGGAACTGTTTAAATATAATTTTAAATGATGCATAAAATGCTTCCTGACATATTTGTTTTCTGAATTTCCAACATGTAGATTTGCCATTTCTATATGATGAACAAACACTGTCTCAAATAGTGGAGAAAGAAAAATGTTACCTGTTTAGGATTCCTTTATTAAATCTCAGCTCTTATATTTTGGTGGCAGCAGGCTGAGTTTCCTGGAGGTTGATAAGTTTAGCTGCAATTTCGGCCTAGTTCATGCTAACTCAATTTGATAGGTAAGGCTCTGCAGGTGTAGCGATTTAGTGCAAAACCCCAGAACAAAGTCTAAAAATAAATATCATTTTGATAGCATTTGGGGGAAAGGAAGTTAAATGATAGATGAAATACATTTCTTAAAGAAAATTATTATTTCTCTGTTCATTTCCTAAGAAAATAGCTTTTATAATTAAGTAGATATTTTTCTTCATATTTATTTCTTGAAAATGATTCTGTTTTTCCTCTTCTGGATTATGGCCATATCAATTCACAACTCCTCTAAAAAACTGTCCAGCTATTGTTCAAGTAACGTTAAGTTATTCTGAACTTTTACTTTCTTTGAATTTTTAAAGTAAACACAGGGATTTTTTTTTCCTGAAGAATAAGTGTCAACTATTTATTTTGCTTTATTTTTGATTAGGGTGTATTAGCAAGAAAACAGCCACCAAGGCTTTCATGAGCAATCTGTGCATAAACAAGGGAGGGCTCAAAGTGCTGCTCCTCGCCTGACTTCTGTCATTAAAACAAATGTTCTCTACGACCTTGACCAAGCAACTCCATCCTCTAATCAGAAAGAGCCGACTCCTTTGTGGATTTGACAGATGTCTGTGGCAGAGCTCGGGAGGCTGTGGAGGATGTTGTTTTCTTGCTGAAATTGGGTGGGCAATTCCTATTTTAACTTGTGTTATATACTTTCACCCAAATGTGGTTATATATATATATATATATATATATATATATATATATATATATTTAAAGATATTCTCATTAATTGGATTTTTCAGATGTACTCATCACAATATGAGCCACTATAGCTTTAAGTGTGTGACGGACTTGCTGATGTCAGCAGCTGGAAATGATGCTGCCTTACCAGCTGACAGGACACTAATTACCAGTTATGTGGCTGTTGCCTGCTTAAGGAGCTATTCAGTGAGTTATGATTTAGAAAATCTGGAGAGCACAGGGCTGATTTGTAAAGATATCAAATATGAAAATACCAGAGACGTTCTCAGACTGTTCCTCATGACAGAGATCTGTCTAATTAGGAAGCGGCTATTTTAATACCAAACCACAAAAAAGCCCAGCTGGAAGCGGAGAATTTGTAGGGAGACACGGAGCCATCACTAGCGCGCTTGACAGCAAATGCAACCTAAGCATGTTTGCGGCATTTAATCAATAGGGCTGCAGGCGGATCCCTCCCACAAATGGGTCCATCCCGACCGGTGAGGAAGCAAGGAGTTCCCGGGGGGTTAGCATGGAGTTTCTGGTGACCTCACTCTCCTCCTTTCAGAGGTGAGGCCTGTCCACAAGCTGCCAGTTTTCTCCTTGGCCACCAAGAAGGTAGCAAAGGTGGCAATGCTCTGTCCTGGGACCGAGATGTCCCTTCTGCCATCCAGGACAGGCAGGACAGCTCAGAGGAAGAGCTTGCAGCCTGCTGCAGTCTGTGATCAGACCCCGCAGCCTCTGAGGAACAAGAACTTGTTGCCAAGTTTACATTCTAGGTGTGCTCCCTAACGACCGACTGACTAAGCCTTGAGAAATGTTTGGAAAACAAAACAACTGTAGCTTTCCTCAGAGGTTAAAAGAAAAAAAACCTGGTTGTTGATTTGCCAGATGGAAGAAGACACCAAGCTTCCTCCCGCTGGGTTTCTCGTGGAGGGAAGGCTGGGTCTACAGAGCCTTAGGAGCATCTCCGCGCCAGTGAAGCAGGGTGCAGGGATGTGGATGCCGCTCTTGACACCTCCTCTCCTTCTTCCCCTCGCCTGCGAGGTGCCAGCTGGTACATGGAGCTTCGCAGCGCAGCTGAGCTTGCTGCTAGTGAGTCACGCCCTCTCCCTGCCTCGTCTCTGGCACAGCCTCGGTCTCGGTGACAGAGACAGGGCAGGAGCCAGAGGTGTTTGGAAAACACTTGCTTGTGTTGGTACACGTTTTATGGTTGCTGATCCATCCACAGGCCAGGAAGCAGTCTGACGAGTCATCAGAGGTTGGAAACATTAACAAGTATCTTACCCCTGGACCTCAGAGTCTGTTCCAGAGCAGGAAGCCCTGGCCCCACTGGCATGGGTAGCAGGCCCAGGAGGGCGCGCTGCCCATCGTCACCGCCAACCCGCTGCGTGACCCGGAGCAGGCCGCACATTCTGGGGCTTCACATTTCTCACCTTCGAGTCACTTCCTCTATGCCCTGGTGAGGATTAACGAAGATCATTCCCACGAAGATTCTAGCAGGATGCCGGGCACAACAGGCGTTTTGTAAATGCTGCTTGCCTCTTCTCCCCTGTCTTATTTTGGGTTCAGACCACAGCAGATCCAGAAACAAGGGTCGCAGGGCAAGATGCATGGGAGGAATGATGCGGGGAAAGGAGGCGAGAGCAGGACAGGGCAGCAGCCTGCGAGGGTGCCATTCAGCAGGACCCCACCGTGGGCGACGGAACTCAGCCTGCACTGGGGCTCTGCCTTTTGCTGTTCCGGGCTGGGGAGCGCTCTGGGCACCCGGATGCAGGCTCCCGAGCTGGAGGTCAGCGGAAGCGCACTGAAAGGTCCCAGGGGCGTGGGCGGGGTGACGGCAGACGCAGTGGGGAAACCAAGACATCTAAAACCCAGTAGTTTCCATCGAGACTCCAACACGCTCACAAGAAAGCTAAGACCGTTGCAGCTTCAAAAGAGAGGACCCGCGATGCCAAGATGTCTGCAGTTTTGGGGGGAGATCAGCATCCGGATCTCCCCAGAGTGGCACTTGCTACACTGGGACCTCCGGCTCTCCCCTGTGCATCTGATCTGTCAGCGCCTGGGGAGCAGCTCCAGAGATGCTCTTAGACTCACGTTAGCCCAAACCCACAGAATCTGAGCCAAAAGGCCAGAATGCCTGCGGGTTGATTTTCATTCACTTTCGGTAGGCAGAGCTCCACGAAAGACTAAATTATAATATTAAAGAGGATTTGTAAGTGGAGATTCAGAAACATGGATACTGTTAAGAATCGCTCCTCTCTTGAGATAGCTCTAGGGACTAACTTCTCCACTGAAGGGGTCTTGCCAGCAGGGTAGTTTAGAAGGAAACTGTCTCCATCTGCCACCAGCAAGGTGGACGTGGGCTGTTACTGGACAGGTAGTATATGCAGCAGCTGAGAGTAAGACCAGAGTCAGGTTGCTCTGGTTCATATCTCACCCCACCATTACACTTGTTTTTAGGCAGCTACTTAATCTCTCTGTGCCTTGGGATTCTCACTCAGAATAGTATCTATTTTGTAGAGTTTGGAGGACTAAATGAAATACATATAAAGTGTCCAGAGTAGTATCTGGCATGTAGTTAAGTGTTAGTTGTCATTACAGTTGCAGATAAGAACCCTTTTGTTTGATATGGAGTTATTCCTTAGGTATAGCAATAGCTTTCAGCAAGTTTTACACTGTTCTTGGAACCTGTTTGTCTCATTAAGGGGTCCCTACAAATCCTACTCCTTAGCATAGTGTCTACAGCCTGCAATACTGTATTGTGTACTTAGATTTTGCTAAGACAGATCTTATGTTAAATGTTCTTACCATACCAGACTACACCAAACCATCACACACACACAAATATTCACAATAAGGACAGTGGGAAGAAACCTTGGGTGGTGACAGATATCTTCATGGTGATTACAGTTTCCAGTGTGTATACTGATCCCCAATTCATTGAGATGTGTACATTAAATATGTACAGCTTTTAACATAGCAATCGTGCTTCAATAATGTGCTTAAATAAAAGGGAGAGGGTCTTTTATTTGAGTACCGGGGTTTGAACCCAGAGCCTCACACATCTAGACAAGTGCTCTACCACCGAGCTGCAAACCCAGGCCTTTTTATTTTTCAGCATGAGTCAGGGTCTCACTAAGTTGTCCAGGCTGGCCTTCAACTTGTGATCCTCTTGCCTGGCCTGGGATTACAGGCTTCCATCACCACCACGCCTTGCTGGCGGAAATCTTTGCTTATTGTTGAGCTAAGAGGACTGTCATTTGTGCCTTGGGGAAAGAGCATGCCTCAATTTCTTCCATTCTCCTGACTGTACATATAAAGACACAAACAACTCAGTTACAGAATAACTTGGGTAAGGCATAGGGAAAACAGTCACACAGGGCTAGGAGGCTCCAATGTCACATGTCCCCCTAAAGTATGGTATAGGAGTGTGGCAACTGCTTGTGCCTGATAGCAGAACAGGCAGCAGGCTTAGACTTTCATGCTAGCAGAGTAGTTTCCAGTGTTGCACAATCAAGAGCATCTTGAAGCATTTGGCCCTGGGATGCAGCCTGGAATCCTGCCAACTCTATCTCTCTTCTAACTTGGGGGCAAAGCAACCGATCAAAACCACTGGCAGGTTTGGTCCTGATAACTGAAGTATGTTCCTTGATGGAACCAAAGATCCCAACCTATCCAGGAAGACAAGAAAACTCCTTGAAGAATGAATGACATGCATCAGTACAGAACGTACACTCAGAATGCACTGTTCGAAAAGCTCTCAACTGCAAGTGCGTTGGAAAGGATGTTGCACATAAAGACCCCAGAAAAAGATGAGGATTCCTTGAATGAAGCTTTAAAAATATCCCTACAAAATGTGGACATGGAGAGAAGTGTGTGGAGGCCTATCAGCAGCAAGAGTGGTAGAAAGGATACAAGACTTGGAGTGAGAAGCTTGCGCTGTGTTCTCAACAATGCCTCTGTCTCTGTCCCTGAGACCTGGGGATGGTAGTTCAGCCTCAATGGACTAACAGAGTCCCTCCCTGGCTAGTGACAGGGTGGGTTGACTAGTTGTTATGTAAGATACATTTCAAGTCCAATACTGCTCTAAATATTGAGAAAGATGAAAGAGTGGCACCGTTTCAGTTGGGAAAACAAAAATTTCAGTGTTCTTTAAAACTTATTTCCTATCAATGCATAGTCCCTGGCAAGAAATTCTCACGCACTAAAATGAAGCCAATTAACATTCCTTGCTACTGCTCTGTCATAAATCATCATTAACTCAGAGAAGGCATATGGGTGAAGAGCTGTAAGACACATTCTTAAAGCCTGGTTTGGTCCTAGCCCACGCATTTGATTTCATAAACCCCGAGTCCCTTTTCCAATCTTCAGAGGCACGGTGCGCCCACACAGTCCAGGCCCAGGTGGGTAGGAAAGGTGGTGATAGATCCCCTAGACCAGGGCCCAGAACTGCACATGGGAGCTAGTGACTCAATAAGAGCAAATTTGGTGGAGTGGTGGCAGGGAAAGCTTGACTGGAGTGGGTTTAAGGGAGAACGGGAGAACTGAATTAGCTTTGCTGTAAAGGGAAAGAGGTAGGATACAGTGGAGTCAGGAGGGGGTTCCCCTTCCCCCATGGAGAATAGAAACAGGCTTGTACATTAGGGATGATCCCATAGAGAAGGAACAACCAATCTATAGGCACAATTGGAATTTTGGTTTAGTCAAGCCAGTACAAGGAAGAAAGGGACAAGAGAATCAACTTGGAATGCAAGGGAATGGTTATACAGCTAAGCTGTATAAGCTGGCCGGGGGGCAGAGGGAGAATGGCCAGCTGGGGGCAGGGTAGGGTGAAGGTGATAGGACTGTAGAATTAAATTCCTGGTGGTGTGGAAGGATTATTTGCATTGGGGCACCCAAGAGAGTGAGCTGGAAAGATAATAGTTTATGGGAAGAGAGGGATGTCCGAGATTTTGGCAGTGTTTATTTATTTTGTTTTGTTTTATTTATTTGGTTTTGTTTAAGACAGGGTCTCACTCTATAGGCTGGGCTCAAACTCAGTGTGTAGCCCAGGCTGGCCTTGAACTCATGGTGATTCTCTTGCTTCCAGAGTTCTGGGATTACAAGCATTCAACAGCACACCAAGGCTGGTACAGAAATTGTTGCTAATGAACAGGTCAAAGGTATGACCACAGACATGAGCAGCAGAGGTTGGGAGAAAGACAAGGCCTTTGGCAAAGGGAAGTCAAAGAGCTCCCGGAACAGGATGTTGTTGACTTGGCATGAATTGTACTGAGACTGGTTTTGCAGGGACAGTGGTGAGCTGCTGAAACCTCCAGGGAGTGCAAAGTAGTGGCTGGAAGTAGGGGTGGTAGCGTGTGATGATTGAGATTTCACATTGAGAGCTTTTAGAAAGAAGAGAGGGAGTGTGGGCTTGAAGCAGCAATGCGGAACATGGAGAACATCCACTCATTCCACCTTTGACTCCATCTCCAAGAGGATTAATAGCTCAAGACCACCCGAGAGGGCTGCAAGGGGAGAACGTGACCTCCAGGAAAGCCAGAGAACATGCTCAGAAGACGCTGGAATACAGAGCAAACTACAGGTGCAGGCCACCTGTCTTTGTGAAGTTTTGAGGGGCCAAAGAAATGCCCATTGGTTTCTCCATTGTTGACAGCTTCTTTTGTGCTATGAGGGCAGAGTGGACTAGCTGTACCAGAGACCTTAGGCCTATAAAGCCTAAAACATTTGCCATCTGGTCCTTTACAGAAAAAGTTGGCCAAAAGTTTGTATCAGGATTTATTGATGATTATTGACCTTCAGTCCTAGAGGCCACAATGAAAGGGTTTCAGAAATGAGAGAAGGGGGCATATGAAGTGAAATAAGGCCTGGTATAGTGGCACACACCTGTCACCCCAGCAGTTTGAGAGGCTGAGGCAGGAGTATGCAAGTTTGAGTCTAGCCTAGGCAACTTAGTGAAATAATATCTCAAAATACAAAAATTAAAATGAAAAGTGGCTGGGGATATAGTTCAGCGGACCAGGACTTGCCTAGTATATGCCAGAACCTGGGTTTAATGCTGGTACCAAAAATAAATAAATAGATAGGAAAGAAAAGAAAGAGCAGCCTAAAACACTGTCTGTGGAGGACTGCAGTGGGAAGGCAGTGGGAGGAGAGCTGGTACCCTTCAGCTTCTTGTGGAAGTGACATGAGCAGTGATAAAGGATCTGATGACCTCGAACATGATAGTCCCAATATAGACGATGGGGTAGGAGCTGTGGACAGGAAGGGGAGGGCTCTGCCAGGGGCAGGCTGAGCTTGGGATCTTGCATGTGAGTCCTGCAGAGAAGTGTAACATGGAGCAAGTGGGGCCCTATCTTAGCCCAGGCTGGTTACCTGAAAAGTAGTGAGGAGCTGAGTTTGAGTATATGCTCTCTTCACGGATACTGATGGGTATTCAAGCCTACAGGGGTGCCTGATGATCTTTGGCTACAACACATCATAGAATGTAGCCTACATTAGCCTTCTTGCCATTCCTCTTCCTAGATTGGGTGTTGCTTATCAGATTCTCCTACTACAAACATACTCATTCCAATTTAATACTAATGTTTCATGAAACCGGAAGACCTTTAGCTTGACCAGTAAAATTTGCTTTATTCTACTTTATGATAAATGGTGCTAAATACTATACCCACCATGGGCAGTAACTCCTAAGAATTAAGTTAAATATGCAAAGGCAGATGACTCACAGCTGCAATTTATTTTATTTTTAAAATATTTCTCCTGCAAACATAAAGACTTGTGATTCAACTTGGACCCTTGCACATGTGATCAGACTTGAGAAGAAATGGTGGCACACAAACTTTCTTTGTTTTGCCAGATTTGGTGGCAAACACTTGTAGTCCCAGGACTCAGGAGGCTGAGGAAGGAGGATCGCCAAGAGTTCGAGGGCAGCCTGGGATACATAGCAAGATTTTCTGCCTCTAAAAACAAAACAAAACACCAAAAAACTTTCTTTGTTTTAATGACAAAGAAATAAAACAAATCTTTCAAACAAAGCAAACTGATGCAAAAGCTGTATCTATTCAGACTTCTCAGCTTGAGTCAGGCTTTGCTCAAAGCACCTTGTCCAAGCGGTGCCTCTCCCTTGTGTCCCCTCCAGGGACTAGCTGCTTGTTTTTGCCTCTCTGAATCCTTTCTAATGCAGCAAGCTCTTTCAGAGTTATTCCTACATCATGCCTGGAAGGAGAACGGAACAGAGATGGTTTTTGTTGGTTCGTATTACCTTATGTTCCAGGTATGTTTGGATAGTTTCATTTAAATTGTCTTGAATATTTTGTTGAATAATAATGTTAATTTTAATTTAGTCATTTATGTATCAAACGTTTACTAGGTAACTGACTACTTTTTATGCTCTATAGAGAGGCTACCAAATCAAAGAAGGCCTAGTCCCATTCCTCATTTTCAAAAAGAAGTGAGGGCAAGGTAGGAATGGATTTGGAAAGAGACTTTCTGATGATTCAGACAAGGTTCTAGAAAAGACTAGTAAGCAGATATTTGAGAGTCCGCACATAGACATAAGAACAGTGATTATTGGGAGTCAGCGTGCTTCCACCAGGGACAAGTGCTGAGCCTAACATAATTTTCTCTTTTGATAAGGTAACTAGTCTAGTGGATCAAGGAAGTAATATAAGTCAGATGGCTTAAGTAGCTTTTGAGAGTCTTTCATATTATCCTTGTGGACTTACAGGAAGAGGAATAATAAAATAGTAGGTAGATGCTCAGCTATTTAATTCTTCCTTCTTTCTTTCTTCCCCTTCCTTCCTCTCTCCCCCTCCCTCCCTCTCTCTCTCTTTCTCTTTCTTTCTTTCTTTCTTTTTCTTTCTTTCTTTCTTTCTTTCTTTCTTTCTTTTCTTTCTTCCTTCCTTCCTTCCTCACTTCCTTGTTCCCCTCCCTCCTTATCTTCCTCCTTCCCTCTTTTTCTCCCTTCTTCTCTCCCTCCCTCCTTCCATTCCTGCCTTTCTTATGTTTATGTTGCCCCATAAGCAATGTGTGGTGGGGATAAATACATGACCCTTCCTGCATGAAGTTGCCTGCCTATGGCAGGAATGGGACAAGTACCATGCAAGATACATACAGAGAAATGCTGATTCATAGAGGAATCACCAAGAATACTGATGAATGGACTAGTCTAAGTCCAAAAGGAAGCTTCTAGTACTTTGGATGGTAGACTTAGCTCTGCCCTGGATTTATCAGTGAGCTGAATGGTGTAGAAAACAATGTAATATTGGAGGGGAGCTAATTTATGTTCATTTATTAAATAATATGCAAACTCATTTTCAAATAGTTAAAAAGTATTAAATAATTCAAAATTATATGAAGGTCTGGTAGAAAATAGAATAAAATATTTGTGGACCTATACTGAAATGATAATGTTTTCAGCTATAAAGAAATGCAAACAATTTAAACAGCAAAGACTGGCAAATGACAGATTTGAGTAAGTAAAAATTTAAAATATCCATACAATGCAAAATAACATCACTAACACTAAAAGGGAAAAAAATCAGACTGAAAAAGATTTTTAATCAAACATGATAAAATAATATCTACAATACATTTTTAAAAACTATGTTCAATTTTATAAGAAAAATATAATGGCTAGAAACAATAATTCTCAGAAGAGAAAATGCACATGTTTAACAGACACCGTCCCTCTGCAGTGGGGTAAGGGTCTCAGGAGTCTGGTGGGTCCCTCCTGATGGAAGTTCTGTCTCTGGCATGGACAGAGTTCTCAGCAGAGGATTCCACCCAGTGGAAGAAGTGATTATCTATTCAATGAGCTTTCTCTGACACCCATACCCACTTCCATGGCAGATGATTCTCTTTCATGCTCCCAAGATAGCCTTTGCACATTTCTTCCTTGTGCTTATTATTGTGTACTCTAATTATATGTTTGTATGCTGATTTCTCCTACCAGATTAGAAGCCTTTGAGGGAAAGAATCCTATCTTGTATCTTTACATTTTCAGAAGCTGGTATCTGATAAGGGGCCAATACTTGTTTCTTAGGAAATAAAGTGGGATGCGTGTTCTCCATCCAGGGACAGAAGGTCGTGGAAGGTAGGTCATGGGGTTACTTGAGCAAAACAAAGAATGAAGAAAAATACAATCTATCAGCTATGGCTCCATAATGTGAGCCAAAGAGTGGGCCCTGAACTGCCCCTCCACGCTCTGCTCATCCTTAGGGACAGTGACGGGCTAACACCAGAACTTTGCATGGTCCTGGCAAGTCCCTCCCCTTTCACTGCATTCCCTCTGACACTGGCAGCCTGTGCAACGTTAGTTGTCTTGATATCATCAGTAGCTTTGTCTTGGCCTTTGTTCCTGTGTACATCAGCCATTAGGACCTCAGGATGCCCAGGACTCTGTCTATCTCTAAGAATCTCATCCTCAGAGGCAGCGAGACTGCCACTCTGTCCCATGACTTCCCAAGCTGAGTCTCTTTTGCTTTGCAGGCTGTAGCTGAAATCAGCCAATGGGAAGTGTGGCAAGGTGCCCCCTGCACATGAGCAGAGTGAACTCAGGGAGCCTGCATCCCCAGAGTCCACCTTGCCCAGTTTCTTGCATCGTCCTTCTGCCCAGGACTCAGCACCTGTCAGGTAGCCCTCTCAAGCTGCCCTCCTGGGATCCCTGTAAGGACTCTCTCCTTTGACCCTTTAGGTGGAAAGAGATCCTGTTTCTTGTAAGCCTCTGGGTACCGTACCCCATCACCTTAACTTGTGCCCACATTTACAAATAATCCCTTTATTTAACTCTTTCCAGTTTGACAGTGCCATCTGTTTCCTGCTGGGAATCTGGGTGATATTGCTAAATAATCAGTTGTTGAATGAATGGATGAATGGATGGATGGATGAATGAGTGCATGAATGAGTGAGACTCAGAATACTGAGGACCAGGAAGTACTCTTTATAGCAAAGCTAGTGGCTGTGTGGATGGAGGGAATTTTCCCACCTGGGTAGGCTGACTCTGGAAGCAAGGAAGGGAGAAGTAGCTCCGGTCAAACAAAGTGAAGATACATGGGCAATTATGAGACACCCTGGGAACCCCAGGTTCAAGGTGCAGAGCAGGCACAGAGGAGGCTTCCAGGTCAGTGTGCCACAGCACCCAGCACAAAGGAGACTTCTGGATCAACATGCCACAGCTCCCAGTGCAGAGGAGGCTTCCAGGTCAGCATGTCACAGGTCCCAGTGTAGAGTAGGAGGCTTCCAGGCCAACCTACCACCTCTCCCAGCACAGAGGAGGTGAGCTGCATGGGCACCAGCAGCATTCCCCATCCCATCAAAATGAGAAGACATGTAAACAAGTCTCAGAACCAGACTTCCAGATCACCTACAGCAACCCCAAAGAGAAATGAGATGGAACAATCTGATACTCAACCACCTGGACTCCCTGAACTAGCAATGAAAGAGGATCTGGAAAAAATGAAAACAGAAATAATTTCTCACATAACAGCAGAGATTGTGCCCTTAGTGCAATACATGATTAATAAATCTAGAGAGGACATAGATAAAAAAATAGAGGATCTGAGGAACATGATGGAATCCCAACATAGGAAACAAATGGAATCCATAAAACTGATGCAAACAGATTTCCAGGAGATTAAAAACTCCATTGAAAATCTACACAGCAGAGTGAACCAATACGAGGACAGAATTTCAGATATAGAAGATAAGATTGCAATTAGTGACCAGGAAAAGAAAAATTTCTTTAAAATTGAAAGGGACCACAAGAAATCAATCTAGCAGCTGCTAGACAATGCAAAGAAAAATAACAAGACAGATCAGAGTCAATGAAGAAAGAGGAGAGAGTGCAGATGACATAAAAAAACTGTTCACAAAAGTGATGGCACAAAACTTCCCAAGCAGGAGAAAAGAACTTGACATTCAGATAAGTGAGGCATATAGGACTCCAAACAGCCTTGATTAAAAAAAAAATCTACACATAGGCATATAATTATTAAGATTTCAGAAAGCCAACAGAAGAACAAAGTTCCACAAGCAGTGAGAGAAAAGAAACAAATCACATACAAAGGAAAGCCCATCAGAATCACAGCAGACTTCTCAATACAAACCCTCAGGCAAGAAGAGCTTGGAGTGATGTATTTCAACTGCTAAAGGAAAACGACCTCCAATCCAGATTGATGTACCCTGCAAAACTATCTTTCAAAATTGATGGAGAAATAAGATACTTTCATGACAAAGAGCGCCTCAGGAACTTCATGAATACAAAACTAATACTCCAAAAACTTTTAGACAAAATCCTAGGAAAAGACAGTGAGGATCACAGCCCCAGGAAGTCCAGCAGAATGAATCCACCAGGCACAAGAAATTAAAAGCAAAGGGAGAGAATCCAACAAAAAGAAAAGGTCACGACAAGGATAACTCAATATACATCAGTTATAACAACCAATATTAATGGTTTCAACTCACCAATCAAAAGAAATAGACTGGCAGAACAGGTCAAGAAGCAAGATCCAACAATATGCTGCATACAAGAAACACACTTAATTCAAAAACTCATAGACTGAAAGTTAAAGGGTGGAAAACAATACTCCATGTGACAGGAACATGAAAAAAAGCAGAAGTAGCTATCCTCTTTGCAGACCAAGTGGATTTCAAACCCACACTGATTAAGAGAGACAAAGGACACTACATCCTTGTAAAGGGAACAATCTAAGAGGAAGAGATGACAATCATAAATATCTATGCACCAAACACTAGTGTGCCCAATTATATAAAACAAATACTAATGAACATGAAAAAATCAAATAAGAACTAATACAATAGTAGTGGGGCACCTCAATACCCCATTGTCACAAGTAGATAGATCAACTAGACAAAAAATAAGCAATGAAATACTAGAATTCAATAAAACTCTTGAACAAATGAACTTAACAGATGTTTATAGAGTGTTCCACCCCACAAAATCAGAATACACATTCTTTTCAGCTGTACATGGGTCGTTCTCCAAAATAGACCATATACTCACTCATAGAACATACTTAGGTAAGTGCAAAGGAATTGAAGTTATCCCCTGTATATTATCAGACCATAGTGTGATGAAATTGGAGATCAACAGCAAAACAAACCACAAAAATTACATAAACACATGGAAATTGAACAACACACCTCTGAATAACCAAGGGGTCCCAGAGGAAATTAGAGAAGAAATCAGACAGTTCCTTCAATTAAATGACAATGACAATACAACATATCAGAATCTATGGGACACAATGAAAGCAGTCTTATGAGGGAAATTCATAGCAGTGAATACGCATATTATGAAAACAAAGCAAGCCCAATTAAACAACCTGATGCTGAACCTCAAGCTTCTAAAAAGAAAAGAGCAGGACAAACCCAAAGCCCATAGAAAGAAGGAAATTATAAAGATCAGGGCAGAAATCAATGCAATGGAGACTAAGAGAATGATACAAAAAAATCAATGAAGCCAAGAGTTGGTTCTTTGAAAGAATAAACAAAATTGACAAACCCTTAGCCAACCTTATCAGAAAGAGGAAAGGAAAGATAAGGCCCAAATCCATGCAATTAGGAATGAAAAGGATGAAATTACAATGGACCCAGCAGAAATCCAGAGGATCATCAATACCTACTTCCAGAACCAATAAGAATACACCAATAAGATGGAAAAGACAGAAGAAAGGGACAGATTCCTAGACATGTATGAATTACCAAAGTTGACTGAAGGAGACCTAAAAATTCTAAATTAACCCAATATGAATCAATGAAATTGAAAACATAATTAAAAACTTATCAACTAAGAAAAGCCCGTGTCCTGATGGCTTCACTGCTGAATTCTACAAGACATTTAGAGAGGAACTACTGCCACTACTGTTTAAACTCTTCAATGAAATTGAAAGGGAAGCAATACTCCCAAATTCATTCCTGGAAGCAAGCATCACCTTGATCCCCAAAGGAGAGAAAGACCCAAGGAAAAAAGAGAACTATAGGCCAATCTCACTAATGAACATAGATGCAAAACTCCTTAATAAAATACTGGCAAATAGAATGCAGAAGATCATCAAGAAGATCATATACCCTGACCAGGTGGCATTCATTCCAGGGATGCAGGGATGGTTCAACATACACACATCAATCAATATAATACACTATATCAATAGAGCCAAGGACAAAAACCATATGATCATCTCAATAGATGCAGAAAAAGCATTTGACAAAATCCAACACACATTTATGACAAAAACCCTACACAAAATTGGAAGAGATGGTCTCTACCTCAGTCTGATAAAAGCTATCTATGAAAAACCCACAGCCAATATCATACTAAATAGTCAAAAACTGAAATCCTTCACACTAAAATCAGGAACAAGACAAGGATGTCCACTATTACCACTTACATATAGTTTTGGAAACATTAGCCATGGCAATTAGATGAGAAAGAAATAAAAGCAATAAAAATAGGAAATGAAGTCAAATTATCATTATTTCCAGATGACATGATACTCTATATAAAAGACCCCAAGAATGCCACTGAAAGTCTCATTGACTTAATAACCAGATTCAGCAAAATAGCTGGATACAAGATCAACACACAAAAATCAACAGCTTTCCTCTACACGAACAGCAGACTCACTGAGGGAGAAACAGGGCAAACAATTCCTTTCACAATAGCATCCAAAAAACCTGAAATACTGAGGAATCAACCTAACAAAAGAAATCAAAGACCTCTTCTCTGAAAACTATAGCACTCTGAAAAGAGAGATTGAAGACGATATCAGAAAATGGAAAGACATCCCTTGCTCCTGGTTAAGTAGGATCAACATAGTGAAAATGGCCATACTTCCAAAACTGCTATATAGATTCAATGCAATCCCAATTGAAATCCCACCAGCATACTTCACAGACCTGGAGAAAACAATCCAAAAATTCATTTGGAACAAGAAGAGACCCAGAATAGCAAAAGCAATTCTAGGTAACAGAGACATGGCAGGGGGTGTCACAACCTCCAACTTGAAACTATACTACCAAACTATTGTGATCAAAACAGCATGGTACTGGCAAAGAAACAGACCTGAGGACCAGTGGAACAGATTAGAAGATGCAGAAACAACACCAGACACACTCAGCCACCTCATCTTTGACAAAGGAGCCAAACATCCTCACTGGAGGAAAGATAGCCTCTTTAATAAATGGTGCTGGAGAAATTGGGTTTCAAATTAACAAAGATTAAAACTAGACCTATATCTCTCACCATGCACTAAACTCAAATCTTAATGGATTAAAGATCTAATTAGAAAAACAGAAACAGTGAACTAGCTGGAACAGAGTTTAGGTAGAACTCTTGAAGACATAGGCGTAGGAAAAGATTTTATGGACAAAACCTCAGTTGCCCATGAACTAGCACAAACAATCAACAAGTGGGATCTCTTCTTATTAAAAAGCTTCTGCACAGCAAGAGAAACCACCAAGAGAGTGAAGAGACAATCCACAATGTGGGAAAAAATTTTCACCAGTGGTCCCTCAGACAAAGGTCTATCTAGAATCTATAAAGAACTTTAAAAAATCAGCCCTCCCAAATTTAAAGACCCAATCTGAAAATGGGCATCTGAAATGAACAGACATTTCTCTCACAAAGAAGTAGAAATGGCAAATAAACATATGAAAAAATGTTCAACATCACTGGTCGTTTGAGAAATGCAAGTGAAAACAATGCTGAGATTCCATCACCCCAGAAAGAATGGCTGGTATCAAGAAATCAACTAATAACAAATGCTGGCGGGGCTGTGGGGAAAGAGGAACCCTGCTCCACTGCTGGTGGGAGTGTAGACTGGTGCCACCACTGTGGAAATCAGTATGGAGATACCTCAAAGAACTAGGACTGGAAGTCCCATTTGACCCCGCTATTCCCTTGCTGGGTATCTTCCCCAAAGAATTAAAGAATCATACCACAGCGATATATATGCACCCATGTTCATAGCAGCACAGTCTGTAATAGCTAAAACTTGGAAACAGCCCAAATGCCCATCAACTGGAGACTGGATAAAGAAAATGTGGGTTTTAAAATAAAATGGAGTACCACTCAGCCATCAAAAATGAGAAATTAGAGATATTGATTGCTAAATGGATGGACATTGAGGCGATACTCTTAAGTAAAATAAATAGGAAACACGTGTAAATACTGAATAGTTTTTCAAGTGTGAGAAACTGAAAGTGTAAATTAGGACTAAAAGGCATAATAGATAATGTGAAATAGGAAGAAAAGGGGCAAAGGGGAGGGGGAAGTGGGAAGAGTAGGGGAAAGGAAAGAAGGGAATGGAATTAATATGAGAAAATGAAAAAAAGGAAACAAAGTCTCTGTAAATAGGGAGGGATGGAGGGGTTGAAGGGAGGGCAGGGGAAGGGGGAAAAATAAAAACCAAGAGAGTATGTAAAGGTGAAAATTTCTAATGATGAATGTCATTATATTGTATAGCTAAAATGTACCAATAAAAGGATATACAGTTTAAAACAAAAGTTGCAGAGCAGTGTGGCAGGCTGTTGTTTCCAGTCCTCACAGTGGAGCCTGCACTAACAAAACATCACCTCTCTTCTCCCTCCTTCTAGGGTCTCCTCTGCCCCACCTCACTGTTTCTCTTGTGGCCTCAATGAGCATGGGCAGCAGTCATCATCAGAGAAATGAGGTGTGAGCAGCCTTGATCATAAGACATCTGCAAAGTCAGCAAATCTATTTAACTGTAGTGAAACTAACATTCTCATGGACTTTACTAATATTATAAATCACTGCAACTCTCTCCAAGAGCTCCATGGCAATATGTATTACATTTTAAAGAAAATGTCATATCTTGTGGCTCTGCAATCTCATTTCTAGATTTCGTTTCCATTTTTTTTCTTTTCTCATAATTTTTGCAGTCTCATTTCTAAATGTTCATCCTCAAGAAAGTTGGTAAAGGCAAATTTCCAATACAGCATCCTTACTTGTGTTGAACAATGCATAATATATAGTGTTTAGTTGAAAAGAACAAAATATAAAAATATGTGTAAAGTGGACAGTGATATAAAAATAGGTATGCACATAGGCAGAATCTAAGGCAATAGGTAGAAATGAAAATAGGGTCCATAGAATGAAATTTTAAATTATTTTTCCTAAATGTCTTTAACATTGTCATAACATGTTCATAATCAAATCTTTTAAAATCCATTAAAAATTTGAAGCAACAGACACTAGAAGGAGTCATATTCTTTCCCTGTATACAATCTTCAATTGTTCACTGATTTCCTCATGCAATAAAAGTCCCATGCAAATCCCTCACCATAGTCTAATATTCTCCATGCCTGGCCTCTGCCACCTCTTGAATCTCATCCGTTGACTCTTTCCCTTGTCTTCTATGTTCCAGCCACTGGACGCTCGATGCCCCTTGAAAACACCATGCTTATTCCTGGTTTAGTGTCTTTGTGGCTACCATTCTCTTGTTCTAGAATGTGCTTCTAAATATCAATATGGGTGCCTTTTCTTGTACCTTAAATATCACCTTTTAGAGGGACATTATTACCTGCTCAACAAGCATTGCTGGTCTCCACTACAGAGACTCCCAAGAGGCCGACACTGTCTTTCAGTCTGTGGAAACTAAGGCAGGCACATGACTCAGGAGCAAGCCAGCAGTTCCTGACCCCGGGCTTCAAGAAGATGGTGTACAAGGGCAGGCCCTTTACAGTTCTGTGCCCTGGAGAGCCCCGTGGAATGCCGGTGGGTGATGGTTGTTAGTGGCGGTGCTGTAAACTGTGGCTGTGGCTGGCTGCTGGTGAGCTGGTGCAGAGTCTACCATGTGATTTTATAGTAGTATTTTGCCTCTGTTAGTTAGGTATTTCTGAAGCTGGATTCTACACCCTGTGTATCAGTGCTATTACACGTAGCAACCTGAAACTTTTGCAAGAAATGTCTTTTCTCCTTAAAATGTTTCTCCATGTTTTCTGTTGTTTGAAACTGAGAACCCATGCAAAGAACTCTGAAAATCTAAGCTAAATCAGCCACTCCTTTACCTTGATTATTCAGTTTTATTATTTCATTGCGTGTACCACCATCTGCTATGTACTGTGCATTTGTGTGCCTCTAAAATCCATATATTGAAATCCTAACCCCCCTCCCCTCTGTGATGATATTAGGTAGTAAGGATTTTGGGTAGTACCCTCAGAAATGGAATTAGTGTCCTTATAAAAGAGGCCCTGGGACTCTCCCTTCTCCCATCTGATATGGTCAGGACACAAAAACAGACAGCCATTTGTGAACCAGGAAGCAGGTCCTCACCACATACTGAATCTGCCAGCCCCTTGATCTTAGCCTTCCTAGCTCCCAGAAATGTGAGAAATAAGTTTCTGTTGTTTTCAAGCTGCCTACATGACAACATTTTGTTATAGCAGCCCCAATTGACTTAGATGCTATCTGAAATAATTCAGTCACATATCTATTTATTGAGCGTTCCCCTAACTCTTAAATATCAGCTCCACAAGAACAAGATCTGAGTTTGTAGACCTCATTTCATCTAGAACAATGTTGGACATGTACTTGGCACTGATAACTATTTATTTTGTAAATATGAGAGACACTTGAATGGATGACAGAAGCAAAATTCAAAAATATCTAAGGGCTAAAATTAATATAAAGAAATTTATGAAGAATAAATACAAGGTCTGACTTCTTTGATCAATTAATCACACAAGTCTAAGATCAAGTAGACTGTACTTATCAGGAATTGAACAATAAAATCAAAATCTCATAGATATTATGGGCTGCAAGCTCAGTAAAATTAGTTTATAAGAAGAGCTAAACAATTTTTCTCTATACTAAAAGGAAACTAGAAAAGTGAGTGGCTTGAATATATGAGGAATTTTTTTCTTTTTTTTTTTTTTTTCGGTATCAGGATCAAACTCCGTTCCTTGTGCTTGTGAGGCAGGCAGTGGAACCACTGAGCTAAATCCCTGGCCTGAGGAATTTCTTTTAAGTAAAATTTAAAAGGGCCAGATTTGCTTTCTTACCTTGAACAACTAAAACTACTGGGAAAATATGATAGACAATGTTTTTCAGGCATTGGACAGTAGGCAACACAGAGCAGTGATCCCCGAGACAGGTGAAATAAACAAGGTGATCTTCCCAGGTGTCCAGTGTTCCACCTGATAAGGTTTTCAGGTCACAGAGCAGGCAGGAGAATTCAGGCAGATCATGGCACTTTCCCTAATTGATGGAATTGGAGCTTCGAGCAGGTCGAGGTAGCTGATGTTCAAGGGGGCTAGTATTGGAGAGAAAGAGCTACATAGAGGAATAATTATCTTCAGAGTGTACCCCTTGAGTTACCAGCTATATATTGATTGGTTTATGTGTGTGAAGAAATACCCAAGATTATGAAAAATGCCACTCAAAGAGCATAGAAGTCACAATCTGTGGAGACTGCATGGGACTGCGAATAGTTTCTGTTCTCATCAAAGTGGAAACATCTCAGTATATTGGACATTGGGTGGAGTACTTGGAAGATATTGCTTCAAAAGCAGAACAAAATTAGCCCTACCTGAAAAGCTGCATGATCTTTTCAGATGAGTTTAAAAGAAAGACTTGAACAAACCAAACTATTTTTAACTAACTTAACTGTGGCCCCAAATAAAGGTCAATAATATTTAAAATAATAACCAGAATATTCAGAACCTAACAAAGTAAAATTCACAATGTTTAGCATCCAATCAAAACTTGCCAGATAGGCAAAGAGGCAGGAAATGACAACACTACATGAGGAAAAATGACAACCACTACCATAATTGAGGTTAGTTTAAAAGTGATTCAGATGGTGTAATTAGTAGGCAGATATTAAAACCATCCTTTTAACTTATTCCATATGTCAAAGAAGGTTGATGGAAACAAGTATGTTAAGGAGAGACATGGATGATATAAAACAGGCAGAAATTAAACTTTTAGAGATAAAAAATAATATCTGGAATGAAAATTAAATTAGGTGGAATTAAAAATGACTAGACATTGCAGGAGAAAAGATTGATGTCTTGGTTCATTCAGGATGCTATAAGAAAAATACCTTAAACTAGGTGGCTTATAAACAACAGAAATTTATTTCTCATTGTTCTGAGGCTAACAAGTCCAAGATCAAGGCATCAGCAAATTTGATGTTTGGTGAGGACTCTGTCACTCATAGATGGTGCTGTTTTGTATCCTCAGATAGTAAAAGCAGTCTGGTAACTCTCTGGGGGCTTATTTTAAGGGTAATAATCTCATTCATGAGCACTCCATGACTTATCACTTCTTAATCCCGTTGCAGTGATGATTAGGTTTTAACATATGAATTTCAAGAACACATCATTCAGACCATAGCAAGGGGTGGACTTGAAGACATAACAATAAAATTAATTGAAAATGAAACACAGAAAGAAAATGAGGGAGAAAAAATAGAGCATCAATGAACTGTGGCAGAATTTTAAGCTGCCTAAAATGAATGTACTTGAAGTCTCTGAAGGAGAAAAGTGAGAAAAAAAAGTCTATGAAAATATAGTCTTAAAATTTAGAAACTGGATGAAAACTGTAAGTTCAGAGATGTAAGCAACTCAATGAAACAACAATAAAATGAAGAAGGATGCTTTATAATCAATTTACTTAAAAGCAATAATATAAAAACATTTTAGAAGCTGCAAAGGTGAAAAGATATTACATAAGAAGAGACAAAGAGGGCCGGGGATTTAGCTCAGTGGTTTCACCGCCTGCTGTGCAAGTGCAAGGACCTGAGTTTGATCCCCTGTACAAAAAAAAAAAAAGAAGCGACAAAGATAAGAATTTCTGTAAACTTTTGTTGGGGAAAATGCAAGCCAGAAGACAATGGAGAAGCATATTTTAATGACTAAATTTTAAAAGAATATTTTAATCTAGAATTTTATAGATAGTAAAAATATCTTTTGTGGGGTTGGGGATTTAGCTCAGTGCTTTTGCTGCCTGCTAAGCAAGCGCAAGGACCCGAGTTCAATCCCTGGTACCCCCCCCCAATCTTTCGAAAGTAAAAGAAAACAAAAACTTTATAGAAGTAGAATTAGTACAGATGTAATACAGACCTGTACTACTGTAAATGTTAAGGCAGAAGGAAAATAACAACAGATGGAAACTTGGATCTACACAAAAGCATAGAAAATATCAAAAATTGTTATTATGTTGGTAAATATGAAAGTTTTCATTTTTATTTTTCAAAAATCTCCTTAAACTCTAATTGACTATTCAAAGCAAAAATAACAACATATTGTGCAATTACAATAAATTAAATCATAAAATGTTAGATAATAGAATAAATGTTCAGAGAAGAAATGGAAGTTCAGGACTGTGATGTTCTAACACTCCACATGATGTAATATGGCTTGAAGGTAGTCAGTACTAAGTCAAATATATGTACTGTAAACCATAAAGCAAACACTAAAACACAAAAAGGTATGGCTAATATGCCAACAAAGGAGACCAAAGGAAAATATAAATAAAATTAATCCAAAAGACCAATATACTTTCTGTATATTATGACATCAGAACCAAGTAGAGTTTGTCCTAGGAATGGATAGTTGACTTAAGATTTAAAATATCAATGTTAATCTCCAAATCAGCAGAGTAATAGCAGAAAATGGAAATTTTAAAAGAATACAATCTATAAGACCATAAAAATATGATACACTTGGGAATAAGATTTGCTGTCTGAAAAGTATAACCATTGTTGAGAGAAATTAAACACATAAATAAACGAGAGAAATACCATGTTCATGGAATAGAAGACTCAATATTGTTAAGACATCAATTATCATCAAATAATCTCTAAGTTAAATGCAATCTAAATTAAATCCTAATGAGCTTTTAAAAATAGAAATTAGTAAGATCATTCTAAAATTTATGTAGAAATGCAAACAATCTAGAATGGCCAAAACAACTGAAAAACAAGAAATGTGAAGGATTTTTACACTCTATGATTTCAAGGCTTATTCTAAAGCATCAGTGATGAATAAGTAGTGTGATTTTGGCATCAAGATAAATATACAGATCAATAAAACAGAAAAGTCCAGAAATAACCTCACAATAGACAGTTGCTTTTCAACAAATATGCCAAGACAATCCAATAGGTGAGGTAATTGTTATGGCTTGTATCTAGATGTCCCCCAAAGTGTAATGAGATCATAGCTGGGGAGTTTCAAAGGTGGCTGGATTAGAATGTGTGAATATGAATTATGGGTGTGATGCTAGGATTAAGGGTCTGGATAATGGAAGCCTTACCCTGGGTGTGGGTGGCACCAATCAATTGGCTTATATCCTGGATAGAATATAAATGAAGGGAGGGAAGGCAGGCTTGCTGCTGCTGCTCCTGGTTGTTGCTTGCTGCTTCCTGCTTTGCCATGAACTATTTCTCCTCTGAAATGCCATGCCACCCTGCCTTGGAGCCAGCAGATTATGGACTGAAACCTCTACAAACGGTCAGCTAAATAAACCTTTCCTCCTTTAACTTGTGGGTGCTGAGTATTTTGTCTCAGTGACAAGAAAAGTAACTAAGACAGTAAACTTTTCAATATATAGTGAGAGAACTATTGGATTATCATGTGTAAAGAAGGAGGGAGAAGGAAGAAAAAGAGGAGCAGGCAGCAGCAATAGCAGCAGGACAATTATCTCCCACCATAAAAATCAACTTAAAATAGATCATGCACATGAGTATAGGGGCTGAAACTATAAAAATTCTAGATAAAAAATCTAGAAGATGTTAGTTTGGCAAATATTCATTAAATAGGACACAAAATGCACAAGTACAGAAGATATAATAAATCAGGCTTTATTAAAATTTAAAAGTTGCTCTTTAAATGCACTATTAAAAACTGAGAAAGAACGCCACAGAGAAAACATTTACAAGGCATGTATCTAAGAAATGATTTGTATTTACAATATATGAAGGGCTCCTATAGTTCAATAATAATAAGAAGAAAGGCAACCCATCGTTGGTAAAGATTGAACAAGATATATTGTTGGCAAATATATGTAACATCGTCATCAAGGAAACAAAATAAAGTCATTAATCTGAAACCATTTCACATACTCCAGAATGGGTTAAATTAAAAGGACAGGCCATGTGCAGTGTTTGTGATCATAAATGCATTGTTAATTCTCACTCACTGCTGGTGGCAATGTAAAATGACACAACCATTTGGAAAAAAAAACAGATTGGCAGTTTCTGAGAAGGTTAATCACAGATCTCTCATTTGACTCTTCCATTCCACCCCTAGATATTCACTCATTGGAAATGAGAGATAAATCTTCATAAATAAGTGTAGCAGCTTTATTTGTAATAGCACGAAAATGAAAACAATCTCAATTTCCACCAACAGGAGAATGGGTAGACAAAATGTGCTATGTCCATAGAATGAAATACTATGCAAGAACAATAGTAACAAAGTATCAGTGTGTGCAACAACATGGCAAAAAGACAAAACAGAGGAAAAACGCAAAAGAGAGAACATAGATTTGACTTCATCTGTGTAAAGTTCTAAGTGATGCAAAATAATCTCTAGTGACAGAAGCAGAGCAGTGATTGCCTGAGATGGAATGAAATACAGGAGAATAAGGAAAGAAGGTTTCTAAAGGGACATGGTAGGTATGTACATTATTGTTGTGGTGGTTTCCTGGATTTTTACATATATTAAAGCTCATCAAATTGTACAGTTAAAATTTCTCAGTGGCTGTACATCAGTTATACCTCAACAGAGCTGTAAGAAAAAGCAAAGTATTTATTTGCTCCTCTCACATAGAATCTTTGCATAGTTACTTTATAGGACGAGTGTGCACCTTCAGGGACAGCAATGTTGCCTTCTATATAAATGATTGAGAATCAGTCAGACTCATTCAGGGATTATTTCTGCAAAAATGTCTATGTTGAGTGCCTGTAAAGATGGTTATATGCACTCTTCCACTAAAGCGCAGACTGGGGCCTCAAGAAAATTATGTCATGAAACTTCTCGCAAATTCTTGAAACTGCTAATTTAATATCTTCATAGTCCAAGGATCTACAGCATTAAATTCTAGACACCACAGTTTAAGAGGTAGTTCTACAAGAGAAAAGGAATGGATGGAGAAACCCACTGGATAATCCTGGAAAGTTAAGTCATTTAAGAAATTGTTGATATTTAGCTGGGAGGTTTTTTTTCTTCTTCTTTCAGTATTGGAGATTGAACCCAAGGTCTTTGCAATCATCTATATGCCCAACCCTTTTTATGTTTTGAGACAGGATCTCACTAAGTTTCTAAATTGCCCAGGGTGAGCTCAAAATTGGGATCCTCCTGCTTCAGCCTCTCAGAGTGTTGGGATTATAGGCGTCTGCCACCATGCCCAGTTATCTGAAAGGAGTTTTAAGACAAAAAAAAGTTTTTAAACAGAAGCAACGTACATAGAGCAGTTTGAGTAGCTTCCAAAGTCAGAACTAACACTGATGAGAAAATGAGTGGGAGATGTATTTTTTTTTTTTTGTACTGAAGATTAAACCCAAGGGCATTCTACCATCCCCATTCCTATCTACCTATCTATCTATCCATCTATGACAGGGTCTCACTAAGTTGCTTAGATTGGCCTCCAATTTGGGATCCTCCTGCCCCAGCCCCTTGAGAAGCTGGGATAACAGATGTGTGCCATCATGACTGGTTTAGGAGATGAATTTCAATGCAGAAATCAAGTGTGAGGGTAAGCAATGTACTTCTCTTTCTTTTTTCTACACTCATAACACTCTCATATGTTGCTTTTGTACTTATTACACTATATTGTGATTACTAGTAAAAATTTTTTTTGGCTAAACTGTGGACTCCTTTTTTATGTAACAAGGCAAAATGATATAAAGATATCAATATAATTTCAATGCAATCCCACTCAACAGTAAATTGGTTCCCTCTTTCATCCTTTTATTGTTTTGAACTTGAAAAAAAGAATTGTGTTTAAAATCTATTTGGAAGAAAGATGACAATGGTCAAGAAAACCCTAAAACTAAAGAGAAAGAAGAATTTTACCATATTAAAATACAGAGATAGTAATTAATAAAATACTTTTGATTCTGATGTCCAAATAGGTGGGCCAATGGAAAATACATAGTGGTGTCTAGATTAATTCATTTAAAATAATAATATATGTCCATAAGAAGTGATGTCAGAAATGTTTAAGACAGTGATACAGTATATGTTTATTTT
Organism: Heterocephalus glaber; assembly: GCF_053883595.1. Classification (NCBI taxonomy): domain Eukaryota; kingdom Metazoa; phylum Chordata; class Mammalia; order Rodentia; family Bathyergidae; genus Heterocephalus; species Heterocephalus glaber. Next base: position 20,167,619 of record NW_028258364.1, read on the forward strand.
TGAGAAATACACCATATCTACCTACATGCACATGAGTGTGTGTGTGTGTGTGTAGACCATGGTGGGGTTTATACAAAAGAAACTGCTGGTGAATGATTTACTTTCAGTAGGAAATAGGGATGAGAAAGTGCTGAGGTTATGAAGTGGGAAAGGATGAGGCAGGATTTTTACTTTTCATTTTCTTTTTATCAATAATTTTGAAACATTTTTGAAGGTTGCATTTTAAAAAAATAAATTAGAGAGAAAAGAAGCAAGAGACAGAGGGAAGGGTGTAAAAACAGCAGAAAATACAAGAAATCAAGGACAGGCTTTGAAGTCCCCTGACAAGTAACATAACTTCTCTAAGCCTCGGTTTCTCTTCTGTAAAATGGGATCATAATGTCTCCTTTACAGAATGATTTTTCTTTTTTTGGTACTGGGGATCGAACTCGGGTCCTCACGCTTGTACAGCAGGCGGCCAAACCACTGAGCTAAATCCCTGGCCCTTACAGAATGATTTTAAGCATTTAATGAAGCAACTTATTTAAAGGACTAAGCAAATAGTAAGCAAGTATTGTTCGGTAATAATTACTATTATTTGGCTACAACTAATTAGTATTATTTATAGTTAAATTTTTTTCCAAGAAAAGTACCATCGAAGTTAGAGGAATTTCCCAACATCAATCACAATAACCTAGAGAGTACGTTTGGGAAGCATGGGGTTAGAACCAGGAAGTTTTAAATGAAGCAACTGCCTCATGCTCTGTCTGAAGAATGTGTCAACGGAAGTGTGGGCCAGAACTGTGTGGAGTCTGGAAAAGACACCATTATGGAAAATGAGAGAGGATTTCATCTGCTAGGAGCTGCTAAGAAAAACAACCCGGGGAGTGGAGCATAATGGTGCACACCTGTAATTCCACCACTCTGGGAAGCTGAGGCAGGAAGATTGTAAAGTCAAGCCAGCCTGGACAATTTAGTGAGATTTTGTCTCAAGATAAAAAATAAAAAAGTCTGGGGATACAGCTCAGTGCAAATGAGCTGAGTTCAATTCCCAGTACCTCAACAAACAACACACACACACACAAACACACACACACACACATCAAAAAACAAAACCAAACCCTGAGATTAACCTTCTACTCCCTGGGTACACTCCACTATATAGAGTAAGAATACTTTGATCAACTAATGCTTTGGCCTTTCCATGTATACTTGTGGGCTTGACATCAGATTGTACAGTGTTTGGTTAGTGTGGGAGTGTTTTTCATAGTCTGATCTTTTCTTAGCAGATAGAAAACACTGAGCTTCTGAATCTAAAATGGTGAAATCCAGACCCTAAAATTTTGTGATCCTTGCAAACAATCTCTTGCTCCGTGGGCCTGGTATGAATGAGGGAAAACAGGTTTTGTTTTGTATAACCTTTCCCTTTTCTTCTTGCTACATTCCTTTGCCTGCACCGTTCCTGCCATCCTGGCCTTCCTATTCCTCCGCACACTCCTCTGGCTGTCTGCATAGCTCTTGCCCTCCTTCCCTTTATTCTATATCTCAACTGTCCCATAGCTTTCTCAGAGCCTGGAATCAAATCTTGCCAACACCTCCTCCAATTTCCCTGGATCACATAGCCCCCCTCCCTCCATCAGCAGTGCTGGATACTTCATAGCCTCTGGCAAGCTGTATATTTTGTGGAATTTAAAACTTCTTGACTGGTGGAATTCGACCTAGGTGGAACTACATACAAGAGGTTAATTGGGGAGAATTGCCTGTGAAGGGTAAAGGGAGTGAGGGGAACCACAAGCACAGGTCTGGCATCTGCTAAGGGGGTGCCAAGAAAGAAAGGGGAGCTGGGCAGAAAGAGTGTCCACCTGCAGCACAGCTCAGAGAAAGAGTTTCAGCTGGGCCTGTAGAGATTCATCAAGCCAAAGCCACCCACTGCAAGAGTCCCGAGTCCTGCAGAAACAGGCTTTCACTCGCACTGGTACTGTGATCAGCCCCAGTAGAGGGCCCAGTGTGCTGGGCTTGGTGTATGCATGATGGGTCCTAGCGGGTCTTAGCAGCTAGGACCAGGAGTCACGTAGGCTTCCTGTAGTTAGACATCTGAGAAGTGCATTTTCATGGTTTCTAACTGCTGTGGACTAAATGCTTGGGTGCCCCCTGATTCATACGTGAAAACTCTAATTCCCAGTATGATGGTATTTGGACATGACCTCTTGGGAGATAATTAGGTTTAGAAAAAGTCATGAGGTGGAACTCCTGTGATGGGATTAGGGGCCTTGTAAGAAGAAGAAGAGATCCAGTGCTCTCTCTCTACCGTGCAAGGCTGCAGTAAGAAGGCAGCCCTCTGCATATCCAGAAGAGTCCTCTGCAAAGCAGACATGGAATCTGCCAGCATCTTGACCTCATGCCCCCAAATTCTAAAACTATGGAAATTCTTGGCCTCTTAAACTGTGGATGTTTGGTGTTTAAGCCACCCAGTTTATAGTACTTTCTTACAACAGCCTGTCTTAGGGCTCTTTGTGCTGCTATACATAATGCCATGGACTGCATCACTGAGGATTGAACCCAGAGCCTCGACACTGAGCCACGTCTTGAGCTCTTTTCTTTTTTAATTTTGAGACAGGGTCTTGCTAAGTTGCTAAATTGCCAGGGCTAGGCCTAGACTTGTGATCCTTCTGCTTCAGCCTCCCATCCAGGGCCTTGTGACTCATCATCCCATAGATGAAGCACAGAGAAAGCAAGAAAAAGAACAGGAGATGGAACTTGCAGCCTCAAGCCCTGTCCCAGTAGGCATTGATCCATTCATGAGGATGGAACAGCCCCTGCCAGGGCCACATCCCAACATTGTTGCATTGGGGATGAAGTTTTCAACACAGTTTCAGAAGGACACATTCAAACCACAGCACAGCCCTAGATGTCTACAGTGCCTGGTCTACTCCCTGTTCTGCACAGATTTCTTTTCCATGTGAGTTCAAGTGGTAGCTTCTCCATAGTTCCTGAGAGCCTCTCTTCACCAGGGGAAATGTGGAGAAGGGAAATTAGTGCTGCAAACTACAGACTCGATTTGTACAATTTCTCTCAGGGTACAATTAATACTCATCCTTGTCTTTCCCCCTTCATTCTAATTTTCCTATCCTCACACCTCAGTGGGTCTTGGTCACTTACCTATTGATGTGACCAACCTTCATTTCTAAGGAATCTAAGTTCTCAACTCCCATACCCTTCTCAGGTACCATGGGAAGCTTCAGAATGGATCGCTGAGGTTTCACACATATTCTTAGTTGCCTCTATTGCATACAAAGTTTTAATTTCTGCTGCTGATCAGGGTCAATTACCCTGCCCTTATAGAGATTCCTTCTTTTGCTTGCTGGTCCCTGGACATTAAGAGTCAAGGTTGTCATGGCAACAGTCATCTCTTACAGTTCAGTGGACTTTTTTTTTTTTTAATTTTTAAAAATTTTTTTTGTATTAAATTCTTTTATTGGTACATTGTAGGTAAACAACACAATTACATTTCTCATTGGGAATTGTACCTTTACATAATGCATCTTGGTTCTTATTTTTTCCCCATTCCTAGCCCTCCCTTCACCCCCTCCACCCTTCCCTATTTACAAAGACTTTATTTCCATTTTTTCCATTTCTCATCATTTTTCCCTTCCCTTCTTTCCTTTCCCCTGCCCCTCCCACTACCCCTACCCCTTTGGACCTTTTCTTCCTATTTTACATTATCAACTATTCATTCTAATCATTGGTACATTTTAGGTATACAAGTGGACTTTTGATATATCCCTTGGCAAGGCAAGCGAACAAGGACTTCCAGCTCTAAAGTCACAAAGCTGGAGCTCATTTCTCCACTGGCCATGTCAAGTGGTGGCAATGAGTATCATCTCTGCTTCTACCTTCATTCTGGACCCATGTATTCCTCCTGTTGGAGGCACAGCATCACAGAGAGCTCTCTTTCTGATTGATTGCATATGGCACCCTAACTTTTCAGTGTGCTGTTCTGAGCTGGGACCTCTGCTGGGACATTAGGAGGTTATTCTGGTATTCTGTGAGGCTGTGTGTTACAGTATGTGATATGACCAGTGCATCTCATGGTCATGGGTCTACTCTCATCCCTCTTTCTCTGAAAAATAAGCCTTCTGGCCAGATGTTATGTTGTATGGGACATAATGCCTGGGTAAACTCTCAGTTATTACCAACTGGGACTGTATGTGGAGGAAAGACAAAATCATACCCAGAAGAGGAATCTATCCCAGGGTTTGCAGACAGCTGGCCCTTCTGAGATAGGAGGGGCCCATTATTGTTGATATGTCACAAAATGGCCAGATATTGTCCATTAGAAATAGTGCCATATGGGGTCTCAGCATTGGTGCTACTGATGACAGTTGCATGATCCCAGGCAGTAGTAGTTAGATTCTCCTTGAAAAACAAGGTGGTGTCTTTCGAGCCCTCCCACTCAACATAATTCTCTGCTAGTTTTTTTGGACTAGCATACAATTCCATCACTTTATCATGGCCATGTCATGCAGCCTTTTTATTCTTTCTCTACCATCTTCCAGGAAAGCTCAGGTATTTGTAGTGTGTCCAGCACTATCCAGGAGCCACCCTGCTTCCTGAGGCCCTTTCAAGAGTACTGAACTTGGAGAAAATTCCCCTTAAGGCAACAGACTCGTGTTCATCCTGTTTTATGATTGACCTAATTAGTCAAGCACTCTAGACATTCAATGCCAGCAGTTTCCCCCTACCTTCTTCTGGTAGTTTCTAGCTAATTCTTGTACTTTCTTTCCTTGTGAGGACAGCACATACTAGCCAGGCTGGCATGTACGCCTAGTTTTGAGCCTGGAAGCCAGAGAGGAGGTGGGATAGCTACTGAGGGGGACACTTGTTACGGTTGGGATGAGACACATTAGGGGAAGTGCTAGGTCTTCCTACATGGGTTAGTTTTCTACTGCTGCATAACAAATTGCCATAACCTTGGTGGTTTAAAACAACATTAGTTATTACCTTACAGTTTCTGTGAGCCAGGAGTCTAGACCCAGCCTAGCTGTGTGCCTGCCTTAGGTCCTTTGAAGGATATCATCTAGCTGGGCTGCATTCCTTTCTGGAACTCAGGATCCTCTTCCAGGCTCACATGACAGCTGGAAGAATCCAGTTCCTTGAGGCTATAGCACTGAGGTCCCCATATTCTTGCTGGCTGTGAGCAGGGGCCGCTCTCAGCTCCTAGACGCCAAGTAGTCCCCTCCACAAGTGCCTCTCAAGCCTCTCACAGCATGGCAGCTCCCTTCCTCATGGCTGGCTGACCTCAGGGAGGATCCCAGTCCTTCTCTTAATTAGGAGCCTTTCTCCTAATTAAGTCAGGCTCACCCAGGATAATCTCCCTTCTGAGGAACTCAAAGTCTACTGGTTCGGGGACTTTATTATATCTACAAAATCCCTTCACCTTGGCTCTGTTGGCTAGAAGCAAGTCACAAGTCAGCTTGCCTCAAAGGAGGGGTGTCTACAAGGGTGTGACTCACCAGGATCACCCTAGGGCAGGTCCCTGTGCCCTGGAGCAGGCTGGATCCCTGCAGGCACATGGTGGTAAAGTCAGAGGTGCATGGTTGGGGCCCCCCAGTCCACTCGGCTCCTGCAGCAGATCTCGGCAGCACATTTTCACAGCACCACATGGCATCATCACAATCCATAATTCATCACTTCAGTGATGTGCTATATGTTCAGGGACCGTCTTCCCTACTGGAATGTGAGTTTTGTAGAGTTAGGGACTAAATCTGTCACTGTTACATCTTCACTGCCTAGAACAGTGTTTTCTGTTTGTTTGTTCATTTTATGAAGTAGATACTCAAACTACTGCATTGTTGAATGAATGAGTGAATGGGTACAGGAACAGTGACACTGTCCCATGACTAGATTGAACTGATCTAAGGGTGACAGCCTGACCCAAACTAAGCCAATGAGTCTCTGGCCTAGTGATTTTGATTTGAGAATGACAGACAGTTGGACTCACAATGCCTTGGGCAGCTGAATCATAACTGATAACATTCTCCAGAATGCAGTACCATCTTGCGGACCAAGACACAGAGGATGCCAGTTTGTAGCCTGGGGGAAATGCCCCTGGTGTGCCAGGAGAAACAAGGGAGAGACAGAACATCTGCTCTCTTCCAAGTCTAGATAGATGTTCTGCTCTTTTTTGTCTATCAGTAGGTACTATAGACTCCTTTCCACAAATTTCCCTTTCTGGCTTAAAGTAGTTTGAGTTGGATTTGTGGATCCTACTTAATGTACTCTGGAGATGTTAGAAGGCAGGGAAGCAAGCAACCAGCTGGCCTTTGTTCATACAGGGGTGTTGAGAAGGAGCTCTATGGAATGAGAAGACAGATTCCAGCTCAAAAGTCAGAGGCCAGGAAAGAAGAGGCATCCAGATCAGAAAGGAAGAAGTAAAATTATCTCTGTTCGAAGATGACATAATCACATGTGTACATAACTCTAAAGACTCAACAACAACAACCTGTTAGAACTAATAAATGCATTTAGTAAAGTTACATGACACAAAACCAACATGCAAAGAAGTACCAAAACAGTGGTACTTCCATACACAAACAATGAGCTATCCAACAAGAAAATGAAGAAAACAGTGTCATTTACAATAGCAATAAAAAGAATAAAATACTTGGGGATAAGTGAAGGATAGAAACCAAGGATTCTGCCCAAAAAGAGGAGCAGGTGGGACCTCTGGGACAGAAGGTAGTGCATGAGGTGTGAAGCAGCTTCCCCGGGGGACCTGGAAGCATTGTTTACCTCTTCCAGCTGCCTGGCTCAACCTGTCCTGTCCTGTTGAGCAGAAAGAAGATTATCCAGTCCTGGGAGGAATCCAGCGCTACTTTTCCCACTGATGTCTCCTTGAGACATCACATAGGTCAGATGCAAATGGGCACTTGCAGAATATCGTACAGTCTAGTCTATTCATTCACATTTTAATTTATTAAACATCACTAAGGTAAGAGAAAGGAGGTTCCAATGGAAAAAAGAGAATCTGGATACTGACAATCACAACAAATCACCTGAGGGACTATCACAGAGGACGGGAGACAAAAGAAACATAAGTGAGCAAAGCCAGGAGGGTTTAATGGGATGGGATTCTCTGTGGGAGAACAGAAAATTGTGGCATAATTGCAGGTGGAACCGGTGAGTGTCCAATGAGACTCAAAGGCCAGGAGGGACAAATGAAAGGGTAGGGAAGATGCTCCATTTCTTCCCAGTGGGAAAGGAATAGAAAAATATTTATATCTAGTTAGTCATTCATTTATTCACCAAATATTTGCAAGCACCCACTAAGTGGTGCCAGGCACTCTTCAGTGATGATACAGTGGAGAACAAGACAGCCAGAATCTTTGACTTCGTGGAGTTGACTTTCTTGTGACCACTCCTGCTCCCTGGCAAGTGAAGGACTGACTTCCTGAGCACTGAGGTAGACATATAGGTCTTCCTTCCAGCAGTCAGTGCCATCTCTAGAGATGCCATGAGTAGGTGGTGGGAGCTGGGAGAGGGAAGGTGATATAGGCCTCAAAGCCTCAGTGTTGGGAAGACTAGGAAAGGGAAGAAAGGGGGGAGGGGTAAAGGAAGGGGGTGGGGAAAGAACAGATATGGAATGGAAGCCATAAAGACAGAAATCTATAGAGGGAAACACAAAGAATTGAGAGGGGAGGAATTTTTAATTAGTTAATAATTAAAATCATCATGTTACATGTAGATAGAAAAATATGTAAGATGCAGGAAGATAAGAAGAATCAAAAAATTGAGAGGGTGGAGGGAGGAGGAGTATGGAGAAAAAAATTTAGCTCTGGGTTACTAGAATCTGAATCAAAAAGAGAAACACTCTGTACTTATTGCCCATAAATAAATATTATCTCAAAGTATATTATATTTTGCCTCAAAGTATATAAGCTATATATATATATGTAATATATATTATATACATATCTCCATATACATGGAAAGAGAAAGAGAGAGAAAAGAAAGAAATGAAAGTCTTGAAGCCCTGAGATCTACATTTATTTGGGAGCATTTTTATATAAGATGAATTTATAACATCACGAATTCTGTCTTAAGCTGTAGATTTACCAGAAATGCAAGGGTTTACATTTCTTTTTTGCCTTGTCCATCCTCCATAAAAGGCTGAGTGTGTTATTTAAATTACAAAGGAAACTCTGCAGAAAGTAAAGATGATAATCATTTGGCTGTAGGATGACAAAGCTTACTAGAGAAGGAGAAAGGGAGGGAGGATATAAAATGAAAATGTCATAAAACTTGGAACAACAGAGAAATTATCACTCTAAGTCTGGGTTTGTCAACCCTGACACTGTTATCCTGAGAAATCACTCGTGGTGGAGGCCATCCTGGGGACGATGGATGGTTAGCAGTATCCTGGCCTTGGCCTAGTAGATGCAATCACGCCCCACACCCCAAGGCCCCAAAATAACTTTAAATATTGTCAAAAACCCTCTGGGGGCCAAATCACCTCCAGTTGGGAAACATTGGTCTAATTGTATGAAGTATTTTCTTTCATATCTGTGTAGTCCACTACAATTTTTTTCATGTTGCACATATGTGTTTCCATATGTATATATCTTATGTTGTATCTTGCCTTTTTTCATTTAGCCTCACAAAGAATGTTGTGGATGACCAGAAAAGACTCCTGACATTTGAGAAGGATAGCCGAGACCTTTGTAAATCTCCAACAGGCAAATGGCATGTGAGTGCGCAATGTCTCACATAATTTGTGTTTGGAAATGAAGAGAGAACAATCCAGCTGCTCCAAGACACCGATCACGAGCAGCTGACCAGGCGTACTCAGTAGCTGAAGTACCTGGTATCTGCTTTCCCACACTGCAGTTCACTGTAATCAAATTTGTCTCAGCTGGGTTACAAATTACTACAGGCCACAGGTTCCCTGGGTCTTTCTGGAGTAATTTAAGGAATGAATCCAAACTCTCCAAATGCCCAGGACTACTTTTGACATTAGGAACCTGTGTGCTGACACTGAGCAGTCCTTGGCAGTCCTAGGGAAGTCCACGAGCTAGTACAATGTTAAAACCTAAGAGGGCATTCACTGATGCAAGCAAGATAAGGCCATAAAACCAATACATTTTAAGTGTATTGTTTTGCAGATAAAAATATTTCAAAACAGGAAATGGGGTGAAAAGGTGGTGATAAAAAAATTGTTGCAAATTTCAAGTTGACATATAAATTGGACGTTGCAACTTTGACTTGATGTAAACATCATCTCCAAGGTTCTAAAGGCCATACAGTTAGGATACAGGGCTTGAAGTCCAAGGCAACTGGCGATTTTACCTTCTGCATAGAAGAATGAACTGGAAATCGTTTCTGCTCTTGGAAGAGCTGATGGTGAACTCAGCCATCTGCTTAGGTTATAGACCCGAGAGGTGATCTCATCAGTGGTTGTGTATACTGGAAATACACGAAGCATGTGCTAATAGAGCTGACTGGATGTGGAGGTAAGATCTGTACCCCAAAAGAACTTTGCTGCTGACAACTTCGGCCTCCTGAACAGTCATTTAACTTCTGCTAACTCCAGGTCTACCATGAGCCAATGCTAACTAGGAAAGCTACTGGGTTGTGAGGAATAAATGAAAATAAGGAGTGTGAAAGAACTGTGAAAACTTTAAAATGGGAGGCACATGGGGCCAATCCATGCCATCACTATGCACTCCTGTGCATTCATATAGTACAGAAAGTTTTGAATGTACATTTGACAGCCAAAGCAGCAACTTATGATGCCATTTTCTTGAAAGTCTTAGAAGGACAGAAGCAAGGGTGAATTTAAGTCCTTGTACTCACACTGAGGTTAAAATGAGATGATGAAAAGTCAGGGAAAATTGTTAACAAAGTTTTTAAATCTTTCAAGTCTGTTGTCCCTTCTTGTTCGTATTCCCATTGTCCAACATTTGGCAACAAAGAGGACAGGAAAAGTAACAGATTCTATACCTTCCTGCCACATAAAGGAGCTCCTAGTAAAGTCACCTAATCCCCCCAAAGCTTAATTCCCTCACCTATCAAACTGGAAATTTAGGGCATGATTTCCTTCTTGGGAGTGGTGAGGCTTAAATAAGCTTGATGACAGAAAACAGAATGTCTTTTCCCAGTATCAGGTATTATTATCCAATTTACTTTTTATTATTAGCTCATTGCTTCTTGGCATAAAAATGAGTGAAGAAGGCCAGAGATACTAAGGAATGTGGGAATTGCTACTAGATTTCCAAAATTCATAGTATCCTGCCTCCCACCATGAGTCAAAGTTTAGCTGTAAGTTGAAATTTTGTCCTATTACAATGGAAAAGAAATGTTTGCACATCAACATGGATGAATCACAAATATGTTTTGTGCATAAAGTCTCAAAAGGATATAGAATATAATTTCTTTTATATAAAAGGAAGGAAAACATATAGCCAATAAACTGTTTGGTAATATATACTTACATGTAAAATTATAAACAAAAATGAGGACGAGGGAATATGTTGGGGAGGGCATAAAGGGTGTCTTAAAATTATAATATTGTATTTCTTAACCTGGTTGATAGATATAAGCATGATTATTTTATTATTTTCATTTAATAAATAGTTTAATGAAACTACAGTTTTTAAACTATGTATCATTATGTATTCACAAATTATGTATGTGTTTGTGTGTACTATATATAAGGGTAACCAAAATACACTGAATGTTTAAAATTTAAAAATTACAGTAAAGACACATTGCTGTTAATCCCTCTCAAAATACTCCATGTTGCTTCAAATACACTCATCCCATCATTCTTGCCACTTTCTGAAGCAGTTCTGGAAGTCCTCTTTTGTGAGTGTCTTTGTAAGGTGTGATAAAAAATATGGTGAATGCTGCAGCAGAGTGTCATCCAGTGGAAAGGCAGGGTTATAAAAACGTTACCATGTGTCCTTATTCACCAGATCTGGCAACCTGTGACTTCTGTACCTTCCCCAAAGTCAAAATGACTATGAAAGGTAAATATTTTGAATCAGTTCAGGACATTGATGCAGCCATGACAGCACAACAAAAGACACTGATGAAACAGGACTTCTAGAACTGCTTTAGAAAGTGACAAGAATGACAGGATAAGTATGTTCCAAGTGAAGGAGAGTATTTTATGGGTGATTGGCAATGTGTCTTTTACTATAATAAATTAAAAAAATTTTAAATACAAATTATATCTGTCTATCGCACCTTGTATATAGTCTTCAGTATATGGGATACACCTCATAATAAAATATTTTAAAGATTCTTCATACCTCGAGAATCATACTATAATGAAACCTTATGGTAATTCTTTTTTGTTGCAGTTGGTTTGCTCTTCAGCTTGGGCCATCAGTAGACTTCCTGTTAATGACTTTTTCTCACATCTGCACTGTGTTTCCACTTGTCTGAGGCAAGTAGCAACATCAGTTCTTCCCTCTACCTGAAGGTGCTTCCTTCCCAGTCTCCCCTCCTTAGGGGCCTCAGCTCAAGCATCATTTCTTTTAAGAGCTCTTTTTCACTTCTCTGACTTGGTTAGGTTTTCCTACAACAAGTTTCCAGAACATCCTGTTTGTCTCCTTCCTAATATTCATCACACTTGCAAATGCTCCAGTTCTGTCCTCCCAAGAGTACACAACACTGCCAAGCAGCAACCACATCCATTGCTGGATCATTACTGCCTAGCCCAGCGTGTGATGGGCATGCCACGGCCTGTGTAGACTGACTGACTGAATGAAAGCCTGGCAAAGTTGGCGGATGCCTCCAGGCAGGTCTGAATATGAGATTATTAGATAAACTTTATCAGCTGCATTTGGGGCATTGTTTCATCTATGCTTTCTTTCCTAAGTCCTCGAGGACCAATTAGCACCAGCTCTAAACAATGGAAAGTAGTATCAGATTTCCCACTATTGTATTTAGTCCATCCCAGCAATTGCTTCATATTGGTTATAATAAGTTGGGATTGAGATGATGATGTCACTTTGAATGCCTCTCTACGGCCTTTGACTGCTCTGTAAGAAAAAACAACAGGTTCCTCTTGGAGAGGGGAACAGGATAATGCATTATTTGTGTTATCAGTCAAATCAAAAAGTGCATGAAGGAGCCACATAATTCATCTAGACAGCAATCACCAGGGGGCTGTACAGGTCTCTTATGTAGGTGATGAAACAGCCAAATACCCAACAGTGGTAAATTATTCCTTGTGTCACTAATAGCAATGGCAAAAGAAGCATCAAGGCCACAGATAAGGCATGTGGCGGGACAGCCACCTGAGTAAAAATTTGATGTTTATTTTTATCGCTTTCTTTTAATCTTGATCATTGAGCTTTTAAAATAAAATTACAGGGATGCTAAGCCTTGCCAGCAACTGAGGTGACTCATTTCCACTTGGTGGTGGCGTAGGCACGGTGACCTCTCCAGGCCAAGCCTGGGCCTCCCCATTCTGCCACCATCCCCGTGGCTCAGCTGGCACCTTGAATCCTGACAAGCAGTGCGTGATATATGGGAGTTTTTCTGTTACACTTATCGTCAAATAATTCAGCAAATATGTACCTCTTTTCTCTCATAGTTAAAGTGTTGACATGATATAATAAATTTCTGAGCTTTAAAAGCCTTATAGCAGGGGAGTCAGGACAACATAGGAATTTGAAATATGGTGATCATGAAGTATTTTGAATGGCTTTAAGGACTGTAGGTAAAACATTAAATTATATCAATATTCATGTTTAGTTAAACTTTTTAATGTTTTTTAAAGCCCTTCAAAATGTGGATAAGTAAATTCTTGAGCCTGATTTCAATTTGAGTCAAATTCCAACTAATAATGTTACACCCATAAACCTTCTCCTTAACAGCCCATTACATTAAACTGAAAACAGAATTCTTAAAACACTCTCTTATGTTGTCTACCCATGAAATAAGCATTCAGACTTTCAACAGATGTCTTTAATAGAATTGTTATTAAAAAGAGTATCATATAAAATAAATTTAGACTGTTAGTCTAGCACAATTATTAAAGGAATACTTGTGCATATTCAGATAATCACATCTTAATTGGGAGAAAAAAAGTCCTGTGGACATAATAATCTTCTGAGAGTGGCCATCTACTCATTTACCCATCCAGTTCATTATCCCAGATGAAGATTGTTAACGTTTTCTCCATACCATAAGCCCCAATTTTCAGGAAATTAAAAGTTGGTCAGAAAAAAAAAAACCTTCCAGTTAACAAGTATCAGACTAAAAGCAAAGTCCTCATAGAAATCTTGGGGAAAAAATTCAACTTTTTCTCAGTTATGAGTGCCAAAAAAAAAGTTCTGTGGTTTCAGGCACCTTTAAGTTTTATAACTTGAAAATAAGTAAGGCTTTGAGCAGAAAAAAAATAAAATTTCAAGTCTGCAGTATAGATTAATGCCTCGGGTCTGACTTAAAGATGACTCAAAGCCAGTAAAAACAACCAAACTATTTGTTGGGAAATATGCTCTATTGTGCACGAATATTTCAAAAAACATGACGATGTATGGCAGCATTGAATTTTGGTTTCTGCCTTCAGGCCTGCAATATGAAAATCATTACCCACACTAGTTAATTAGGTAATAACTGGAATTTACATGGCATCTTTCATTTCAGGATACTAAAACCAAGTGACAGGGAGAGGGCCACTTTCCCTCTCAATGGTCTGTCCTTCTGGTGGCAAGTGTTAATGGAAGGAAATTAGAGGTCAATGCCACTGAGGCATTCCTGAAACCATCCTTCCATGTTTACAAAGGAAGATCAGAAAGGAGGGTCTTAATCAAGGTCACACAGCAAACTGAAGCTGAAGTGATGTCTTTCCCAGGTCGCGATGTACCCTCAGAGTGTAGGGCTGTGGCCTCATGCTCCTTTCTCAGTTACTACTGTGTTCAGGCAGGCCTGGGAGATGGCTCCAGGTCAGCAGTTACAACAAGTCCAGCTCTGAAGGTGGCTGAGCCTGTGTAGAGGAGCAGGGGACAGAGCAGGTTCCGGATCAGACAGACCTCAGCTCGACACTTGATCTGGAACTTACCAGCTGAGTGACTTCAGAAGATACTCGAGCATCTGTCCACTGGGAGCTAGAAGAAATACATGTTCTCATAGGTATTTTTAGGAGTTGCTAAGGAAGAGAATTCGGCAGGTAAAAACAATCGATAAAAGTTAGCTATCATTATTTTCCTTATCTCGCGTCCCAATTATTTCTAAATTACATTTCAGGCTCACTATCTAAGAGGACAGCTTGCACTACCTTATCTATGTAGGAAATAGAAGGTTATGATCCTTCCCTTTTGTGTAATATATGAAACTTGACCATGGAGTTAAACAAGCAGTGATGGAAAGACAGAAAGATGTGGGATTCAGAAAGCCTGGTCCTTGACCCCAGCTCCATTTGCAACTTATGCAAACAGCGTCAGCCTCTCTGACGTCACGTGCGTGCGTGTGTCTATTTCTAATGTGCAAAACAGCACGATAAATTTTACCTACTTCGCTTAGGTTCTGTGGAGATTGAATGGAAAGAGAGATGTGAACATATTTTGAAAACTATAAAGCACTTAGTTTGAGTAGAATATTTTAATAATTTCTATCATGCCCAATGTCACTTCTGACTGATTTCTAGATCCATATTTTTCCTTAAAAGTGTGTTTTTATTTGAAACAATTGTTATTTATTACTCATTTATTAATAGACATGAAAATATTTTTGGTGACAGCCTATTTCTAGCAATAAACCAAAAATAGATTCATGGTTTAATATTGATGTTCTGTTTTTCTTCCTTCTTTTGGAAAAATTGAGTCTTCACAATTTGTTCAAGCAAAGAGAAGGGCTGTACTGCTTAATAGCTCTTCTACTAAAGTTCACCAAATTGTACTTGATGTTCAGACAGTTACTGGCTACAGAATATATGTTTTCCACTTGGTCGTATTAAACACACACACATACAACTTGCTTTGATATCAAAGTGGTCACACTAGTGTGGTTGAAATAATAGAGAAATTAAACTTGTCTGAAACTTCAGGGCTTTAAGAGCTAATCTCAAGTGACAGAGTTATTGAGAAATTTTGACCTGGAGAAGAACCTACCTTAGGAAAAGCATAAACACACTGGCTCCTTCCTCTGGCAAGGTGGTTTATGGTCAGACATCAGAAAACTTCACCTGGACTTTGACCAACCCCTTTATGAAGCTAAAGCTGAGTCTTTACAAACCATGCCATTTTGCCAGTAGATCCATGTTGGACTCTGAAAATAGAGAGAACCTATATGTTGAAGATTAAGAGGGACTGAGTCCTTCTCATTTGCTCCCTGTGGGCTTTCTGTCTGCTTGCTGTGGCTTTGTGCAGGGACATTGTTTGCCATAGATGCAAGTGAGTCCAGTATGAGGTTGTCTAATACTTGCTGAGTCAGCTTTGTCGTGTCCCCTCAGTCACTGATACCAGCTGAGCTTCTCCTAGAGGCCTGTTTTAGTGTCACAGAGACTCTCCTGCAAGCCTCTGGATTTTAACAATTCCATCCTTCTCCCCTCTCCCCTCAAGTCAAGAGGTTTATAACTGTTTCCTGCAATTGTGACTTTCCAGGCACCTTAACATCCTCTTTTCAGGGTTTTAGTTACTGTACTAGTCAGGGGTCTGCAGAGAAACAGGACCAACTGGATATAAATAACTATATAAAAGACAGATTTTTGTGGGGTTTTGTTT
Source organism: Heterocephalus glaber (assembly GCF_053883595.1). Classification (NCBI taxonomy): domain Eukaryota; kingdom Metazoa; phylum Chordata; class Mammalia; order Rodentia; family Bathyergidae; genus Heterocephalus; species Heterocephalus glaber. The sequence goes on from NW_028258364.1 coordinate 20,183,332, forward strand.
GTTTTATTAGCACATCTTGCTAAAGATAATGGATACATTCATTGTGGAGAGCTGGTACATATGCATAACACATTTTAGTCCTTCTTACCTCCCCTTTGCCTCCCCTTCCCCTCCCTTCCCTTTCCCTCTATTCCTAGATTCCTTTCTCAGCTGCAAAAGGTCTACCTCCTTGTTTCCTATCCTAGCCATGGTGATTGGATTAGTGGAACATGAACTTCATATCTCCTTGAAGTCAGTGTTACCTTCTTAAACTTCCAAGTTACATAAACCAATACATTCCCATTTTTTTAAAAGTTAAGTTAACTGAAAGTGTAAATAAGGATGAAAATGATTAAAATGAATAACTGATAATTTGAAATAGGAAAAGGTCCAAGTGTTTGGGGGTGGCGGGAGGGGAAGGGGAAAGGGAAGAAGGGAAAGGAAAAATTATGAGAAAGAAAATAAAAATGGAATCAAAGTCTGTGTAAATAGGGAAGGGTGGAGGGGCTGAAGGGAGCACAGGTAATGGGAGAAAAATTAAGAACTAAGATACATCATGTTCAGGTACAAACACCCAATGATAAATGTAAATCTATTGTATACCTAAAATGTACCAATAAATATATAAATAAAAAAAAAGTTAGGTTGACTTGTGTGTTTGTTACTAACAAGCTCTTAAACCATAGGAATGAACCTTTAATAATGGTACTTTAGCAAAAACTTGATGGATGTATGGGTAGGCAGTAGGCAACAGCCCATGGCCTTCAAGCCACACCCAGAATGGAGCTGGCAGTGGCAGGCAGGTCTTCCCATACCCTTGAGGCTGCCTAGGCTGCTTCTTGCTCACAGGGCTAATTCCACATGACTATTCACTGATGAATACACAGAAGAGCTGGTGGCAGTGGCTTGGTTCTTCTATATCCATCCACAATATGTGAGACCAATGTAACTTCCTGGATGCATATCCTAATTGAAAATTTATCTTAATTACAGAGATGAGGACAGAACTAAAATACTTCCTCATACTATTTTCTAAATATGATTATCTGATACTGAGGGGAATTGGCATCTATTAAATACTGTGACAGCCAGATTTGGATGAATCACCTTTATTTCACGACCAGCCTAAGAAGAACGTATCATCATCCACTTTTTAAAGATGAAGAGCATGAGACTTGGAAAGATGAAGCAACTTGCTCAAGGTTACAAGCTAATAGATTCAAATCCAGTTCCCTCTGACAGAGAAGTTCATTCTTTCCACATCTGGAAAAATCAAGGAAATAAACAGGTAGCTCAAAGGGAAAAGATGGCCACCGAAAGCATCTTATCTGTTACTTGACTTCTTGGTTTTCCACACCTATAGCCTAAAGCAGAAATGTGGCTGGAAAACTATGCTAGAGTATAAGTGAATGCAGAGCTCTAGACTGGAGATGGAGAGAGCCAAGAGCCGTTGTGGTTAGAATGCTAGGCAAGTCTGAGGCTGCTCCTAGTCCAGTACAACAAATTGAGGTTTATATTTGTTGAGTGATTTAGTGTCACTCATTAGTGTATTTTATACTTCACTGAACTTAGGCAAATTGTATAAACACTTTATATCTAAGCAAAACATGTCAGATGTCAGGACTCAAAATATGTATTTAATTAAAGAAATACATCTCTTAATACCAAAGCCCTAAATACATATTAAATGAGCCCCTAATCTGAAGGTAAATGAGATATTAAGTGACCCACATATACAGTTATACCTCCATTAATGAGGCAAATGTAGGCAACAGCAACTTGAGTGTCAGAAGCTTCATTATCCAATGCAGCAATAATGCAGAAGTCATAAGGACCATCCAAGTAGGACAGAGAAGAAGTGGGTACAGTATAGTTATTAAATATTAATCAATATAACGTCAAGCAGGCTGCCAGAAAATCTGGCAGTATCTGGAAGTTCTAAAATAGAGAGGGGCATTAAGAGGAAGTAGAAATCACAGGGCTAACCTGTGATCCTTCTGGGATGCATAGAAATGGTGTGAAAAAAAAGCCTGTGGGGTAGCCCGGACTAGTACAGAATGGTCACAACCTGATTTGGTCACCAACCAGCAAACAAGCCCAAGGAGAGAGCTGGGCCTGGCCAGACACATGTCTGCAAGAGGACAGCCTGTCTGGAGGGGAAAGATGGCACCTCTGACTCTCTCCCTCCCCCTCCAGGAGGTTCCTAACTGCAACAAAGAGGAGAAAAGGGTCAGGGTCACACGCATGTGATTTCATTATGCTGCCTATTACACTGTCCTTTTGAAAGTCCTTCAATAACAGGGATGTCTCTCATTACTTCATTAGAATTAAAAGACCAAGAACATTTACCTGGTTGAGGTTTCACACTGACTTGAATTCATTCAGTGTAGCTCATCGATGACCTTGATCAGAACATTTCCTTTCTTAACAAAGGAGAGGAGGCTGGGATGCAGGGTGACACTGGGCAGTGGCAGCAGCCATAGATTGTAAGACTCAGAAACCAGAGGCTGGGGAACCCCTAAATTTTTCTGATTTCCTATTTATACCATGAACCATGCAGGACAAACACTCTATTCATGGAGGTATTTTTGTCCTGTGCAGCTGTGTGGCTTAGCAGGAGCTTTGCTGTCGAGCTGTATGACTCATGCCAATGCTGCTGCGTGTGATTTATGAAGACTTAAAGAAAAAGAAAATAGCCTGCTCCATGATGAAGAAGCTTCATTTCCAGAGGATTTATTCATCAGGGACCATAGTACCACTTGGTCCTTTCCTGTTTGCTTGCTCTTTGAATGAAAGAGTGAGGCTCCCTCTGCTAGCCATGGGCTGGCAGACATCTCTTTGCACTCTCTTCCCCACTTGCCCTATTTCTAATGGAATAATGATACCTGTATCAGAAGAGCAGATAGCCATAACCAGAGTCCGTGGCCTTCAGCCACCATGCAAGTTCGGTGATGGTGAAACCTGCAAAACCATCCTGTTTGAGGCATTTCTTGGACCTGGGGATGCCTGCCTCAAAATGAGTCTGCAGCCAAAGGCATGGGGAAAGATTGAAAAGGAACCAGGCTTTATTGGTAACCAGGCTAATAGTTTCTCTCAGATTGTCTCCCTGTGCTATGGTTTGGATGTTAGGTGCTTCCCTGAAGGTTCATATGTTGAAGGCTTGTCCAGGGTGGTAGTGTTCAGGTGGTGTAAACTTTTAAGAGCTGGAGTCTGGTGGGAGGTCCTTAGGCCAATTGAGGACACATCCTTAGAAGAGACTGGGGTAGTTCTCACGGGGTCATGGTTAGTTCTTGGGCGAGGATTGTTGTAAAAGCTTGAGCCTGGGCCCTCTCACTTGCCCTAGCTTCCTGTGTGAGATGTAATCCTTCCCACCCACACCTGCTCCTGCCATTACCATCTGCCATGATGTGATATGCTGAGAGCAGTGCCCCCACCTGAACTGACCGATGGAAGTGCCATGCCTTCGAACCTCCAAACTAAAGAAATCTTTTTCTTCATAAGTAGTCTGCCTCAAGTCTTTTGTGACAGTCATGAAAAGTCATGAAAAGCCTCACTGATTAGGAGATCTTCAGTTCAGCTGCTTTCCTGAAATGGCACCTGGGAAATATTCAACAATCCTTTCCCTCCTCTCCACCTCACGGTCCCCAACAGGGGTCAGAAAGGAAAGGGCTGAGACCTCTAACTCCAAAGGGTTTCCAACTCCTACCCTAGAAACTTCCCAAACTGGACTTGATTAGATCGGTCTCTTTGCTACAATCCCTCCTTGCTCAACAAGGCCAATGTCTACATTTACACCTTGAGGAGTGGAGAAATCAGGTCACCCCAGGCTTGTGGCTATAGTGCATAATGGCTATGCTTTGTCATAAAGCAGCTTTGTCATAAAAAAGCAACTTTGGCAATATCTTGTTTATCTTCTTCCAGAAATGCACTGTTACTCACTAATCCCTTTGCTACAATGGAAGAGAATAAATGTTCACAAGAATTTGTGAATAATGTGGTTGTAGGGCCTGCCCTTTGAACACCTTCATCTTAAATTAAATTGTGGGAGGCTCAGGATAAAGTTTGTATTCAGGTTGTCTAACTCATTAATAAGATATATAGCTTATCTTATTCCTTTGAAAGATGAGAACAAAGCGGAATTGGAGGATTTGCAAAAGGAAACTGAAACGACAAATCTAAAAATACTAAAAATGTATGCCAACAAGTATCTATTTTAAGTTAGAAAATTTAAAAACAAAACAAATCAACATTTTGGTATAATTTTTTTTCCAGAGGAAGTGCTACACATATCTTATCCTTTGCTTAATTTTGCTTTGGGTAGTTTGGGTGTGATGTTTCAAATGCAGGCTTAGGCTTATTTGTTTATTTTTTGTGTGATCCAGCCCCCACTCCCACCTACACACACACTAAGGACCTGAGCAATTGGTTACAGGTAGTTGTTTTAATCTCTATGCCCAGAAGCTTTGAAGGCGCTCCCAGCTGCGTGAAAGTACTTCATTGCTCTGTGCCTTTGCCAGGCTTCAAAGCCTCACTACAGGGATTTGTAGTGCAGGATACCCTCTCCTTCCAAAGGATCTATTACTTTCCATTTGTTGTGCAAATTTTTATGGAGATTCACTAGAATATTCCTGCATATACCACTTTGGCTCATAGTGGCTCTTTCTAGCTGTTATTAAGAACTGTCTAGGAAAATTATCCAAAGGAAAAAGTTACAGTCAGAAAGCCTGAAACTAGTCCTGTTGACTTTATGGTCTTTCAGGATCTACTATGCCACACCCTGTTTTGCTAATCTAGAAGCTTCTACCAGTGGAATAGTTGGGGAGCTTTCCCTCAGGAGGTAGGAGGAAGCTAATTAGTTTTGATTGAAGTTGCAATTAAAGAAAAAGTTTCACCTTTATAAAAATTATATGTAGAGGAGTCTAAAAGGAACAGGAGTCCTGAGACCAAGAGGAAATACATGTTTTGGGTCAGGCTGTCTAGTGACGGAAATTCTATAATTCTGTGTTGTTCAGTGTGGTAGCTACCAACCACATGTGACGACTGAGCAATTGACATGTGGCTAGCAGGACTGAAGAGCTGCATTTTTAATTTCTTTTAATTTTAATGTAAATTGCTGCAAGTAAGCCTGGTGTGGCTACACATGCCTATAATCCCAGATACTTGAGAGGCTGAGATAAGAGTATCAAAGATTTGAGCCCAACCTAGGCAACTTAGTGGTGATCTTGTCTCAAAATAAAAAGAGGTGGAACACTTGTCTAGTATGTGTGAGGCCAGAGCTTCAATCCCCAGTGAAGAAGAAAAAGAGAGGAGGAGGAGGAGGAAGAGGTGGAGGAAGAATAGGGGATTATATACAAAATATATAAAGAACTTTCACAGGTAATAATAAGAAAGTAAACTGACAATTTAAAGTGGGACAGAGATTTGAAAAGATAAAGATATGATAAACCAGCACATGAAAAGATGCTTGAAATTGCTTTTTTATTGAAAGCAAAGTAAACTAAATGGAATACCGCACAGACCTCATAGAATCACTCATATTTAAAAGTCCAAGTAGCAAGGATATAAACAAATTGGAATTCTCATCATTAAGTCATCCACCTTGGAAAAAAAAAAACCCAAATCAAAAAAATACAAACAAACAAAACACACCTAAATTGCTATAAGTTGTAGTGAATTGCTACTGTATTGAATGGCACAGCCCTAGGAATTAACTGTGTGTGTGTTTACAAAATCTAGGACCTAGATGGAAAAAAGAAAAGGAAAAGGGAGGAGGAGGAAATAATAATTACATGGACCTTACTGGAAAAATCCATTTGACTTGTCCCCGAATCTGTTCACCCAGGCAATAGGAGATGACTTCGATCTGTCCTAAAGAGAATAGTGCCATCATTTATTTTCATTCATCTTTAGGGAGTGAGGCTGCCATGCCCACATACAGGCTGGCACTTCCCTGCACTTGTGCCAACTGATTGATAGCATTTCTAGCAATCCTGTGCTTACTTGGCAATGGACAAGGGAGAAAGGAAATTGCCTCCTCATTGACCAGCCTGAGCCAATAATGTGTCATTGTGCGCAGCTGTCAGTTTTATACATCAAGAGTGTCCAATAACAGGTAGGACACCCGCCCTTTTAAAGCAACATAAATCAGGAGTTGTAGAAGCAGAGAGGGGTCACCAAGAGGCCACAGGAATCTCAGGCCTGTCCACTTGTCTGATGTGGGGCCTTCAAATTGTTCCCTGGGTTGGCCAAAAAACCAGGAGATTCTGCCGACTTCTTTGGGGATTCCAACTGTGTGGAAGTCAGAAGCGCCCTCCTGAGAGAAAGCGGGAAGGAAGGAAAGACTAAGCGAAGGTACTGTCCAGAGTTGTGCCAAGAAGGTTCCCGCCGATGGGAAGGGTGGGGTCTCAAACTCAGGCAGTAGGGAAGCCCCCTCCCCCACCCTCGGGGTCCCACCCTCCTCCTCCAAGTTCATTTCCTGCCAGGTTCTAATTAGGAGACTTTGAACAAGAAATCTTGGAAAGAATAAAAAGCCAGACATGAATAAGTTTTTCTCCACCCAGGAAAAAGAAAACTTGCTAATTAACCCACATTTCACTTCTGTAAAGTTGTCTTTTCTCCTTTCCCTCCTCATGGAGCACCTGGGCCCAGCATTTAGCAAGGAACTGAGATGTTTAACTATTACTCGCTGCTGCCGCTGCCGCCACCGGCCTTTCTGGCCAAGAGAGCTGCCTTTTTCCTCGTGACTTCTTTTGTTTTTCCCTGTGGCCGGCTCTACCAAAGATGCGGTCAGTTTCGATTAAACAGCCTAAGGAGCACTATTCAATCCGTCAACCAGGCACACTTGTCTAAACACCGAGTGTAGCAGGTACTGCTTAACAAGAGGAGTCCTGGGGCTGTTCCCAGGAAGGCTCGGACTTCGACTGGGTCGGGTCGGAAACCAGGAGGGATCTTGAATGTGTGTGGGTCCTTGCAGATTCAGCCCCGGGAGCGGGAGCGGAGCAGCTCTCACCCTTCCTTTCTGCCGTCTTCGCCCTCGTCCTGCTCCTCCCCTTCCCCTGCTGCCATCAGCTTCTATCTCCCCTGTTCCCTGAAGCCCAGCAGCCAATGTGCTGCCAGGCCCAGCACGCACTCCACAGCCAGCAACTTCCGGGGAAGCGGCAGTGCATAATTACAACCAGCTGCTCCGGGCTGCTGGCTGGACGGCTCTGTGAACCGCCATCCTGATGCCGGAGTTCCGGGGAGGCGGCAGGCAGCTCGCTCTTGGCAGCAGCAAATTCTCCCAAGGCAGTGCCCACACCCTTGTAAGAAGAAGGGCGACCCTTCCCTCTCTCTTGCAGAGGCTCCTGCATGTTCTAAGTGTCCGTGGGAAGATGCCTGCTCTGTCACCTGCAGCTTCCGTTGCCCAGCTGACCTTTGTCTGCGTGGGCACCACCACAGGCAGGATGCTGTGTCCTAGGCAGTCGCACAAGGGGCTCTGGCTTCTGATCGCACCTCAGCTGAAGCATTTTGTGAACGTGTACAGAGACAGGGATGGGAAATGTGTACTGTCCCCAGCAAGGAGGCTAAAAGACAATTGATGTGGCTTTAAAATAATACCAGTGAAAATCCAAACAAGCCTTGCTTAACCTCCCTAAGGAGGACAGTGTGTGGGCAGGAGAGCTAAGGACTGGCCCGTGCCCCGCCTCCGAGCTGTGGTTCATTTTGAGGCCTCAGTGATCTTTCAGGCTTGGCTACAAGGATGACTCTGATCCAAAATTAGGCTTTGAATGTTCGGCACAAGGCTTCCAGCCCCACCCACCGCCTCTCTCTGCCCTATGCTGTTTCTTCCAGCCTGGCTCCGGGCCAGATCTGGCCCTTCTGGCTCCTGGGGGAAGGGCCGGCCACAGTGTCCTGTTTCCAGGCAGGGTTTTAGCGTGGGTGAAGGTGCGTGGTGCAATTCAGGAAGAGGGGGGAGACCGACATGCTGGGAAGGGTGCCCAACTGGAGTCGCTCACCACAGCGTCCCCAGACTGGAGAGGGGCATGCAAGAGAGAAAGCAGGTGTTCCACCAGCGCTGCCCACTGTGCCTTCCGCCACAGGCTCCCAGCAATCCTTCGGCAGCCAGAGGGCCAGGCTGGGAGGGCTGCTCTGTCGTGCTCAGCAGCGGCCTTCAAGGTGGGAAGCAGCTGGGAGATTCCTGTGGAAACTGAGGGGCTCATTTTCAGGACAGTTTCCCAGGATGCCGGTCCTGGCGGCCCCAGCTCACATGGGCAGAGAGCTCAGTGCCTCTGAGAGAGCATCACTATTTTCTCAGCCTGGGCAGCCAAGCCACGGCCAGCAGCAGCCCTCTGTGGTGCTGTGTTTCCCCCGTGTCGCCCTTTTGGTTTTAGTGTTGAAAAATCTCAAGCAAATTTGCCTGCTGCGCGGTACTGGGCAGGAGGCACTTGCAGGGAAGGAAATATCACAGGAACCGGGCTTGGGAAATGGGAGAGGGTGCAGGAAATGAAAGTCATAGGGAGAGTGTGGAGTCCGCTGCAGCTTTCTGGGTTTCTTCATCAGCCTCTGATCATCATGGCAATTTAATTCCCCTCAGGAAAAGAAAGAAAGGAGGGGGAGAGAGAGGGACCAGTTTAAGTGCTTTTCCTTCTGCACCTTGAGCCCGGTCACCCTTTAGAAGCACATACAGAACCAGCGCAAGTCCAGGACAGTTCCCTCCAGCCCGGATATTCTTGTGCAGTGTGACTGTTTCCGGCACTCAGCTCGGTCTGGAGGTCCATTGACTCAGTGCTGGGATTTTTGACAGGATGCTCTCCAGGCTTGCGTGAGGAACAGACTTAACAAGCAAACAGTAGTGTCTGAGCTCCCACTGCAAGCCTTGCCTGAGAGCACTGGAGGTGAAAGTTGCTTTGCAGGGCTCTGTTCCCTAAGAAAGAGTGTGGAGGAGGCACATGTATCCCGTTAGGTCAGCAAGTGGGGAAAAATGATTTTTGGGAACAAAAAGAGAGGTAAAACCAGTCTTCAGAGTTATACAAAAACAAGGCTGACAAAGATAAGCCCCCAATTTGAGAGCCAGAATCTTAGATTCTTTGCCTAATTCTGTCCTTAATTATCTGCATGGATCTGGCAATTCCCTGACTTCTCTTGGTTTAGTGTTTCCTCATCTATAAAATAAGGGTGATGCTTGCATCTCTACAATTCTATTATGTGTATGTGTGTTACGAACTAGTGAGGAAGCACATAAAAATGTTAAAAGTTGTATAAAAATGCATTTTAAAATAGAAAAGCAAACTACTTCTGTTACCAATAACATCCACCCATGCGTCTTCATGTTTGTTTACATTAAAATGAATCATTAGGTCCCTCTGATTGAAGGAGGTTTCATGAAATACCAGCAACCAGTGAAAAAAGAAATACAATGACTTTTTCAGGTGTAAGTTAATTTCCTTATTTTTTTTTAAAAAAAGTTCTGTAATTTTTAAGGCATCAGATGATGGTCTGTCTTATCACATAAGGGAAGCAGGAAGCAGGAAGCAGGAAAGCTTTGAACCCTTGCTAGCCTTGATGCTTTACAAAGATGTCCAAGACACTCTGAGAGCAGATCATCACGTGTCACTCTCACCACAAACAGATGGAGAAACTGAAGCATGAAGAGGTGAAGTGAGGTGACTGAGTGAGCAGGTGATCGGCTGGCTTCTGGTCTTGGGCTCCAAAACCAGCTCCAATTTGTCTCTCTTATAAACAGCCATCAGTAACTTCATCTCCACTCTGAACCCTGCCCACCAGGCTCCACAATGTGCAAAGCGTTTGCATGCAAATGAGAGCTCCCTGTCCTGGGGCAGAACTTAGGGTGCTGCTCAGGAATGGAGGAGAGAGAAGCAACTGTTCCACAAACCCCATCAAAGGCCAGCCTTGGAGTGAAATTCTAGAAATAAGGAAGGAATGAGTGTTCAGTGCCATCAGCCAACCCACTAGAAGATCAAGATTATATAAAACTAGTAGCAGGAATTTCCAAACGTTTACTTTATTTAAAATTTTATTTCTGACACTGTACTCAGAGGTGTTCCTTCCTTCATACCAGAGTGGTGCAAGGAAGCATACCGAAACAAAATAATTAAAATTTCATGTTAATGTTCATGTGTTATGATAATGGATATCATCGTCTGTAAGCCAACCAAATGCTCAGGTTGACGCACATTTCTATTTAAAAATTAAGATTGTGACCCATTTTTCTCTTTGCAAATTGTCTACTCAAATATGTATTTAATTCTTTTAGGTTTTCAGCCTGGTCCTGCCACTAGCATGGTGACCTTTGACAAACACATTGAGCTTGGTCTTTATAAGTTGGAGCAATCAGAACTATCCCAGGTTTTGTGCAGAGAATAATTGACTCCCTTTTGGAAAAATATTGAAAATAATGCTTGGTACACAGGGAGTGCCTAGTGAATGCTATTTCTTTCTTTCCTATTTCGGCATATATTCTTTTTTTTTGATACTGGGGATTGAACTTGAGTCCTTGGGTTTGTGGGGCAGGCAGCAGAATCACTGAGCTAAACCCCTGGTCCTTTTCAGCATATACTCTTTATGAAGTGCTTTAATTATTGGAGGTTGTTTCACATCAATTGCCTAGAATTCTCAGAGGTATCTAAGGGAAGCGCATATAGCTTCTCAAATATATGAAAAAATTCAGAGAGGTTGAGTGATATGCTCAGAATCACAGAGCCAATTGGTGCAGAATGGGAAGCCTGGCTCCTCATCCTGAAATCTTTCCACTGACTTTCTTCCATCACCAACATTGTCGCTACCTCCACAAAACCACCTGGTGCGAGGCCCACTCAACCACATTCCAACTCCAGGTGCCTCTCTCGGTCTCCTGTAGCCTCCACTTCCTTCTCCTTGGGGTTTTCAGTAACTTCCTCTCCCTCCTCTTGATCTGCATGTGTAGAGACTACATAGCATAGTCGTCAGAGTGACTTTGGGAGAATATTCTTTCAAATGAAAGAGGTTGAATTAAATTCCACTGTATATGTTGTGTTGTTAAATATCTCCAGCATGATAAAATCATCCCAAATGTCACCAATCCCTGGGGGGGGCTTATTAATAATTAAGCATTTTTACTTCACTTAGGAATGCAAATTCCATCTCACAGGAGAATGTACACTAAATATGTCCATTATATTACGGTTTTCAGCAGTATATTTTAGAGATCCCAGCTGGGTTTCTCCGGGACAGTTGACAAAGTTAATGCAGGTATCAGTCTTTCCTAAAGACAGCATAGGAGCCAACAGTAGCATCCTGGATTGGTTTATAGGGCTCGTGTTTATTAGCAGTGTTTATTAGGATGACTAATAATGGAAGAGGCGACTTGGCAGGAGAAGGGAAGGGTTGGGGGAGAGCTGGGAGAAGCCCAGGGAAATGTGATGATCTCGAAAATACAGGGAAGGGCAGAGGCCCAGTGTCTGTGGTGAAGGGCGCCATTTGTCCCCATGCTGATTTTAAAGGTTCTTAAGGAATATGCAAAGAATACTGACATTCTTTATGTACTCAGTGGGAAGACCATTTACATTATTTTATTTAGCTTATTTCAAAAAGATATATGGCCCTGTGATGCACCACATGCACACACACACACACATACTCACACACCGACACACATGTCCTCTAAAAAGCAGTTTTTGTTTTGTAAGATATCTTGTTTTCTTTTCTTTTTCTTCTTCCTTTATCTCCTAGGCAAAGCCAGAATACTAAATATCAAGAAAGATAGAGGAGAGAGAGGATTTGGAAAAGGCAGTAGATCTAGGCTTTAGCTTCAGAGCTCAACGAACTGCTACCTGAGGTGTAGACTTGGGCATTGTTTAATCTCTATGTCTCTGTCTGTCTGTCTGTCTGTCTGACTGTCTCTGTCTCCTGCCCTACCAATAGATGTTTCCATAACCTTACAGATCCCTTTTAGCCTTACTATTCCAGAAACCTAAGCTTGCAGCAGCGAGAGGTCCTCTTCTCAGTGCCTGAAAACTTTTGTGAACTTTTAGCAGAAAAAAACCACTGTGGATAAATTCTTCCACTTCCTTGTTTTCCAAACAGAAACTGAATCTCCAATCATACCTCTTTTCTCCTCTCTCACAGCACCTGCCAACCTAAGAAAAGAGCCATAAATTTAGTCATAAGGACCCTGACAAAGGCTTAAAATCCTCTGCTACTAGGGTGGCCAGTGGGACAGGCTGTCATCAGGAAGTAAAACCAGCAGTGACGATTATTGCTCTTGTGTGCAGAGTGACCCGCTGTGTGCCCAAGGTGACAGCCAGGACAAGAAGCAGCAGAGAATGACTATGAGGAAAGGATTCAGCTGGCTTGGCAGCCTCTTAACTTGCATCCGGATGTTGTTGGGCTCGAGGTCCAGCTGGTACCTGATGGTCTGACAGGTGCTTGTGTCTGGGGAGTCGCTCCCAAGTGTTCTCTACACCCAGTGCTAAAGTTAGATCCAAGGACCAGGCAAGAGGACTGCTGAGCAGTCTGACCCTAGTCTCCGGAAAGAATTGACACAGATAGAGAGGAAAGCCAGAAGAAATGGGGAGTGGGGAGGTAGGGGGGCTGCTCATCATGGAGCGGCCTTGGCAGCATTCGAGGAGGTGGGGCAGAGTTTCCGAACAATCAGAGCACCTACTTCTAAATGACAATGGTGTGTATCAATATTTCACCATGTATGGAAGCAGGTGGTGAGTTTTCCTACTTTGCTTTAACACACACACACACACATACACACACACACACACCACCATCACCACCAGCACTACTACAATCAAGAACCTGGTAGCTTGAAGCATTGCTTTGCTCTGTCTCTGTAAAAAATCTCAAAAACTCTTAGGTTACTGGCAAGGCTAATCAATCAGATTTATGCTTATCACCAAGATGGATCCCATCACCTATGGCCTGTATGTTGTTTCAGATGGTGACCATGGGGGGTCACATCAGATAAGGCGTGGCCTCCCTTTTAGCAGGATTAACAGAGGGTGTGTGTGTGTGTGTGTGTGTGTGTGTGTGTGTGTCAGGATTGTTGCCTGGTTTAGATGTAATTTTTCACACTTTGGGCTCCTGGCAAAGAAAAGCATCTTTGAAATTTCCAGAGCTCTAAGCATAAGCCCAGATTTTCCAAGCTTGCAAGAGTAAGGACAAACCAACTCACTGCACAATTAAATGAATGGTGATGATGATTCAGTTGTGGCCCCAAGAAGTTAGCAAGTGAGTTAGGGATGGGCATGGGTCTGTGGGTGCCTTCTCTTTCCTGCTGTGTCTACCCAGGGTGGATTCTAGCCTGTTCTGCAGAATTTCCTGTAGGTTTTGTACACAACAGGAGACAGTGAATCATGTTAAGGGTTTAATGTGCCCACAATCTTTATCATTTATCAGTCAACTGTTCCCTAGCCCTCTCCACTGTAACCCACAGGATTGCGAGGCCACATATGGCATCCACACAGTGGTGCAGCAGGAGCACTCTGTCCTCAAACACATATGTCCTTTCTCATCAAAATCCTTTTTCTTTGTACCAAGGTTAATTTCTCTTTGGTTTCAGTTTCTTTTTTTTTGGTACTAGGGATCGAACTTGGCACCTTGCGCTTGTGAGGCAGGCAGCAGAATCACTGAGCTAAATCCCCAGCCCTCAGTTTCTTTTTTAACTGTGCTTATTCACTTGTATTTGTTTTTCTACCAACATTTACATAACTCACCATTAAACTGGAAGACACTTAACAGAGCTAAATGCAACCCATGGTGCCTGAGAAATAACCTAAATTCAGGTAGTGGTTCTTGGCCTTCTTCCTATAGTGATCACAGAGTGAGCAGGACCTTTGAAGTCATGTTAGTATCAAACATCTGCTTTGAAGACAGCATTAAATGATTTGCCCAAGAGTTATGGGTATGAAATGGTCTTTTCTAGAATCACTGATGTTTCTTCTTTCTATTATGCCATGATGCCAACCTGCCAATTCCTGGGCTTTTATCCTCTCTTTACTCCTGGGAGAATCCTGGTAGAGAAACTAATAGGCAATGAGGTGGATAGAAAGAATATGGGAGGACACGAGAAGGCCAGAACAACCCAGTCTATGAGCCTCCATACATTCACTACAAGCCATTTGTGCATAAATTAAAGTTAAATAACATTAAATGTTGAGTCCCTCAGTAGCACGAGCTATTTCTCATGTGCTCAATAGCCACAAGCAGGAGAGATATGGAATATCTGTCAGAGCAGAAACTTTGAAATCCCAGGCCATCAGGACTTAATGATAAGTACCATTTATTGAGCACCAACAGCATACAAGGCCTTGTCATTGTGCTTTATGCTAATTATTTGCTATGGTTTAAATCTAAAATAGCCCCCAAAGTCTCATGTGCTTGGAAGGTGATTAGATCACTCATCAGTAGGTGGATCCACTAATGAGTTCACAGCCAAATCTGCTGTTAGAAGATAGGGTCTGGCTGGAGGTGGGTTGCTGGCGGCGTGACCTGAAAGGGGTACGCTTATCCCCAGCTCCTCCATCTGTTCTCTGCTTCCTGACTGCCGTGGGTTGAACAGCTCTCTTCTGCCAGGCCCTTCTACCAGGCATTTCTGCTTTGGAGCCAGCCGTGGACTGAACCCCTTGGAAACTGCGAGCCAAATAAACCTCTCCTCCTTTAAATTGTGGGTTTGGGTATTTTGTCCTAGTAATGGGAAAGTGACTAAGACATTATCTTGTTAATCTTCATAAAGCTTATGAAACATTAGTTTTTGTGTTTGATAGAGGAAGAAACTGATGCTTAAAATTCTTAACGATTTGCTTTCAGTTACCAGTAATAAACTGCAGAAATATGAACACATATGTTAAGGCAACATGTGAGCAGCCACAAAAACTGGTAACAATATAACATCTACTGAGTACTTACATGTGCCAGGCACTGTTCTGTCAGGGAGTGTACATACTCATACAATCAGATATAAGAGCTTTGATGATTATCCCCATACAGTTGCTTCTAGGGTGACTAAAGGGCAAAGACTAACCTGTGGCTTATGATTTCAGTCCTTGCCCACAGGGTTGGCTGTTCCCTCCAGATGGTCTGTAGCCTGCTGCCAGCAGTCAGATGCCTCTGGTCTGAAAGATCTGTTCCATTTCTCCTTGCTGCTGGACAGAGCCGGAAGTCCTCATGAAAATGTTGCTTCCGTAAGTCTTAGAAGGTTAGAAGAGGTTCTTCGGATCACTCCTTGGAGTTGTCCTACCTCAGCTCAACACAGGGAAACTTAAGGGCATCCTGTTCTCATTCCCTCTTGACATATGGCCAAGCCACTGACGTCCCCAGTAACCCTGGTGGGCTGGCTGCTTCCCCCAGTATGTTAGTGAGTCTTTCTTATCTTTTAACATGCAGCACATCTAAAAGGTGATCCACGTGAAATGGCTTAAGACATTTGGTGTGATATTTCTGGCACTGGTCTATAAATTTTTATTTCATTTGGTCTAGAACCAGGTGCCATATGAGCATCATATTCTACCTGCCAGCCTTATTTATCAAGATATTCTGAAGATTTGGGGATTTATTTGTCCATTGTTTTGATATTTCTGGGCTATTATTTTCACCTGAGAAGTGAAATTCAATGGAGGTTTTTTCTTGTGTTTTTGTGGTATAATTCGTTGGCTACCAAACAGATTTTCATTGTGTGGGTTAGCATTTAATTTTGGTCAACTTTCTGACTTTTCACACCCTTACCAATATTACAACTTTGAAAGATGAGCCAAAATTCTTTGAAGGCAGTTGTAAGTAGGGTGGCTCAACAGGTCACAACAGAAAAAATTCATAGATGACTTGAAGAACATCTCCTGTGGATTGTGAAGTTGGAAATATCTCCCTAAGACCAGGACATTTAGGCTTCTTTATGTATTCTGGAAAAAATAATTACTCACGTCCGCCTCAAACTATTTGTGGTGTGGAGAATACCAGCAAATAACTGGCAGGTTCTTTCCAGATCCCATTCAGCTCCTTTAATCGGGTCAATAACTGACTATGTGTACACCAACGCTTATTATCAAGGACTTCTGTAAAATTGGTGGATTTGGTGCAAGTCTTCTGCATGATGTACCCACCCCAAGGACCTCACCATGCAGCCCAAACACCTGGCTGTCCTGCAAGGGCACAAATGACCTTACTGTGCATTCACTGGTTTGCTGAGACACTGCCTGAAGTTTGCTACCATGAAAAAGTGGTGGAACACGTGTGGAGCTATTTTATCTGTCTCCAGTTTTTTTCCCCTTTGAAAAGAATGATGAACTGGAAAATCTTGCAGTCTGTCCTTGGCACCCACATAATAAGAACGATAAATACAGCTTCTTTCTTTTCAACTTGAAATTTTCTTTGGGTGCAGAGTTGCAACTATAACTCATGATTTCAGTTCCAGTTTCATTAAGTTGGAACAAGTTCTTATTTTTTAACTAAATTGGCATGGATACTTCAGAAGGTACTCTCTTCCCTCTCACGAGAGACACTCAAGTACATGCTGGTTGTACAAGGGAATGTTGTGAAGGGGATTTAAGAACTGGCTGGGTGGCCAGACCAGATTCCCCCATTCACACTCGGACAGCCTTTGATTCTATCATGTTCTCCACTCTGCAAAGGTCTGCATCCATGATGTTCTGTCCTTTCAATAGGCTCTGCCCTTTCCCTTCTCAGGGCCTTTGCTTATACCTCCCCACCTCCAAGAGTATCAACACTCCCACGGCTAGCATAGACTTTTAAAAAAATAAATTGTTCAGATGTTCATTTAAATGTTAAATTTAAAGAGCATGCACATGATTATTGTCTGCCTCTGAATCCATTTAATTTTTTCCCAAAGTATATGCAGTTTGCAAGTATATCTATACTTGCTTGTGGGTTGGTTATCTGTAAACTATTTTTTTTAATCAAGGTGGATGTATATATATATTCAGTATATACTGGCACCTAAAGAATTTTTTAGTGTTTGGATAAATGAATGAATATTAAAATCAGATTAAAGTCATTTGTAGAATCTAAACTGGAGAATTTTTTGGCTGGAAGACAACTATAGGGACAGTCTGCTCCATTGTTTCCCAGAGAGCACAAATACTGTACCTTGGTTTCCTTCTTTTCTTTACACGACAAGGTCAATTGTTGAGATATGTAAATTTCTAAGCCATATATAGCTATTTGATTAGGTCACATGTTGCCACTTGTGTACTATATCATCAGAAATCCCAGTCACAAAACACATTTTTTTGTTTGTTCTTTAAATAATATCCAGGGCTTGGCTATCTAGTGAGAGCGTATCTCTTTCTTTCCAGATCATTTGGAATAAGATCTCCCTTGTGCCTGTCTGCAGTGGGTGGATCCTTGAGGTCTCCCTCTGGTCCTGTGGGTGGAAAATGACCCTGCCTGTCTGGTTCGTGGTCACTGCGGTGACCTCTCCGGGGGTGGGGGTGGAGCAGGCCACACTGAATGTGACAGGACCAAAGCAGAAGCCACCGGTGACTAGATGCACGAGGAAGAAAGAAGGAGGAAAGCAGGGTCCTGAAACTAGAAATCACATCAAAAAATAGATGACAAGTTGATAATGGCTGGAGGCCTTTGGTCAGGAACACTCTGGCACTATAAAGGGAAAAGAGGCAGTGCCATGTTCTCCTGTAAAGCACGAGTTGGTTTTCCTTCCCAAAGAAGAGCTAGCTCTGTTTTCCATTTTTATCTAGATGTGTTCTTCAGCACAAGTAGAATTCTTTTTCAAGGATTGCAGTATCATTGCATTAACAGTAAGATAAACAAACTTGACAAAAATTCATGGAAAACAATAAATGTGGTAATTGTATAGTTTTGTGCTAGGCAGTCCCTTTTGGGTCTCAGTGAAAAAGCAGTTCCAGCACTTGTGTACGCTGTTTGTTCACCTTAAGTAAACGTTTTTGGGTCTAAAAAATACAGTGGGAATAAAACTTTCTGAAAAAAAAAATTAAAAATTGTGACAGTATCACATCAAAAATAAGAGATGAATTTCAGGGGATCAGGATGGTTTTTTTAAGAAGTGATAAGCCACCTCCATGAGAGCCCTGTGCTAGGGAGTCTTAGGCTTCATACCAGCCCTAGACCTCCAGCTGAACCTATAAACATCCAGAAATCTTAGATATGGTTAAGAGCATGAGTTAATCATACTGACTGGCAGATAACTTCATGAAAGGATAGGATTTCAAGTAGCATTTGGTTGGCCCTAGATGTACCTAGTAATTTGTTTTAATTCTGTTTGGATTAAACACGTGATTCCTAAGTGGGCCTAATGTGGAAATGCGTGAGAGGTGAAACACTGCGGAGAGTTGGTGATTGAGAATGAGCTTGCCACTGCCAGGGACGTGGAGTCAGCGACACTGTTCTGTCTACAGGTGAGGGGTCCTGGAAATGACCACAGAGGGTTCAGAAAGAAGCCGAGTGTCCTGATCACTTTGGCCTTCACACCAGGTCCTCAGAGTGACCTGCCGCCACCCACCTGCATCTACCGTGAAGACTGCCCACTTTGCCCCTCACACTTCCCTTTGTCCTGCTGAAACCAGCACACAGGGGCAGATACACGCACAACAACCCAAAGCGGTGAGGGTGCTGGCAATTCTGCACCAGGGCTGAGTGATTCTGCGGAGAAGGTGCGGCCAGGGAAAGACTGCAGGGCTCTTACTCCACCCTCTCTGCAAACAAACGTCAGGGCTGCTGCTGGCTCAGTACTGCTCTGTGACACCCGAGAAGTGTCTCTGAGATCCTTGGCAGTTTACAGCCTTTCTGGGGCAGTCAGGGAGGGGATTTTAGAGGCCAGACAAACTCTGGCCACCAGAAGCCTTGTGGCTCTTTTGAGTGTTGCTGTGTTAGTCATCTGTAGTGCATTAAACACGCCCATTTTCCCCCCTTTGTATCTCACAGTTTTCCTGTGGCTCAGGAATTTAGGGGTGCCTTAACTGTATGTACGTGGTCCAGGATCTCCGTGATGCCAAGATGTTGGCCGGGCTACAGTGACATGGGAGGCATGACTGACATTAAAGGACCTGCTTCCACGATGGCTCACTGTTGAGGCTGGTGAGTAGCTCGTGGCCGATGGCAGGAGGCCACCAACTCTGGATACCTTGCCCGCTCCATTTGGCTGCCTGAGGGTTCTCATGACAGGGTGCTCCGCTGATGAGGTACTCATCTTTCTCCATAATGGGCCATTCAAGAGAGAGCAAGGAAGAAGCCATGGCGTCTTCTTGTATGTGCTAGCCTTGAAGTCACACTGTCACTTTGCAATATTCACTGGGCTGGATGCGTTAGTCTTGCTTAATAGGGAAAGGGGGAGAAATGGACAAAGACATGGGCACCAAGGGGCCAGAGCTGCTCAGGGTCACCACAGCTGCCTACTATTGCCTCTGCCACAGGAAGTGACTATGGGAATCCACCAGCCCAAAACCTGAATTCCAAGTACTCCACAAGTCTGCTGCCCAAGGAAATGCTTGAGCCCCTTTTAGGCAAGGGCGAGAGCTCCTGATTTCTACCTGCCAGGCAGGTGGCACTCCGTGGTACCCTCCAGCTGCTGCACTTGTGCTTGGGGTGCAGAGAACATGTGAGGGAGTTCGGGGTCCCCAATCAGTCAGGTGCAAGTCATGGCTTAGAATGCAACTTCAAAGCCAGCCCCACCCTGCAAGAGTCTTCCTCTTGGAGGACTGCTCTAAAGTGGGCATGCGGTGGCCCCAAAGAGTTAATAAGGCTGTTTAAGCGTCTGAGTTATACTTGAGAAGCTCTGGGGAGAATGCGGCCTCACTGGATTTCTGCTCTTTTCCTGGAGGGGAAATAACCTTGCTGACTCAGATGGGAGTAGGGAGGCTAATTGTTAGCAGTTGTTGGTTTTACCTTTGGTGGATACCTGTGGAAATCCCAGAGAACTTCTGTTGTTTTCTGCAAAATAGTCCAATGTATGCCAAGGTTGGTGGTGGATGCCTGTAATCCTACCACTCTGGGAGGCTGAGGCAGGGCAGGATGTAGCTCAAAGTGAAAGCCCTGGGTTCAATCCCCAGTACCCCCACCATCAAAAAAAGTTACATCTAATTTAAAATTTTAAATTTACTGAAGAGACAGTGCTTGCCAGGCCGTTTATATACATGGCCTCCAATCCAGATTTTAGAGAGAGGCTAAAAGACTTGCCCAGCTTCTCTGCTAGCAAGTGGGGGAGTCAGGATTCCAACCGGATGAGTCTGAAGCAACTCTGAGCGTCCCAACAGAGAAGTGGGCATAAATCGCTAGAGAATGAATCAATCGCAGGGAGAGGAAGGAGAGGAGGAGGCCTCAAGGCGGCCCTGGCAGGGCAGGGCAGGCAGGAGGCGGGGAGGAGGGCTGGGGCAGGGGGCAGAGGGGACGTCCTGCTGGCAGCTGGGATCCTGCCTCCTCCCCTAACCCGGAGGCCAGTTCTGGGGGCGAAGCGCGCGTCTCCCTCCTCCTCCACCGCGCGCCGGCTTGTTAATGAGGACAGTTTCTCCACCAGGCCTGCTGCTAAGTTAAGCACCACTTTGAAACAATCCTCTCAGCATCCCCGTGAGCTGAGTTTTATAGCCCGCCTCGGAGAGCTGGGGAGCGGGGCCTGGAGAACGGAGTAACCTCCTCAAGGTCACAAAGCCCCGGTACCGGTACAGGAGCTCTCGTCCACCCGGGCCTCTCACTCGGGGACTCCGATCGCCCTGTTCCACCAGAGGTCGGGAGCGCGACCCCGTGGCGCGTCCACCCTGGCGGCAAGTGCTCGGAGGCGGCAAGTGCTCGGAGGCGGCGAGGCGCGCGGGCCCGGCACAGGGGAGCCGGTGCGCGGACCGGGGAAGGAGCGGCGGGGCGGGGCGGGGCGGCGCGGGGCGTCCGCCGGGTCCCCCCACGGCCCGCGGGTGGCTCCGCGCCGGGGGAGGGCGCCCCGCTCCCGACCGCCCAGCCCCCGGAGGCTTTGTGTGTACGGATCTGGATTCCCCGCCTCCCGTCCCCGTCCTCGCTCCCCAGAACCGAAGTCCCGGCAGAGGATCCAGCGGTTAGCACGCGAGGAGGGGGCGGGCGGCGGCGGCGGCGGCGGCGGCGGCGAGAGGGGGCGGTGGGCTACCCTCCTGCGCTGCCTTCGTGCGCCACCTACCGGCGGCTCCGCGCGCTGCGGCGCCCGCCCGCCCGCGCTGTTCCTAGGCAGATTTTGATCTCCGCGGACAATAGACAATGAGATTTTTTTTTTTTTGGAACAATGATTTATTTTGGAGGGTGGGGATTAGGAGGAAGGAGGGAGGGAGAGAGGGAGGGAGGGAGAAAGCAGCAGTGTGTTTGTCATCGGTTTAGAAAAAAAATCTCTGTTCTATCATTGTTTCTGCATATCCATTATATTGAGGACAAAAGAATCCCGTTCTGGAACAACAAAGCGAAGGAAAATGTTTTCTGTGGCTGACATTTAATTGTGTGCAAAGGTGCTGCATTATCGCGGGGAGATTGTAGAACGGAATAGGGCACTGCTTCGGTTCAAAAGCCTGACTCTTCTGCTTCAGATGTGAGCTTTCTTACATGTGCCCCATTTTATGTTGCCTCTCATGACACTCGGTTTTCTCTTTCCCTGTAGTTTTCCAGCCGATCGCAAGGGTTGTTTTCACACCCTCTCCGGAGGGCTGGTCTTTTACAACTAACCGGGTTAATCTCGTCTTGCTTCACAACCTCCCTGCTCCCCCTGACTAAAAGGATCCTAATTTTTCCAAGTTGTTAGAGACCTTGGAGACTACTTGGTCCAGCCCTCTCATTTTGCAGATGGAAGAGGAATGCCTCCCAAAGATGCACAAACACTTAGAGATGGAGGCAGGAGCAGAAGGTCTGCGGCCAGTGCTCCCTGAGCTGCTCGCCCCTGGGGTGCTTTCTGGCAGGAGCCGCGGTTCCCAGTGAAATTTGTGGCACAAAGATGGGTGAGAATTTAGACAGAGGCGCAAGCTTTCTGGCTTAATGCAAATCCTTTCCTTCTCCTTTTACTCCATCCCCTAGCACAGTGAAGTGGGAAACGCTGGTGCCGTCCTCATTCATTGATTTCCTCAATTTGCTATGATAAGTTACTATGTAAAACGTATTGCACTTATTCACAGCCCTCCAGAGAACATTTGTCCTGGGGTGCAGAACTTGAGAGAGCCCTCTGATCCGGGGCCAGCTTGGCTACTGGGACATACGAGGGAAGAATGTCTTCCATCTTTGGGGACTCCTCAGTGGCCTCTCAGAGGCAGTTTGCCCAGGGGAATTTGAATAATACAGATTTCCTTGTACGGCTCGTGGAGACTCCTTCGGGGAGAAGCAGCTAGCCAGACTGCACTGTAGAGCAGAGACATTTTTCTTAAGCTACCTTCTGAAACATCTTCCAACAGACAGCAGTCCCTGGTAAACTCTTGGTGTGTCATGCCAACTGAGATGGCAGAATTTTCAAGTCAGCGATGAGAAGCTTGGTAAACATCTTTGCACATCCAAAAGAAGTCAGCCATCCTAGCATCCTGCTTGTTTTAAAGGTTGTTACATCTGTTGAAAGCAAATAGACCGATCTCGCAGTCTGCAGACAACTAGACGACAAGCAGAGAAGATTTCCAAACAAAAGACCAGAACATCCCCCTAACTCTCTTTAAACTGTCTTTGAAAAGCATAGCAGAGAGGCAAACATGCTTGGATTGCAAGTAGCTCCTACACCTCTCTGCTGGGGCTTGGCACTTTAAGAGCAGTGGTTGCTATAGGGGCCATGTGACATGTTAACAGGGAGCTTAAGTCTGGAAATCTCCTAGTTTCCTTTGTCTTCCCCCCTTCCTGGGTAGTGATTCATCTTGTTTCTACAAAAAGAGCCAAAGTTCAGTGATGCTCTAATATGACAATCACACACTTACAAACACCTTGCCTCGAAGACTTTGTGAGAATCAGATGTGATCAATGGGGATAATGTAGGTGAAAGTACTTCTAACAGCCTCGGGTATTCTGCAGATGGTGAGGCATGGTTCCCATATATTTCAGAGTCTGAAAGCACTGAGATCATTCCCTGGAGTGCTATTGGAAAGGTTCTGGAAGTGGTTCGGCCCATTTCTCAGGTAGGCCCTAGGGGCCACTCATTAGGGGTAAAGTTTAATGTCAATTTTAGAACGTCTACAACTCATCTGAAAGAATGCCCTCGCCTCCTGCTGGACTCTGGTAAATCTGAGGACACTGGTGACTCATTGCTCCCCCAGTGTCCTTACTTGGTAGCAGGCAAATAAAAACGATCATTTTCAGATTTAGATTTTCTCCAATTGTGATGTGAGCAGCTATTTTTTACTTTTGCTTCAGTCACCATTCTCTGTAGTAGAGAGAGTATTTAGAGTTGTAGAAAAAAATTTTTTTTTTCATTTGCAGCCTACATGTAAATATAGAATACAGCAACTAAAGGATTCTCTTGACCAGGGATACGGAAGCCAGGATAATGACACCTAGCACTTCTGGCATGTGGCCCTCATTTCTGTACATTTAAGGACTCCCTGTCTCTCACTTCACAAGACTGTGGCTGCTGTTTGAACAGCACCATCCCTCAGGGCTCCTTAGGTGATTTGCAAATGTTCTATAACTAATTTTCTTAATATTTATATTGGAAAATTATGATCCAGTGACATGATGCCCAGCTTGCAGAAAGCAAATCCTAATCCAGTCAGTTGGTTTCCATATGACAGGTCTACAGGGCACGTAACCCTTTTGTTGGCTCCAGAGTAAGGAGAAATGACTGCTATCCTTGAAGGATGGTAACCTTTAGCTGATGTCCCCAGTAGCTCCCCTATCCCACCAAAACTAAGCTTCGAGTTCCTCTAGAGGTCAGCACCAGGGTTTACCTTCTGCTTCAGCCTAGGTCTTTACCTTACCTGCATCCAGAACCTGTCTTAGCAGCCTGTGCTGTTGCTAACTTCAAATTCGGATGTGAATGATGTCCCTCCCGGGATAACCAGTCCAGAGTGGCCATCTGCAAGAATGGTTCCAAGTTAGTTTCAGTTACATCACATTCTGGTCTCTCCCTGGTCTCTTTCTCTTTGATAAAAGCTACCAAGGCTCCTAGGGGCCAGTAACTTCCTGGGAGCTTATGCCTGTGTGGGAATGGGCATAGCTAGTCACCTTGGACCACCTCGGCTACCTTTTTCCACATTTGGTGGTGGACCAGAAGCTAACACCAAATCCCAATGGAACCTGGGATGAGTCATTGCTACTGAAACTGCCTAGAGCAGGAAGCTGAAACAGGAAATAAAGAGGAGGCCAGCAGGGTAGCACCGTGGGGACCCGGGTGTGTCCTCTGCCAAATGCCACCTGCCCTGTACCCACTCCAGAATGGAGCTTGCTCAGTGGTGTCTGTCTCTTCCTCTGAGGACCTGGGCGTCTTGCAACTTGCTCTCCTCAATCCCTCACTGGTGCTACCATGTTTATTGTGGACTTCTGCCCCCCATAAATTCTTACAATGCAGGAAACGCCCAGTGGAAATGCAAAATAATCATGTCATCTTTCACACATTTATGGTATTTTGGCAACGTTTCTAATAGTCACTAAGGGACAAGAGTTTATCTTTCTATCTTACATCTCATAAATCTCTTTCCCTCTTCTTTCATCACTAGCATAAATTGCGCTTAGTCCAATAACAAGGTTAAAATTATAGTGCTTTTCATCATTACCAAGATGCTCTTGCTTATGGTGAGGACAATAGCTATATCTGAAACTTAGCAAATTTATTTTTCCCCTTTGCCTCCATCCGGGTGTCCTCTGGAAGGTCAGGAGGGGATTTTCACTTAGCTGTGCACAGATTTTTTTGCAGGACATCTGTTTGTGAGCATAAATGTTTCTGGGAGAAGCCATTTGCCTGGGGGAGTCAGCTTCTCTGAGCTTCTCTTCCTTCTCTGCTTTCTGTTTCAGACTCCAAGAAAGGGAGACTCATCTGAGGAAAACCAGGCTGTGTAAATAGGGGCCAGTTACTTAACCTGGCTGCTGCACTGCCTCCTTCCCATAATGCACTGTGAGGACTGAGAACAGGGCACATCTAAAGAGCTTGGCGCAGCATGCCAGTCGGCCTCACTGCTGTGATTGTTTCTCTCCTCCTCTTTCCATGTGGTAGCCTTCTGGACCCACAAGAAGAATCCATGTGCCGCTGCTGCATTGCATCCCTGACTCTGGTGTCATGACTGCTCCTATATGCCTCTTCCCCTTGGTCAGGGGACCGGTGACAAGCTGGTGAAGCTCCAATCCCAGCCTGAATGGGGTACTCCAACCTTTCCTGTCTCCTTTCTCTTGCTCACTGCCACTTCTCACACAGTTCATGGCACCACACCTGGCTCTCAGTCTGCCGCCCCCTCCCCAGGGTCTGTCCCCAAAGGTGGCAGCTGGAGTGCTTGCTCTCCACCAAGCTCTTGAGCTGCATTGAGGTTCTGCTCACACAGCTCTCCAGAAAGCCCAGACCTGGCTGAGAAGAGGGCTTATTAACTAGTTGCTTCTCTGCAGTGTTTGTCTGTATCTGAACTGAAGTTTCATCTTGCTCTTTTTCCAAAAGTACATCCTTGTCAACCACTTCCTGCAGTGTTCCTCGGTTATCTTTGAGGCCAGTTTCTGTTTTCAGATGTTTGGGAGACATCTCTAGCTCCATCAAACATCTGATTCTTGATTAAGTGCGATGTTAAGGCATTTACTGCCCCCACCAAAGATCCGATTCATGTAATCAGGCTGTTCTTAATGAAAGCATTTGTCCTTCTCTCTGGCTTGCAAGGTTGGTGTCATCCAACCTCTCTCTCTGATTTGACCTCATTACTTCAAATTCCTTATTTGCAAACTTTATCACATATTCATTCATTCAGGAAGTGGAAGAAGTGCTTTTGGCAGTGTCTTAGTGGGGACACATGAATCTCCCTCTGAGCCCCAGGCTAGACTTTCTCTTCTCTCTCTGAGTCCTTGAGCAAAGCTCCAAGAATAGCTCACCTTTTCTCCTCTTAGGGACCAAATTCAATGTAGAAACTAGAGTTCAGCTTCTTAAGTGATAGCACACCACATACACTGACCACATCCTCCTAAACATGATCCTCTTACCATTCATATCTATCATCTCTCTATATTTTGTTTTATATATCTATATTTTTATTTTTTTTTACATATGCATGTCTGGTCCAGAGGACTTTCATCACAGGGCAGCTATTACAAGAAATGACTTAGCTCTGCTACCATGGCTTTGTTTTTTCTAGATTCTATTTGGTTTCAACAAGTGGAATTGGACCCCTGCCTGGTCACAGCCCACATCAGGAAGCTGTAGAGAAGTGTTGGAAATGCACACAGACAGGGCCATTATTGACACTGATTCAGTCAATGGAGAAGTGCACTGGCCAGGCTCAGCCACAGAGGAAACATCTTTGTCTACAAAGGATGTGCCTGGCTGGTGATCAATAATTACAAGATTAGAAAGGATGCCCATCTTTGATTTCTGTTTCTTTTACAGACTTGTCTCCAATTGGTCACTGAGTTCTCTTGTACTTCCTTTTTGTCTTCATTACTGGGGATTGAATCTAGCACTGTCATACTGAGGTATGGTCCCAGCCCTTTTTAAAAATTTTTAATTTTAAGACAGGGTCTCATTAAGATGCTAAGATGCCCAGGCTGGGCTTGAACACCTGATCCTCCTGCCTCAGCCTCCCAGAGTGCTGGGATTGCAGGTGTGTGCCATTATGTCTGGCCCATTGTCCTTTCTTTATTTGGTAATGTCTCTTGCATTTCTTTCTTTCTTTTCATTCCTGCTATACTCTAACCTTCGTTAAAGTCTCTTTGACTTCATTTGTGGTCCTTTGCAATGGCCTTCCACCTGGCCTATCTACTTCACATGGCCCCAACCTGCCATCTGATTAATCTTGTTAAAAATGACACTTTTTCCACACATTTTGATGCACAATTTTCCAATTTTTCTATAGGAAAAATGTCCAAAATCCTCTTAGATTCCAATTTACTCATGCAATTGCTTTCTACCAAGCTCTCGAGCTGCGCTGAGGTTCAGCTCACACAGCTCGCCAGAAAGCTCAGACCTGGCTTTCTTTACTAACCTTTCTTTACTAATGCCCCTTTTTGTCAAATGGGTCTATGTCTCTTCATTTCAAATTTGCTCATGCCATGAAAGTTGCTGGGTCTACCTTCCCTGGTCCTTTCTGGCTTTCCCAATCTTCCCCACTCTGAGATGGGGCTCAAATCCCAATCACAGCTTGAAGTGATCAATTGCCTCAGAACACCCTGGTAGTATTATTTATAAAATTCATTTCAAGCACTCAAAAAACATCATCCCATGCCCTCTCTTCTGGTGTTTGAAGTTTGCAGTCATGAGCTTTTCAGTGCTGTGAAAAATACCTGAGAAAAACAACTTACAGGAGAGGTTTATTTGGCTCATGGTTTCAGACCTTTCAGTCCACAATTAGCAGGAACATCCTGGGGGAAGGGTGTGGTGCAGGAAAACTGCTTGCTTCATGGCAGATGGGAAGCAGAAAGGGAAAGAATCAGAGAGGAAGCCACAGAGACCAGATAAACCCTCAAAGACACACCCCCAGCAACTTCCTCCAGCTAGGCCCCGCCTGCTATGATAATAGCCCATTCAGCTATGAATTCATTAATGGATCTGTCCACTGATGAAGCTAGAGCCCTCAAGATTTGGTTACCAGCATAGGTTCTGAACATGGCTGCACTGGGGATGGAGCCCTCTTTGGGGGACACTTCATATTTAAAGATTAGCAGAGTTGCTTCCTAACTTTTGTCCACTTAGCTCTCATCACACTTCTTGGGTAGTGAGCTCTTCACACATAGTTGACTCACAGTGAGCATCTGGCATGGCCCTTGTACTAAAAAGGATTCAAAATTTGGTTTAGTTAACAGAAGAAAAAGAAACACAAAAGGAAGACAAGCTACTCAAGCCATTTTCATCACTAGTAGAGAAATGACAGGGCCAGAGTTTTGTTCCTGTGTGTACTGAACTTGAGGGGGTGATGGAGAACATGAGTTTAACAGCATTACGTATCTGGAAAGTGTCTTGTGAGGTTATCTTGACCAGCTTCCTGGCTCTAAGTCATCTGAGACAGAAAGTGATCTGTCATATGTTTATAGAACTCAGAGACAGAATCCCTTGGTCTTTTGGACAATTATCTTTCAGGGTCATATCAGCTCCCTCCATGACAGGCCTTTCACTTGTCATTTTAGGTCAATGTCTTGAAGTTTTCATTTACTTTAGCACTCCTGTAGTCCATGTTTAAAATGTAGGTCCCCCTCTGGGCCACCTTACCACTGCTCCCAGCTCAGGGGAAGTGAGCCGTGCAGATGCCAGTAGCACAGCACCCCACCCCCCACCCCCCTGCCAGCGAAATGAGAAGACACATAAACAAGCCTCAAAAACAGACTTCCAGATCACCTACAGCAACCCCAAAGGGAAACGAGATGGAACACTCTGATACTCAACCACCTGGATTCCCTGAACTGGCAACAAAAGAGGATCTGGAAAAAATGAAATAAATAATTTCTTAGAGAGAAACTACTGCCACTACTGTTTAAATTCTTCAAAGAAATTGAAAGGGAAGCAATACTCCTGAATTCATTGCTGGAAGCAAGGATCCCCAAAGCAGAGAAAGACCCAACTGAAAAAGAGAACTATAGGCCAATCTCACTAATGAACATAGATGCAAAAATCCTTAATAAGATACTGGCAAATAGAATGCAGAAGATCATCAAGAAGATCATACACTCTGACCAAGTAGGATTTGTCCCAGGGATGCAGGGATGGTTCAACATATGCAAATCAATCAATGTAATACACTATATTAACAGAGTCAAGGACAAAAACCATATGATCATCTCAATAGATGCAGAAAAAGCATTTGGCAAAATCCAACACACGTTTATTATAAAAACCTTACAAAAAATCAGAATAGATGGTCTCTACCTCAATCTGATAAAAGCCATCTATGAAAAACCCGCAGCCAATATCATACTAAATGGTCCAAAATTGAAATCCTTCACACTAAAATCAGAAACAAGACACGGATGTCCACTATCACCACTCCTGTTCAACATAGTTTTGGAAACATTAGCCATGACAATTACACAAGAGAAAGAAATAAAAGAATAAAGATAGAAAATGAAGAAGTCAAATTGTCATTATTTGCAGATGACATGATACTCTACAGAGAAGACCCCAAGAACTCCACCAAAAGTCTTCTAGACTTAATAACCAAATTCAGTCAAGTAGCTGGATACAAGGTCAACACACAAAAATCAATAGCTTTCCTCTACACAAACAACAGACTCACTGAGAGAGAAATAGGGCCAACAATTCCTTTCACAATAGTATCCAAAAAACTGAAATACCTAGGAACCAACCTAACGAAAGAAATCAAAGACCTCTTCTCTGAAAACTATAGCACTCTGAAAAGAGAGATTGAAGATGATATCAGGAAATGGAAAGACATCCCTTGCTCCTGGTTAAGTAGGATCAACATAGTGAAAATGGCCATACTTCAAAACTGCTATATAGATTCAATGCAATCCCAATTGAAATCCCACCAGCATACTTCACAGACCTGGAGAAAACAATCCAAAAATTCATTTGGAGCAAGAAGAGACCCAGAATAGCAAAAGCAATTCTAGGTAACAGAGACATGGCAGGGGGTATCACAACCTCCAACTTGAAACTATACTACAAAGCTATTGTGATCAAAACAGCATGGTACTGGCAAAGAAACAGACCTGAGGACCAGTGGAACAGATTAGAAGATGCAGAAACAACTCCAAAGACACTCAGCCACCTCTTCTTTGACAAAGGATCTAAACACCCTCACTGGAGGAAAGATAGCCTCTTTAATAAATTGTGCTGGAGAAATTGGGTTTCAACTTGGCAAAGATTAAAACTAGACCTATATCTCTCACCATGCACTAAACTAAAATCAAAATGGATTAAAGATCTAAATATTAAAACAGAAATGCTGAACCAGCTGGAACAGAGGTTAGGTAGAACTCTTGAAGACATTGGTGTAGGAAAAGATTTTATGAACAAAACCTCAGTTGCCTATTAACTAACACAATCAACAAGTGGGATTTCTTCTTACTGAAAAGCTTCTGCACAGCAAGAGAAACCACCAACAGCGTGAAGAGACAACCCACAATGTGGGAAAAAAAATTTCACCTGCTGTTCCTCAGACAAAGGTCTACTATCTCGAATCTATAAAGAACTTAAAAGAATCAGACCTCCCAAATTTAAAGACCCAATCCAAAAATGGGCATCTGAAATGAACAGACATTTCTCACACAAAGAAGTAGAAATAGCAAATAAATATATGAAAAAATGTTCAACATCACTGGTCGTTCAAGAGATGCAAATGAAAACAATGCTGAGATTCCACCTCACCTCAGAAAGAATGGCTGCTATCATGAAATCAACCAATAACAAATGCTGGTGGGGCTGCAGGGAAAGAGGAACCCTGCTCCACTGCTGGTGGGAGTGTAGACTGGTGCAAGCACTGTGGAAATCAGTATGGAGATACCTCAAAGAACTAGGACTGGAAATCTCATTTGACCCAGCTATTCCCCTGCTGGATATCTTCCCCAAAGAATTAAAAGAATCATGCCACAGTGATATATGTGTACCCATGTTCATAGCAGCACAGTTTGTAATAGCTAACACTTGGAAACAGCCCAAATGCCCATCAACTGGAGACTGGATAAAGAAAATGGGGTTTTTAAAAATAAAATGGAGTACTACTCAGCCACAAAAAATGAGAAATTAGAGATATTTATAGCTAAATGGATGCACATGGAGGTGACACTCTTCAGTGAAATAAACAGGACACACATGTATAAATACCGAATAGTTTCTCTGGTGTGAGAAACTGAAAGTGTAAATAAGGACTAAATGGTATAATAGATAATGTGAAATAGGAAGAAAAGGGGCAAAGGGGAGGAGGAAGTGGTAAAGGTAGGGGAAAGGAAAGAAGGGAATGGAATTAATATGAGAAAATGAAAAAATGGAAACAAAGTCTTTGTAAATAGCGAAGGGTGGAGGGGTTGAAGGGAGGGCAAGGGCATGGGAAAAAAATCAGAACCAAGAGAGACTATGTAAAGGTGCAAATTTCCAATGATGAATGTCAGTATATTGTATACCTAAAATGTACCAATAAAATAAAATTAAAAAAATAAATAAAATGTAAGTTCCCAGATCCAATCCAAAGAATAATGTTCAATCATTCTGGGATGGAGATACATAAATCTGAAAGCTATTTTATTGTATGCATATATATAATATATCCCAAGTGATCCTGATACATGTGGTCCAAAGAATATACTGGGAGATTAAAAACTGCTGTGATTTAACTTTAAAAAATTAGTTGAAGCAAATTCATTCTAGGACCAATGTGGTGAACACTGAAAACAACAACAACTGATTAAGCTGGGGAATCCCAGCTACTCGGAGGCTGAGGCAGGAAGAGTCCACCTCTGAGCTCAGCCTGGACATCTTTGTGAGACCGAGTCTCAGTATAAAAATTTTTAAAGGGCTGGGAGTGTATCTCAGTGCAGAACCCTGGGTTCAGTTCTCAGTATCACAAAAAACAAGCAAACAAAACAAAACAAAACAAAAAACTCAGCAGATTAATATTATTTTCTCACATTGTAGTTTTGACTAGTACACATGTGTATCACATAATGTTAACATTCCTTGTGTGGGGTTAGTACATGTACATAGCACATCTTAATTCCTTTTTTCATCCCCTTTCCTTCCCTCCTTCCCCCCTCCACCGATCCCTTGATCCCCTTCCTTTTAAAAATAGTTTTTCTTAGTAATTTTGTCTCCTTACATAGTATTTTTCCCCCATTAAGTTTATTGGTACACTTTAGGTATAAAATACAGTTACATTCATCACTGGGATCTTGTACCTTTACATGAGTATCTTGGTTCTTATTTTTTTCCCCTTCCCCTGCCCTCCCTTCACCCCCTCCACTCTTCCCTATTTGCAAAGACTTTGTTTCCATTTTTTCCTTTTCTCATATTTTTTCTTTTCCCTTTTTTCCTTTCCCCTACCCCTCCCACTTCCCCTGCTCCTTTAGACCTTTACTTCCTATTACACAATATCAATTATACATTTTTAAAATTATCGAGATGTAGGAGACATTACCACAGATTTCACAGAATTTAAAAGTATATAGAAAGCATATTACAAAAATCTGTTCTGAAATAAATTTGACAACTTCTAAGAAGTACCTTGGAAGACAAATTAATGAAACTGACTCTGGAAGAAATATAAAATTTGAATACCACCTATCAAAGAAAGTATATTCCTACCTTGAAAACCTACCCATATGACAACAACAGCCTCATATACATTTTAACTGATAAATTATATCAAACATTTAAAGCAGAAGAAAAGAGAACACTTCTCCCCTCATTTTAGGAACTCAACATTGTGCTAATCCTAAAACTGGATAAAGATAATAGAAGAAAAAAATATGAACATAGATAGAAATTTGTTTAACAAAACAAACTATTAGAAGCCAGATCTGGCAGTATGTAGAAAGTGGTTTTATTATAGGGATGGCAGTGTTGGTTCAGCATTGGAAGATCCACCCCCAAAAGTCATCATTTTAACAGAGGAAAGGAAAAAGCCATATGATCCTGTCACTAGTTGGAGAAAAAGTATTGGACTAAATTCTACAGCTGTTCCTGGTAAAAGCTATCAGGAGACTAGAAATAGAACAGAACCTTCTCAACAGATTAAAGACATACTTCCAGTGAGAATGCCTTATATGAATGAAGAAGATACAATGCTTCCTCCCTAAAGTGGGGACAAGGGCAGATATGCCTACTCTTCATCTGTCTATTAAACTTTGAAACATAGCCCCAAACCAAAATAGTCTGGCAATAAAATGACACAATTAGGATAGGATTGGCAAGGTAGAAGCAAAATCTTTATATGTAGATGAAATGATGATCTACAGAGAAAATACCAAGAAATCTCTAGGAGCCCCTAGACTTACATGAGTATTTTAAACCTCATCTATATTTATGATCTATATTAAGGTTGAACTTCATGGTTAACAATGATCATAGTTATAAAGATGAATGAGTTAAATAATAATGCAGATAGATTATCATTCTTTAAAGGCTCATAGTATAGCTAGTCGTGGTGGTACACATCTGTAATCTCGGTACTCTAGGAGACTGAGGCAGGAAAATCACAAGTTTGAACCTTACTAATGCATTAGTAGGACCTTATCTCAAAATTTTAAAAAATTTAAAAGACCGGGGATGTAGCTCAGTGAAAAGGCTCTAGGTTCAATTCTCAGTGCTGGGGCGGGTTGAGGGGGATCTCATAGTATAGTAGGGAAGTGAAAAACTGCAATGATGATCATAGACAATGACCTCCACGTTTCATCCAACATTCATCAACATTACATAGGTCTGCAGCCATCCTGCTGGGCAGCAACTTGGGGTCTGTTGCCTATGACACCAGACAGAAAGATTATGTAACATATCACTCTACTTAGGCTTCCATCTTTGTGCCTCTAGGGCCAATGAAATGAAAATGCCATTACCCTCTTGTTCCATCAGCTTTCTGAATGCAATGAACACTCATCAGCCAGTTGACTATGCCTTGTAGAACACTGGAAATGAGTAGCACTGTGTGGGACATTTGAAGCAGCCATGACCCACCTTTCTCATAGCCCAGACTTTTCTAGAGTAATGGTAGGGCCCTCCCTCATTCATTCAGGTCCTTTTGATATCACTACCACCAACACAGAAAACTGAGTGCCCTCTCCATTCATAACCTAAATATTTAGAGAGTCCCCACTGTGCAGGGCATTGCTAAATGATGTGATGAACAGAGATGTGAAAATGAAGTCTGGGTCTCTCTTGAGATACACCATGTATCCTACCATGGAATAGAATAGAAGCAAATACCTTAATGGGTCACTTCTGGCCAGGAATGAGATGGAGGTGGTTGGGGAATAGGAGAGGAGGTGGGAGCTTGTGCCTAGGGGAAGTGAGCCTAGCTTTGGCCACATCTAGTTGGAGGTGTTGAGGGACATCTTGGGGAAGATGGTCAGAGAGTAGTTGGAAAATATGTGGCCAGAGCTTGGAAAGAGTTAAAGGCAAGAAACACTGGTGATATTTGAAGCCACAAGATTAGGTTCTGCTGTCAAGACTCCAGCGGGCAGAAGGGGAATTAAAGAACAAAAGAGATGACTCAGAAGTACCATTCTTCCTTATTAGATAGTAATTTAATCACTCTTCACTGAAAGGCTGAATTTGCAGCATCTGAAAGATGAATTAAAATATTTTATTTGCCGATATAACTAATACAATATTATTTTTCCTTGCTTTCTTTTCTTGGGTGGGAGAGCTTAAAATATGTCTATGTAGCTTGATCAATATTTCTGTTAGACTGTTTTTTGAGGCAGGGTCTTGCTTTGTAGTTCAGGCTGGCCTCAAACTTGCCTCGGCCTCTTGAGTGCTGGGATTACAGGTGTGTGCCACCACGCCCCACTCTGTTAGACGTTTTGAATCAGTCTAACACCTCTGTTTTTTCAGGAAAAAGTAGAAGGAATGTTAGATGGGAGAAAGGGAAGAAGAGACAAAATGGGGTTCTCTATTATGAGTACCTAGAGTTGTTGATGACTGGGAAAACATCATGGATTCCAGTTGTGGCTTGATTGACATTAAGTGTGCTTTCCCGAAGACTGAGTTTGTGTGCGGGGATTCAAATGGTTTGATCTGGAAGACCTCCTATCTTCGGCCTGCTGGCTTAGAACTACAGTCTCAGGAACTGCCTCACAGTCCTTGAACACTGTGCTTTCTCTCTTTTCTTGTCTTCATGTCTTCCTCTCTCCTTGTTTGTAATCTGCAGTGTTGGACTCCATCATAGTGGGTACTGGAGAAGGAGCAGAGACAAGGGGGAGAGGAGAAAAACCCGTAAGAAAATAATACCAAAGTATCAATTTGCAAGTTCCCTGAGAGTGACTGTTTAGGCACATGCAAATTAAAATTGTGTGCATGATCCTGTTGGGATGCATTTGCATCCCTCTGAATGTCACACACAGCTGGATGTTATCTTTGGAGGAAGCTCTGGTGGAGCTCAGTGCTGAAGTGACTAGTAGATTTTCAAAGACCTTGTGACTTACGTTGACTTATTTGACAATGACATTTCCCCAAGGAAAATGAGACCTTGTCATCCACATCTTAATTTAGGACTGTCAGTGTCACAGAGCCTATGAGTACCTTGCCCAGGGACCAGCTAGTTTGCTAATATGGAGCTGAGGAGGACTTAGCAGGGAGCTGGGAGACTCTGGCTTCTAGATGTGCTCTCAGGAACTCTCCCGAGCCGAGCTGAGCCACTGTGGGTGACAGGTGAGTTCATCGCTTCAGAAACACCCCATTTGGCAGCGTGAGCCTTTCAGATGACAGTGGGAGTAAAAGCAGGTTATCATTGCTGGACCCAGTGGTCTGACAGAGCAAACAAAGAGCTCCATGAGGTGAGAAGAGGTGAGGAGAAGATTAGCGAGGCTCAAACAGGATAATTGGCAAAGCAAGAGGAAGGCAGTAAATTATGCCTCTTTCACTCAGCTTAGTTACCATATCGCTAGAGTGGATGGAGTAGGTCAGCAACCAGTGGCTGAAAAGCAGACTGGGGAAAGGTCAAGCAGAGGAGCAGGAGCTAAGCTCTGAGGGCGCCTCTGAGTGGTGCTGCTGGATTTCCATGCTTTCAAGGAATAACAGGACAGAATAAATGGAGTTTTCTGAGATTGTCTGGGAGCGCTTTTCATACTGTGAGACCCTCGCCCTGTCCCTAGGAAATACATTGAAAAGTGCCCCACATGAGGATGAAAACAAAGACAGGGAGCAGTCATGGTTAGTGTGGCTTCTCCTCTGCTCCGGTTTGCTCCCCACCCACACCTACCTTGCTCTATGACCTTAGACAGCTACTTGACTTCCGTGTCCCTCAGCTTCTTCAGTGGAGGTAAGGAAACAATTACCCACAAATTCATACATAAAAAGCTCTTAAAATCATTCCTAACACCCAGAGAACATTAAAAAAGGCTGGATAATAAACATTTAGAACATGATTTTCAGTGCCCCCAAAGGCATTTTGGAAATTTAAGGGGATTTTTTTTTCTTTTTTTGGTAGCGGGAATCAAACTCAGGTCCTTGTGCTTGCACAGCAGGTGGCGAAACCACTGAGCTAAATCCCTAGCCCAAAGGGTTTTTTTTTTTTTGGTTGCCACAAGGATGCAGGTACTACTGCTGTTTAGTGGGTGAAAATTCTGCATCCCACATGACTTTTGAGTGTCCTTTAGGACATCCTTACAGGTTAAAAACTGACTAATGTCTTTGGAACTTAGGATCTGACAGTTTGTAAAATTCATATGAGGTCTTTTTGCATTGAGTCAATGTAGGCTGAACTTTGCACGACCACATAAATTAAGAAGAATGCTATACTTTGCTGCATTCAAAGTATTTCCAAGAGGTGTTCCCCATTTCAGAAAGTCACCTTACCCATGGCAAAGCTACCTGCAAGGGCTGCATCTGCAGCTATCACGTTCCCAGGCCCTGACTGTGACTTCTAATGTAGCCATCCATGAGCATTTGAATATTGAAAAGCACATTATTTTGTTAGAAATAATACTGCATCTTCTCTTTTGTACGAGTTAACCCCTTGCAATGATTTTCCTTTGGATAAGTATGAGATGAATTATGCTTATTTATTCAGGATATTAAAGTACATTAAAATACTTGTTATTAAAAGGAGCTGTTAGGTCTGATAGGTTTGAAAAACATAACTTATTAGAGTCAGGCTCAGCACAAACATAAGAGGTGTAGCTCCCAGAAACTGATCCGGAGTAAAGTAATTAGAGCTCAAAGAGAGAGTATTGCACATGGTCTAAATTTGCCTCTGTGGTTTAGATGCTAGTTTGGCAGTTGGTGCATGTCGCCTATAGCTGCTCTCGAGGATTCTGGCATCAATTTCCTAATTAAGATGTCAGGTTTCTGTAGAATATTGAACTTCGAGAGGAAAGATCACTCTGCTGGTTGCTTTCCTGCATGTGAACTCCTCTCTCCATAGGAGCTAGAGCAGTCCAGAAATGGCTCTTTTCCAGGGTTTTCTGTTCTCTTCCTTTGTGAAGAGACAGGCAGCCAGGCAGCAAGGACTGGAGCTCCCTTGGCAGCGGCACCTCTTACTTTGTCTCCAGCTGTCCACAGGCTGAGGGGCACCCACACCCACTCACTGCATTTCCTAGTGCAGTTAATTCCGAGGCTCTATCGCTCAAAGTCCTGTTCTTAGGGGAGGAAGAGTATCTGTTTCCTTCCCGATGGGCAAAGAGAAAAAAGGTACAGTTGCATAAAAATCTGTGGCTGTGGGGCTGGGGATTTAGCTCAGTGGTTCTGCTGCCTGCTTCGCAAGCGGAAGGTCCCAAGTTCGATCCCTGGTACCAAACCAAAAAAAAAAAAAAGAAAGAAAAAGAAAAATCTGTGGCTGCGAATGTGAAAGAGGGAGGAACATCATCGGGAGGGTGGCAAGTGGAGGTGGTTTTTTGGAATGCCTTAGTTAGCTCAGGCTGCTGTAACAAAGACGCTACAGACAGAAAGGCTTACCGGAAACCAAAATTTATTTCACAGTTCTGGAGACTAGAAGTTAGAGGTCAGAGTACCAGCATGGTTGGGTTCTGGTGAGGGCCCCCCTTTTCTCTCTGTACCCTCACATCACAGCAGAAAAGACTAGTGAGCTCTCTTGGGCCTTTTATGAGGGCTTCACCATCCTGACCTAATTGTCTCCTAATACCATCAGCTTGGGGGTCGGGATTTTAACATATAAATGGGGGAGCAAACATTCAACCTCCATCCTATGACACATCAAGTGAGGTGTCCCTGAGCTCAGGAACCCCCTCTGCTCTTCCCACTGGCTTGCCTCAGTCCTGGATCCTCAGGCCCCCATGCTGAACTCTTAGCTCCTCCATCCCCTGTTATAATCAAACCCTGCAGCAAAGCCAGTCTGTGTCAGATTCTCCAGTGGTTTCCGTTTCCTGGTCAGATCCTGACTGATGTGCTGGCCTCAGGAGCCAGTCTGCTCTGATAAGGGTCAGGGCTGGAAGGCAGGTGTGGGGATCACCTTGTTGGGATGGGTTTGCAAGAGGACTTCAGGACAACTGAGTGTGTGGCTTGCTGGGTCCCCTCCTCTTGAGAGCTACTGGATCTTTGCTCTAAGGGAAGGACTTTAAGCAGGAATGATAGGTGGTGGATGGAGGTAAAGAATTCACTAAAGATTCAGAAAGGATGCACCAAGAATGTCAGAAACAGGAGTTATGTCAACCCAGTCTAGAAACAACCCATGTGCTCTGATGGGGGCTCACGAATCACTGAATTTCCCTGGCATCCTTCAGCCTCATATGTTTGTACCTTGTGTCTGCCTTCAGATAGACCAGAGAATAATGTGGTGAGGGCTTATAATTTAATATTCCTGTAATATTTCCTCCATATCAAATTCCCACTAGGACAAATGTGTACAGATGAATCATTATAATTTTTTCCCCTCTTATTCCAGCCAATCCACTTGGGCCTCTGCTAAGAAGTGATGATAAAAGTCATGAAAACAAAACAAAGCGTAGCATTATAATGTCATTTAAAGAGAGAAAAGAGTTCCAGGAGATCCTTTGTTGTGCCAGAAGAGCACAGGCTGCCTGTTTAAATGACTTTTGTTTTCCCTTGTAGATAATCACAGAGTAATGCAACCAAAATCATTCTTGGCTGCTGCTAAGGTCATCATGTGGTTCCTGCTGACACATGAGCCATCGAAAGGTGCGGGGGTCCGCAGTGTGCTGCCTTGGAGACGTGTGCATGCATCACTCTGATTCCTGAGACAACAGGACCATCATATTTGAATCTAGTTGTGTAGGTCCCCATCCCCAGGAGCACACCTGTATCGCAAGCACTGTAGATTACGATGGGAGAGAGCAAGGCCCTCTGGGATGAGTCCTTAGGGGAGGTGATTTTTCGTGCTGGGTAATGGACCTGTGAGAAGGAAGGGCATTTCAGTATGGGTTTTGCCACACTGGGCAAC
The DNA here is from genome assembly GCF_053883595.1 of Heterocephalus glaber. Classification (NCBI taxonomy): domain Eukaryota; kingdom Metazoa; phylum Chordata; class Mammalia; order Rodentia; family Bathyergidae; genus Heterocephalus; species Heterocephalus glaber. The sequence continues at coordinate 20,222,397 of NW_028258364.1, forward strand.
TCTGGCAGGTATATGGGTATTTATTCCAACTCAGAGTCATAAGAGAAGACCAAAAATAGGCAAAAATAGGGCTTCTGGGACTGGATCATAAAAGGCTATACAGCTTTCACCTTGCTGGAGAGCTGCAGCATTTTCTCAGAACCCTGAGCAGCATGGAAGGAGTCCAGCCACCCTGCGACTGCCATACTGGAGAGGTCACGTGGCAGATCCCCTGGGAATGGTCCCAGTGGAGCCTTCTCTCCATCCCACCAGGCATCTGTCATAGGAATGAGCCAGCCCACCTGTCAGCGAAGTGGCTTCTTCAAAATGCTTGCAGCAATGCCTCCTGAAACAGCAGTTAGGCCAGCCAAGCCCTGCCAGAATTTCTGACCCACAAAATAATGACATATCATGAAAGCGTTGGTATTTTAGGCCACTAAGTTTCCATATGATTTGTTATGCAGCAATGGCTAGCTAGAACATATTCCTAACTAGAATGGTTCCTAATCTAGTCACAAGTGTAACTTATTAAGTGCAGTTTGCCACTGAGTAATGCTTCAATGTCAGATAGCTATCAGTATATTTTAATGAGTGTCTGTCTCATATATCCCAGTAATGTGGGGGGCATGAGGTGTAAGGTTTAGTCTCTGACCTGATAAAATAATAATTATGTGATAACTTTCATTCGTTGAATGCTGTGAATTAAGTCATTGATTCTCAAAATATGGTTTCAATATAATCAGCATCACCTTGGGATTTGTCAGAAATGCAATTTCTCTAATTCTATCCCAGACTCCCTGAATTAGAAACCCTGGGAGGCCGGGCATGGTGGTGCATGCCTGTAACCCAAGATTTTGGGAGGCTGAGGCAGGAGGATCATCCCAAGTTTGAGGTCAGCCTGGGCTACATAGCGAATTCAAATTCAGCCTGAACCACATAGTAGCAAGACCCTGTCTCAAAAACCAAAATAGTGGGGCCAAGGATTTAGCTCAGTGGTTCTGCTGCCTGCCTCAAAAGCACAAGGTCCTGAGTTCGATCCCTGGTACCAAAACAACAAAACAAAAAACCTGGGAGTGGGCCAGCAATATGCATTTTAATAAGTCCTCCAGGTGATTCTAGTATAGATGGAAAATCACTGTAGCAAGCGCTTCACTTTCTTCACCTCAGTGAATCCTTACAGTAACCCAAGGTTTCTCAGACTTGACACTTTGGGTAAGGCGATTCTTTAATTCAGGTGGCTGCCCATGGTTTGTAGGACATTTAGCAGCATTCCTGGCCTCTACCTACTGGATGCAAGTAGCACCATCTCCCCCCAAAATGTCACCAGACATGGCCAAATGTCCTCTGGGAGTCTGAAATCACTCCCAGTTGAGAATCCCCAACACACCCCATGAGACAGGATTTTAAAATATATTCAGAATTCATGGCCATCATATATGCAGACATGGGAATGGCTGTCATGAAGAAGGAGTTTTTATTCACAGTTTCCTAGAAACAGGAGGTGGGCATGCCATGATGGTGGTAGGAGTATATGGGGGAGCACCGGGGTTGGTCATGAGGAGGAGGAAATATGGGGAAACTGAGTGAAAGCTCACAGTGGTTGTGCACAGAACAGGCGAGGCAGGGTCAGCAGGCTTGTGCTTGAAGAGCGATTTGAACAGGCCTAGGCACAGAGTTTGTGCAAGTTGCCTGCTACCTCACCCAGAGGCAACTAAGGAAGGGAAATAGTGGCCCAAGTGTGAGGCCTCTGTGAGAGAGTGCAGACAAAGGAGGTCATAGGTTGGTGTGCACAGAAACCCCACTCACGGGTCAGTTGTTTGCAGTCTCCAGGTACCCGTCAGCCCTGGGATGGGCCATCTCTCCAGCACCAGCAAGGCCCCGGATGTCAAAGCATCAGAATATAGAGATGTGTTTAAGGCAGGTAGGTGCAATTACCCTATTTTCCAGATGGCAAAGCTGAAATTTAGAGAAGTAGTTTGCCATAAATCATAGCTCGACCAAGGAGAGCTCTGCTCAGATTTAAACCTAGGTCTGCTGGGCCTCTCAAACCAAACTCTAACCAAGGTGCTTTCTGCTAATCAGCTAGTGAAGTGATCACATGTACGGGCATTGATACCTGTATAAAAAGATCGTTGACAGGGCAAAGGAAGATGCTGAGTAATTTCCACATAAAATACACTAAGCAATGAGAGAAAGGATTGGTTCTAGCAGTCAAAGAAGGTGCTTTGGTTTAGATCTTAAGATTCGCCAAAGGCCCATGTCTTAAAGGCTTCATTCCCAGCATGGTGCTATTGGGAGGTGGTGGAAACTTTAAGACATGGGGCCTAGGAAGAGAGTTTTAGCCAATGGGGTTGGGCATCCCAGCCAGGAGGTGAATGGTTTTGCTATGCCATGTCTTCCTGCAGGAAGTGGTGTCCCCATCCTAAAAGCAATGGGTCTGCCCACTCATGGAATGAAACCTCCAAGACCATGAGCCAGACTAAGTCCACCTTCTCCTCTTCCTCCTCCTCCTCCTTCTTTGTCTTCGTCTTCTTCTACTGGGGATCAAACTTGGGACCTTGCACTTGTGAGGCAGGCGGAGGCACCACTGAGCTAAATCCCTGGCCCAAGCCCACTTTCTTTAGGAAAGAATCCCACCCACTTTGATAAGCTACGCCCACTAGAAGCAGTACATGATGTACAAGCTTTTGGCATGATAGACTAAATATATAAAAAAGTCTCCATCTAACAGTAGTGCCATAATATAAATGCTGGGCCAGATAAAATTTTTAGAGTAAGAATCACTCTGGAAATTTCCAATTGACATCTTATGAGGTAATACGTCAGTCTGAGAATCTATGACCAACAGGGATCACACAAAGAAAGGTCTTTTCACGTGGACTGAACAGTGCAGCAGAGGCTTTGGCAAGTGGAACTGACAGCTATTCCTTCATTCAGATATTTCTGATGGCTCCCGCTGTGCCAGGCACTGGGCTGAGTGATTGGGAGTTACAAACCATTGGTCCTCTTAATGAGACAGGATGTCTGCTGTAGAAGTGCTAACCTGCAGCAGCAGACATAGTAGAGGAGATTCTTGGGCAGCCCAGCTTGGGACAGATGGAATGAATGGGCACCTATCCACATGGGGACAGAAAGCATGGCAGCATGAGATCGAGCTTCCTGGGACTTAGCCTCCACGCCCCCCACCTCTCTGGGGACAGTCATGTCTTCTGTCATCACTCTCATGCTCTAGGGGGTTCCAAATCACTGCAGGTAGTGGGTTCACAGTGCACATGACTGTGCTGATTTCTGTGCATGACAAAGGAACACCACCTTAATCCTCCATGACTTCTAAAGCCTTTGTTATCAGTTAACACTGAAGCCACCAGTTATTAGCAAGAATTTAACTAGAGTATAAGCTCCAGAAGGGCAGTGGTATTTGTCTGTGTTGTCCATTGCTGTATCCATAGTGCCTGGCCACACTGGGCCCATAATAGCTCTTTGATCAGTGAAGAAATTGGAACACAGGGCAGAGGAGGCAGGGAAAGGTAGTAAATCATGCAGGTGAATCAACAAGAAGAAGGAAAGTGAGAGGGTATTAAGTGCAAATTTGGCTTTAACCAGAGGTCTGCTATATTTGGAGGTGGGTGGGGTAGGGGTGGGGAAAGCCTCAGGACCTAACGCTGCTGAACTAGAATTGTAAGTAGACTGGCAGCTCTTAACCATGGTTCTAGTAAATGCTGTGCATATGGAAACATGGCCATTCTGTGTTTTTGAAATCCCATGAAGGCCCCTCTTGCTGTTTTTAACTTTCAGCCAGTGTCATGTTCAGAAAGCTCAAGCACCAGACACTTCCAAGCTCAGGCCCCATGTGCTCATTTTGATGGATGCTCCCCAGTTTAAGGTTAAATCAGACCCCAGCCCAGGAATGCCCATGATCTCCTCTTGTCCTTCCTGAGGAGGTGACAAGGCCACTTGAAGGAAAGTGTGAAGGGAACAGAAAAGACAGAGGAGAATAACCAAGGAAACCCCCCAAGGTTCCTTACCAACACCCAATCATACATCTGGGCTGAGGATTGGGCAATCAGCTTTCTATAAAATTACTTTAAATGGGAAATGATGTTTGACTCAGTATCTATCAGGCAATAGGTTTTCAACACTTTCCTCCCTAAATTTAAATTCTCAGGTTTGATTTGGAATCTAATTTACTTCTCTATTTACAGATCTCCTTTGGAAAGATCTTTTCTCTTATATACCCTCACCCATTTCTGTATGTGGATGAGCTCTCCTTTTACTTTGGTCCAGCAACGTGTGGCCCTAAACAGTTAAGACAGGAAGGTGGGTGCTGTCTTTAGAAGAACCAAGCAGATCAAATGAACATGTCAAATGAACATGTCTGCCTGGTGCTTCCCACTCTGAAGGGCTCAGTGCCAAGCTATGATTTGCTCTAGTTTAAAAAAAAAAAATTCCCCTAATTTCACTGTCAAGATTTTGAGAAGCATTCTCATGGTTTTAAAGAGATTATTGCATAATTTGTTCATGTTTAAAGAATTATATTGTTAAATAAATTTAGCTCTCCAGATTCTAAATGACAAAAACAAGTGAAGTTACATCATTTGAATTATGAAGTGATAATGTCTTCCAATTCTGCCCCAATCAAAAGTGTAACAGTTTAAAGCTTATAATAATCATGTTCAAACATATTCAGATTATAATTACTTTTCTTCTGATAATGATAGCCCGTCTGATTGGATGATTACCTATTTGACTTTGATAAGTCTCAGAGGTCAAAAAAGGGATAATTGCAGACATCTGTTTTCTATGGAAAATATAATCTCAGAAAATAGTGTTTAAAGTGACATCTGCAAATATGTGTTTTAGAAAGAAACTCTCACATTTAAAAATCATAGGGAAAAGAAGCAATTCCTAAGCTACTATGTATCACACTGCCTTTGTAAATAGATGAACAAGTTTAACTTACTGGTATTCATGTATGCATAAGAAATTACAAGCAGGCCTGATTATATTTTGTGCAGGTAGAATTAGAAATGGAAATAGATTATGAGAAAGTAACTCGAACCAGTCTGTGACATAGAATGATGTGGAGACCTCGCTTTACTTTTGTTTTAATTTGGTCTAGACATGCGTAGGTGCCACCACTTTCCTGGTTGATTTTTATTTTGAAGTTGTCGCTGGAAGATCTTCTACCTTGATTTCTTGTCCCGACCACTCCAGTTGTGAGGTGGCTTCCTGCGGAAGAGGAGGATTATGGCTACCAGGGTCCTCTATATGCAGAGACGCTGGCTGCTCTCTCTCTGCAGATGTATGAGCTTCCCAGCTCCCTCAGGGAGTTGCCAAGAGCCTGTCCCTCCCTCCAGCCAGCAGCTGCATCCTGCAGCAGACACAGAGAACTGTCTTCCATATTCCCTCCCACACATGGCAAAACTTCCTTCACTCTAACTCATTAATGCGGAATCTTCTCTAATTCATGCAAGACCTGGATTATCAGTTTTGCCAGATTAAGCTTTCTAAAATACAGCTTTTGCTATAGCACTTTCCTCCTCAGTGGCTCCTCAGTGTCCACAGAGGGAAATCTAAGCTTCTCAGATTTCATTATCTTTCATAATCTGATCTTAACCTATTTTTTTCATCTTCATGAACCTCTTCACTTTTGTGAAATCTACCTAACGCCAAGTGGTGTTCATCTTTCTTACCTCTTGTCTGTATCTTTGGTGATACCATTACACTTATCTAGAATTTTCTTGTCATCATCTCTGCCTATTGATCTTTTGTTGCTGTGCACCTTAGGTATCCAGAACTGGATAACACATACTCTTTGGTTTATAACACACCAGTTTGATTAGTCCATAAAAGAGCTTCTTTTATGTTTATTTGTATACATTAAAATTTTACCCACGTCTACCTTAAATCTTACAATTTCAAGAAAGTGCCCTTGCTAAAAGAAGGCTGCTGCACTCCGAACAATTACAGCACATACTACTGATAGTCTAGATCAGTGGTGGTGAACCAATGGCACTCGTGCCACAGCCAGCTCTTTGTTATCACTGAAGGTTCTAAGATGTTCGCCATCGCTGGTCTAGGCCATTTCTAGCATAAGTCAAGATCACGTGATGCCTGGCACCACTGCTGCATCTGCACACACCTGCAGCCAGTCAATTGTGCCCTGCTAGGTGGCATAAACCTGGTATTTTGTTATAGCTCTATAGCAGCTCTCACCAAGTAGTGTTGTTTTTCTATCTGTGTCCATCTTCCCTCAAAGTCAGCAAGTTTGTTAGGACCAGACTCTGTCTCTCTATTCATCTTTGCACCCCAAGTGCCAACCACAGTGCCTGACTAGTAATGTTTAGTAAGCAGTCAGTGCCCTGGGATTTTCTGAGAAATTAGATTATACACTCCTGGAAACCATAGCAAGCCACACAATCCCAGGCAAAGGATGGACCTCTGACTGGTATTTCTTTTGTATCTCCCATGTGCCTCACAAAGTACTGAGCAGATAGAAGTATCGTAACTACTTTTTGATCAATGGAGGCCTCAGCTCCCTTGGAAAATTGAGGAACTGTATATTTAGGGAGAGTAACGAATTTATCTCTGCTTTTCCAGAACTGTCCAGTTTGAGGCAGAAAGTTGTATGTCTAGGAATTCCCCCCATCCCTGGGCAAACAAGGCTGGCTGGCCAGCCAGTTTAGAATCTCATACATATACCAACAACACAAATGCTAACACTCTCTCTCCTTGTCCAAGTCTTTTAAGGAACACTTTTGCAAACTTAACTTGAATTTCTGTAAATTTGAGAGTAACTAAAAAAGTTTCTTGATGATTAGTCTAAATTTAATTGTATTGTTATTCCCCCTAGTCAAAAAATTTCAAACACAACTAGGAGATTTCTCTTTTCAGAATGGACTTTCTTTTTCAGAGTGGTGGGGTAGAGAGCTTAAAGAGACAGACATCACTTAAGGCACACTGGGCATGTCAGGCCCAGCAGGTGAATCTATGCCTTTAGGCAGAGGCCACACCCACTGGGCCAAAAGCTGGGGGTAGGGCAAGTTGCTATAAACCACCAACTTCCTTTGTGCAAGACCAGCTGCTTTGGATCCTATCAGAAATCTTTTATTAAATCTCTAAGAATTTTCATATTCTCCACACTGCTCCATTTTAATTCCATCCCATGCCCATTGTTATTGAGGGAATATTTACTTGCTATTGAAGGAAGTCATGTGGGATGCATAGTCGATAATTTCATCAAGGAATAACTTATCTTTGTGCTTTCAGTGGAAAAGGGAGGGAAATGGTTCACTCAAGTAGCTTATGAGCTTTTGAAGAATATTTACAAAGAGATATTTTTTAGACAGAACAAGAGATTATTATTTTCTCATTTCTAGTAAAAAAGCAGCAAAAAAAAAAAGAAAAAAATCAAAGCCTGAAACAAAACAAAATAGTTAAGAGATATCTAGAAAATATAGTGGCCATTGATTTCCATATTTCTCACTTAACAAATGCCAAACACAAAAGGACCCATGTTTGTTTTGAGGGAAAGGCCCAGCTGGGAATGATCGTGACTGTAACTTACGTGATGAGGGAGATGTTGGTTCTTTCACTACGGAAGGGAAGCACGTGGTAAAGCAAAGGCAAAACCAAGACAAAAAGCCAAAGGTGACAAAACTAGCAAAAAGAAAATGTTGCCATAGTGGGTTCTGGAACTCTGACATATTTGCAGTTCACACCGTTTACATCAACCAGCAGCTTCATTTTTCCTTCTTTTGAGATTTCTAGGTGAACAATGTCTAATTACTGAAGATGTTGTCTTAGTCCATTTTTGCTACTATAACAGAATACTGAAGATCAGGCAATTGATAAATAACAGCAATTTATTTCTCACAGCTCTGGAGGCTGGAAATCTAAGATCAAGGCATCAGCAGATGTGGTGTCTGGTAAAGGCTTTGTCCCTGCTTTTAGGATGCCACTTCCTTGGTGCCTCCTCATATGGCAGTAGAAGAAGGAGGCAGCTCAGGCTCCTGTATGGGGTAAGGAACCCCATTTGTGGCAGTGAAACTAATGAACTAATCATCTTAGAGAGCCCACCTTCTTGGTGGTTAGGTTTCAACATATGGATTTTGGAGGATGCATATATTCCAGCTATAGCAAGGGTGATTCTCTTTTATGCCAGGAGAGTGCTACCTCTAGCTAGCAGTTCTCTCCACTCCCTGAGCTAACCTTGGTCCCAATGATCACGATGTCTTGCTTAGGCAGTTGTAGTAATTTTCCTGCAGCCACTCCACACTTCCTCCCTATCTGTATTTCACAATAGAACCAATGTTCAGATTGTATATATAATCATATCTTCCTCCCCTTTTATCTTATTCTCCATTTAACTCCTTCCCTGGGGATTGTTCTGGCTTATGTCTGAGGTCCTCCAAAGCCTCATGTGGTCATAGGTGGGGCTTTTTCAGAGGTGGCTGGATCTAGAGCACGTGATGCTGGCATTGATTCACAGCACAATGCTAGCATCAAGGGCAATAAGATTAAGGGTGTGAGTGCTGCCCACCCTAAGTAGCCTGGATAAGATGTCAGGGACAGAAAGAGCTGTGGTTGGCTCTGTGGCTTTTGCTATCTTCTACATGCAATGAACTATTTCTCCTCTGCGATGCCCCTTTGCCATGTGCCACTCTGCCTTCGAGCCAGCCAACTATAAACTGGAACCTCTACAAACTGTGAGCCAAATAAATCTTTCCTTTCTTAACTTTGGGTGTCAGATATTTTGTCTCAGCAATGAGAGATAAATAAGCTAGAAAGGGATGAAATACTCCAAGGTTGAAATCTAAGAACCCTAATGTAGTCTCCGTGACCTGGTGCAGTTTGTCCCCACTTACCTTTTCACCTCATTATACACCACTCTCTCCATGTCTCTCTGCAACTCACCCAGGGCTCATCTAGTTCCTCACTCAGCTATGCTTTCTTCCACCACAGGACTTTTGCACCTGATTCTCCTTCCACCTAGAGAATGCTCTCTCTCATTCTCCAATGGGCTAAGTCCTTTCATTGCTTCAAGGTGCTGCTCACATTTATGTCCTCAGGAAAATTTTCTCAGGGACCCATCCAGTCCAATTCTCTTTTGATATGTTCTCCCAAACTTGTGTACCTTTCCTTAAGATAATTCATGTGAGCATATAAAAGCAGACTCATTTTCATGATTAAGTAACCTCTGTCACCAACTCTGTAGGCCATAAAAGCAGAGTGTTTTTGCTCAAATTTCCTCCTTGGTGCTCAGCTAGCTAGGTGATTGACACCTGGCAACCACTGGTCAACAGCCTGGAATTTCTTGGAAGGACTTGTTTCAGGGATGACCCTTGTATGCTGGACAGGCTTCGTAAAACAAGGATTGGGCTTGGAAATGTAAGAGGAAAATTCTATCTCTGATTCTATTCTTTGGACTTTATGGAAGACATAATATATTTACTTTGATTTCTATGAGGACACAAAGAATTGAAAAGCTCTGTGGCCACCACACTCACCATATCAAATGTGCTATTCTTCCATGATCTGTGCTGCTGTTCATTGTATTAGTTTAAGCTTCAGGTGCTGGTTTGGCTGCTATAATAAAGAGACCTAAAAGTGTGATGCTTAAACAAGAGAGAGAGATCTGTCTCACAGAAAAGTCTGGGCCAGTGTTCCAGAGCTGGAGTGTTGCTCAGTGGTGTTGGTAATCCAGACTTCTTACATCTTCCTGCTGTGCCATCCTTAACCTACAGCTCCATGCTGGGGTCCAAGATACACGCCTCACTGTCCCTGTGACAGCCATATTCTAGCTATTGGGAAGGGAGAAAATGGACAAGGAGGACTTATCATTTTTCTTTAAGGACATGAGCTATAAGTTACCCACACTACTTCCAATTTCACTCCATTGCCAAGAGCAATAGATGGTAACAAGGTACACTGCATTGTTATTTTTAAAAATCAGTGTGCTTCCCAGTAGACTTTGGGTTTCTGGTGGCCAAGAATCTTGTCCCTTTTTATGTGACACCCTGTAGTGCCTAGCCAAGAGCTTGCTACACAGCAGTAATTGCTTATTTAATTAATGGAGTAAATCAGACTTGGTAGGGTCCAGAGTAACTGCATGCTGATATGGCAGTGATTTCATAAACTAGAAATAGCTAAGTCTTTTTGACTTGCTCTACATAACATCTTATGTAATTCATCATGCAAACAGATCAAAGGTATTTGAAATGAGATTCCAATATGGTCTTCACGAAGTATGTTTTTCTGGGGAAAGGGTCCATGAGATCTTCAAAGTGGTTTGTAACCTGAGAAAACCTGACATTGATATGAGGATTTTCTAGTGCATTTACTGAAATTCAAAGCCACTTAAGATAAGAAGGCAAAAGAGGAAGGCAGATGGAGGTCAACTTTTTACCTATTCTACTGAAAATGCTGATATTAAAAAATGTTGCTTATGTCCTTTGACAGGTGTTCTTTGTACCACTGAGCCCTGGATTTAAGCCAGCTTACTCCCTGGACTGCACTGGATCTGAGCAGACCATCTCAACCCCTCTGCTTGCAGCAGCCATCCGGTATCCTCAGAGGAGACAGGAGGAGGAGGAGGAGGAGGAGGAGGAGGAGGAGGAGGAGGAGGAAGAGGAGGAGGAGGAGAAGGAGGAGGCGGCGGCGGTGGCTGTGGGCCACTTGCCCATTTTCTCCCATCATGTGAAGCCACTCTGTCTTCCCTGAGGCAGGGAAGGGGCGGGCTGGGCTTCGGTGGGGAGAGGCCAGGAGTCCTGTGCTAATGAGACTCCTTTCACCCGGAAGGACACAACAGATGTGCAGAGAAAGGGCTTGGCTCCTGACAACGAAGGTTAAAACAGAATTTCTGGTAAAAACGTCCTGTCTCTTCACTACAATAACAAACAGGTTAGCCCTGGTAAGTTCAAAACCTTCATTGCCCCCACAAAAGTGGAACACACGAATTATAATAGTCACAGCTTACACTTCTGCTTATTTGAGTTATGTGGGAAGCATCTTTAGGAAGTCCCGCATTTCCTGATTTTTAGCCTCAGTGTTTGTCATCCTGGGTGCCAGAGAACCTGCCTCTGCCTTGAAAGTTCTTCCTCCAGCTGAGAAGCAGGTGGCCCACAACAGTTATTCTAGTTCAGAACGATTAGGGGACAGGGGCATGGAGAGCTTCACTTGAGTATCCCCACCATTCCCAGCCTCATCCCCATCAGCTTATTTGGGGAAAGCGGAGAAATAGGAAATGGGAGACTTGAGCTACCAGAGTCTCTGGGAGACTCGGAGGTTCTCGGCACCTCAGTCTCTTCCCTCAGTTATGTCCCTATTTGTTGGTGAGCAATACATGTTCCTGTTTTGAGAGCTCTCTAGGGTGTATCCTTCACAAATGGTAAGGCAATTGGGCATCCTATGTGCATATAAATGATACCCTTAATAATCACCGACTAAATATACCATGGCCTCCTTCTGATGTCTCAGGAAAGCAACCCGGCATTCCCAGGGCCTTTGCAGGGATTTTCCTTGATTCTGTAAAGCCTTGAATAATACTGAAGCTCTGTAATAACACTGAGCTGCTTTTGCCCTTTTTTCTAGTCTTAGCTTTGAACATTATAATATTAGTTGTTTAAATTTTCATAGAGTCCAAGGTTCAGAAGAGTTCTGGGGAAGTCATTTAAATTCATCCTCCTGCAGGTCTCCTGGTAGGGCTGCAACTTGGCTAACAAAGACAAATGGTTTCCTATCTGATTCTGAAAGGTCTCTAGGGGAAGATTCCCTAACCAACCACAGTAATCACGAATTGCTAACATGAGTGTGCCCCACTTTAAGAAAACCTGACTCGTGAGAGCCTGTGTGGCAGGATAATTTATTGAGATACTAATCTGTGCATTGTTCTCTGTAATGTGCCTGCCCCACTCTACTGGCTCCATGGAACTGGCCCATTTGTTGTCCCTGCTCACTGAGGGGATAGACTGTACTTATGCTGTGATCCTATTGCCCTGTTACACAGAAACATAGAGATACAGAGTCCTCTTGCCCCTGTGCTAATCCTAACCTCAAGGTCTAGCTCCTTTAGCACCTGTGTAAGGAGGCAATGCTCCTGGGAGAATTTGCCCTTATCCTAGGAGACACCCCGATTTGGCTCTTCATTAGTTAGCTATGTCTTCTTGGAGAATGCTTTCATCTCTTTAACCTCTGACCCATTATCAGTAGCATGAAAGGTTGATTTAATGAGCTTTAGGTACTGCCCTGCTTTTGATTCGGTGGGGTCATCAGTCTCTTCCTGGAGCAGCTGCACAACATTTGCCCAAAGGCTTTCTGGGTAGGGCAGCCAATGTCAACAAAGGAAAGAGGATCCATGCAGCATTTATGACCAGCTTACGATCTGAAATTCACACTTAACTGGACATCCTGTATTTGCCAGCCAATCTTGTTTGGGGCCATCTGTATTTTGGAAGATAGGAGGCTGAAGGTAGAAGAAGTTGGTTTCTTTTTAGTCTTGTCTAGATTGGACCATTGTTCGGGAGATAGGCTTGTGTGTTTCCTCTCCCTCCAAGCAGGCCCAGTTGACTTTCAAGTTTAGAGAATGGGCATCTTAAAATGAAAACTATCCTTGCACAATCTTCTTTAGAATAAATATTTAACGGGAAAAAAAAAGATCTATGCATTTTGCCAAAGGTCAATTTTTCTTAGCTTTCTAGAAAGGACAGAGCAGACTGCTGAATCTTCAAGCAAAGAGAGACCAGCTGTTCAATGGATCAAAATGATAGAAATTCTTCCACACCACCTCTCCCCAAGAGGACCTGACTAGTGTGAGCAGTGGGAGTTATATTTTTCTCTTGTCCTCAAAATTTCTATGATACAGAAAAGCAAGTGGAGTCAAAGTGCAGATTGTTTTTTCCTATAACATGAGAAACCTTTAAAAAAGTGTTCCATGAACTTTCTATTCCTTAAGTTTGAAATTACATTTAATGCCACACTATGATTTAAAAAAAAATCATTTGTGAATCAAGCCATCCTTGATGACAAAGACTGGGCTTCCTGTAATTTCTTGACACAAAACAGGTTAGGATCTAACCCTGAATGTGGAAAGAAACATGATTTATGTTTTATCCAATTAACACATACATGACCTTTGGGTGAAAGGAATGTGACCTTGAGTAAAAAGATTCCTTATTTATCCCATGTTAATCAAAATAAGTTACCAATACATGTAGGATGCAGTAACTCACCAGCTCAAGGCTGAAGGTTGCTAAAATATGTAGAAGTTATAGCATCAAATAATCCTCACGCATCACAAGGAGGTCACTCTGTTAGTTTTGGGGACAAAGTTGGGAAGTCCATTGTCCAGTGGAATTTAAAGCTTTGGGAATCAGAATCACCTGAATTTTGAATGCTCTCAGTGCATCTGTGTTTGAGTTTTGAGTTGAAATTAGCATAAGTCTGATCTACAAGAAATGAGTACCTCTTAAAGATACCCTTTCCTGAGAGAGAGAGAGAATCCAAGTGAAAGCAATTCATTTATTGATGTTCAATTTTCCTCAATGCCAGCCTGATCTCTCCCTCTCTTTTCATATTTTACAGTCTAAGCATTATGTGAGTGACAGGAGTGACAGGAAATGCCCCAAACCCGATGGATTGCTCATAATTTGCTCTGTGGAGAGATTTGGCTTTACCTGCATTCCTGCGAAGGCAAGTGTGGAAGTATTTCCTGGCTGTAAAAAACCACCAGTGTGATGAGCTGGGAAATCCTCAAGATTTAGAGCCACATTCAGGATGAGGCTTCTCAAGGGCATTTCAAAACAACTTCACATGCTCCAGCATTTTCTAAGGGGCAGGACTTCTGCAGTGTAGATAAAATGGTCCAACTTTTGCCTTGGAGAGAAGGAAAAAAATACCTGTATAGGTAGATAACTGTATAAAAGGCAAGTGTTATAGATACTTAGCCTTGGCAATCTTTTGATCCCCAGAAATGTGAGAGGGTAGAACTGGGGGAGCAGAGGCTGGGTTGAAAGGTGGTGAGAACTCAGATCAGACACAGTGCTGCCTAATCAAGGTCGAGCCTTACTTAGCTCACTAACAGGGAGAGGAAGAGCCAGCGAATCTGACTTTATGATTGCTGTTTCTCTCTTTAAAAAAGACTGGGGAAGAAGGAAGGAAGGAAGGGACAGGCTTAGACTCTCTGTAGGTTATTTCTGAATAATAGATATATTTTAAATTCTTGTTATGATTAATCAAATCTATGTTCTTTTGGAGTAGAAAACTAAATGCATGCATCATTAATGGCTTACTGTACAAGTACAATCATGCAAATTTAGCAGTCCACTATTCATTCCGATTGAAAACTCTGATGATAATAGGTAACTTCTAATACCAGACAGTGTATCGAGAGCTTTGCATGCATTATTTTCCTCACAACAACAGATGAGGAAACTGAGGCTTAGAGAATCGAAGTGAGTTATGTGTGGTGCCAAGAGAGTTCGACTCCCACGGGTCTCACTGCTGTGCTGTGTTCAGAGCCATTATGCTGTATTTTGTCCCCTGCATCCCTGCCGTACTCACGTCCTTGCAATCAGGAAAAGAAGCTATTTCGATGCTAGGAGGAAATCTGTGGCACAGCACACCCGTCACAAAAAGGCCTTTGAAAATCCTTGATGACCAGGCTGAAATAAATAGACAAAATGTACTTATTTGGTGTAGGGCATGGTTTACTGCTACAGTGGCTCAGGAAAGACCACGGGGCCTGTCCCTTGAAGGCACAGCCTGATGACAGAGCTCGCAGGAAGAGTTCCTCACCACCACATTCTGGGTCAGGATAGTAAGAGACTGAAGCATCTTATAGGTGGCTCCAGAATTTAATTTTTTGCCTTTTGGCCTCTGTAGATGCTGAGAGAAATAATACAGAAATAGGGCTTTTCAGATTTTTAGGAGATATTTAAGTGAGAAGGCAACATTTCCTGGGTAATAAAGGCTGGGTAGGAAATAAACCTCTTCCCCTTCTCACTGAACCAAGACAACACTGAGCAGTAGAAACAGTGTGGGTGGCCTCATGCTTAAGTGGAAGGGAGGGAAGAGACAGGTCTTTTAAACTCCCAGACTCAGTTTCCTTCTTGGAACCAGGGGATTCGAATGCTTGCCTTGCTGGGTTGTTGTGAAGATCAGAGATCACCGTGGGAGTGTCTGGCACAGAGAACATACTTGGCAGTGACCGTTATTACAGGTCTATGGTTGTCACCTGGTGGATGCAAGAAGGTTAAGCTAAGAAAGGAAAGTTTTTTTCTTTTTCTTTCTTTTCTTTTGCAGTGCTGGGGCTTAAACCCATGGCCTCACATGTGCCAGCCAGGTGCTCTTCCACTGAGCTATACCTCCAGTCCAAGAAAGGAAAATAGTTTAAAGGCCAGAGGAAAAAAGAGGGAAGAAGGGGCTAGTGGCATCTGGCCCGTGAGCCCTGCTGTTGTGCCTCACTAACTCTGTCCTTCTAATGAGCCATATGCAGCCTCCAACAGATGAGATCTGGTGTCTGCAAAGACAAAACAGAGCCAAAAGGCGACGTAACGTGGAATTACAGCCTGCATCTCCCTCTAATGAGCCAGCCTGCTTGCTTACGATGCAGAGCTGTTCGGAGCCCAGGCTGGGCGGCATGTGCGGCCTGCGCCCACCCCGCTCTTCACGTGCACACGGGCAGGCAGCGTAAGCACATGCACACGACTGCCAATCTCAAGGTTGGTTAGCTACAGGCCCGACACCGGGAAGGGTGCTGTGCCGGAGGGGGCGGGCGCTAGAGCCTGCTGTCAAGGACGACTGGGAGTCAGGCAGCCCTCAAGCTCCTCGGGAGCTTGACTCTTGTCAGCAAGGATCCTCTCAGCGCCTTGCTGAGTGAAGAGGTGCTCTGGGGAGGAAGTGAGAGAAAGAAGAGAGACTAGCTGCTTTCCTAAAGGGTTTACACACTGCTCGGCGGTACGATGACACGCACACACACTCACCACACACACACATTCACACATTCTGCATACATCATGTCATGTGCACTCCAGACACATTATACACATTTATACCACGTATCAAACATATGCTACCATATGTGTACATATGAACACACCTCATATACATGCCACTCGTAAACATCCCACCTGCATCACCCTCGTGCACATATCCATTCACATAACACAGATATGTATATGTATGCACACACAAACTACACACACACACAGATACACTCTTAAAACGCACCACATACACTGCCCCACTGCATCAATGCACCACCTCTACATATACATATCACACACGACAAACATGTAGGCACACACTAATCATATAAGACCATGTCATATGTCTTCTACACACCGCATACCACATATATGCACAAACACTGTGCACATCCAGTCTGATAAAGGTTGTCACAAAATGGTTCATTATTCTACTTGTCATGTATACCACATCAGGAGCTCCATATTGGTCTTTGTCACCAACAGTTTGGGCATTCAGATGCAGCAGTAGCAGCCTTGTTAAGTGGAAGCCAAAGCTATTGAGTTCATGCATGGCCACCATATGTGTCCCTGTGGCCATTTCATTCATATGTCCATGATGCCAGATCTGAGAGAGCTAGAAGCAAAACTGGCCAACATTAACTGGCCAAATCATTCTGTCTCTTGGTTATTCAGTACCTCCTCTGCAACAAGACTTTTCAATGGGTATTAAAGTGTGGTACTCCTGTATGTCCAGCTACATGCCTGTGCCCCAGGACTTCTCACTGCTAATCTGCCAGTTCTTTTGCTCCCAGCCTTGTGTCCAGCCAAGGAATCTTTACGTACTCTCACCTCAGGTGCGCTGCTCACTGCTCTCTCCATTGGGAAGCTGTCCCTTCTCAGGTCACCTCCTGACAGGACTGTAATGCAGTTGCCACTCGTTTTCGGCTTGCACCCCATATTGTGCTGTGAGTCTTTATCATTTCTGCATGTGTGACAGGCAGTGCACTGACTGCCTTTGCTCTAGTCCACCTTCCCCAAGGTGTCCGGGTGGTGAATGGTTTGATCGATGGAGACAGTGTTGCCTTCCAAAGGAAAGAGCAGGCACACTTGCTGCCCATTATATTTGGGTTCTTAAAGCCCAGGGCTTCTCTTCTGTAATATTACTCACTGCGTATTCAGGCGTCTCCCAGCCTTCTTTGCATTGCCTGATAGGAACTGAGCTCAGGGAACTGGTGCAAAAAGATGCTGATCCTTTGGCTCTGTGAGTGTGCTGAGTAATAAGGTCTTTGTCTCTGACCTTGTGGCTTCTGCCAGTGACTATACAAGAGCAGCAAGATAACTTGCTAGCTTACAAGCCAGGCAAAATCTCAGAGCCTTCATAGTTCATAAGCCAAGCCTGGGCCCTCTTTTCTCTTCTCTCTCAGATGGTTCTATGGGGCACTTTTCTGGCAAGAGGTGACAGCTGCAGATCAGCACTGGTGCGACCTTGGTGGGTGAGAGGAATTGTGCTTCCTGCTCATGCAACTTCCTTCTGCCTCTGGTCCCTCATTTTCATCTTAAAATAGACTCTCGCTGAGCCTGCCTAACACCATGACTGGGCAATTCCAGCAGAGCCCAGATCACGATGGACAGTCTGGAGACATGGTCACCTGCTGCCCTGGAGTCCAGAATTCCATCAGAAACATGTGCAGAAACAGCCAGGAGCTTGTTCAAAACGCATGTGATTTGCTGTGGGTGCATAGCCTTGCCCCACACCCTAGGCCTGTGTTGTTGTTTATTCACGGGGACCTGCCACAATCTCCACACTCTGTCTTTTTCTACTATTGACATCCCCAACCCGGTAAGACTTGCTAGATCACCCGGCTAGGAGCTTGTCCCACGGCCTGATCTGCTCAGAGCCCAGTGAAAATGGCACTGTATCACCCAGGGTCTGGCTGAAGCCTGGGTGTGAAATGTACTGTGCTCGGAAGAAGACAAAGGGGCCAGTCATGTGATGCTTGCTTTATGATAAGAGATGAAAGATGTTATGGTTGGGATCCAAAATATCCCCCTGAAAGGCTCATTGTGTTGAAGATTTGGTTGCTGATGAGCTTTGGGAAACTGACTGGATCACGAGGGCTCTAACTTCATCAGTGGATCAATCTAGTGATGACATCATAATTTGATGGCACTACTAGGAGGCGATGGAAAACGGAGGTGGGGCCTAGTTCAAGGGAGTGGATCATGGGGACATGATCTTGGGGACTATATCTCATCCTCACCCCTTTCCTCTTGGGCTCTCTCACCCTCTTGGCTTCCTGGCTGCTGTGAGGTGAGTAGCTTTCTTTCACCACACTCTTCCACCCAGGTTGCTTCTGCCTTGCCACAGGTCTAAAAGCAACCAAGTCAGCTGGCCATGGACTGAAACCTTGGAAACTGTAAGCCAAAATAAACCTTTCCTTCTTTAAATTGTTTTTCTAGGGTATTTGGTCACGGTGGCAAAACTGTGACTATTACACAAGACACATGCCTTTTATTCCAGGGAGGATATCCTTGACCCCTAAAGACTTCACTGCCATGGCAGCTTTCTAATTCTTCACAGATCTATCTCTGTGGAGCACACGTGTCTTCCCAAGACCATTGGTGTAGCAACCTCTTGCTCATCTTGCTCCATCTGCAGACGTCGCCATTGTGCTAGGGTCAGTGTGACGTTCTGCAGAATGTCCAGAGAGTCAAGCTCTCCCAGCACTGTACTACAGCAAAGGGTGACTGATTTTTAAAAGCCCTAGAAGAAAATTGATTGGTTATGAATATTGGTTTTTAGTTACCAAATCAATGGCCATGAACCATGTACCTGAGGTTTATAATCTGCCCTGGCAGTAAAATGATGTCAGACACCACAGCTTCGATCAGGAATACAACTTGGCTGAGTCTGTAGTAGACAACAGTCATTCTTCAGGATCCACCTCATTTCTTCAGGGGTAAAACTGGCAAAGTAACCAGAGGTAAGTTGGGGACAACTCCACCTATCTCTTTTAGGTCTTTAATGGGTACAAATCTTAATCCTTAGAATATGATATTTCAATGGACCCTTGATTTCTGAACTCAATTTGTTCATGAGAGCTGGTTGTAACTCAAGTTGATCAATTGAAGACTCAGGCTCTTCTACCCAGTCTTCAAAGCCTCTCTCATGTACAGGTAGATCTCAGTGTCCTTAGAGAGACACCGGCCCAGGATTACTTAACCCCATACAGGAGAGGATGTTGTAATGTTCCTTCCAGAGCTCTTTAAGGGTTAAATCTGTATCTGAAGCCATCTGGAAGCACTAGCGGCCAGCATTTGAGTCATAACTCAAGACTTTGTTCATAAGTTAAAACTAAATTCCAGTCGTAACCCAAGTTGTTTGTATGTCAGGCTGGTCATAACTCGAGGGTACACTGTATTTACTTGCTTATCTAGGGATGAGGTGGAGATGGGAACAATTTTAGTCTTCCATTCAGCTTCCCTCCTATGATAGCTCACACACAATAGGCAGAGAGTCCAATGTGGGGATTATATCAGCTGTCAAGTCTTTCCATGAACTTGACCGTGGACCACCCAAGCAGACTTGCTGTAAGATATCAGATATCAGCCAGGACCTTCTTTATCCCCTAGGCCTGAGAGCCCTAACTCTGTGAGAACACTTCAGATTTCCACGTATCATCACCACCCTTGTGTCTGATAATCCTCAAAATATTGAGTGTTTTCTTTCCCCTCATGCATGAAGCCTCTTGGGAGAGGACTGGAAGAACCATCATAATGTCTGTTTTCCATGGAGTTGCCATGATGTTGCTCCAGATCTGAAAATCTTTAGTCAATGGTATCCAAATCTGAAACTCTTCTGAGGTCTAGGGAATAAGTAAATGGTATTAACTGTTGGAGGGCCCATTCTCCACCTCTTGCTCTTCCCTCTCTCTTTCTTCTGCATGTAGACATAAATAGCAACCTCATTGCCCGACCATCTGTTTTGTCTCCAGTATTATGTAAAACCACCCTGATCAAGTTTGCTCATACCTAATTCCAGGAGTACCCTCCTGCCTCTAGCTGGTTTATCTAGCTAATTCTCGCAGCTCCTTTGGGATATAATTGCTTTCTCTCCTTATCAAACCCAACAAATCCCTGATGAGAGTGTGCTGAAATTTAATCTTCTTGACCTGGCAGTCAGAATAAAAGTTGGGACAGCTCCTGGGGGAGGGCACCTGTTCCCTTGCTGAGTGCTCCTCTGAATTTGAAAAATGCTAGCTCTTACACTGCGGGCTCTAAGGGCTCAAGGGAGTCTGAAGAAGGAAAATCCTTGGGAACATCTCATTTTTAGGACCTTGTGTTTTTCTAATTAGGGTCCAATGCCACCAAACTGACTTGGCTGAAGCTTTGCATCTTTAGCTACCAGGTTCTGGATTTCTCAGCCATACCTATTCCCCCACTACCAGAGAGAAGAGCCTCCCTTTAAACTATGAATGAGGCTGCCTGGCTCCCATACTCAGCTTTTATCTGTGTGTTTACTGCTCTTAGCTTCCCATTACTCCTCTCTAGGACACCCGTATAACTTAGTACCAACCAGCAAAGTCTATAGTCCTTGTTGGGCAAGTTCTCCTTTCATCTTTCAAATGTCTGAATAATTGCAGCTGCAAGGGGATTCTCCCCCAACAGAATGTTTTTCCAGTTGCCACACACTAAAGCTTCAACAATTGGGCTGCCACCTGATGCCAGGGAACTTCCATATCCTACTGCCATTCAGGATGGGGTACTCCTTGTCAGCCAGGACATGAGTAGCCTAGCTGGCAAACTCCATGTTACTGCCTGTTTTCTCAGGCCACTCCTGGCATTGCTTGTGTCTTCAGAACAGTGAACAGAGACTGGATTGCTTGGATATTTATTGGATTGCTTGGAGTGAAGGGTATTTATTGGAGTAAATGTCTGTGAAGAATAAAAGAGGAGTAGGAGTAGTAGACAGAGAGACTCTGAAAATTTTCTTTGCAAAAAAAAAAATTATCCAAGGAACTTGCTAAAATACTTATTTCTTGGGCTTACTCCCAAAGATGCTGATAAAATAGGTCTGAGTCAGGGACCTAGGAATCTGCACTTTCATGAGTCCCTCAGGTGATTTCATGCACATGATTTTGTGCAGATGGTCTGACACCTATGAAAGGAGAGATGGAAGGAAGGACTGGGTAGGAAGAACTATGGATCACAGTGCAATTCTAGGTAACTCTTGGCCAGGCCAGTGGGAAGACCCCAAGTTATAAAGTTTCTCACTAGAGAATTCCATGGGGCAGGAATGGACTGGCCTAGTATCCCCACCATTCCCTGTCATTGTCTGGGAGAAGACCACAGTGGGTCAGAATGTGGCACAGCTAGCAGCTGTCAATCCATGGCAGATTGTCTGAATGATGCACCTTCATGGACACAATAATGGGAGAACAACCCCAGTTTCAGGACTGATGAGACAGCTACTAAGAGGAAAGCAGAGCTGGCCTCAAGGAGCTCTTCAGAAAGGAAATGGGACTTATCTTGGCATCAGATAGGTCAGAATAAGTGTATTAGTCCATTTCCTGTTGCTGATAACACAACACCACAGATAGGTAAGTTATCAAGAAAAGAGGGTTTGTTTTGGCTCATGGTTCTGGAGGCCCAAGGACAAAAGGCTACATCCAGTGATGGTCTTCTTGCTGGCAGAGGCCTGAGGCAATGCAGCATTACACAGTGAGAAGACTGTGCATAGGTACATATGTGTCTCTTGTCTCTCTCCCTTTTCTTATAAGGCCACAGGGATTCAACCATGGGGCCTCCACGCAGATGACTTCAATCATAATCAACTCCCAAAGGCCTCACCCCTGAATACCAAGGTCAGATTAAGTTTTCACCCTCTTAATATCTCAGGATGAGATTTCAACTTTGATTTGAGCTTCGAAGCGAACAAGCCACATTCCAACCATAGCAGTGAGCATCCCC
Source organism: Heterocephalus glaber (assembly GCF_053883595.1). Taxonomy (NCBI): domain Eukaryota; kingdom Metazoa; phylum Chordata; class Mammalia; order Rodentia; family Bathyergidae; genus Heterocephalus; species Heterocephalus glaber. Next base: position 20,244,311 of record NW_028258364.1, read on the forward strand.
AGAAATGGACCCCTAACCTACCCCATTCCTTCAAAACTTGTCTACTCCTTCATAAGCTGAGAAGATAAAAATGACTGTAGGGTCCAAAGCACTTTAAAAGAGGAGAGGGACATCTGTTTGCAGGGCCTCAAACCCCCAGAGGCAGGTGTAGCATCTCTCATGGCTTCTATGGCATTGATCGATGTGGAAGGGTGGCTGTCTCAGGCATGTAGTCCACATGAATCACCCCCTTGGAATGCCCATTTCCTTTCAATCTCCTAGGGACCCTTTCCAGCTGTATTAGTTAGCTTTCATGTCGCTGAGCTACAATAGCCAACCTTTAAAGGAGGAAAGGTTTAATGTGGCTCACAGTTTTAGGAGATTCAGTACATTGTTCGCTGGCCCCAAAGCAGAAACATTATTGTGGAAGGGCATGGTGGAGCAAAGCTGCTTAGTTCATGGTGGCCAGGAAGCAGAGCAGGGGAGCAATACCAGGGAGGAACAGGGGCAGGGGACCATCTATAGTACCAAAGTCACTCTTCCAGGAGCCACCCAGGTGCCCAGGACCATGCATTACTACTCTGTTAGGAGTTTCTTAATCCAGGGAAGGTGACATATCAGGATTAATATCACACCAACTACGGATAGGGGTGTGTGGAAAGAAAACAAGGTAGTACCAATATGAAGAAAAGGTATTGAGAGGGGAATAATCTGCACAGTAATTTTCAGCTAACTTCCTCTGGTAGTGCTGTTGTCAATGTGAAAAGAGATTCCTGATTTAAAGTGTTACAGCTTTAGCAAGTGCCTAAGTACAAAAGTCCCCCATATGCATGCATGTAATTCTCTATCTAAAGAGCCAACTCATGCCCAGGAAAAGCCTGAGAGAGTTTTTCTGGGTACACATTAATTGGCTGACTGAGGGCTGAATTCTGTCCAAAAACTTAGAGGTGCTGGTGCAGTGATGTCCTTCTACAATCCCAGCTCCTAGGGAGGGTGAGGCAGGATGATCTCTTGAGTCCAGGAGTTTAAGGCCAACATGGGCAACATAGTGCGACTTGATCTAGAGGAGAGTATTAAGGATCATTCTCACCTCTAAGCCCACATCTGACCACTAGGTTTCACATTTTAGGGTTATGGAATTTCAAGATCAGAATGGATCCCATGAGCCAGGCCACCCGTCTCCATGACCTGAAATGTTGACATCATCATCCTGTAGAAGCGCAGACTGTCCATATGAGTCAGTTCCAGCATCATATTCACTTCCTTTTCTGCCAATCTGGACATAGCTAAAAGCAGCTACCAGCCCACATTCTGGCTTTTACAACTATCTGTTGCCCAAGGTTTTATGTCCAAATGTCTAAGGCTTGTGTCGGGGGGCTCATACACTGTGTAGTTATCATAATAAATCCGACAAAAAATCCCCAGCCAACTCCCCCCAGTCATCTTGTATTCTTCCACCTCCCCATGCAGCCCGCTGGTGTCTGGCTCAGGAAATAGCCACCACACACCAGGAAAAACAAAGCACAGCGAGGAGGTCCATCTTCTTTCAAGGAACCTAGCAATTAATTTCAAAGTAAAAAATAATTGGATTATCTGTGCCGTGGTTTTCATTAGTGCAGATAATTGGAAGATTTTAGTAGTATATTTCCTTCCTTCTTGAGAAGAAGGCTAATAATGTAATGATGGGGATCCCTCCTTCTTGGTTTGCACTGGGTGGGAGTTTGTAGGATCTTGTGTATGATATCTTTAGTTGGTAGGTAAGGGGTCAAGTCCTAGAAAAAAGCAGCTACGGTTGCCCAAACCAGGAGAACAAAAATCACCAAATCACTACCCCAAGTGAATATATCTGCAGCATAAAAGCACCCTGGGCTGGAAGCCCATTGAGGTTTGCTTCCTAGGAGCAATGGTCAGGGTTAGGCTGGCTGAGTTGTGTCCGGCACTGAAATACTAGAAGATCTCAGGCTCTTGAGGCTGAGAGTTGGTAAGAATGGAAGGGAGAGAGACAAGACCGGAAGTGAGAAGTCACTACTCTGCCCTCCACGTTGTCCTGACTGTTAGTTTCTCACAGTGTGGTCACAAGTCCACCTCTGTGAGCATCACCAGAGGGGCTGGTGCCGATGCAGGTTCCTGGGTCCCTGGGACCCATTTCATCAGTATCTTGGGAGTGAGATCTGGGAAAGTGCTTCTTCACGTGTTCCCTGGGTGATTGTCACGTGAGTGGAAATTTCAGCCTCCCTGCTGGGGATACACTGTTGCATCCTGTGGGTCCATTCTTGCAGGGTTGTTCCACATGCCTAGGTGTGAAGCAAGATCTGACTGGGACAGGTGTGCTACTGGGGTCTTCACACTCCCTGCTGGCATCCATATTCACAAGGATCAAGTCCAGAATGGATTTAATGAGCACGTTATTTTTGAGAAATGCTGTTCGGAAATCCCAAACTAACCATGGGCAATCTCTTAAGGCAGAAAGGCTGAAAATAAACAACAATTTATTTTCTCAGAACTGGTAAGGGCGGAGCAGCTGTCTTTTCTACTTGGATGTGCTGGATTAGAACCATGCAAAACAAATACAGTTCCCCTAAGGCCCTGTGCATGATTTATTTCCAGATTTAATGAATGGCCATGTGCCCGAGTTAGTGGAAAATAACCCGCAGACTGAGTCATCCCTGAACTTCGGTGGAATAGGCTCTCTCACTGATGCCACTGAAGGACACTGGCTCACCCCACATCCTAATCTCCTGCTAAGGCAGGTGACACACTGTGGAGGAGACACACAGGCTGCTTCTTCTACCTCTGAGAACAGTCTCTCCATATCCCCTGGAATGTCTATTGATCTGAGCTTGTAGCTGATGTCAACACTAATTGTCTGGAGGGAAGCCACTCAATATCACAAGGTCACGACAGGGGGAAAAAACTAATAATTCACTAGTCTTGTACACAAAGCACGGGGCATTGTTTTCTTTCTTCTTAATAGTATCTTTCTGTGGCTTCAAGCAACTGTCTTCCTGTCATCGCCCTTGCTGTGGGATTTAAGTCTTACATTCACTTTTATTTACCTGTTTCTCTCCTGGCTTAACTTCTCAGATTCATGTCACAGTGAACACCTGCTTTATATGCTCTGTCCCTACTGCAGCCCTCATTGTACAAAAGGCTGATTTAACTCCTCAAGAGGAATCCATTATTTCACCATCCCTGGGACCTTTCAGAATCATGTTTTCTTCCTGTTAGGAGGACCATCTCCACACTGAAATAATGTTTATCAGTGCTTAATTGGCTTAATAGGCACCGGCCTTGCAGGTGTACCATTGGGCTTAATGAATTCCGGACTCTGCAATCCCCAGAGAGAATGTGCTAGAGAGGGGAGGGGGTCTGATCACGGTTCATGGGCACTGTCGCTGGTATCTGCTGCTCAAATAGCACTCAGAGATGAGTGAAAGAGAAATCACTGCAGGAGGAGCAGGCTGGGTCTAACAGCACACTGACTTCTGTCCTTATGGCTGCTGCTTCTCAAAATTACTAGGTAGGCAAAATTGGTATCCATCGGCACCACCCTCCACTTTATTTATTTATTTTTCGCATGTTATTTTGTCATTGGATTCATTTTTCCTTTCCTGCCCTCCCAATCCCTCCTTCTTCTCCATCCCTCATCCTTTCTCCTTCTTTCTCCTATCTAGGGATATTCCTTGCTTGCCCTCTGCTGTCAGAAAAATACTGAATAAACCAGTTCACATCGTGCAGTGAGTGACTGAGAAGGCTAACATCCCTCAATCGCATGTGTATCATAAGAGGAAAATCATATCAAAGAAAAACCATCCCCATTACGGTGGTAGAAATTCACACCGCAGCAGAGAGGTGAAGAGGAAAGTTGGGGAGGGAAGCTTTTCATTGTTCCAGAAATCATAGTGTGAACATCCTCCTTGCCTTCTCTTTGAGCTTCATAGAAATCCTGATTTCTTGGATTGCATGTCATAGGCATCAAATTCATTGCACAAATTCAGGTATATCAGAAATAGAACTCTTTGTTTTCCTTTTTTCTTTCATTTCAGCCTCCAATCCTCTGAAGTTGTAGAAATTTAATTACAATTACTTTGGCTTCTCCCCTCCACTGCTTCCCTTTGGGTTGAATCTACATTTTGGTGGCATAGGCAGTGCCAGGTATTGGGGAGGGACATCTGGCCCTCAGATCATCTGCCATCCACGCCGGCCTCCCTGGAGTTGTCCACCTGGCCATCTGGTCTTCAGTTATTGGTTCCCCAGGAGGCTGCTGAGTCATCCTGTTCCTGACCACAGATTCCTCACATCTAGCTCTCTCATGGCTTCATCCTGGACCCTCTTGGGTACAAGAGTGTTATCACAATTGTGGCCCTCAGAAATCTCTAAGAGACTGTCTGAAAGCCTCTCCTATTTTATTAGCCACTGACATGAAACACACCAGTGCCCTATGTCATGTCAGTTCTTGAGGCCACCATTATTCTGTGGGATCATATTGCTTCCTGGGCTCTAGCAGGAACCTGGGTCCTGTACACAGAACCAACCAAACTGGACCGGTGTGTGTGTGTGTGTGTGTGTGTGTGTGTGTGTGTGTCTTTCTTCCTGACTCCTACACCTGGAAGGGGGCTCAGGAACATTCCTCAGTGACCCACTAGGCTCTCAGTTTTTGGAGGCTTTCTTCCAATTCTTTTGTTCCTCATGGCCAGTTACTCTTTTCTTTAATATCTGTAGTGTCACCTTTTTCTTGTGGCCAAAAGTGCAAAGTGACTAAATGGAAAGATGTGACAATTAAGCTTGATTGTCAACCTGACTGGGTTAAGAGACACCTAGAGCACACTAAAGCACACTTCTGGGTGTGTCTGGGTGGGTTAGGGTGTGTGACCCTATATCTGGTCCCTGGCCCTTTTCTCTCTGGAACTCTTCTGCTGTGCTCTGCTTCTAGGTGCCCACGAAGTGGACAGCTATCCTTCATCATGCCCTTCTACCATGATGTTTCTGCCTTAGGCAGCTGTCCATGGACTGATACTTCTGCAACCATGAGCCAAAATAAACCTCTCTTCCTTTAAATTGTGGGTGTCTGATATTATCTCAGCAATAGAAAAGATGAACAGTACAAAGAATAATCCAGGGATACAACAACAAAGGTAGATAAGGGTTGCTTTTCTTATAAAATATCCAGCAAACTGTAAAACACTGCTTCAGTCATTATCAGGGACATAAAATATAGTAAAGCATGTTCCTGCCCACAGAAAACTTAAAGAAATGTGAGACTAAATATGAACTCAGATGTCACTGAGTTCATTAAGAAAAGAAGTAAGTTTTAACTTTTAAGGAATTAGTGCTCTTAAGTTGCCACTGGGAATTTCTTAAACTTAGAATCTAATAGAATACTAGTCATAGTCTACATCAACAAATATTACTATTATTACTATAGTAAAAATCTGTGATTAAACTAGAAATATCAAAGCTTTACCACAGAATTTGCTTACTTTCAGCAGTACTGGATACAAATGAATTCTAAGATAGCTAAAGGATTTGTACCCTCCTCAGAATTGGAATGTCATTTGCTTTTTTAAAAACCTATGAGCCTCTCTTTCTAATGTCAAAAAATTTACAGCAGCAGCCACACAATCTGGGGACTGGGTGAAAGGAAATGTTCATATTAGTCAGAGTAAGTAAGGTTAGCTGCTACCACAACTCCAAAGTCTCTGTGCCTTAATACAAGGATTTAAAAAATATTTCTGTCTGTGCTAAGGATCAAACCAAGAGCATTAGGCCTGCTGGGTAAACACTAGCACTGAGCTACACTCCAGCCCCAAGGATAGTTATGTTATACTTACTTTACAGTAACCTAAGAACCTAGCCTCTGCCTTTGGCTTGTGGCTCATGGGTGTCTACATGAGCGCAGTACATGAGTAGGAAATAAGAGCATGCCGGATCACACAGGAGGTTGGAAGGGTTTGGCTTAAGGGCAATAAACCTCATTTCTTCTTTATTTTGCTGGCCCAAACTCAGTCACTTGGTCCATCTAATTGAACAGGGCTGGGAAATGTCATTAGCCATGAGTTCAGAAGACAAAGTCAACAGGTGTGGTGAGTACACAAGAGCTTCTGGCCATGTGTGTGAGCAAAATCCTCAAACTGATAAGGCTCCTGGTGGCTACGGCTTTGGCAGTAAAGAACCAGAATGATCTCATTCCATATAGGGAGGCAGAGTTGCAGAGAGGCTTGGTCCTTCCCTCTTTTCCTCCCTGCTGCCCCTGTCTGCTTGTCCTGGGAGAAGGACCACCCAGGTCTCCTTCCAAACAGCAAGAGTGGTCAGAGCTGGGCTTGTCTTCCAGGTGCTCCCTACACTCAGCACAGCACATGAATAATCAGCACAAACAAATGCCAGCCTCATGGGGGTGGGGGGTCAGCTCAGGGCAGCAAGGGACTGAACCCCGAAGCTGTGCCTGGACAGACCCTGTGGCTGGAGGCTGCCTGTGCCAGGAGGGTTCTAGCTGGAGGTCTTTTGGTCTCTCTTGCATTGTTCCAGCCAAGCACAGATTCTGTAAACCACTCACTTTGTTGATTGAAAGGGAACCGTCTGCAGCAGAAAATGTCAACAGCGCTAGTGGGAATTCTGCTTTTGCTCTTAAATGTCTAAGTGGTTTTAGGGAAATGGATTAACCTGGTAGTTTCAGATGAAATATTCTTCACTTCCTGTCTTCAAATACATCATGTGTATATGCAAGGCAGCCTTCCTCGGGAATGTGCCTTCACCTTAGGAGAGGGGACTGGCACCTCTTCACGGAGGTGACATTCATATCAGTGAGTGGGGCTTGAGGGGCTGGCTGATTCAGAGAGACATCCTTTTGCATCGCACATGCCTAGAAAGCCACGGCCAAGAAACAGCCTTTGCTACAATGAGCTAGACAGGCTTACAGGATGTTATAAAGGTCCTTAGGTCCTGGCCCCAGGGAAAAGGCAGTGTCATCCAAGAGTGGGAATTTCAGATAGAAAAGGGTGGGGAATGAACCTAGATTTCCAGAGGGGAGCAAGTTAAAGTTCTGGATAAGAAAGATGAATGGATCTGGTCAACAGTGTACAGTGGAAAGAACTCTTTTTCTTTCATTTTGACTTCTAGTAAGTTCTAAGGCAGTAAGGCATTGACTTTTCCTTCCTAGGGGCTTTTAGCTGAAGAGAAAATTTACCTTCAATTCATCTCTGTGGAGTTGGAGGAATGGAATATATGAAATTTGAAAGTCTCTTCCCTCTGACAGTCCGGTACTGACAGACTCTACAAATATTAAATCCAACAAACTTCACTGCTACACACAGGCTCATAACCCATTTAACCACCACACTGTTAATTGCAGCTTCCACCTCAGAGATGGAAATTGTGCTAAATGCTGGCTCCAGAGAAATTCACACCAAGGTGCCTCCAGGATCCTCACCAACCATTTCCGCTGGAGTGGGGCTGGGTCCTGAAGCACTGGTAGGATCCTGGCCCAGTTCAGAAAAATCCAATGAGACTCAGGTTCTCAATTGTGAATCTATAAACAGAACTTTGGCATACTCAATGTACACCTCCTCTCATATACTATCTCCCTGCCATGGAACTGCACAATCACTTTTTCTGAGGATTTATGTTTTTAAAAGGAAGCCTAATTGCCCAAAGCACATGAAATGTGTGTCTTCTCAAGTAATGGTTTGGATCAGCTGTTTTGTTAGATAACAAAACCATGAGACAAGGTTGTTGCATCGTCTAACCACAGAAGGTCAAGGGGATCCTTGCCATGTCATTTCTTCTTTTATGTCATCAACAGTGATTTACTGCTGAAGACCTAACATGGACCAAGGGATAAATTATACGGAAAAGGAAAAGGAGAGCCTTGGTTCCAAAAGAAAGTCTCGAGGATATGATGCTTTGGAGTTCTTGCCTTCAAAAAAGAACTGGGGGAATTGAAGGAATGATACAGAATTATGCATCTGAGTTTTGATGTGAGCACCGAACCTATGTAAGAATGTGTAACATTGTCTGAGGGCTTTCATCCCCCTACTTGTACATAAAATCCCTAGGTGAAATGTACTAAAAATAAGCCAGGTACTATTTCTAGTCTTAAAGCCATCCTGAACAGTATCTCCGGTGTGGATATCATCCTCAGTGATAATCAGGTGATTTGCTAAGATTAGGAAGGAAATAAATCAGCTAAGTAATGCTTATGTCATTCACGAGAGACCGGCGTGAATATGGAGAATGTTATCAAGGTGGGTGTTTCTCTCCCTGTATAGCATTGAAAGCCAGTAATGAAAGTAGATTGTAGATGCAGTTACCCAGTCGAATATTTAAATGTGTCCTTATTTGACTGTGCAATCACACAGCCAAATATATTCAAGGGTGGTTTCCTTTGTAAGAAAAAAAAAGTAAATGAAATGTTCAATGATGACATTAGCTCAATTTTATGTTTGAAAACTTAATTGCACCCAAGTGAGAAAATACAAAATTAAAGTTCTCACTGTAACAACAATTGAGCCTAGCAACACCGAGAGATTGTGCCGTGGATGTTGGAACTGAATGTGATGTGGGTACGGAAACCTCAACTGGGGAACTGCCTGTGAATCTATTTCTGCCCCTCTGCTCGAGCTTAAGAACAGCTACCTTTAGAAGACAGTAGACAGCCTTTATCCGAGTTACACCCAGGAGTGCATCAAGCCCAATAGAGGGCTTGACAGAAAAAAATTATTTTTTACCGACTGTCCTGCCCCTAACTAGGCACTTGCATGAATTTTATCTGAAAATAATGTCTTTCTTTGTCTCCCATCCCTGGTCTGTCAAGCAACGCCATCAACTCAGCAGGATGAGACAGAACCTGCATGAGTGTGTGGAAAGGCAGCCCCGGGCCCTGCAGCCTTGCAACCAACCTTGCTTGGTGACTGTTGTCTGAAAACCCCCACTATGGTGACAGTGAGCACTTTTCAATGCTGGTCATGGAGATCCTGATCTGTGTTCTTCACAGCCACCTGGAGCCTTGGGATCACTTGACCTGGCTGGCTTCTTCACACCCAAATCAGCCTAGAAGAGACCAGCTTCCTTTCTTCTTAGCAGGGAATGTTCCTGAGTGCCTCGATTCCATTAGAGCTCCAGAAAGAATACAAAGAACTCCTGTTAACTTTGTGAAATACCTACAAGAATCCAAGAAGAGGAAGCTCAATCTAGTGAACTGGTTTTGGAGAGAGTTCACCTAGAATTCCCCGGAAGTGGCAAAATCCTTCTCGCTCATTTCTGTTGCACACATTAAGGGGTCTAAGTGACAAGGAAGACAAACATTGCTTCTGTCACCTCCACGGATTCAGGGAAGGAGTGGCCTTTGAGCTTGAACTTGGAAGGGAAGAGTCTGGCTTTGGGCATGGATAAATACATGGCATTGGTGATAGGGCACAGTAGATCAAGAGGAGTGGGGAGAGGGGTGGGGGGAGGAGCTTCAAGCAGCAGGTAGGAGGCAGGGAAGAAATACAGAGACAATGCCACTGGTTTTGGACATCCTGAGTTTGAAATTCTGGTAGGACATCCCCCTATGGAGCTTTCCAGCTGACAAAAGGAGCAGAATCCTGAGAAAGTCTAAACTTGGGATCATACATCTGCACAAAGAGGCCTGTTGAGATATTGGTGTTGCCTAGGAACTGGAGCTAAACACTAGAGTCAAGCAATTAACACTCTGAGCAACAGACACTAATGTCTTCATTACTTGCAGGCAAGCCATACACCAACACACAAGGACAATTGCAGCTTTCTCTCTGCAGAGCTTCTGGGAAACATGAGGAGATTTCGCTAGATGAGAGCAGTGATGTTGATCTTTTGGAAGTGGGTAATGTCGGGGATATCTCAATGCAGCGTTCCCCAGCACTAAAACCTGGTTTGCCCCTTTAAATTAAAAATTGTTTTAAAAAGAAAAATGACAACATTATTCTTTCTCCCTTATCCAGAACTGTTTTGAGATTGGTATCCTGAGTACCCCATTTTCTCTTGCTATCTGATGGAACCGGTCTTCTCAGAATGCTGCAGACATGTGTTCTAGCCCTTCTGTGATTTGTCCACTGCTGTGCTATTCTAAGCATTATTGATCACACAATCCATTAGGGCACCATTCGCCATAAATAATTTATCCCTTCAGGCATGAGCTCGTCTCTGCTACAGATGCCATCAGCAAGAGTCCCCTTCAGGAGGTTTGTGCTGGAGGAAAAAACAACAGCATTGCAGGTGTAGAGTAAACACACGAGGCCAGGAAGAAATAACAAGAATGATGGAGCAAACCCTATGTCTGCATGGGGTTGCATTCTACATGAGGAGTGTTCTGTCTGCAGGGTTTCAGATCCTGCATGCTGCCTTAGTGGGGAGAAATCTTGTCTTCGTAGCTCAGGGGGTTCGTTTGGGCAGCATACCAATATTTGCTGAACATACTAAAGCAGCTCTAGCTGTTATAATTGCTGGGGGCTGGAGAGCTGGAGGGAAATGTAGGAACAGGCAACAAAAGAAATAGGATACATGGTCACATTTCTGTATGGACCTTGAAACCCTTTTGGCCATAGAGGGAAGCACATGTAATTAAAACTACAAGATGTCCAGCAGAAACGACAACAACAAAAACAAACAAAAAAAGAGTACAAGAGCATGAGACCTCAGATTGCATCAATAGCTTGCAATCACAGTGCTCAGACTGCTGGTTTTAAGCAGGAGGGCACAAACGGAAGAGATGTATGGACAGAGAAGTGAGTAGGGGAGAGGCTGTTTTAGGGGAGCAGGCTGGGTGTTCAAAAGTCTGCATTTGGGAGCTCATGATTCATGGACACCAGCAAGCAGATGTCAGCTGGGGCAGAGATTTGTGGAACACAGCCAGAGTAACAAGTCAACATGATGAAAGGGGCTGCTTCTCAACAATACCAGGGGTAGCAGGGCTTTTTATAGGATAAAGAACATCTGGGGGAAAGTAACTTTTCCTTCCTTTTGAGTTTCCCAGGCCTTCCATGCTACTGTAGATCTTACAGGGATAAAGCTATCCTGAAGCACACTTACAATTTCCCTTATGCTAACCCTCTGCGTAAGTCAGGAGCAAGACAAGAAAACAGAGCCCATAGCTGGGTAATGGTGGTGCACATCTGTAATCCTGGTACATGGGAGGCTGAGGCAGGAGGATCACCATGAGTTTGAGGGCAGCCTGAACTACATGGTGAGATCCTTCCTGTCTCATACAGGGTGTGGGGGGGGGGGGGAGGAGAGGGAGAGGGAGAGAAAGAAAGAGGAAGAAAACAGGGCTCAAGTCAAAGTTTCGTATAGGGAATGAATGTAGGAACCAGCTACAAATAGGTTGAAGAGCTGAAGAGGACACAGGAGAAGGTGAGGTAGAGACCAGCAATAGCTGGAGCTGGAGACATGAAAGAGAGGAGCCCGGACAGCACAGAGATCCTGAAGCCATGGTGAAACCAGGAAGGAGACGTGGGCACTGTCAGAGACACCACCCAAAGCAAAAAGAGAGGAATGGGGACACTGCAACTTCTTTCTTGCCCTCTAACCACCTGGTAGGGCTTCTCTTTGACCTGAACTAACTGGAAGTCAACTAGTAAGGGCCTCATGGAAATGGAGTTTGTAGGTATGAGCAGAGCAAGGATGGGAAACAACTGAAATTCCTTCATTTAGCATCTCCAAAGAACTCTCAAAGAAAACAATCCTTGCCTCTAGCAAATAGACTTAGAGTAGTAGAATTAGATAGCAAGAGAGGCAATATTTAGGGGCAAGATCTTAGTGACCTCTATGGTCTGAAAGTTTGTATCCACACACAATTCATTGTAGAAACCTGATCCCCCCACAGTGGTAGTAAGAAGCCAGGCCTTGAGAGATACTTAGATCATGAAGGCTCCACCCTCATGAATAGGATTAAGTGCAAGGATAGTTCATCCCTTGTACCATGGGCACACACAGCGGCAAGTATGTCTATGAAGCAGAAAGCAAGCCTTCAGACATGAATCTGATCATGCCTTAATCTTGGACTTTCCATAAGCACTGTGAACAATATATTTCTGATGTTTATAAATTACTCAAAGGTCTTTTGTTAGAAAATGCTAATGAGGGCCAGGATTTAGCTCAGTGGTTCTGCCGCCTGCCTTGCAAGTACAAGGACCCGAGTTTGATCCCCGGTACCAAAAAAAAAAAAATGCTAACATGGCTGCAGGGAAAAAGGATCCCTTCTACACTGTTGGTGGGAGTGTCGACTACTATAACTACCATGGAAATTAGCATGGAGATTCCTTGAAAAAGTAAACCTAGACATTTCAGTTGACTCAGCTATTTCCCTCCTTGGTGTCTTCCCAAAAGAGTTAAAGTCACCATGTTACAGCAATACATGCATACCCATGTTTATAGCAGCACAATTTATAATAGCTAAATATTGGAAACAGCCTATATACCCATCAACAAATGAATGGATAAAGAAGATGTGGTATTTTTATTTACACAATGGAGTGCTACTCTGCTATAAAGAAGGATCTATTTGAGGCATTTTTAGGTAAATAGATGCACGTTGAGACCATAACGTTAAGTCAAATAAATCAGACACACAAGTTTAAATATTGCATGATTTCTCTTCTACAAGAACCCAAAATATAAAGAGCAAAATAAAAGACAGCTAATAAGAAGTAGGGAGTTTTTTCTCAGATGAGGAGGGGAACAAGAGGTGGAGGAAGGGGGAGGGAGAGGAGAGAGAGAGAGATGAAAAAACAAAGAACTGAAGAAAAAACAGGAATAGAGCTTTTATAAATGGGAAGGGGATCAGGAGTTGGAAGGAGCAGGGAGGGATGGCAGGGAAGAGCAGGGGAATTATGATGTGTCATTTACCAACTCTCAGTGATAAATACAATCAGTACGTACTGCACGGATGTACTGATAAAAGAGAGAGAGTAAAAAAGGTGTTTTCTTAGAGCAGCTTGGATGGACTAAGATGGTGAGTCTGCAGCTGACACTGCTTATGTACAGGTCCTCAGGCTGAGCACACCCCACTGCAATCAGAAAGATGGGGCAGACAGGGAGTTGCCTGGATCTCCCTTGAGGAGAGATCTCCTCTTCAGGTTTCCTAAGGTTAGCCCTGGAGAAGAATCAGTTTGCGTCTGTCATGACCCAGCAATGAAAGAGCTGCTGGCTTAGTACAAGCTGAGCAGGACCTAATCCAAGACTATGGTTACTGCTTCTTTGACCTAGTCCTACAAAGACCTGTGGTTTCCTTTTCCTTACAAAGGTCCCTGCTGCTCTCCAAAGATCTTGATTACTCTGGAACAACATTTGTGATCGGCCTAAGTCTCATGGGTCTGACTTGAATGACAGATTCAACCATGCACGGATTTTATCACTCTGCCCAGGTATCCCCAGGCCTGATAGATGCTCCTGGATATTGGCTCTTCCCAGAAATCCCATCCTCAAGAAGACATTACTTAGGAAACTTTGGGGGTTATATGCCTCTACCACCATTAATTCAAAATTATTCAAAGGGTGAATGAGAAGGATGAAATGAGAGGACAAAGAGGTTCTGTGCTCTTGGGTCCTGAGAAGTTGCTATCAATGCATATCACACTGATTTAACACAGGTCACTTAATATGGATTGTTCAGCCACAGGACCATAGGCCTTATGGAGATATAATTCCTCTTCTTCCACCACTTCGGTCTTGCAAAAGATGATGTTGGGTGTATGCTGCTGATTAGGGCCACTCAGTCCAAGACAGTGTAGGAAGAATGGGATATGATGATCGCATCGTTCATCTGTTTGGCGCTATTGCTGCAATGCACTGGTTCTTAAACAGAGCTTAACAAAATAGGCTCGTTGTTAGGCCAGGCTGCTAATTGTGCTGGTAATTAAAAATTGGCAGTACTGAGATTGGCCCACGGCCCCTAGCTCAAAACCTTCCAAATCAGCCTTTGCCTTTTACAATGAGCAAAACACCTGCTCTTTCCCCCGACTCCTTTTCTAGTACCTTCAAATGCCACTTCACTGATGCTTTCACAGAGCCTGAGAGGGTTTCTCATATTTCATTCAGAAAGATCTCATGCACACTGGAGAGAGCAGGGCTATATACAGCCGGACCGACCAGAGGGCAACCTGGAAGAATGCTCCAAGGAGCCAAGGGCGCAGCTGAGATCACGGCCTCCCATCACCCTCCTGCGGCGCTTCTTTGATGATGCCTCATTTCACTCAGATTTTCTGGCTCTGGGAGCCTGGGTGCCAGTTCCTGGAGGTTGCGAGGCACGCGGCAGGCTGCAGCTTTTGGGCTTGTTTGTGCATGCACACTCACGCGTGCATACCCACTCACAGCTGATGCATCATCTTCCTATATTTATCCAGTTGCTGTTTCAGTGGCTCTGAGAAGTGTCTGGAAAGAAACAAAGCTGCCTCCTCCTGCTATGCAAGCTGTCTGAGCTCCAGGGACAGCTCTGCTGTCTCATTCTGTGTGTGTGTGCGGGTGGGGGCATGGGGGGGTGGGCACAGCATGGTTCCCACAGTGCCCAAGTCACTAATCATATACCCTTCCCCACTCCCAGCTTAGGAGTGGGCAGCTCTGGTGCTCCAGCTCTGGGGCTCTGTCTTTGCTTCCTCTCAGGTAGGGCTCCCTGGGAGGGACAGGATGTGAGAGAATAAGCATCAGGGTGGTGAACCGGAGCTAGCCAGGCCCCTCAGGCAGGACACAGTGGCAGCCACAGTAAGGAACAAGTACCAGGAAAGGTATCATTGGGTATGAGAGGTGAAAGGGATCCTTAACGTTACTCTTCCAAGACCGCTGTTTCACAGGTGGGGAAACTGAGGCCAAGCAGGTGAGGAGGCAGCTGGCACCACCGCTGATCCTGGAGCTATGCACTTCCACGTCCCAGTGCAGAAACTTCACGCCACCCATGCCCAGCAGCTGGCACCTCATCTTGCCAGCAGGCCATTCTGCAGCAACTCCCTGCAGAATGGAAGACCCAAGAATGGGCTAATGAACATTCTCAAGGCTCGGCCAGGTCAGCTGATTGATAGGTGAAAGAAGTGGCAAGAAGTGAAGAAGGTGACTGCAGATTAGGCCTCTGGCTTCTGCTAAGGGCCACCTCTGGCGTATCTTTGTTGCCACTCTGCCTTTGAGCCATTGTCACAACCTATTGTGTGTTTTGGTCACCTTTATACATTCATTACAATCCTTCACATGTCCTTTATACTTGCTACTTTGTGGACTTCCATAGTACCCAGAGGATGAGGCACTCTAGAAAGGTCCAAATAGATATATCCAAATAAATCTGAGTGTCTGCCGTTCCTTCAGGTCTAGCATCTCATTGTAATGTATCCAAGAGACTATAAATGCCATCAAAATCTTGAGTGATGAAGATATTTATTACAGCTTTCCTGGAATACAGGCAAGAAAGACTCAGAGGAGCCCACTGAAAACTTGTTACAAATCCCCTTCCTTCTGTTTTCTCCCAAACTCCACAGCTCATTACTAAAGTTCTCTCCTCTCTTTCAAAATCTCCAGCTTGTGCTGCTTCTCTTGTTGGTCCCACCTTCCCTTTCTTTTACTATCTTTTTTGATTCCTGGATGTTTACTTTTCTTCTGTAGGTGACCTGACACCTGCAAGTTACCTCTGTATGTTCTCCTAACTCTCTTTTCTACCTGTTTCTCTGTCCAGCTCACCAAATGCATCCAAAGCCACCAGATCTGAGTAAGTGAGGTAAAAACCTTCCTCAGAAAATGGCGAAGGAATTGTTGTATGTTCTTGTACACTAATTTTTCTTATCTTTGCCACATAAAAAATCAAATTAGATCGATCTTCAACTAGTCATATTTGGTTGGGTTACTCCACTATTGGATTTCCACAGCACTGGAAGTAATTCAGTGTTAATTAAAGGCCTCTTAAATATAATGTTCCCTTATTTCAGATAGGCTGCTGCTGCCCCCGGATGTGGGAAACAGCCAGCTTCTCCCTTTGACGCCATGGTGGGTGCATTTCCAGCTACTTCACTGTTGCCATTCTTTTTGCTCCACAAGGTTAAAATCAAGTCTTAAATAAATCCTGAAGAGCCCTTCAGGAACTTTCAGTTCATGTGCAGGATAGCTGTGCCGCTGTTTTACATGAGTAAGGACTTATTCCCAAGTAGCAACCAGTGTGCTCGGAACATTCACGAAATTTCTGGCATTGGGGGACTCTGTTCTCTTCCTCCTAGGCTCCTGCTCTGGGCCGTATGATGGAACTCTTACCCTCCTCCAAGCAGCTTGGCCTTGTTTACTCTCCCCTGGAGGACAAGGAATGAGCGACTTGCCTGCTTGGTGAAGTGAAGGATTAATATGAAAAACTCATTTCTTTCTTCCTTTTCCTCTTTGGATTTCCATGTCTGAGGATGGGTGTGCTTTGCTTCCCTTCTGACTTGCAGGTGGAAATCATGAGGGATCACAGGCCAGGCCTGCTTCTAGGGCCAGATCTCAAAACCCAGGTCTCACTTTGTTCCCTGAGAGGGACACAGTAGTGAGGCAAGGCTGCTGTCTTGCTCTGTGCATGTTCTGCAGAGCCAACCACCCCTGGGCAAGATGTGCTGAGTTTTAGGCTTTGGGGAGCATGTTGGGAACTCTGACTGTGGCTAAGCTAAGTCTCACTCCTCATTCCATCTATATCCTTAGTAAAAGATAGATTTAAAAATTTTTATTTGCCTGCTTTCTCCAACTGTTTCTCAGTAGCACTTGTGAAGCCATAATATCAGCATTCAATTCAATTAAACTAATATTCAACTACCAATACTGTAAATACCCTGGGGGAGAGAGCACATTAACTCATAACCCCCTCTAATAAGTGAATCTGTGTCATACAATTAACACTGACCAATTATCCACCATGAGCAAGTCTAATGTCAAGAAAAATAGTAGGGTCATCCTCCGTAGGTTCTTAAGATCATATCAAGAGTAAAGATGGAGACACCAAGCCCCACAATCCAACTTACAGTGTATTATTTTAATCTCATTGCTTGCTATACTAGGAAACTGTGTCCTTTCCCTCAGTGGACTCACATGTATGGGTAGGTGTTTAAGGGTGGCTTAGGGTCTTCCTTAGTTCATCCTTTCTTCACTGTACCTATAAGACTAAAACTCTTTTATTCCTTTAATTTCTTAAATTAAGAGGTACTGGAAAACAGTACCTCTTAGGATCATTGTGGGGAATGAAATGAGAGGATTATATAAAGAGCTTTGAACAATGCTTGGCAGGTAAAAAGACCTCAATAAATGTTAGTAATTTGTAATAGTAGTAAGAAAATATTTTTCTGCCACCAAATGTTTCTCTTGAGGATACATTGTCAATGTATCAATGGGAAAGTGGACTTGGCTCTTTCAAAGAATCTTACTTTGCAAACACTTTAAAAAGACCACTTTATATAGCTTTCTAGCTAATAAAAATTGGTTTTTACTTGTTAAAAGATAGCAATACAATTTCTATTCCTTTGCCTGTACATACCATGTTGAGGAACATTTCTTAGCTCTTTTACCTAAAGACACATGTCATACCTAAAATCTAATGACAACTGCCTCCTGAAAGTCTTGACATGGGCATTTCTAATTTTGAAAGAAGCTATGTGGTTCAAAAGCTCCATGTTTTCCAACAAGTACATGATTGATAAGACTTTCTCGTTCATTGATCAAGCTTGATACAAAGCAAAAATAGGAACTAAAAATATGCTTTGTATTTGAACTCAGGGCATTGAAAGTAAAAAGGAGACCCAGATTTACATATGTGATTACATAATTTCATTTTGAACTGGTGGTTTGGAGTAATTATCCTTAAATCTAGGGGTTTTGTTATCTTATCTCATGAGCTTCTAATTGTTTATATATATATATTTATTGGTACATTTTAGGTATAAAATACATTTACCTTTATCATTGGGTATTTGTACCTGAACATGATGTATCTTAGTTCTTATTTTTTCTCCCATTACCTGTGCACCCTTCACCTCCTCCACCCTTCCCTATTTACGCAGACTTTGATTCCACTTGTTTTTCTTTCTCATAATTTTTCCTTTCCCTTCTTCCCTTTCCCCTTCCCCTCCTGACACCCCCAAATCCTTGGACCTTTTGAACTTCTAATTGTTACTACGACAGCAAAGAGTACCTCTTTGCTGATTTTTTAAAATCAAGTATACTGGTCATTGTACTATCTAGGAATTTTGTAGCCTATACAAGTATCAGAAAGAAATTTATTTGAAGGTCACATCAGACTTCACATGAATTTTCTATAAACTTGAGGTGACATTTTACATGTTAACCAAGTATAGGTGACATGATAAATGATGGTCATTCCTAGTCTCCAGATGGAATGCCCAGGCCAGAGGCTCCTTAGAGTAACTGTCAGGTAAACCCTACACCTTTGCATGCCAGGGACTCTCTTGCCATTCCATACCTTGTCATAAACTAGTGCACTTGTGTTGAACAAATAAACTAATAGTCACTAACCTGAAGTTTATTTTACAAGTAAAAAATTGCCAAACCAGAATTTACAGATTTTAAACTCAGCCCATGAACTAGTGCAGAAAAGTTATTGGTTTTATTGAAAATCTTCCTTTGCATCTAAGAGACAGGCATCTCAGGCCCAGGAGCCTAAGCTAATGTCCTCAGGGAGGCAGTCGTTAAATTTAAGACCTTCTTGTAAATTTATAAAGTAAGGCCAAAAGGCAGTAGTCATCAATTCATGAAAGAATCAAGTCTTGTTCTTTGTGTTCTTTTGGGATTTTAGTGCTTCCTGTGAGTGAGTCATTACTGTTACAGTAACCCCGTGTGCTGGAAGATATCAAACTATCGCAGGCAGATTCTCTTGTATATGAATCTCAAGGAGATAAGAATGTGAGAGCAGCAGATGGAGAAATTGACAGAGAAGCCATCCAGGTGGTTGGTGGTGACATTAGCATGAGAGCAGTGAGAAGGTGGCCTCAGAGGGCAGCGAGATGATTAGGGTGGAGCGACTGCTGGGACCTGAAAGCCTGAGTAGCTGCGAATGTCCCTCCAGCTCTCCATGGAGGTGCCTATGCGATGGCTGAGGTGGTTTCCTTCTCTTTTCTTACTTTTCTGTTTATTCCTACCATAATCTCTTACCACCAGCTTTCCCCTTGGTGGGGGAAAAACACCTGAAACCCACAGTGTAAGGGAGGAGAGCTTTATCTGACTTACGGTTTCAGGAGGTTCAGTCATGGCTAGCTGGCTCCAAGGTAGAACATTGGCCGAAGGACATGACACTCTCCCAGAGACCCACCTCCGTCAAGTGGCCCCCACCCCTTAACAGCACATTCTGCTAGGAAGATCGTGGATTATCTGCTAATGAGTGTTGCACCTCCATCAGCCAATCACCTCTCCAGGAATTTTAACCTGGTACAACTGTCACATCACCAAATGGATCTGAGTCCCTAGAACCAAAATAATCTGACAAGGGGTCATAATTATCAAAAATCTGTAGACTACATGGCAGTTCAGTGCTCCCAAAGCATTCTGGGACTCCCATTTAAAGTTCCTGGTTGATGGGCTCCCAAAAAGTTCCCTGAAAGTAATTCCATATTTTCTCTCTTCAGTGAATAAAATGATAAAAATGCAAATTTTACTCTTTCCCTTGGATGTCAACAGATACTTCTTTTCAAGGGAAGTGACCTCTGAATAATAGTACAAAGTAGTGGACTTTAGATTAAATCTTTTACAAGGAAAGAGTATAGCTAATGATATCCAACCTTTACCATGTTGTTCTGTAGGCTCTGCACTGAATATATATCACTTAATTTAATCTTTCCAACCACCCTTTGAGGTAGGTATTACTCCAGTTGCCTTTTTATATTTTAGTAACTGGCTAACAGTCTCCCAATAGCAGAATTGGAATTGAAATTAAGGTTTAACTCTAAAGTTTAAGCTTCTAGCAGATGTTCTATAATGAAGACAAACTTTCAAGAACACATTCCATCCAATTTCAAGACAGAATACTTGGTACCAAGCAAGGTCTTCCATTAGCAGGCCTAAGTGGTGGCCCATATCTCAGTCCCCTGGGCTGCTGCTAGCCTGTCAGACATGTTCCTCCAGGGTCCACACCATCGAGTGGAAACACAGGGGTTTTCTGTGGTCCTCTGAAAAATCACTAGGGTCAACTTTCCTCTCTCAACATATTCTTTGAAGGCTTGGACCCAGATTTTTGCATGGCTCTTCTTTATATGATTCAATTCCTAAAAGATCCTAGCTTCAGGCATTCATCTCCCTCTCTCCCCAGGAGAGAAGATGTACTATGATATGATTTTATTAGATGAGACAAATAGGCCCAACATGTGCAGGAGCTGTAAGACATTGCGTTGTGGGGGCCTTTCTGGTAGTGAAACACTTCCCCCAAAAAAGAAAAGAAAAAAGTCCCACAACCAGATCTCTGACTGTGTCTCTCCACAATGGCCTCAGATAGAAGCTCAGGAAAATATAAGACATAAAGCATCTTCTTAGCCAGCTGAGGTGCCATTGGCAGGAACATTAGCAAAACACACACCTGTCTGCTGTAACAGTGTCAGGGGCCCCTCATCCATGCACCAGCAGCAGAGCTTCAGTCAACAGAACTGAATGGTAGAAAAGTGGTCACATTCTCAATTTTACCCTTGGGGACATTTTCATTCAGATCTCCTTACAACCTGGTGGAAGGCTGGATCAGAAGGAAGACTCTTACTCAAGTCAGTAACCACCTTCCAAGAAAGAAATCCAGGGGTTTTGTTTTCCCATCTGGCCTTTCCTTTCCTTCATGAATACACCTACTCTTTAGCTGTCTGTAATCCAAATAACAGTAATTATTTCAGCTATGTGTATAGCACTATGTGTTTTCAAATAGATATATTTGCTTTACATGTACCTTTGTAAGAACATACCTCCTGCCTAGAAGAGTCAAACAGTGTCTTTATTTAGTGTCCTGATGGAAAAAGTGTGCACATGGACCAAGCAAGGAGAACACAAATCCTCAGGGAAGGGTTGGGCAGAGGGAATTAGGTTGTGGGAGGAACTGTTTTCAGATTCACCTGAGGATGCATTCAGAGTGCCTCTCCCCTGCTGCCTCTGCCATCCATCGGGCTCCAGGAGGAGTTATTACAGTGGAGGGCACAATGAACCCCTCCAGATATCTTAGGGTAGTTATGATATTGCAGAGTAACTGCAATCTAATGCACTTTCAGTGTAGCAATGATAATTAAGTCCCTGGGATTGGATTACTTTTGTAGCAGGTGTCTCAGTCCACAAATTTAAGGTGTGCAAGCAATACAAAATGTTTTTGTTTTCTAGAAGTCAATTAAATTTGTTTGAGCCCTGGCCCCTCCAGGCTTATGAGAAAATATAGTCTTGGTCATTCTCAAGAAGCTCTTTTCGTCCTGCGGATCAGCCCAGGGTCCAGCACATTCTGTCGTGTGAAGTATCTGGTGGTGGAGGGCTTGCAGCTTTTCCACTAAGACTACCATTCTTCTTGGTCCTAAGGGATTTTCAGGATTGTTTGAATTTTGATGCTTTCAGGCTTCAAAACAGAAATTTTTTTGTAAGGTGGCTTAGGGACATTGCAAATACCATTTCCTTTATATGTTCTCATGGTCACCTTCCTATTATATTCCAAGGCCTCCTTTATCTCCAGTCCTGGGTCACGTATCTTTTTTCTAGTCTAGTCTAGCCTTCCCATCCTTTATCCTCTCTGCTTCTTCTAAAATATGCTTCTTCTCCCTCGGTAAATCCTCTATTTTCTAGGGGGGGCACAGGTCTCTGGAAACAAAACCCAAGAACTCTTGGAGGCCACTTATTTTTTGTCTTATAGCTCCCTTGAGGCAATGAAACTCAGACTCATCAGCTCCACATTTGAATAACAGAAACATACAGACATATAAAAACATTAGTGACCCAAAATAGTTTGTTTTCACATTCTATATCCTCTTCATTAGTAATTCCTTTGTTCTAGTTTCCAAATTTACCTAGAAAGATGTTTCTGGGCTGCTGCAAAAATCTAAAACTTTCACAATCAAGTAAATGCTAGGGAAATTTAAATTTTAAAATGTAAATAATGATCTAGTTAAAGGCTGGAGATTTACGAGCTTGGAAAAGCTATTGTTCTCATTCTTTAAGTAAAGTAAAATAGGAATAAAAGGTCCAAAGGAGTAGGGGTAGTGGGAGGCACAGGGGAAAGGAAAGAAGGGAAAGGAAAAAATGATGAGAAATGGAAAAAATGGAAATAAAGTCTTTGTAAATAGGGAAGGGTGGAGGGTGTGAAGGGAGGGCTAGGAATGGGGAAAAAATAAGAACCAAGATGCATTATATAAAGGTACAATTCCCAATGAGAAATGTAATTGTGTTGTATACCTACAATGTACCAATAAAAGAATTTAATCCAAAAAAAAAAAAAAAGACAAAACATGAAGTAAAACTGTGACATTAACAGCCTCTCTGAAGCCTCTCAGACACTTGTTGCTACAGACAAATAACTAACTTAAAACCTGGAGAAAGACAAAAGCCTGCAGGGAGAAAGGAGATTCAAGCATTTGCTTACCTAGGACAGATGCAGCAAAATGCCATAAAAGCTTTTTTGGTAAGAAGATTAAGCTAGAAATGTTTAAAGAATTGCTAAAGGCCAATGGTGGGGTAGCATGGGAGTGTGAAGTCCCAGGGGCCAGACAGAGGAGGGTTCATACAGGTTTGCAGATTTTCCTTGGAGAACATTCGGGTACTTACAAGGAGGATCAGGGAGGAACCAAATGTCCTGAGCAGCTCTGGCTGGGAAAAGGGAACAGCAGCCACTGGCCAAATGCCACCCTGTAGAATCTCCTCTGTCTCTGCTGCCCAACAAATCCTTCAACTCCAGGGCTGGGGTGGCTTCAGAATGTGTCCTGAGGCGCTGGCAAACTGACTGCTGCTAAGAGAGGAAAAGAGGGGAAACAAAACTGCACCTCTTGGGGGGAGCAGAAATACTTGTCAGATCCAGCACTGCTGCTGGAGAAGGAGCAAGGACCTTTTGGGGGTCCCCAGTGTCTCCCCAAAACTAAGGCTTCAGGGAGAACATACACGGTCATCCCTCCTCTATCCCCTGCCACCTTGCTAACAAGAGTTGCACTGAAATGCAGTGTGCGGAGCCACGAGATCTAGACCAGTGGTGGCGAACCTATGGCATACACACCCCAGCGGGCTGTTTGTTATCATGGAAAGCTCTGAAAGGTTCTCCATTGCTGATATGGATTCTAGGGGGGAGAGGGAGAAGGTGGCCCAGAGAGAAGATCCAAAATCAAGACAAAACAAGTACTCATTAAAAGAATATGAAGCTTCTGGAGCACTGAGGGTCACATAGCAACAACAAACTCCCAGTCCATCTCTGGACAGATTTGTACAAACTCCTACCTAAAAGATCTCACAGAAGAAAGGCATCTTCATTTCTAAGCATAAAAAAAAGAGTAGTATCTACGGCCCTATTTAATAGGTTCACCTTTCAACAAAAATATCACAGATATTCCTCGTTTAACAACCAGCCGGTTTAACCACTGTTCAGACTTATAACCCAGGTGTGCTGTTCAGACTCACCACTCACAGATCACTTAGGAACCACATTTGGACTTAAGATGCAGGAACATGAGCAGCAGTGCAGCCTTATCGTGGCTTCTTCTATGGCACAGTACTGTAATTTTAGCTGATTGTAGTGTACAGTATGGTACTGTAGTTTTATGTTCTGTTACTCTACTGCACATAAGAGTTATGCAAATAAAAGCAAAGTCATCAAGTTGGAGTTTTCTTTGACCATTTCTTTTCCTGAATATTGTAATGTACATACTATGTAATTCCTAATTTAGTGACCAATTTGATTATTAAATGGGGAATGTCTGTACATGGTACCCAAAAAGGCAATAGAAAACACAATCTGGAAAAACAAAGCAATCACTAGAACTACTCTCAGACTACTTGGATTTACCAGACAGGGAAATAAAAATAACTATGACTAATATGCTAAAAACGAATGGAAAAGGTAGAAAACATGCAAGAGCAGATAATTTCAGCAGATAGAGTAAAAATCAAATGAAAACCCTAGCCATAAAAAACACAATAATAGATATGAAGAATACCTTTGCTGAGTTCATCAGGAGATGTGACACAGTCAAGGAAATATTACAGACAGCTAAGTTAAGTAAAAATATTACAGGCAGTTCGATGGGATGAGGTCCTTGAGAGAGTCAGTGCAAAAGATAAAAACACATTACAACCGTGGCTGGAGACACATCTGTTAGAGGCCAGCTCTCAAGATAAAGACAAAATGACCAGCCCTGCATACTTCCCCAAAGGACAAGATAAGAGATAACACTTGGCCTCATGAAGTCTGGATAGACATCAGTCATCCCAGTGGTGACCAAGACCTCCAGACCCATCATTTCCTAGAAAAAGTCTTTGTTCTTTCCATGCACACTAGTTACGTGACTTGTTCCTTCCATTGAATCACTATTACCTAAGTGACTATACTTGTACTCTCATTGGCTGATCATAGGTTTTAACCCCCATGGTACTTTAGAAAACTTCCCCTGAAAAGTGGGGTCCCTGGCAACCTATTTGGGACCCCTCCTGCCTCTCAGGAGCTATATCTCTCAATAAATATTTTCTACTCTTAACCTCCATTGTTCTTAAAATCTATTCTTTGATTTTATAGAACACGGACTTGGCATATTGAACACCTAACAGATTGGGAGTTATAATATTTTCCCTAAATTGGAGCTCTGATATCAATCCTACATCAGAAAGAATTACTGAAATTTAATATAGGTCAATAAAATTTACTCAAACACAAGAAGAAGAGAGTGAAAAACAAGAAAATGTCCAAGAATTATGAAAAAACTCATATGTGTATAATTTGAAATCCCAGAAGCAGAAGAGAAAATAGATGGACTATATTTTTAAAATAATTTTAGGAATTTTCTAAATTATTGACTGTGTTAGTCATCTTCCAATGGTGGGACAAAATACCTAACATGCAGAATTTAAATGAGAAGAGCTGTATTTTCATTCATGGTTTCAGTGGTTTCGGTCCATGGTTGGCTGGCTCCAAGGCAGAAACATCATGATGGCTTTTCAGTTATATATTTACCTGAGTTGTAAATACATGTAAATATGTTTTAAGATTTGGTAGTCTTCCAAAGTATAAAGCACTCCCAGTTAGAAGTAAGTGGGTTTGAATTACTGATAAAATGTTGTGTTTGATTTTATAACAACTTTATTAAGTATATTTTTGTGGAAGAAAAAAAAAGGAAACATCATGATGGAAGGGATGGTAGAGGAAGGCTGGTCACTTCATAGCAGCTAGGAAGAAGAGAGGAAAGCCAGAGAAAAGGGGGCCAGGGACCAGACATACCCTTCAAAAATATGCCTCCAGTAACCTATTTCCTCCACCAGGTCCCATCTCATAATAGCCCATTTGATTATGAACTCATTAATGGATTGATCTATGGAGGAGGTTAGAGCCTTCATGCCCCAACTTCCTGATTAGGTCTCACCTCTGAAAAGTGCTGCACTGGGGATCAAGTCCCCAGTGCATTTTGTATTTAAACCCTAACAGTGACAGACACTGCTTTGATTTGGATGTGTCCACCAAAATTCGTATGTTGGAAATTTAATCCCCCAGTGGTGGGAGGTGGGGCCTAAGGGGAGGTGTTTAGAATGATGGAGCTGTAGGAAAGACTTACAGGATGAGTTTGCCCCCTTCTGCCTTCAATCATTCAAAGATGCAGTAAGAATACTCACCACACACTACCATCTTGACCTTGAGCTTGTTTTCCAGCCTCCAGAACTGTGAGAAATAAACTTCTGTTCTTTATACATCACCCAGTATGTGGTAGTTTGTTATAGCAGCACAAAAGAGACTCACATGTGAGTTGGTAACAAAGGAGTGGCTATAATAAGAACTTAAAAGTGTGGGAGCAGTTTTGAATGGTAATGGGTACTGGCTAGAAGCAGATGCTGGCAAAAGTAGATATTGCTGTAAACAGAACATTAAGGACAATGTTCTGAGTCTTCTGGTGAGGGCTCAGAAAGAAACAGTCGTAGGGAAACCTCAGTCTCCTTAGAGATTACTTAAGTGAGAATGAACAGAATATAGGTAGAAATATAGATGGTAAAAAGCCATTCTGATGAGATCTTAGAGATAGAAATGAGGAACCAGCATATTAGAAATGGGAGGAAAGGCCATGCTTATTACAAAATGGCAAAGAACTTTGGATTATTAATTACGTTCATGTCCTAGGACTTTATGTAAGGCAGAAGTTAAGAGGGATGATGGAGGGCATTTTAACAAAAGAAATCTGTCAGCAACTAAGTGTTAAGGCCACGTGGCTTCTTTTAATTGCATATAGTATAATGTGAGAAAGGAGAGATTATTAAATGAGAAACAGAATGTAAAGATTTGGGAAATTCTTAGGCTCTCCACATAAAGAATTTTTTAAAAAAACTTGCTCAGGAGAGAAAATCAAGAGTGTGGCCAAGTGATCATTTGATAAAGAGATGAGTGTGGATAGGAGGGAGTCAGAGGCTATTTATTCATCAAGATAACAGGGAGAACAATCCTGAAGGCATTTCTGACCTCTTGGGAGCTGCCATGGCCATTACAGGCCCAGACTGGTAGGCCTAGAACTATCACTGGAGCAAGCAGATGAAAGAAAATAAGATAGAACAGAAATCAGTGAAATTTAAAATAGAAAATAATACATAAAATCAATAAAACCAAAAGCTGATTCTATGAAAAAAGTCATAAAATTGTTAAGTCCCTGGTTAGGCTGATGAAGAAAAGAAAGAGTGAAGACACAATTTGCCAATATCAGGAATGAAAGAAAAGACATCACTACTGATCTTATGACATCAGAACAATAATATGAGAAAGCTATAGACAATGCTATTTTTATAAATTCAACAATTCCAATAAAATGGGCCACTTCTTTGAAAGGCTCAAATCACAACTCACTCAAGAAGAAAAATCTATCCCAAATATTTTTGAAAAGATGAAATTTGTAAGTTTAAAACTTCCAAAATGAAAACTCCTTGCCCAGATGGTTCCATTGGTGAATTCCACAAAACATTCAAGAAAAAAAAAAAATCCAAGTCTATACAATATCTTTCAGACTACCAAGGAGAAGGGAATATCTTCCAAATCATTTTGTGAGGTCAGCATTACCTTAAGTATCAAACCAGATTACACACTGCAAGAAATAAAAGCTATAGATCAAGATACCTCATGAATATAAAAATGTAAAAATTCTCAAAAAAATTTTAGCATATCAAATCTACAATATGTAAAAGGATAATACATGACCAATTGGGATTTGTCCCAGGTCCCAGGAATGAAAAATTGATAAAAATTTTTAAAATCAATGTGAATCACCATATTTCAATACATATTCATTTCAATAGAAGTAAAAAGTCAATAAAATTCGACATCCATTCACGATAAAATTCTCAAAAAGTTAGAAAAGGAAGGGAGATTGCTCAATCTTACATAAAGCTACAAGAAAAACGTGCAACTAACATCAGACTTGAGGATAAAATACTGTGTTTTCCTCTCTTACATTGGGAAAGATGTGACATACAGATTTGAAAAGCAAAAGATAAGACTGTCTTTATTTGAAGACAATGTGGTTTTCAACAGGGATAATTGTGAAGATTTCTAAAATTCTCTTAGAACTAATAAATAAGTTTTAAAAGGTCAATATATACAAGCCAATCCTATTCTTATATTCCAGAAATGGAATTTGATATTAAGAACAACAGCATTTATAATTACACCAAAAAAGTTAAACATTTAGGTATATGTCTAACAAAATGTATGCAAGGCCTTTGCTGAAAAGAAAGTCTAAACACACTGAGAGTTATACCATGTTCATGGTTTGGAACCATGTATATTATTAAGATGTTGGTTCTCCCCATTTCAACCTATGGATTCAATGCAATACCAATAAGAATTTTTGTAAGCTTTTTAAAGATGACAAACTAATTTTCAAATTTACTTGATATCTTGATTACTTTTCTCAGTGCTGAGACAAAACACCCAACATCCAAAGTTAAAGGAGGAGAGGTTTTTTTCAGCTCACAGTTTGTAGAGGTTTCAGTCTGCAGTCTGCTGGTTCCACGGCAGGGCAGCATGGCAGAGGGGCATCATAGAGGAGAAACAGTTCATGGTGTGGCAAGCAGAAGGCAGCAAGCAGAAGGCAACAAGCAGTAGCAGCAGCAGCAACAGAAGCAAGCCTGCTTTTCCCTTCTATCCCAAACAGGCCACAAACCTTTTGGGTGTTGCCACTCACAACCCAAGGTGGGACTTCTGTTTTAAGTAAATCCATTCAGCCATGCTATGCTAATCCTAATTCCAATCAGTGGGCTAATTTAGTACCACACACCCTTAATCCAAGTATCACACATTTAGATCCAGTCAGCTCCAAAAAACTCCACCTATGAGCACATGAGGCTTTGGGGGAACATCTAGATACAAGCCATAACACTTGGAAAAACAAAGGACCTAGTATAGCTGCCATAATTTAAGGTGGAGGGAGATGAAGGATGCATAGTATAAGATTTCAAGACCTAACTAAAAAGTTATACTTCTCAGTGTCATTGGCTAAAGGACAGCTACATAAGAATGCAATGTCTCGCTGGAAGTATGGAGTACATGTTTTTAATCTGTTGAGAAGTTTCTGTTCTACTTCTAGTCTCCTGATAGCTTTTACCATGAACAGCTGTAGAATTTAGTCCAATACTTTTTCTCCAACTAGTGACAGGATCATATGGCTTTTTCCTCTCCTCTGTTTAAATGATGACTTTTAGGGGTGGATCTTCCAATGCTGAATCAACACTGCCATCCCTATAACAAAACCACTTTCTACATACTGCCAGATCTGACTTCTAATAGTTTCTTTAGTTAAACAAATTTCTATCTATGTTCATACTTTTTTCTTCTATTATCTTTATCCAGTTTTAGGATTAGCACAATGTTGATTTCCTAAAATGAGGGGAGAAGTGTTCCTTTTTTTTCTGCTTTAAATGTTTGACATAATTTATCAGTTAAAATGTTTATGAGCCTGCTGTTGTCATATAGGTAAGTTTTCAAGCTAGGAATATACTTTCTTTAATAGGTGCTATTCAAATTTTATATTTCCTCCAGAGTTAGTTTCATTAATTTGTCTTCCAAGGTACTTCTTAGAAGTTGTCAAATTTATTTCAAAAAAAATTTTTGTAATATACTTTCTATATCCTTTTAAATTCTGTAAAATCTGTGGTAATGTCTCCTAGATCTTGATATTGTAATTTAAAAAATGTATAACTGATATTGTGTAACAGGAAGAAAAGGTCTAAAAGAGCAGGGGAATTGGGAGGGGTAGGGGAAGGGAAAAAGGAGAAATGAAAAAATATGAGAAGAGGAAAAAAAGTGGAAACAAGGTCTTTGCAAATAGGGAAGGGTGGAGGGGGTGAAGGGAGGGCAAGGGAAGGGGGAAAAAAATAAGAACCAAGAGACTCATGTAATGGTACAAGATCCCAATGATGAATATAACTGTATTGTATACTGAAAATGTACCAATAAACTTAATGGGGGGGGAGAACGCAATGGCCATAGAACAATTTTTTTGAAAATGATGCTGGAACAACTGGACATCCATGTGCAAAATGTTAACCTCATCACATCCTACAGAAAAATTAACTCAGTGGATCATAGACCTACACAATATAAAACTATAGCATGGCTAGAATACAGCATAGCAGTGAATTTATATGAACTTCCATTTAGCAATTAATTTTTCAATATAATAATAAAATTATAATCCATAAAAGAAAAAATGATCAATTTGATTTTATCAAAACTTAAATCTTTGTCTTGGCAAACATTCAGTTAAGAAAATGAGAGGGGAAAAGGATACAGAATGGGAAAAATAGTAAATGACATATTTGATTTAAAAAGTCAAGGATATGAAAACATTTTAAATTAATCAATAATTAAAAGAAAATTAAGATTTTAAAAAATCAACAATTAAAAGAGACAACCTATTCTAAAAAATGGGCAAAAGGCTTGGACAGATCTGTCACCAAAGAAGATACCAATGGAAAAAAATTTTTAAAAAGATACTCTAAGCTAGGAGTGGTGGTACATGCCTGTAATCCCAGCTGCTCAGGAGTCTGACACAGAAGGAACACAAGTTGAAGTGCAGCCTGAACAACTTAGTGAGACCCTGACTCAAAATAAAAAAGGATCAGGATACAATTCAGTGGAGGAGCACTTGGCTAGTGCATACAATTCCCTGGGTTCAAATCACCAAGTACTACAAAAGTAAATAAATAAGAATAAAATAAAAACACACCCAACATCATTACCAGGAAAACACAAATGAAAACCAAAATGTACTATGTACATATCAGGATGGCTAAAGTAAAAAATTCTAATGGTATGAAATTCTGGTGAGGATGTAAAGTAACAGACTCTCATTCACTGCTACTGAGCATGAAAAATACAATGTTGGAAGACAATCTGGTGATTTCTTATGAAGTTACATATATTCTGTACTTATCGCTTAACCCAAGAAACCCCACCCCAGGGTATTTACCCAAAAAAGTTGAAAAGCTATGTTCATACAAAAACCCATAACAGAATGTCTATGACAACTTATATTGCTTTATTCTCAAATTGAATCAACCAAAACATCCTTCAGTGTGCTAATGGCAGTGAATCAGTGTGCTAATGACAGTGAATGAGCTATTACTCAGCAATAAAGAGGAATGTGCTATTGATTCTGTCTTAGTCACCTTCTTCATTGCTGGGACAAAATACCCAACACCTGCAATTTAAAGGATGAGAGGTTTATTCGGACTTACAGTTTCAGAAGTTTCAGTCCATGTTTGGCAGGCTTGATCACAGAACCAATATGCAGGAAAGGCTTGGTTAGAGGAAAACTGCTCATGTAATGGAGGCCAGGAAACAGAGAGAGAAGGGAGGATCTGGGGAGGGAGTTATATCCTAAGTAACACCCCCAGTGATCCACTTCTTCTGACCAGACCCAGCCTCCCAACAGCAAGTCAATTATATTGCCCTCACAATTCACTCACCTTTAGCCTCACCTATGAGTACATGAGGACTTTGCGGGACAGCACGGATGGATCTTGTCTTGGTCAGCTTTCTCATCACTGGAACACAATGCCTAACAACCACAACTTAAAAGAAAAGAGGGAGGAGGGGTTTAATTTGGCTCAGGGCTTCAGGGGATTCAGTCCATGGTTGGCTGGCTCCAAGGCTGGCAGTGGCTGAGCAAAGCCGCCTAGTTCACGTGGTCTAGAAATTACAGCAGGGGAATAGCACAAGAGAGAAAGGAGCAAAGAAAGGACCAGAAAAAGCCCTAAGACCATATCTCCATGACCCACCCAGACATACCTAGAAATGTGCTTTAATAATCCCCTATGTAGCTCCCAAGCCAATGAATTTGACAATCCAGCTTCACTGTTACAGATCTTAAACACATTCCATCAGTGAAAGAAGCCAGACCCCAAAGGTTATATACTATATGTTTATATCTTCATGTTATTCTGCAGCAGGGACATCTATCAAGATAGAAAGTAGGCCATTGGAAAGGAGAGGTTTTCTAAAAAGAGTCTAGATAGGGTAATTATTCTTAGGATGATGAAATGATTTATGTGGTACTTGGATGGTAGGCACACGGCTCTATGTGTTTATCAAACTGCATAGAACTGTGAATTACAAAGATCAAATTTTACTGTATGCTCATTAAAAAATTAACTAGATGCTAATTTTTCCTGCATCTCAGCAGGGAACCAGAAAAAAAATTTTGTTTTGGTGAGCAGCAACTTTCAAGAAGTGTTCATGAGTAGAAAAAACAAACAGTACTAAATGTAGTATTATGCCTTCCACAAAGTTCTTGCACAATTTCTTCACTTGTGTCCACTGCAGTGAATTCTGTGTTAATGTCAGCTCCTGGAAAGCAAGGCCTGTGTCTGTCTCCCTCTGTAGGCCTGTGGGCTGCAGTACAGTGCTTCTCAGTCGTGTGCAGTCCTCCCTTATAAGCAGAAAAACTTCTCATGGATTTCAAAGCTTATATCCCTTGTCACCTTGTTTTAAAAATGTATTTGAACATGAAAATATTACAAAACCATAACAAAATTATAAATCTATAAAGCTCAGTGTCATGATGTTGAATTAGTGGAACCCAATCATCATTCATGTGACTGTTCCTGAGATGGGCAGGTGATTACTGTCGGCACTCAGCATTCCTGATATCATTCTCTGGCCTATCGACTACCCCAAAGTCATTTTTACAGCATATCTTGATGTCATATAGAATGCCATAAAGAAATAAGGACTCCTGTAAGTACTACAAAACTCAGTCATACTTCTATTCCATCTGCACCTAACCTGTGGTAAGCAAAATTTAAGGGAAATTTGGTCCTTGTCCTCTGAGGTGCCTATGCAGGCATTGCAATGAGGCAGATGGAGACAGTCTTGGAGGTGAGGAGAAGGCCCTGTGTGTGACTGAGGGAAGGCTCTGCTATCTTTGTCCTGACTCTTTGACTGCTTTAGAGAATTGTGAAAAGAGGAAGGTGCAAACACCCTCCTCAGGTGGAATTTCAAAATTTTGCTACACTACGCTGATCTGTTTTGAACTGTTTGGAACTCACTACAGTTGGGGCAATTGTTTTTGACTGAGCTTTCAAGACTTAAAAGAAAAACAGCAACAGCAACAAAAAAACTTAGTGAGCAGTACAATAGGTAATTCAAATAGAGATTATTTGAAAAAGAAAAAAAAAGCTTGATACCTAATTTTGTGATTTGGAGAAATTCAAGCCTGAACAACGGATAGTCCAATGTCAATGCCGAAGTAGTCCAAACCTTTGCAAGATTGCATATGAAAATAAAACATGCCTCTCAGCTAATACAACAGTGCAGCCAGCCTTTGCTGAAGTGTATGAGAGAACAA